>NC_090661.1:10066935-10704435 GCF_013368605.1 Nyctibius grandis | reverse complement strand
AGGCAAACATTTACTTTCCTCCCCTTTGAGGCAGATGTGGTAATAGAAAGCTGATCCAAATGAACCCCAAGTGATGATGGATTACTGTAGGTATTTCAATGGGAAAGGTCGTAAGTAGATTTAAAAACAAAACAAAACAAAAACAAACAAACAAAAAAAACCACAAACCCCTTGAGTTTCCTTTCCAAGATTGCCAGTGGGTACAAGTCATATTGTTGGTGCTGTCCTTGCTACAGGGGTAACTAAGAGGGAGTGGAGGGGTTAGACAGGGTCAGTCAGCCATGGTGTCTGCACAAGGCTGGTGTGGAGAAGGGGAGGGTGCCCGTCCTCCATGCCCACTATGGGCACAATAAGGGGTGATGGACGGTCACTGTGGAAACGGAGACAAGGGTCAGGCTTGGGGATGGGGATAGGGGACCCTTGAATGGTAAGGAGCAGGGTGCTGGGGGAGGCCTGCAGTCTGCAGCACGGACACCTTCTGGAACAGGTTATGCCAATGTGCACTTACTTTACACAAGTGAAGTGGATCAGGGATGGGCTCAGTGGACCTTTGAACCTATGCCCAGGACCGTTACTCAGTTCTGGGGCCGGTGCTGTTCAATATCTTTATAGATGATCTAGACGTAGGGGTTGAGTGCACCCTCAGTAAATTTGCAGATGACACCAAGCTGGGTGGGAGTGTCGATCTGCTGGAGGGTAGGAAGGCCCTACAGAGGGACTTGGACAGGTTAGATAGATGGGCCGAGACCAACGGCATGAGGTTCAACAAGAACAAGTGCCGGGTCTTACACTTCGGCCACAACAACCCCATGCAGCTCTACAGGCTGGGGGAAGAGTGGTTAGAAAGTGGCCCCGTGGAAAGAGACCTGGGGGTGCTGATCAACAGCCGGCTAAACATGAGCCAGCAGTGTGCCCAGGTGGCCAAGAAGGCCAATGGCATCCTGGCCTCTATTAGGAATAGTGTAGCCAGCCGCTCTAGGGAAGTGATCGTCCCTCTCTACTCGGCACTGGTGAGGCCGCATCTTGAGTACTGTGTTCAGTTCTGGGCCCCTCACTTCAAGAAAGATGTTGAGGTGTTGGAGCGAGTCCAGAGGAGAGCGACCAAGCTGGTGAAGGGTCTGGAGGGTCTGACGTACGAGGAATGGCTGAGGGAGCTGGGGTTGTTTAGCCTGGAGAAGAGGAGGCTCCGAGGTGACCTTATTGCAGTCTACATCTACCTGAAGGGAGGTTGTAGTGAAGTGGGAGTTGGCCTCTTCTCCCGGGCAACTAGCGATAGGACAAGAAGGCACAGCCTCAAGCTTCGCCAGGGGAGGTTCAGGTTGGACATCAGGAAGAATTTCTTTACAGAAAGGGTTATTAGACATTGGAATGGGCTGCCCAGGGAGGTGGTGGAGTCACCATCTCTGGATGTGTTTAAGAAAAGACTGGAGATGGCACTTAGTGCCATGGTCTAGTTGACGGGGTGGTGTAGGGGCAGCGGTTGGACTCGATAATCCCTGAGGTCTCTTCCAACCTGGTTGATTCTGTGATTCTGTGATTCTGTTAATGAATGTGCAAGACTTTTGTTCTCTATACTATTTATGTGCTGTGAGGTTGATTCAGTTGTGTGATAGCCCTGTTACTTTAGCTTTACCTCTCTTTGGCAACTTAAGTTCTGTTACACAGACCATGTTTTGGCTTACATTTTGTTATTTCTCAAGCAAAATTTTTCCAAGAAGCAGATTTCTTAGTGCTGCTTTTACTGTGAGAGTATTAAATCTTCAGGGAATGCCTGCTGCTGCCTTGATTTCATAACAAGCAATCTGTCCGTGCCCTTCCATGGCTAAATTGTCCCCATGTTTTATCTTTTAAGACTGCACACTTTTCAGAACACGAAAATTTTATGATACTCTATAAAACACTGGCTAAATGTGCAGCACTATATAAATAAAATTTGATAATATTTCAGGTGTGCAGTGTACATTTTCAAGTACTCTGCATGATAATTTAACAATATGTTTGGACCTCTCTGCTGTGAAGATGTCCTGGTAATTGCCTGTGTTTGTGTTACCTTGAGGGTGGGGTTATAGGACTCAGAATTTGTATTTGTGGTCTCTGTTCTGAGAGAAAGCCTAGACTTCAGTATGAAAAAGTGCTTCAGGATTGGTGAGCCAACGGAAAGAGCTCCCTCACGTCACTCTTGGTGTTCCTGCTTTTTTGCCAGCAGAAGAACAGCAGGTAATAGAAGTCTCTGAGTTTTGCAAGACTTCATGAGACATGACCTATAAATATCAGCACCCTCCCATCCTTTAAATAGTTAGTGCTGTCATTTTAATTTCAAGTGAGTACTAAGATTTTTATCAGACATGGTGATCCTTTACATCTGTTGAATTTTCATCAGAACAGTATTAGTTATAGTGGCATATTTATTGAAAATGATGGCTGAGAAGGCTTACTGTCTTATTACAGAAGCCTGTTATTAGGCCTCAGTCCTGAAAGGAGCACTTGAAAGGAAGGCTATGGAAGCATATTGTTTCTTTTAAAGACATACAGTCATTACAACTTATTAATAATTAACTTCTGTATGATACTATATGCAAGTTGCCAGTAATAATCAAAACTACCTTCTAGCTTTAATCAGTTGTCAAAATTCACATAGGTAGAATTATGAATTAACAAATACTGTATTACAGGCTGGGCTTTGGTTATTCCTGTTTCCTGTTTAAAGTTGGATTGACCTTCAGAAAACTGTGTTCATCTGAGCTTTTCATGGGTGAATCCACACAATACGTCATAAGGACTATGAAGATGTTGCAATCGGTAGGCTTCACTGCCTGCAGAGTTTGGACCAACTACTTCCCTTCAGTGACGTGACTCTAATTACCAGCAGTAAGCAGGGCTTGGGTGTTTCCTACACACAGTAACTTATTACTCAAATGTTGTTTATCTCAGAGGTAAAATATATGTAGCAGGTGGTACCAAAAGTAAATAAATCACCCTCAAAGCAAAATAAGACCAGGAAAATCATTAAGAATATGAAACAACAAAGGGGAAGCATTGTATGCTGTTGGAGTCAGAGAGCATATTTCCTTTGTTTTATGAAAATACTACTGAGACTTACTTGTTTGTTGGCTGTGGTGTTATAAATAATAGCACAGGGAAATACAGAAGGCAGCTTTCTCTTCCCACGTTAATAACCACCCTGAACAACCTGCTGAAAAGCTTTGGTAACATGTCATTGACAGGTCAGTAGTCTTAGTAAATCACGAACACTTGGGGGATTTTTAAGCATTTTCTTTGTTGTTTCCTGAAATTCACCACGTAAGGTAACTCTCTAAGATTCCTTTCCAACAAAGGATTTAAAGCTACTGGTATAAACTTGCCTGAATTGTGAGCAGTAGCCTGTTACATATTGATAGTGGCCCCAGCACTACAAAATTGCTTGTATGTGTGGGACCTCACGTACAGCAGTAGCCTCAAGGGTAGTAAGCGCATGAGCAAAATATAAAACCTATTAGGTGAATACTGAGTTTCTAGGGTACAGGAGCAGCATCAGGCAGGCAGAGGTCTGTGTGCTGTTGACCAAAGCTAAGCCCTGTAAGAGCTGACAGGTTCTCTGAAGGAATGTGTGTAGATTTGGGGTCAGACCATCTCTTCTGTAGCTGGAGTTTATTACACTTACACGCTTAAATGGGTGAGGATGTTATTGAAGTCCTTGGCCATAGGCAGGGTAAGGTTGCTCATCGGTTGTGCTGTTGTCGTACAAGGGCAGAAGTCACAAGCCTCGCAGAGCAGCACTGCTCTTGCATGCCCCATTCCTCCTATTCTCTGTGGGTTTCTGATGGGGGCAGGTGCTGATGGGGCTGCCCCAGTGGATTCTCGTCTGCTCTGATATTTCTGGTTTGTGACTGAATGTCATTTGAATAGAATATTTCAGTTGAAAGGGACCTACAACAATCATCCAGTCCAATTGCCTGACCAATTCAGGGCTGACCAAAAGTTAAAGCATGGTATTAAGGGCATTGTCCAAATGCCTCAAACACTGACAGGCCTGAGGCATTGACCACCTCTCTGGGAAGCCTCTTCCAGTGTTTGACCAGCCTCTCAGTAAAGAAATGCTTCCTAATGTCCAGTCTAAACTTCCCCTGACACAGCTTTGAACCATTTCCACACATCCTATCACTGGATACAGGGAGAAGAGCTCAGCACCTCCCTCTCCACTTCCCCTCCTCAGGAAGCTGTGGAGAGCAATGAGGTTGCCTCTCAGCCTCCTTTTCTCCAATCTGGACAAACCCAAAGTCCTTAGCTGCTCCTCATAGGACATTCCTTCCAGCCCTTTCACCAGCTTTGTTGCCCTCCTCTGGATGTATTCAAGGACCTTCACATCCTCCTTAAATTGCGGGGCCCAGAACTGCACGGAGTGCTCAAGGTGAGGCTGCACCAATGCTGAATTACAGCAGGATAATCCCCTCTCTTCACCAGCTGGTTATGCTGTGTTTGATACACCCCAGGATGTGGTTTGCCTTCTTGGCTGCCAGGGCACACTGCTGGCTCACATTGAGCCTGCTGTCGACCAGCACACCCAGATCCCTTCATGCAGGGCTGCTCTCCAGGCTCTCCTCTCCCAATTTATACCTGTGCCCAGTGTTACTCCATCCTAGCTGCAGGATCCAGCATTTGGACTTGTTAAATTTCATCCCATTAATCATAGCCCAATGCTCCAATCTGTCTAGATCCCTCTGCAAGGCATCTGAAAGGTGCAGTACTGAGGCTGTAGCAAATTTATCTCCTCTTGACTACCCACATATCTGATTCAGTAAGGAGAACCAGTAGAGATCTTCCCCCAGTATTATTTCCTTGTTAAACAGTTTCTCTAAAATGAGATCTCATCAGCCCTAAAGTCCACTTGGTTCCTGCCCTCCCCACTGGTGAATAGCAACAGTGTTTGTGTTGGTGGTTGTTGATGAGGAGAGGAGAGCAGTCGGCAATCTTTTGGTCGCTAGATTAAACTGAAATCCCATTTGCTTTTACATGGAATGTGAATTCGCATTCATTGCGAGAACATTTCCTTTTAATAACGTTTTTAAAGTATGTGTAAACATGCAGTTTTCTTGTTTTGACCGCTTTAATGTTGACACAGATCACTCCAATGGGTGGAGAACAGAAATCGACCAACCTGATGAATTGCAAGGTGTAGTTCAGGCTCAAGGATACTTTTCCTGAAATTCAATTACTTGCACTTTAAGTATGGTCTTATTGTTTGACTGATTGCTCCAGTGTTTAACTAGTTCAAGGTAAACTTTCTGCTCAGCTGACTTTGAATGCTCTCTTTTACCGAGGAGCTCATGAGTAATAAGTTGTATGAGGCCTAGAAGCTGCTCAGCATATTCAGAGGTGTAGAATTTGGGAAGGAAAATTTTGTCTTCTGTGATCTTAAACAATACAAAGGAACGTAGTTTTCCTGTAGTAGCAAGTAATCTCATTTCTAGTATTGGTTTATAATTTAATGTACCACTTAGGACAGCATTGTGGTATGTAATGAACAGTTTGCTTTACTGTTGTTACCCCACAAGTTGTGCAGATATTGAATAATATTTGAAAGTCTTTTTATATTAAACAAGAGCAAGCAGTACAGAAATTTGTCCCTCGAATGGCCTTAGTTGTCTTAATGTATGTATTTTATATCTGCCTGGATATTAATTTAATTATGGGATAACTCTCAAAAGATAAGGGGAGCTGTAAGGGGCCGGACATGTTCCCAAGTTCCTGAACTTGAATTTTTTTTACTAGCAAGAATATTTTTATCCATCGTAATTTTTGAAAACATACCCACAATGCATTATAGTTGCTTTTAAGCTTAATAGAAGATGCTTTAAAACTATTTTAAAGTATCATGAATACCATTGAATTTATATTTTTTTCCTTCCTTCATGGTAACTTTCTGATATTTTAAAACCTTTCTGTTTGCAAGACTTGGTGTGGTGGCAATAGAAAAATCATTTCACTAAGAAGTGTGGGACTTAAAATTTGGGCTCTTAGGAGGCAAATGGAGTGTAAAATATGAGATCGTGGATCCTCTAGGGGGGAAAAAAAAAAAAAAAGTGTTCTGACTTAAGAAGGGGAGCATCAGATCCCTGGCCCCTGGCGATACCAGGATGGCCCTTGCTGCCTTTGCCACCAGAGAGGTTGTAGGATCTTATATTGACTATAAAGTCAAAATCACTACAGGAAATTTGGTTTAAGGTAGAAAATATTACTGTAAATCTACAAAGTCTTCATGGACATTTTTCCAGGAACAGAGAACTAGAGTACCTACCTGCCTGCCTGCCGCTCACACACATGTGCACGCACACACACACCTTTCTTCTTTTCCAGTCCCCAGGCATGTGTTTTGGCAAGGAAGCCTGGACCATGCAGTCAGTGGTCTGGCTGTGGTGCGTTAGGAGCCACAGCCTGAGGAACTGCGGTCTCCTTGCAGGCCTGCCTATTTGATACATTTGGTTAGAAACAGCCTAATACTTATGGCTGCAATAGTGTGATGAAGCAGATTAGTGTCTTCCTTTCACATACGTAGTTGCTCCAGTTTTCCCTGGCGTTAAGATGAGTCACTGGGGAGAGGGAGAATGGTTGCTCTGTGAGCATCAATAAAACATTGCTGTGTGGGACTTCTAGGACATTGGCTTTGAATATTTCCTGAAATGCTGTGGTGGCCAAATATGGTCTGTTAATGTGAAGTTTAGTGCCCAGCCCCATTCTGAAATATGACAACAAAGTCCCAAGCAAAGTGAACAACAGGGGTTTGTTTAATCTGTCAGAATGGTCCAACCCTGATAGTCAGGCAGTAGCTCCGAGCTCAGCCTTTTGTGGACACGGCAGAAGGCCTTGTGCTGTGGGAGCAGCATCTGCTCCCAGCAGCTGTTTCTCCATCATCTGCAGGGAGAAGCGTGTGGGCTGCATGGAAGCCTTCTGTGGCCACGGGCTGGACCACATTGATCATGCATGAACATGCTTGTGCTCTGCTAGACTTTGCCTCTGCTCTTTCTCCTAGCCTCTGTTTATCATTTGCATGTTTTCAAATCATTCTTGTCCTTTTCTCATTAAATTCTTTTTCAATAATAACTAAAGCTCTTCCTTCTATTCTTCATCTTCTCCCCTTTTCTGGTTAGATGACTGTAGGAAAGGTCTCGCGTGCAGTTGGAGCTGTGGCTGAAGTTCTTGTCAATCTGTATGTGAATGATCACAGACCCAAGCCACAGCTTCCCTTCCTTGAACTGGTAAGACTAAACCCACAAAGAAACAATAACTTGACTTAAAAGAGTGGTGTTTCCAGAATGTCATCCTGACTTAAAACCCTGGTTGCAGACCACTTTAAGTGTTATGAAAGGTCTTAGTCTAACACTTATTAAGGAATCGAGTGTATATTGGCAAAATATGCTGATGTGTGGATGTGCTGGAAATGTTGCTCACCGTGTCTTCTATTTATATTTTTATTACTTGTTGGTATGAATTAAAACTTCAGGAGGCTTTTATTAAATGTAATTACTGGTACAATTAGTAACAGAAGACAATTATTAATCAGGATGGCTTCTAAAGAAAGTTTTGCACAGCACATGTTTATGCAGTTATTTTTAACACCTGAATGCTGAATCACCGTGCCTCAGTTTGAAGAGAGCTGTTTTTCAACTCTGACACGTTGAATTCAGAAGCAGTCTCTGGACAGAGCTGCAGGTTCTTGCCCCATTCCTCATTCTCCATCTCCTGCCTCCACTGCTCAGAGCTGTCAGGTATTGGGAAGCGAAGTAAGGTGGTATGTTGTGGTGATGACACTCCTTAGCCAGCACTAAACTCCGATTGCTTCCACTTCATTGTAACTATCTGACCTCTTCTATTAACATTGTATTTTTAAAAATGCATTTGTATGCTTTTCCATTTGCATGGTTGTTCATTTGGAAAGTTTCATGTAGTTCATACTCGAAGTGATCCATCACAGAAATATGGATTACTAATGGCAGATTGGGAATAGGATTCTCAACTTTTAAGCACAAGAGTGTGACTCGTGACAATGACAATTGTGACTTTCACTTAACGTTAAAAAGTTGCTCCAAGGCTGCCTTTTGCTGACAAATTAAAGATGAGTTGCGTGGACTGTGTGCTGCTGTCTGAATGTGCCTGGACCCTGCCAAGCCTGTGCCTCCTCTGTCCCATGCGTGGAACCTCTCCTGTGTCAGCGGGGAAGGGGAGGGAGGTGGTGGCGGCTGTGGTAGAGACAGGATGCTCATCTGTACCGACCTGTAACTTAGCAGAATACAATAATGCAAAGTAACATCCTCATACCTGCCTCTAGTAAGAAAAGGGAAGCCCGGTGGCATCTAATCCATTTATAATTCATTTTTCTGTACCTTTTGCATGTATATCCAGAGAGGATGAGATTTGTGGCAATGAAAGAATGTTAACTGTCAGCCCAAATTCAACTAAAAACTTTCAAAGTAGTTCCAAGGTGTTAATATGGATCATATTTTAAAGTCCAGTGAGTTAAAAATATTCTGAATGTCCATGGTAGGAATGAAATTTATTTTTAAAACAAACCAAGCCCCAACTTGGGCCAGTCTCAGCAGGAACATGGCTGAGAGGGGAGGCATGTTTGCAGCGATGTAAATGGTAGTTCAGACACCAGCATCGAAGACTGTCAGTTTTTCTTCCTGGACTTTAAAGCACGAGCCTGCATTTTCCTCTGGAGTGTGTATGAACAGAGTCATCAGGGTGTCTATTTTCTTAGCTCCAGGTGCATGTATGTTGTTCGAGGCTGGTGAGGTCTGCCTTTGGCCTCTTCTGAGAAACACCGATGCCCACAGCCGTGAGACGCGACTGCCTGAGCCAGTGCGGTGCAGGGTGGTGGCTGATGCTGCTCTTGTACCTGAGTAAACACAAAATGTCGGTGAACTCCCAGAGGGAAACTGGATGCCAGTCCAGCTGGAAACTTGCCCCTTAAAGTCCTTGTGTTATCTGATTTACGAATTGCTGCATAGACGTACAGAATTGCAGCAAATGAGTAATAAAAAACCAGACTGATGGTTATTTTAGTTGTGTGTGGAGGGGGCTGTGTAAAACTTCAAGCAGCTAAAGCAGCTGCCCACTTAATAAGAATATATATATGGATGTAGTGCAACAGCTTTATGTGCATTTCTATTTTTATCTTTCAACAGGGATCTCTGCGAAAAGAATTTCCTCAGTCTGTTGGGGGGAGTGACATTTGTTATTTCTGCAAAAAACGGGTATATGTTATGGAGCGGCTGAGTGCAGAAGGCCACTTCTTTCATAGGGAGTGCTTCAAGTGTGAAATATGTTCTACAACGCTCCGTTTAGGAATTTATGCCTTTGATGTTGAAGAAGGTAATATAGGAACTACTTAAGAATATTATAAAATGTCCAAGTACTGATACTTTTAATGGAACCAGGGAAAAAGACCTGGCTGAGTAGCTTGGTCAGGAGAAGGTCTGCCAAGTATGTTGTTTGTGTCCATGCTGATCTTTGAGTGGTTGTACTTGCAGTTCTAGTCTTTCAAAAGAATCCAGTTATGACAGACCTGAGCTTTAAATGAAGAAATCCTCAGTGGAAAATAAGTTGAGTGACCAAAATACAGTTTGTCTAATCACAGGTCACAGCAGGGGAAGGAAAGGTGATTTTTCTCCAGCAATACAGAATTATTCTCATGTCTCACTTATAGTTAGCCATTAAATGATGTGATCTATAAGAATAAGCCGAGACAGTGGCAGATTTACATGGATGGGGGCAAGTATATGTTATTTCTTTCAAGGTGTTATGGCTCAGGAGTTGAAAGCAGTAGTACTGGCTAAGCAGCAGTGTAATTCATTCCAGTCTGCTGTAGAAGAGGAGGTTCAGATCTTGGGTGCTCAATCCCACCTACAGCCTGGGGTTTGGGGTGGGGAATTATTTTTTGCCTTTTTTTTTAGTTTAGAGGGAAATTATTAAACTGAATTGAAATTCCCTTGCCACTTCCAAATGAGTTGAGTAGATCCAAGTATTAACCTGATCTCCTTCTAGAAAGCATTAAAGACTCAAGGCCAAGCTAGTTCTTTTGCAGTCCAGAGAATCTTCTGTGAAGACTTTTTGAAATGATTATTTGACTTTTTGTTGCTTGATGTATTTTGTATTGGTATTTATAGAATCTTGATTTTCTGCTATTTACTAATCTTAAACCTCTGTGGTAGATAAGTGACCTCGCCTTATTTAGCAAATGTGCAAATCTGTGTACTGTAGAAGAAACCCATTCAGAGCTGTGAGCTATTCAGTCACTGGCAACTTTCCCATTCCTTTTGCTGCCCAACCATTAATTACACTGATTTCATCTTTTTATAGACAGTCAGTTTTCAGTCCATATACGTATAGATAAAATATCATATAATTTATTTTTTCTCTTGTAGGTAAATTTTACTGTAAACCTCATTTTACACACTGCAAAATCAGTACTAAACACAGAAAGAGAAGAGCAACATTACAGCTCCAAGGAAAGGTACGTATTGGTTATATTACTAATGCAGGAAATGCTGAGGCAGCTTTACCTGGAGCAGGGTGCAGTACTTGTTTATGTATGTGTGTGTGTGTGTGTGAGAGAGAAGTTTTCTACCTGATGTCCAGAAGTAGTAAAATCAATACTAAAATATAACTTCCTGGTTCTGTGAATTTGGCATATGTATAGTCTGCTTCTCAATGGAAATTAACTTTTTCTATAGAAAGTAGAGTTGAACTTAAGAGCAATTGGAAATGAAAATCTATATAAAAACTTAAAAACAATAACAGAAACTGGACTTTCCATTTTTAAAAGTATATTTAACATTTTTTTAATGCTTTATATAAGGAGGCAACAGAAGCGTGGAAGAAAGAGGAACCCAAAGCCACAGACACCACCACAGAAAGCACTTTATCTACTGCTAGCAGTCCAGAGGACAGGTCCCCAGGTATCCTGACTTCCTTCTTTAGGGGCACGCTAAGCTGGCCCCTTCGGGTGACACGGGATCTGCTTGACATTCCCAGACGCCTGTCTAACTGGATGCATGGTTTTCTGCACGCTACCAATCTTCATTTCAGGGACAATGCATATAACTATACCTACTTGTACGAACTCTTGAGCCTTGGTGTGCCATTCCTCTGTGCTCTTCTAGAGGTACTTACTCATATGTACCGGGAAGCAGAGCTATCACTTGAAAATGTGCTTGAATGGGTGAAAAAATTCTGTAGGGTTTAAATTCTTCTATGTGTCTTGCTTAGTTGTGCCTTTCAGATTTTCAAAATTAACAGCCTCACTGTTTTCTTGAGGTTTGTTTGGGTTTTTTTTTTTACTTTTCATGCAATTTAATGTGTGACTTAAACGAACAGTGGATTCCTTCTGATATAAACGAGGTGCAATCAAAATTTTCAGTATAAAATGTACTGTATGTTAGAGCATGAAGGGCAGTGTCCAGACACATTTCCAGAACACAGAGACGGATGAAGGATATTTTATAGATTTTTCTTTTTTTTTCTTCCTGTTTTATCCTGTGAACAGACCATTGGGGGGTGGTACATTTTAAAACCATTCTTCTCCCTGTCCCCCTCACCTTTTTTTTTTTTCATTAGACCAAGAAAGAACATGCGTTCTTTCAGATGTTTGGGGAATATTTATGACAAAAGACTGGGTTTTGAAACCTGAATATGGCGCATACCTTCTTTTTCTTGCTTTCATCTTTGCTCTGGGTTATGAGGTTTATAACTTGCATGAATATGTTAAAAAAAAATGTACTTAATTCACATTGCTCCTAGTCATGCCTTTCACATTTCTTACATGTGATAGATACCCTTTGTTGATAGTGGGTATAATCTGTACTGCTAATTTATTTAAAGTTTTGAAATAAATTTGAAGAGCAAATCTTAGTTGAGTGAAGGCTTGATTGAAACTGTAAGTCAAAGGAACTGGTAGTGTAATTAGACTTGACTTATCTGTCAAGTCGAGGCTTCCTTATTAGGTAGCTGATTCGAAGAATATCAATTTATGGAGCACTCATCTGTAACTGAAATAACTGCTGTTGGTGCCTCTGGGTAGGCGCTGCTCTTATTGTCGTTTGGAATGTTTTAAAAATACAAGTTTAGAACAAGCAACAGAAACCTACAAACATATTTGTATGAGATTACTTCATAGTTGGGTATTTCCTTCATTTCAGTGTATAAAGCTGATGGCAGAAGGGTGAAATTCTATGATCTGGAGAAATCGTTAAGTAAATTTCTTTCAGATGTCTCTCAACAAGGTCTACCTTAATCAGAAGGTGTCAGGACAGGTTAAATAAGCTATTTAACGGCAAGGAGACACCAACATCCCAAATTCTGATTTACTTTCAGCCTAGTTAGCCAGTGAGGTAAGCATGCTCCCTGCCTCTCAAGTATTTAAATGTTTAAATTCAGAAGTTAACCAGGAGATAAGTAAATACATAAACACAGTAAGGTGTGTAGCCTAAAATTAAAAGCATCTGTAGCATTTATTTCTAGCCAAAAGAATGTGGCTTAAATAATAGGAAATAATGTTGCATTCAGTTGATACCAAAGTTGAGGATCACCTTCCAGTGGTCTTAAATGACTGCACTCCTTATGGGCTGGCAGTTTTTTTGGGTTTTTTTTTTAACATAATGTGGGAGAAGATTATTTGGATTGTTTTGTTTCTTAGGTATTAAAAGGAAACATCTTCTGTTTAAAATAAATTACAAACTGGATTTTTCTTCTATATAGTTTGACTTTCTTTAAACTACAAGGATAAAGCTTTTCACATTTTAGAGTGCTTATGTATTTTGGGAAAAAATTGTTAAGTATATGCACAAAACTTGAAAAGTGCTTGAAGAAAATTGTTTAGGTATAAGGTAGTGTTTGTTTGAAATAAATTGCCATTAATGCTCAAACATGTATTCAGCAAAAGTTTGCTAGAATATGGACTGGACACAGCAACAATTACAGTAACATGGTGGGCATCTGTATATACGTAAAGAAATGTATCTGTACCTCTTTTATAGCATTTAAAAAAAACTACTTTGGGACACTGTATACTTTTTAATTATTTGCTAATGGTAGTAATTGTTTCACCCTAAAAAAAAAAAAATCTTCAGTGCGATTTACCATGTTACTCCTGCAACACAGCAAACTGCTAAGTGGTAAAGTTTGAAAATTTGGCTTGCAATCAATTTTGGTTTCAGTTTGTCAACAGCACAGTCTTTAGGAACACTTTTTTCTGCAGTTTTCTCCTGCTGTTTACTACAGGAAATTTTCTGCTTTTCAGCAGAGTGAGCATAATGGTAAACTTACAGAAAATGGTGATATAGTAAGAAACTTGGAAGTCTTTGATGTCCAATGAATTTAAAGCAAATGAATCTTACTAGTAGAAAGTTTAAAAATAAAACAAAAGAAATAAAACGATGATGTTTGCTTTATATAGATTTATATAATGGGGAATAAAATCCCTACATTCCCGCAATAGAATTCAGGAACTTGCATAATGAAAACATTTTCCTGAGGAATCTTAATTATACCGCATATTCCACTGGGAGTTTGCAGGTGATTCTGTTGGGAAGGTTTTTTATTGGTATCAGTCTAATTGGTGGATTTTTTTTTTTTACTCTTCATCTTAATATTCTGCTGGTAAGATTCGTACCTATTTGTCCTCATTCATGATTTAATGAAAAAAGGCAGTTTCATTTTGGCCAATTCTTCTTTGCGCCTATGTAATCTTTCCGCTGCTTTCCTATATAACCAAATTAAGTTCTGTGGTTTTTTTCCTGCTGACTTCTCTGTCAATCTCCCTCGTTGCTTTTAGTCCAATTCATCATTCCGGTGCTGCACCCGCTCACTGGCTGAAGCCTTTCTGCTCTCAGGTGATTTTTTCCGCTTGCCAGTTCCAAAATTGTGTGACTAACACTGTTGTTTGACAGCATTTCATTGCGCGTTTTTTTAAGACTTTTGGAGCAAACTGTGTGCGTCTGGTATATTAATGGATGCGAGCTTTGGCATGATCATTTAACCTGTTGCTGAGTTCACAGTTGTAGAAAAGGTAACGTTTGCTCTCTCTGTAGAGAATGTTTTTCTCTCTGTGTCTGTGCATGTACACTTTCTTGTGCCTTTAAGGTAAGTCAGACAAGTAAATTGTTTCTTGAAAGAACTAGTGAAAGCCTTGTTTTTTTCAAAGTATTGAAGGAAAGATTTTAAAATAAGGTCAGGACAAGATTAGCCAGCTGGTTCTCCTGGTTAGTGTGAACACCTGTTTCCATTGAGCTCAAACATGCAATGACCAAGCCATGTTTGAGCACTGTGGCACTTTCTAAGCCCTTTTTTGCTTTCATACTGGAAAAGTACGGTATAAAAGGATTCTGTTGAAAAAGTAGCCAAAGCAATGCAAATTCCAGTCTTCCACTCCACGTAACATAGTAGGCAGGCCTAACAGCAATACATATGCATGCTGGTTTTAGTCTGTAATATCAAAATGCCACGTTTATATAACCAGAGTGTTTTGGTTTGAATTGTTTTGTTAACTAATTAACTAGGCCTCATTTGCCACTCTGATGAATGGATTTGTCTTGCTGTATGAGACATTGCCACTACTCTCCATGACAAAGTTGTGCAATTATTTTGCATCTGTTTTTTACATAAGTTCCAGTATGTGTAATCGCATGTTGATAATCTGGAAGGGGAAATGAATCCAAACAAGAACCAAGGGCTCAGTTTGATAAGCAAGTGCGCTAAGGTTTTGGTTAACGTGGTCGTGACCCAGCCTTCCCTGCTGAGGATCCCTTAAGGGCCTTCGGGAATTGATCCTAAGCAGCAATTTTCAGGAGGGGTCAAGCATCCTCTGCCACTTGCCCCATTTCACATGCCTCAGCCAGGAATGCAGAAGGGCGGCAGGGTCAGAGCCCCACACTCCTTATCTTGCTGACCTGTATGTTTGCATGACTAAAGCAATAGTACTTATTTGTGTAAGTATCCTAAAATATCTTCATGGCTTTGAAAGTCCCCATGCTGTGCCCACACAGAAACCTCTCTGTATTTTAAGTGTCACTTCCTACACAAATGGTTAGGACATGATTTCCTGTGTATTTCAGGGCTACAGTGTTTTGTTACAAAGCTCAGCATGCTTTGAGATGAAGGTTATGACAGAAAGGTCTGCCATTTCAAACCACTTCCCATTGCTGTGTTTTTTACTCTCTGTTGCAGAGTCTTCCTAGCTCTTCCTGGCCAGTGAGGATTCTGTCCTTCTCCTAAATCTTCTGTCTTCATTTTCCTTTATAATCTTAACTGAATATTTTTATTAAATAGTTTTTAATGCTGTATTTAAATTTTCACATGGAAATTCTGTATTTTGCACACAGTGAAAATTGTTTTAGCTTTATTTACGGTATCTGCTGTAAACAAAAATAAATGTAGTTCTTTATAAGTCTCCTTGTTTCATCTTTTCCTTTTAAAAATATTTCCTGAGGACAGGAGACTAATAGTGACTTCACGACGCATGTCGCAAATTCCTTCTTCTGGTGGAAGCTGTTGTGTTACGTTGTTGTGGCCTGACCAAAGGCCAGATGGTTTCTACTGTGGTGTATAATCGCATGTATGTTCCTTTGAAAGGGATATGGGTTGGGGTATGTGGGATATATATCCCATCTGCTGCAGTCAGGAGGTGCTGGTGTTGGGATTGTCCTTCCTGGGAATGATAAGGTGGTGTTGGTGAGCATGGCGGTTGCTTGTATTGCATACACAAGTGGCACTTGTCCTCTTCTCTTTGATTTCTGTTACCTTTCCTTATGTTTTTATTTTACGTATTAACAAATGTCAGAAAGGTCATGCAAAGTTCATGTGTTTGGGATCTTAGATCGTGTACAGGAAAAGCAGGTAATAACTTTGGGTAAAGCTTTACCTTTCCTACTGGCTCTGGGGTGCTATTTGCAAGCTCCCTGTATCTTCTGCACCCCTGGAAGCTGCAGCTAATGGTGACCTATTACCTGTTAACAGCAGCCTTGTTTTATTTGTTTGTTTATTTTGCCTTCCTTTGCTCTGTCATGGTGATTTTTTTAATTTTCATTTTATTTTTGAAGCTGGTGGTGTGGTTCTTTTAAAAGAGCAGGTTCTCCAAAAGAGCTTTCCTACGTCTTCCTCCCCTTCATCTTCTTTCTTTTGCTTGCCCTCCAATTGTTAAGCTATAATCTCTTCCTTTGTATTTCAAGAAAAAAACAAATCCCAGAAAGAATAGTCCCAATAATTTAATGGAAAGATTGTGTGTGATACATTTTTTGTAAAGTTGATTCAAACTGAGCCTCACTAGGGTGGTTTGAATAACAGAAATGAATTTTTTTCAAGTGTTGCTGAAGACAACATTGCTAAAGAACAACAAGTGTTATTCCCAATGCGCTATACCATCTTCCCTGCCAAAGAAAAAGCCACCATGCACAGTAGAAAGTTTGCTGTCCAAGGGGGAGATGATTTACATAATGAAAACATAGGGATACAAATAGCACTTAAGACAATACTTGGCACTTCCTTAATTGCAATGGACAAAGCAATTTGGGTAAAACTAAATTTACTCTTTGCACAATTTACAGTTTCAGAGCAGGCTCATTTCTGCCATCTCTGATCATTTTAGGCAGAGGCAGTGGCATGGAAACATGAAACATCAGAAGAGGTTTTTGTGTCTGCAGAAGGTGATGGTTTGTTTGGCTCTGAAGTTTTGAGAGGCATCAGATGTTCATGATGTTCTCATAAAGTTTCACTTATTGTACTGATATTTCAGCATGAATAACTTGGAACTGGGGTAATGTTAGAGTCTAGATTTGTTGTAATTGTGTTTCTCGTGGTGGCACAGAAGGCCCAAAAAGTCAAATCACTAGCAAATTGTGTCACTAGAGGGATATACATAGCAGTAAACAGTCCATGCCCTGGAATGCTGGTGGACAAGACAGGACACAGTGTATGGAAAAGAAATAAAATGGACAAAATGAGCAAGGTGAGGGGAGCAAGTTCATGTTAGTTCCCTCACTCTCAGTCAAAATTGTTACGCAATAAAACTAAATTTTTGTTTTGCTCCCAGTAATACTGCTAAAGGAAGAGATCAGTGGGTTAAGTTCCGTGTGAATTTAACAAGCCTCGTTTGGGACTCCTGTCCTCCTCTGGCCATGTGAGCAAACCTCCCTGTGAGCAGGAGGCCTGAATCCTCCTGCTGCTCTTGTGTTGAGCACTCTCCAAAAGCTCCAGTGCTCTCAGTCTCCAGCAAGCACGTGCTGTTACAAACGCACCCCAAAGCAGTAGTGCTTTGTCCCTTCGCATAGCTGGAATTAGCAGCGGTGCGTGTTTGAAAGGCAAACAGGCTCCTACTCTGGTCTCGAGCTGCCACTGAACTGGGTGGCTTCCAGAAGTCATGGTTTTGGAGCAGGTCATGCTAATGCCTCTTTACATAGTTAATGCTGTGTAAGACTTGAAAGCTACTTGATGTCATAGATGCCATTATAGCACTGGAAGTGCAGAGGTAACGTTTGCTGCGTCTGACAGGCTCAGGAGTTGCTCTGTCTTTCCTCCTCTTTATACTGGTTCGAGTGGGTTCTGAACCTGTCTGTTGCCACTAGGGCCATTTGCGTTGGGCAGACAGATGTACACAGTGCACAGATATGCTTTTTTTGGAAAAGCCAGGCTAATCTGTCACTCAAAGCAAGGCAGCATTACCTGCCTAGATGTCTGTTAATGAAAAGCAAACATGTCGTGATTCTGTAAAGGTAACCTTCCCGTATTATAATTATGCTAATGCTTTATAATGAAAAAGGTCTTGCAGTTTTTAAACATACTTGATTTGAAAAAAAGAGTACAGACAAAACGGCTTAAAATTACTCAAATTCAAACGTCAGCCTTTCATTAACTCTACCAAGAAGAGTAATTTCTGCTCCTCCCAGTTTCTTCTAGATTGCTACAGCTATAAAATGCCAGTGAAAGTTGCTTGTGTATGTATTCCAACCTCAAGCAAGGGCTATGGTCTGCGTTTTCTCACAACATTATGGCAATTAGTTACTGTAATTGGCTTTAATTCACTTCTGGCTCACTCATTCCTCACATTCCAATCAAAACAATGAGTTCTGAAATGCACTGAATTCTGCATTAATGTTTATATTTTCGAAGGTATGACATGTTTGCAGATGACTTGATTTTTTTGCATGAAAGATCATGTTGCTGAAGATCAGAAGACATTGTGTATTAATGCTCGATCCAAGTATACACATTAGGCATATATATATTTCCCCAAGTCACAGAATCACAGAATCAATCAGGTTAGAAGAGACCTCTGGGATCATTGAGTCCAACCGTTGCCCTGACACCACCATGTCAACTAAACCATGGCACTAAGTGCCATGTCCAGTCTTTTCTTAAACACGTCCAGAGATGGTGACTCCACCACCTCCCTGGGCAGCCCATTCCAATGTCTAATAACCCTTTCTGTAAAGAAATTCTTCCTAATGTCCAACCTGAACGTCCCCTGGCGAAGCTTTCCTTTTTTTCCTCTTTCCTTTTCTTTATGAACTGTGTTAACATAAAAAGATGGGGGGCTTTGATCTCATCTCATCAGGTGGTGGGCTCCAAACTTGTTTGAAATGGATGGAATTTCTGATATGTTTTTTTTGAAATATGAAATTACAAAGAAATTTGCATGTTGCTATAGTCTTGAATTTGCTCTTTCAGCATTTATTCTGCAGGTATTCATTCATGTCTTTGTTCTAAGGTTTTTGGTCCTTTGGGTCTGTGTGCAGAAAATACAGACACTAATCACTCTAGAGACTGAAACTGTTGTCGCCACACTCTGAATTTGCAATTACTACATGCATTAATATACCAGACTAACACAGATTGCTCTGATAAAATATATATTTACTCTAAAAATCATAGAAATAGTGTGTTATCATAGCAGTTTTTATTTGAGAAGCAATTTTCCGTGAAGATACACATTCAGTATGTCTAGTAGGTTTTCAGTGAGTTGCTTTTTCCTTTCTCTCAATTTTTGCTTAGTTTGTATCAGAGCGTTAATGTGCACCGTTGCGGATGAATTTAAAAGTTGTGTGCTTTGGGCTCTGTCTTGCTTTGCCAACTGCAAATTCCCTGGTTGTATTTTGTGCCTGAATTCAGAGGTGTCTGTTTATCAAGTAAGTAATGGATACTTTGAAAAAGCGTTCTGCTGCTGAACTTGTGTAGATACTGGTGTGTGCCCACAGGGGAGTGGGAGAAGATGGGTTCCTGATATGGGGACAGGAGGGGGGCCATGGACAAGGCCATCACTGGGCCATGGGTAGAGAAGGGGCAGCAGAAAAGCATTTGGTGTTGTGGTTGGAAGCCAGGCAGGCGATCTGGCCCCACTGCCACAGAGAGCAGTGTGTGACCCCATGGAAGTGTGAGAGGTGGTTGCCTTTATTCTTTGCCGTCTGTTAGCTACCATAACATGGAAAGGACTTCTGTAGACGTATGAAGGAGGCATGAGGAAAGAAGAGGAGAAATGTGGCAGGAACTGAAATGTGTGAAATGTCAGGCATCATATCTTTTACAGAAGTCCTTTTTCAAGGACAAAAACCTGCCTGGCAGTTTCTCAGGTGTGATGAAAAGTCAAAGTTTGGACAGGATATCAGCTTGGGAATGCTGCTAGAAGCCCGATAGCCTCCTAGGGCAGATCTGTGAAATACCTTAATGGGATGTCTTCAGTGTCAGACTCTCAGTTCTCCCATGGAGCCTTATATGTTTTGAAGCTCAGGCTACAGGGCACAGCTGAGGCTGTAACAGGTTTGAGCTCGGCTTTCACTCCATTGTGGGCTGGTAACCAGCATATCACAGCAAGACCAAGGTCTGACCAAGCTGGAGGTGTTGTAGTTCCCCGTCCCCACTCACAGTCCCACGTGGGCTGTGCTTCCCTGGCAAGCACTTTCTGCTGTGTATCATCCCTGAGCTCACTGGGCTCATTTCAGCTGTGCTTCCACAGCCCTGGTATGAAGATGCCTTCCTTCTGCCCCCACAGCTTTCTGAAAGCACTGCTGTATTATAAGCAAGACTCATAAATTTTTGTTTGTTTGTTTATTATACAGTAAAAAATCAGAGAGGCAGTAAAGTGTGCTGGGTGTGCTGCAAATCAATTAGTGGTCTGCTGACTGAATTTCTTAATGTCAGTTTTTGATGCCAACTGGTGTTTGCTTTCACTGTTGGAGCTGCCCACGTTTATGAGTAACTCCACTTTAAAATTGTTCGCTCCTGTTGTTGCCTTAGTCAGCAGCTCCATACAAGGCCAGGCAGAGTCCACTCATCCTGTGAATGAATTATGGGGTGACACAGTTTAACGGCAGGCTAAGAGCCTCAGGATTGCCAGCTGGGAAAGCAGGACGTGAGATGAGCTGGGGTTTTTATGGGGGCCACTGTGTTGTATTGGGGCAGTTGCACAGCAGGGAAGGTGAGCTGTGTGCCAGCCCCAGGTGCTCGGGCACCCACCTCCTGCTGATAAGAGCAGCACCTGGGATTTCACTGGTGCTTTTCACCTGAGGACCTGAAAGCTCTTTGCCAGTCCTGAATGACTGGGGCTGCTGTGGGTAAGTACTGCTCCTGCTTCATCAGGGAGTCACAAAAATGTGATGTGTCAGAGGTGCCAAAATATCACAGCCCAAATGCAGGTTGCGACATCCAATTCCTGTAGGTTTCCTTCTTCCCCGTCACCCCGAACAAGGACCGCACACAGATACGCAACATGGGCAGAGCTGTAAGAAATCCATAATTTCTTGTCTGCTTTTCCTGAGCTGCAGGGCGGGTGCCGAGCTGCCTGGCCTCAGTGCAGGGTCCCCTTTCACTGCCAGCAGCAGGTATGAACCTGCTTACCCTCTCTGAGGGCCCAGCCGGGGGGTCTGCACCTGGTCAGCCACCAGACCTTGTGCTTGGGTTGGGGGGACCCCCAAGCCGGGCAGATCAGGGTGCTCTTGGGGGCATTTTCTGGACCAGCCTCCCAGCAAAAACTTTCTTCCTGACCACCAGTATGCTGGGTGGGTTGTGGCCCAAAGCAGAAAGGTTGATATAATTTCAAAATTTGTTGTTTCCTGTCTCTGTTTCTGTTTTTCATCTGCCTTCAGGGATGTTCTTTGGGTTTGTATTAGTTTAAGCTTTCATACTTTGGTTGGCTCAGCAAGGCTCACCCCTGCTTTCTGCTTGTGCGGGGCTCCCGTTTGGTCTGAACTCAGTCAAGAAATGAGCTCTCAGTGCCTTGCTTAAAAATGAATTCCCCTCTCATAACTTAAAACCAGCTGAAGAGGAGGAGGGAGGATAAATGTGAATGCTTCTGGCTGCTTATGGCACGGCGGCGTTGACTTGATGAGGAGGCTGCTGCCGCTGGCGTGGTTGGGGATTTTTCAGTGGAGCATCTTTGACCATTTTTGTCCAAGATGGGCAGAGGCACGTGCAGAGCAGCCGCTCCCGAGCAAAGCTGATCAAACGCAGCTGCCCCGAGCCAGCTGGTGTCCGAGGCGCCTGGCCCAGCGCGCCTGGTGGGGAGGGAGATGCTGTTTGGCAGAGCTCAGGCTTTGTACTGTTGTGGGCAGTGCGTGCTCTGCCTGTCCCAGGCGAGGTGGGGGGGGAAAAGGATGACCTGGCCCAGCTGCCCCCAACGGGGGCTTGGCTCTGCCCAAATTTGGCTGGTTCCCGAGCCCTTGTCATCTCCTTGTCGGGTCAGAGTAATGTGATTTGCCTGACGCCGCTCTGGCAGATGACTCAGGAGCAGCAGCCCGTGCGGAAAGTCAGGCTGCCTTGTCAAATGGGACTCGCCAGTATGAATAACATCTCCTGCTTACGTCTGTTTGTTGGCCCTGGCTCTGTTGGTGGGGCACTCAGATGCTGGAGCAATCAGCGCCTTAAAAATGGTAATCATAGAAGGGTGCCGAGAGCCATCTGCGAAGCCCTGGGTGGATGGACGCTAAGCTCCTTTGAAAAGGACATATCAGTTGCCACATGTGCAGCAGCATGCTGCTCCCAGGCAGGTTTCTGAAGGGGACCCATGCCAGGGACCATCACGGGACTGTGGTGTTTTCATCAACTAAGCAAAACCCGTTGTAATTGCACCACGTAACATGGAAATGGGTTTCAGTGCCTCTCTGCGCAGCGCTGAGTTGGCACAGTGTGCATGAGGCTCCGGCGTGTACCTTGGCACCTTTCCCTCGTTAAATTGGGCTGATGTGTTGGCGAAGCCTCTGGGTCCAGGAGGAGGGATGTGACAATGCATTTATCTGTTCTGCGGTAGCAGAGGGAGCTTGCTCCCTGGTAGACCACACTTCGCAGTTTGTTAGTCACGGAGGGGCAGTAAACAGCTCTGAGACTGGAGCTGTTGGGCAGAGCAGCCTAGTAGAGCTGTCACGGCCGGGCCGCGCCAGGCAGCACACAGTGGTGCCGAGACAGTAAGACAGTGTCAGTCCTGGATTTGGGTCTGCGCAGCTCAGGGCCCCGTGCAAACCCTCCCTGGGTCCCTGCAGTGCCGGGAGGGGTTTGCTCTCTTCCAGCGCAAGGCCGACGGGCCTGTGCAGCCGCCCTGCTCCTGTCCGGCTTGAAGCAAAAACCAGCACAGGCGTCTGGTAGCTGTGGGGGAGACCTGCCCTGTATTTCCATGGGTATAAACTGCCTTAAAATCACTACAGGAGAAAATGACTAACAAAAGTAATTGCAAGCTTTCAGGGCTTAAAGGATATTCACGTACTCATGTCTGTAGTACGCAGTGTATTGCAAACAAGACAGACCTCCCCGCTGCTGTGCTTGGCTGTCAGCCTTGCCCTCGTACCTGAGGGAGGACAGCAAACCGAGGTATTCACAAAAGCGCTTGAGATCCCCGAGTCCCTGATCCCTCATGCTGAGAGATTTCTCCATCCTTGTTTCTGGGCCTCACGATGACTTGTGGGGCTGTCCCCGCTGCGGTGTTGGGTCTCGGCACTGTGCACATGGTCTCGCTGCCATCCTCCCTCCTTGCCCATTCCTGCTGGGCACAGAGCCTTTGCAGGAGAGCAGTGCTGCTTGAAGGCGGTGTTAGATGCTGAAGTGCATCCAGACCACTGAGGATGCTGTCACAAAAAGTAATTTAAAAAAAGGCAAAAATACGTCTTAGGTTATGGTGGATCATCATTGGGTGTTATTCTGTAAGCGTGTGAATTTTAGAAGCCTGTCATTGAGAGGATCACAATTGCAATGACCTTTCAGTGAGCAGAAGACCCACACTGAATTTGCATGCTTTTTGCTAGTATGAAGCTGCTTGAGCCTGGGTGCTTTCTGCAGGGCTCACCCAGGGAGAGCGTCCCCAGAGAGGTGAAGGGAAAGGTCTCTTCAGAACTCCTGCAGGAGGGCTGCTGCTGGACTTGTATATGCAGGGACCTCCAAAACCCATCGTTATATTCCTGATTAGAGCTGCTACTTTGCCAAGCCATAAACAAACTACAGTTTATTTCTCGGATTTGATAATCGGTTCCAAACAGGCCCCCACCAAGGTATGAGCCCTGCCCAGCTCCTGCTTGGCAGCAGAGCTGAGATGGGAGCATCTTCGTACAGCCCGTCCTCCCCTAAAGCGGGATGAAGGATTTTGAAGGGCTGGGGCTCTGGGTGCAGGCTGGCAGCCCAGCTCAGGACCTTCCGTGTCATCCCAAAGGCTTGGGTGGCTTTGTTGCCTTCTCTGCTCCTTAGTACAAACTTCCCCTGAGTGGGCAGTCTGCCTCAGCCATGGTCTCTGCTGGATGAGTTCCTGCAAGTCCACCCAGAAGCCACTAACTGGCTGAAGATGGTCTTGCTGTCCAAATGTTCTCGCCAATTACCTCTAGTGAGTAAATGATCATGCTGTTTGGATTATTGGTGCTGTGGGGAAAGAACTGAGCATTTGTACTCCTTAACCATACACCTCTAAGTTTTGTAAAGCCTCCCAGAATGTTGCAGAGATCTTGCAATGTCTTTGGCTCTCACTGGCTGCATCTCTGACTCCTTTGAGACAGTGATGGCACAAAAATTGCTGTCTTTCAAATGCAAGAGTGAGCTGGCACTCTTGGTAAGTGGAAGAATATTGAATTGAGAAAACGTGGTGTGACACTTACTGGAGAATAAAAGTGTGGTTTACTGGAAGGAGATTTGCATCTGTGTGGGGGGTCTGCAGGGGCTGTTGGCCAAGCCCGTACGTTGGAGCAAGTTTCGGACAGCCCTGACCTTCGGGTGAGCACTGACCCTGCAGATGAAGCTTTAGGGATACTTCTCAGTTACCAGGTGGTTTAGCTAAATCCTTTCCCTCTAAGGAAAACGGTTGTTCCTCTCCCTGTGCGAGGAGGATGAGGTGGGTTTTGAAATACAAAGGAGAAATTGTTTATCCAAATTTTTCATCGTGTTTGAGTGGGAGGGGCAGATGAATAGAGGATTGTTCTGTTGGAATCACTGACTGAATTGCTGCTGTTTAAATAACTGAAGGCAGCTAAGCTCCACTGCTTGCATAAAAACACCCAAACCCCCCAAAAACCTAAAGCCGTGCTATTTGCTCTCAGTGCAAGTCAGTCAATGGCTCCGATCAGGAGTGCTCAGACTGAGGAGTGACACTTGCACTGAAGAGATGGACGGTAGAGCTTGTGTGTGGAAATGCTGCTGCCCCAGGGCCCCAAGCCACCGAGATTGGCCGTCCCTGCCCCGGGGTTATTCACTGAACAGAACTGCAGCTGCTGACATGACTGCACCAGTATTTTGAGCATTGCTCTGTGTTATAAAATGCATTGCAAAATTTTTTGCATATTAAAGGGCCTGAGATCTGTGCATTGTTTTTTCTAGCTGTAACTCTGTGTAAGGGACGACTTCCTAAAGCCTCAAGTTGCACTTTGTGTCAGCAACCGTGGCAAAGCAGGGAAAGGAGGAGGCATTAGTATTGCTGTTGTGAACAAGGACAGCAGAGGATAGAGAGGTTAATACAGAGGTTTTCCCAAATTCAGTAGGATTTGGGTTTCTGGATCTGTTGGAAAATTCCTCTAGAGTCACTTGTTTATGTTGTTCAGGAAAGTAATTTACTGAGGAACAGAACCCAAACCACCTGAGCAGAAACTCAGATTTTTCTTGAAGTGGGGGGAAAAATCCCAGCCCTTTTGTCCTGCTGGGCTGCAGTCTGGTAGTAAAGCGAATAAACTCCCTTTGGCCGGGCAGGCAGTGTGTGCTCTAAAGGCCGGTCAGCCACACCACGCCACGGTGCAGCGTGCCCTTCGTCGTGTGTTCGGTGCGCGCGGGCTGACGAGGGTGAGAACAGCCTCAGCCCCTCCTGCTGGCCCTGTGCCTGGCGGTGCGGTGCAGCCACCGACCGGCCTGCTTCAACCCAGCCAGGCTCCGCTTTCCATTTGGGACCTACGGTTTTGTCACACGGTTTAGGAAGAGGAAGCGTGAGGCTGGTTTCATGGTACTGCAGAGCTGTTCTTGTTGCTTTGGTGAGCAGGGCCCCTCCAAGCCCTCGCCTCGGGCCAGGTCCACCTGCTGTGGAGCCAGCAAGATGTCCCTGACCCCAGACACTGCCCAGCTCAATCCCAGAGCCAGCCTGGAGCTGAGTGAGGGCTGTTGAGGTTTGGAGCTGGAAGAGAAGGGAAGGAGCACCCAGGAGCCTGCTGGGACATCACCTGAGAAGGGCTGTTGGGGAAAGGCAACTGGGAGGCAGGGGATAAATGAGACAAGGCACAGTGTGCTTGGCGGGGGAGAGGAGAATCGGGAGATTAATGCAAAAGGCAATGGTGTGGCCAAAACAAAGCTCTGGGGCAGTGTGATGGATGAGAAAGAATCACCAGAAGCCCCCTCCAAAGTAAGGAGGAGGTTAACAAGAACTTAAGGAATGGAAAACTTTTTCTCTTAATCTCACCAGACCTTCAGACAGCAAGTTACGGTTGTGTAAGTGCAGTTATAAAACAGACAGCGTAACACTGGGCTGCGCAGGCTGTGGAGGACTGGCTGCTCCTTGCTGAGCAGAGCCGGGAGGGCTGCCCTGCCTGCTCGCTGCCCTTCGGACGTGTGCGGGAAAGCACCAAAGGACATGGAGGATTTGGCAATTAGCACATTAGCTCCCTGCCTTACTCATACTGACTGGCTTAGGAAACTTTAGCACCTAAAAAATGCAAGTCAGTTGTTGTTAGGACATTTCCACTTTAACTGACCAGCAGCGTGCTGCGAGATACTTGTGGCGTGTGCTGCCTGTCCCTGCTGTCATACTTGCATGATGGATCTGGTTGGCTGACTGTGACCTAAGATTAATGCCTTCCCTCTGCAGGGCTTGTCTTGCCCCCCTGGGAATTATTTGAACGTTTTGGCAAAGGGTGAGTAGGGAGGACTCCAGTCCAAACTGTGACTACAGAGTAGGCCCACTCACTGCTGGAGGTCTTTAGCGTGCTGAGACATAGTGGGAAACCTGAAGTGAGCATGACAGAAGTGAAGATCTTACGTGCATGCTATTTTGAGTGACTGTTGCCCCTCAGCTGAGTTCTCTGGTAATGGAGGTCAGTGGCACGGCACCAGTTTGCATCAGCAGGAAGCGGGGCTGTGCCCTTTGCTGTCCCGCAGGCCGGATGCCTCTCTAGCTTTTACATTGTGTGTGTTTATCTTAGAAAGTTCAATCCCTCTGAGTCAGTCTCTGAGCTTCTAATAGAAAATCTCCTGTGCTGGGGAGGAAACCTGATGCGGAGCAAGAGTGCCAGCTGGCCCCGTAGGTGCCTGCAGCATCACGGGCTGCCTGGGTAATCCCAGGCGGGTGGCTTGGTCGCCCACATGCCCCTTCCCCTTTGGGAATGGCAATAAGGCCGTTCTTGTGTCTTCTAGTGAAGAAGCAGGATAACATAGTAAGTATAGCTAGGCACAGGCTTACGAAGGGACTTAAGCACTAGCAAAATCAGGTGTCTCAGGGCTTATGTGGTAATTGCTGCCCTGGATTTAGGAGCTGAATGTCTACCTCAATCCTTCTGCAAGAGCTTGAGTTTCCCCAGAGAGCAAGGGGGGTAGGAGGGGCTGCTGCATGTGCCCAGAAGTGCCGAACAGCTCAGGCTTATCCCCTGCCTGAGCACAGCTCAACCTCCAGCAAGGCTTTGTCTGCCTCTTCTAAGAGGGACCGTTTATCAGCCAGCTTGGTGTGCAACCAGAGTTAATTGCAATGGCACCAGAGGTACCACTCTGAGGTGCTTAACCCCTGACATGCAGTGTGATGGGAATCAGGGCACTGAGGCTTAGAGCCTGGTTTACACCCTGAAGTCAGATTTCCAAAAAATCAGTGTCCTCCCACTCAGCATCACTGTGCCGACATCTCACTGAGGACTTGGCTGCCGGTGCTGCGAGGACAGGTGGCCCTCCAGGACGCACCGAGAGCTGCGAGGCTCCCAGCTGGAATGCCTTCTGTATGTTCAGGATCATGAATGCATGCCTCACCCTTCTGTAAGTACTCAGCCTTTGGGCTGCTTCAGGAGAAGTTAGTTCAGACAGCCCTTCTTATCTTTTTGTGCAAAATAAGAGCTTTAAAGAAGTACCACCTTTCTTTTTCAGTTCCTTGTTTGTATCAGATCATTTTCACGTTTCTCCTTTTTGATACTCTTAAAATTACTGGCAGTGATGGCCAGCGGTGGGGTCTTGCAGCTGATGGCCGATGGGATTTGTTTGCGTTGCTGTGGAGGGGCAGGTAGTAACTGCCAGGTGGACTCCAGGCCTGCGGAGCCTCTGGGCTTCTGGTGGACTTGGCCACGCTCTTCCTCCACCGTGTTTACATGAATCCAGCAGCAGCTTGTCCCTGCTCTCTGTATTTGGTCCATACCCCTCTTGTTCTTGGGGATCGAAATCTGTCATGGGACCCCGCGGTGCTCCACTGGGCTGTGTTTCACTGCGCCATGCAGCACCTGCGTGCGGGGTCAGGGTTTCGGTCTGTCGCTGCGGCCAGGGCTGGTCCCAGCAGTGCTGCCAGCGCTGCTTTTTAGGAGAGACGAATTGTGTAATGTCATCAGAGCCTACAAAAACCACTGACGCTTGGGTGTCTAGGTCATCTTTGCCTTTTGTTTAAGCCTGTTGCCCAAGGTGCAGCCCTCTGATGAGGAACAGCAATACTAACTTAATTTTTTTCAAATGTCCTGCAGAACTTGTAACCTGGTGTTTGAGTTAGTGTGCACACGTGGGTGTCCCACACCCTGAAACACCAAGGCGGTCCAGTTTCTTTCTGCTCTTATGCAGCTGAGTGCAATGTAGTTTATTCAACTTTATATCCCACAATACAAATATTGATTAAATATGTTAGTAAGGAGTGGGTTTGCTTCCTAATCATAGAGTGGTTTGAGTTAGAAGGGACCTTTAAGGGACCCTTAAAGATCATCTAGTCCAACCCCCTTGCCATGTGCAGGGACACCATTCACTAGATCAGGGTGGATGCTAATACTGATCTTAAGCCTGATTAGTGTCACTGTGAATGCAAACTTACCTTGCTCAGAAAGGATTCAGCTGTCTAAGAGATTCCTGAGAGGGTCAGCTTCTAGGTGCAGAATTCAAGAAGGAGGAATACTGTGGTACCAAAAAAATTTAAAAAGAGAAACAAAAAAAAAAAAAGAGAAAGCAAGCGCAGAAATGTAACTCTTCAGAGAGAGATGACAGTGCCATCCATCACTGTCATCCGGTGGCCTGGATGACATCCTGAGGTCCTTCCCCAGCTCTGATTATTATGTCTATAATGATTTATAAACTGGATGTGTAATGGGCTATTGCAGAGGGACTTGTTGACTTGAAATCTGTTCGCATTCAGGAACCACGCTGGGAATTGTTTTAGGTAGTCTGGCTGTCTGTGGGTTTCGATGGTCTCCAGCTGTGTCTGTTAGTCATAAACATGTTTTCTCCTCTTTCCTGTTAGCGTGGTGGGGAAAGCATTAGTGCGCGGGATGGGGAGGGAACACGTACAGAGCGTGCAAGCAAACGGCAAAACTGCTTTTCTTCAACAGCCACTTGCAGTGACCTCAGGCAGTGCTGATTGCCAGCATGGGTACAAAGTTTCTAGACTGAGCCGTAAACTTTGTTTGGTTTTGCTTGCTCTGATTTTCATATAAAATGCAGCATCTTTGAAGGAGAAAGTTGAGTTGAAGGACTTGGGTTTTACCAATTGGCTTACTATACTGCTTTCCACTTCACTTTGGGAGAGTAGAGGTGCCACATCATGGTCCAGACCAGCTCTGGGAGAGAGGAGGCCATGCCCAGGAGAGTTTCATGCCCCGTGCGAGGAAGGGCAGCTATGCCCCGCTGCGGGCAGCCGTGCCCTGCTGACCCATGGACTTCCATGCTGCCACCCGAACGCTGCCAGGCTTGCTGTGTGCTGCCCATGAGCGGCTTTGGGGTGGGTGGCCTGGCTGGGCCAAAGTAGAAGTCAGACATAAAAATCAGAGAGGGACGAATTTTCTCCATCTCCCAAAGGAAATGAAATCTCTGTGGTCAAGAAACATGTGGCTGCTGTGGTGCTGTTGAGCTGGACATAGAGCCTGAGATGTGTTTTCACATGGAGCATCCCGCTCTGGAGAAGCAGCGAGCCGCTCCTCCTTCCTCATTGGCTTCCTGTACATAGAAGTAGAAGTATTTAAAAAAGAAACCCACACAAAACTCTGTGAGCCGTGAAATCTTGAGAAGTTTTCAAGCCCAAGAAAATACATTGGACTTTTATGAAGGGTGAAAAACCAGAGCTCACCACAGCTTTTTGAAAAGTGCAATGCTCTGTGCTGCTTGGGAAAAGTGTAATCGGTAAAACTACTAAAAAATAACGACCGAGCGATCCGTGATGGGGTTAGAGCTCAGTGCGGTGTGGGTCGTGCACCTGCAGTACCTGCTGTGTCTGTTCCCAGGAGTAGCAGTGCCCTGTGCCCGCTGCCTCTCGGGTGTGAGCAAACGGCCGTGTGTGAGGGACTGCAGGTGGGGAGTTGCTGCCCCTGAGGGTCCCGTGGGCCAGCTCTCGGGCTCTGGGGGGTATATAATCCTCCTGATGCGTCTGGGATTTGCTTGTAGCACTCTTGCTTCCGTCAGGTTTGTTTTCTCCATTCAACCCATGCAAGTGCTTGGCATTCGAGTTAAAAACCCTTGCAAGGTGGAGGATGGACAGGGGTGAGTGTGCTCCTGCAATAAATGGAGGAGCTGCAAGTTAAAGAGTTTAATTGATGTTTACTAGATAGTTTGCTCTAATACATGAGAAAATAAGCCATGTCCCAGGTTGGATTTTTTCCCACTGTACAGGTATAAATTAGAAGCAACAGTGTTGAATTAAATGTGGAGAAAGCACCACACATGGGAGGTGAACCGAGCAAAGCCACTCTCCCAGAGCTTGTCATTTGTCTCCTCTGCACTGAGCCCTGGGGGAACTTGCGCTGCTGATACATTTGTATTTGCTTGTGGAGGAGGTTGTGGGTAAATGAAGTTGCTCAGAAATTAAGGATTTCATAGGGAGAGATAATCTCCTGCCTTTGGCTCCATCTGTATCACCTGGGATGAATGAAGGAAACTTGGCTTTATTCTTTATTCCTCCTGCCTGAATGCAAAGTTCAGGGATCATGCTGTTTAACTGCTGTGTGCTTCTACTTTTCCTAAATCGGTGTCTGTATTGCTGCGCACACTCAAAATAACCTTCTGAAGAACCTGTGTTTATTTTGCTCACTCCTGCTGTCCTAAATTAACCTGAACTTGCAATAAAAGGCTGCAGTTTTAGCCACCCAAGCAAGATTCGTCCATCTGCCTCATGCCACACACACACGTACATCAGGGTCCTGAAAAGAGACCGTAAATCCCTATTTGTGTGGCTGGCACATGTCTTTGTTACCACTGCCACCAGCCACCCAGCCTGATGGCCGTCCCACCAAGCAGAACAAGGACCTGCAGCTGCAAAAGTTGAGGCTGCCCTTAGAGTTTCCTTCTCTTAGCACCCAAACTGACAAACCCCAGCATGGCTGTACTGGGTGGAGGGATGCTCTCACCATGCTGGGCTGTTACTGCGTGCAGCTCACCTGCACCCACGGGGACAGCACGGGACAGAAACTGCTGGCGGTGGCCAAGGACCACCCAAACATGGGGATGAAGTCTTCCCCCACAGACTCCTTCCTCCCCTAACACCCCACTATCACCTTTGTGCTTTCCCAGACCGCTGCTTGCCCATGGCTGACGAGCCTACCTCCCCAAAGAAGGCAAAGAGCATCCCTGACTGCCGTGACTTGGAGAGCTGGTTCTCACCCCCTTCCCCCGAGTGGGCCACCGTGAGGGTCATCCCTGAGGAGGAGATGACTGAGCGCAACCTTCTCGCTATCCGAGTCATGGTCACCAGTGATGCAAGCAGGTATTTTAAAATACAAGTAAGCCTATAAAAAAACCTATAAGAGCAGCTTGGTTTTCTCTGGAACACTAAGGAAAAAAAATATAACAACTATAGTACTGAATGTATGTGTAACTGGGGGGGCGGGCAGGGAAGAAAAACTGCTCAGAATAGCAATTGTTCTTTACAGCAGCCATAAATCGCCCAGACACATGACTCACTTTGCAGGAAATCTTCAAACATTCACATCCCACACAGGGGCCTGAATCAGAAAGAAACACATTGCCCTGATCAGCCCAGGTTCAGCTGTTCATGTACCAAAAAAATGAAAAAATGTTGGTTCAGGGATTAGGGCAGTGGGTGTGTTGTGGCAAAAGGTGCATCCTGTGACGCGGTCGTCTCCCACCTTGGGCATCATCACGCAGCTCCACACCCTGGGGCCTCTCTTGGGGCGTTTGAGGGCATGCCTAGTCCTAAGAAATCTGAAATTTGAGGATCCTTGAGGAGCTGTCAGAAGCAGCCTGATTTCTGTGTAAAAATAAGAATATATTGGCTTTCTGGGCAGGATTCTGTGGGAGTTCATTTTGTCTAAAGATTAGATTGGTATCTCCTGAGTAAAGCAGTTTTCCTTACTGAGAACTAAAAAGAGGGGGAGGAAAAAAAAGAAAAAATAAAGCAAGCCTAAAGCCAACTGTTGAAACACGGAGCTATTGCTCTGTAAGGAAGCTCATTCAAATTCTTGATGTCCTTTAAACACCTATTTGTGGTGTTGCATATAGCTTGTAGAGAGCAACACTTCTACAAATGCAACTTTCTGCTGTTCCCTGCAGTGGTTTTGAATGGCGTTTGTGCGCTGCAGCGTGGGTCTGGGTGTTCCTCTGGGGAAGGATGAACTTCTCCGTGGTTCCTCTCTCACAGGGGACGGGGACCTCGGGGAAGGGTTCCCTCCCTGTCCGACAGACCCCACTGTGGAGCGTGTGCGTGTATCCCTCGCTAACACCCTCCGGCTCGTGGTGCCCCCATGGCGCGCGGGCAGGGATGAGAGTCAGCTAATCCCTCTGATCTGAGGGATCAGCTCCCACCCCTGCTGCAGCCCCTGTGCCTGGACAGCAAGGCCCCTGGTTCCCTGCCAGTGGGACATGGCACGAGGGGTGATGCCGCGTCTGTCACTGGGGCGGCTGATGTCAGCGGCTCCGAGGTCAGCCTGCCGCTGCTCCAGCAGCTTGGACACTGTTTGCCTTGCGCTGCTCTATCAGTCCAGCCCCTGCCTAAAAAGGGGTGACGAGAAATAGCAAGTGACAAATGTCACTGCTGAGCTGGCTGCGGGGCACTCAGTGAGATGGGGAAAATGACCAGCGCGGTGACACAGCTTTGCAGTTCAGGCGTTAGGTACTTGTGAATAATGACCACCTGTCAAGCAGAGATCAGAGGAGAAGCCTTGTACCATCACACTTACCTCCTTGCTAGCCAAAGAAAATAAATGTTTTGCTCTGTAAAACAGAAATATATCTATCCATGTTAATGGCATGTCCTTTTTTTCTGGAGCTCTGCCCAGTCTCAGTGTGGTATCTCCCAATCCGCATGGGATCTCAACTATCAAAGACTTCATATATTTGTACTTTTATATATATATAAAAATATATATATAAAAATGTTTGACCCATCTTGAAAGACACTTAAAAAGTATGTGTTAGTGGTGAAATTTAAGGCCACTCTGATTCAGCCTACTGAGAGATCAATGCCCCTGGAGCTGTAGTCCCATCCTCACTGCCCCTGGTTTGGTCTGGGTGAAACAGGGCTGCAGGGCTGGCAAGCACTACCCTTATGGCATTTAGCCTGGCTTTATGCTGTCTGCAGCCTTTCCTTTAGCTCTTCTTCCTCCTGCCTCCAGGGCTGTGCTGTGGGCTGTTACCATAAACCTTTACTTTCTACAAGGCAGTGGTGTATAAACACAAAATAGCTTTCTCCTGCCACACCAACAGGACTTCTCACGGCATAAGCTCCTCTTTTTTTAAGGTAGAGCTATTAATCATCACAATAAATCTATGAATTAGGTTAGCAGTATTGTTTGCATTAACAACAGGCTGAGTGGGATGGTGGCACACTTATTTATGGTGGTGGGAATGTGGTCATATCAGAAGGCCCGAAAGTGCCTGTTCCCTACAGTCTGGCCTTTAGAGATGAAAGAAATCCCATGATTATTGAAGAAAGGACTAATAATCACCTCAAACGGTCCTTCTTCTGCCCAGAGGCAAGGTCACAACGTGTGCTGTTCCACACATGTTTGTGTGGTGTATTTTTAATTACATTTAAGGAAGAGGATGCCAAAATTGGCCTCTGTGATCAGCTCAGGTGCCTCATTGCGCTTGCTGTTCCACGGGCTGTCCCAGTGGCTCCCGGGAATGAGGAGAGTTTGTTTCCTTATTTCCTATAGAAGCCTTTTGCACATATGAAGGCTGCTCAGGTAGCTTCACTCGGTCTTCTCCTCTTTAGACTAATGCTTACAATTTTCTCCAGGTTCTTGTCTAAGCACTGTTTGCTGGGCTCGTGGCCATCCTCACCCCTCTCCTTCAGGCCTCCTCCTCCTCTTGAATTGCAGCACCCAGAAGTGGGGTGAGGACCAAGCACAGCCTCTTGCTGCGGTCCAAAACCTTCCTAGCGGCTCTGTGCGGTGCCTGGCGTGCGATAAGAAATGATGCTGTTGCGATAACAAAGAACAAAATACCCCAGTTTTGCAGAGTTCTCATCCAATCTGTCTGTCCTTCTGCATGCTGATTTAAATATGTTCTTATATATTTTCTTAGCTTTCAGACATACCTGCAAAGCTTTTATTTAAAAAGAAAATATTGCTGCACCTTCCCTGCCGCTTGCAAGGTGACGGGCACTCAGCAGCCACCATTGCCCAGAAAAGGGAGTTGGTTCCAGGTCCCAAATGGGCGATGCAGCAAGGTTCAGCAGTAACTGTATTTAATTTGTGGGTGAAGCTTGCCTTGCAGTCGGAGCAGGCTGCCCTGATGGATTAGGGCTGCCCTGGGCTTGTCCTCCTGCGAGTTCCCTATGACATGCGTCTTGTTTCCAAAAATCTATGGGGAAAAAAGGTGAAAAGTGTAGTTTTGACCCTCATGCCTTGCTTTTAGGCCAGTTATGGCATTGCAAATGCTCTTTCCCTTTCTTCATCTTGATACAGCCTTGCAGGCAGGAGGGCCTGTCCCTGCTAACCAGGCAGTGCGGTGTTTCACCCAAAGGCTCTCTCGGCGGCAGTTTGATTCCAGGTGCTGAACGTAGTGCTTGTGGGTGCAGATCCAGGCAGCAGAAATCTGATGGGAACAGGGATATCTCAGCTGTGCAGCACCTGCAGCAAATTACAGTCCTGTAATAATGACAATGAAAAAAACCCAAATGAGGACGTCAGTTCTGGCTGCAAAGCGTCCACTTCCTGCAGCCTGCACTGCTGTCAGGGCTGATACCGGTGCTTGTTGCACTGAACGGGAATGAATATCTCCATGTGTGTGTCTTCTGACATGTCCCACTTTCTTTCCATATTGCCCTTTTTCCCTGTAGCTCTGAGCTGGAGTCTGATTTTGATGGCGACTCCTCAAACTCAGAGGTGAGCGAAGGATGGACCTCGCTGCTGGAGCCCCCCACCTGCCCGAGCGCTGTCCGGAGGTGGGCATCGCTTGCCAGGAGCCCTGTGGTGCCAGAGGAAAGCCCCAAACATCCAAAGTTGCCGATGGTAAGCAGCATCCCGACCCAGGGATGCTCCCGCAGCCTCTCCTGCGGACAGAAGTTGGGTTTAGGGGTGAGAGGTTTCAAAGTGGAGGCTGTTGCCTGTGATGTGGTCAGGTTGTACGTGTTAACGGTGTCTTTTTTGAGGGTGGTTTCTGTCTTTTGGGTGCTGCAACTGAAACAGCATTTCCGTGATGCAGGGTAACCTGGAGTAGTTGTGCCTTGTGCTTAGCTTGCAAGGGTGGGACAGAAGTTTTCTCACCAATAAAAAAATTGGACATTATTAGCAGCCTGTGCAATATCTGCTGGGTTGTCTAAGCAACAGTGATTTTGGGAAGCACTAGAGAGCTCTGCACGGTTCAATTTGTATTTCTGTCAGTAGCTACTTAAAATTTTTTGTATCCAGTGAATGCACAAGGAGGAAAGGATATAGCTAGCAGGGAGGTGGGGAGAGGTTTAGGAACAGTCTGCCTCCAAATGGAAACTCCTTTCTGGAGCTGGAGGAGGTCAGACCTGAAAGACGTGCTAAAAACAGCCAAAGAAGGACCTTTGTGGGAAGTGAGGGCTGCCATGTTTTAGGACTACGTGGTGGTGTTTTGAAGCTATGGTGGATCTTCTGCTTCAGAAAGCATCTCCAGGGCTTTGCTGGACTCACATTCTGTTGGGTTTCTCTCCTCGGAAGAGCTTTGTGGGGGATGCAGGGCTGCACGTGCCCTGGGAGCTGGCAGCAGAGCTGCAGCGCCCTGAGGCAGCTCCTCCCTGCCCCTTGCAGCAGAGAAGAAAAACTGTCTTTAGGGCTCCAGATGGAGACTGCTACATGTTCTTGCTTCTCTCAATAAATTAATGTTCTTTCCTCTGAATTCCTAACAAGGAAAGCCAAAAGCAGCCGTTTTAGAAGGTGTGTGTGTGTGAGCCAGACCTTGGGCTGCAGAGTGTTACTACGGGGCTCGTGCAAGGCATGCAAGACCTTCCATTCATGGAGTGGAAACCATGGGCATTAGCTTGGGCTGGAGAGGAAGTGTGGTGGTACTGCTGGATGGGACTACTGGCAGGTCAGCTTGACCTTGGGATGTTTCTGCCTGGCTGGCAAAATATAGTGGACAAAGAGGGTGGTCAGTAAGCAGATGAAGTAATGCATTATACGAAGTCATGGGCAGAAACAAGAGGGAAACCCAATGTACCAGGTATTTTATCTCTGCAGACTTGTCCACTGGCATCGCCCGTGGCAGCTGTGCTTCATGGGCCATGGAGACAGGGCACCAACACCGACCCATCTCACAGGGGTATTGCTACGGGCACAGACCTGTGCTAATGCTGCCCCTTGCTTTTGGGCTGGAGTGGTTGTGCTGGTGCGACGTGGTGGATGGAGCAAGGGAATGGCTGTCCCGGACAGGGTGTGCAGATGCACCCAGGGAAAGCGGGGGTTCTCCCAAAAAGCTTTCTGCCTTCAGCTTTGCGTGCAGCAGTCATTTGTGTCCATGTCCTCAATGTATGCACTGACGGCTTAGGGCTGGACCCCAAGAAACTTGATGGGGTTTGGGGTTCGTTAATTGCATTTGGTTTTATCACTCTGGTCTGTGTGGAAAAGGCTATGTTGAAACCAGTTTTTATTTCAGAACTCATCCATGCCTGGACAGGGGGTGAGTTTCCAAAGTCTCTCAGAAATGGGTAGAGTTCCTGGATTTTAGTATGATGTTTTTACTCAATTGTGTATTTAAAATACGTGGCTATACTAAGCACAGTGATATTCTAGGCACTCCAGGCGGATTTTGCATACAAGGTCTACATGGTGCTAAAATACTGAGGTCCTTTGATTTGTCTTCACCGAAACTGCCTTGTCCTGGGTTTTGGGTGACTCTGAAGGGACCATTGTGAGGAATTAACTTGATCTTCCTTTGTACAAGGTACCTTCTTCCAGGCTGCGCTTTAGTGACAGAGGAGCTGAGAAACGGTTTTGCTGAAAAGAAAAGGCCACCAGCATTCATTCCTTCCCGTATATTGGGGATATTCCCACATCCATATGTGCATTTTTAATCCAAGCAGAAAAGAGGGGATTTCATACAGCGATTTCAGTTGACTCTTGTATAACAAAGCCCTTGTTTAGGGCAAAACAAGCCCAGCAGCAAACCCCTCCAGGTGCCCAGCAGCATGTGACCCTGTGCCATCACTGAAGGATTTAATCCTTTTTTTCTCCCCGATTTCATGCTCTCCCCACCCCGGCTGCTCATGTCACCTTCCTCCCCGCCATCACTTTCCTCCCCCCCATGCCAGCCGGGTTACCTGGATCCTCACGAGCAGCCTCTCAGCTCCCCATCCTCACCCAGCCATGCTGTAGCACCCCTGACAATTGCTCCCCCCGCCTCAGTCTGTTCCCCTGTCCATCTGTCTGTCTGTCTGCCTTTCTCCTCGTGCCGCCTTCACCGTGAAAAGAGCCAGTGTCGGTTTTTGGGGATAAGTGAGAAGAATTAATGAGCTCTTTCCCCTTTGAGCATCTCCCCATTGCCCGCCGGCTGCCAGCAGCGCTGCCGGGCCCGAGCGGGGGCCGGCGGCGGGTGCGCGCTGCCCCCTACCGGCCGCCGCGGGGCGAGGGACCGGCCGCCGCGGGAGGGCTGGTTAGAAAACTAAACCCCCACCGCTTTTTTCCTCCTTTCTTTTCCCCTATCTCTATTTTGGCTCTCTGGCATTTGCTGTATTAACTGACCACGTGTCTGTTCTGTTCCTGTTCAGCCCTACAGAGAGCCAACAGTTTTCACTCCACGGCATTCAATAAGTATCAGAATTGGAGGAGAAAACTCCAAACGAGTGAGTAAAGGCTGAGAAGCAATTGTGTCTTCTATTTGTGCTGTCTGCTGGTTTTCTGCCTCTTAAATGTCTATTTCTCCTTTCCTTTAAAAGTTTTGTAGATGAGAAAGTAGAGATCCAAAATACACCAAATATTTCTTTTCCATTTTCTTGTCCTCAGAAGATCAAATTCCCTTTCTGTGTCACTGTTCCCTACATTATTACACCCACTAGCATGTGGTGTCCACTCTAATTCTCCAGCTGAGAAAATCCACCCCTATCCCAGACCTCTGTATTCTGTCTCGAGCCCTGCCTGCGCTGATTGCTTTTGATTAGGTGCAACACTGGGTCTAACATTTTGAGTATCGCTTATTAAAAATGCTCCTGGAAGTGCCTGTTTATACCCAGCTACAGGTGCTCCATCGCTTCTTTTTTGTTGGAAAAAAATCAGGTGATATTTCTGGGTTCCTGAAAGGGAGAGAGTACTAACTGCGATCCCAAGAGGGGAGCTGGTGAAAATAAGCATTACTAGTTCTTGTCTTCTAGCAGTTTCACTTGGTTTGGGCTGACCCCTTTCTGCCTGTGGGAATTGCACAGAAGTGCAGTGATTTCAATAGCTATTGGGCCTGTGCTCGATTTGCTTCCAAAACACAATGTGGTCACTCCTCACAGCTGGGGCTGCGTCTAGGTAATCCTCCCAGGCTGCGGTCCCAAAACAAGCCAGCCATCCCTGGTCACACCTCTGCTGCTCGTAACAGGGTTGCCCGCCTGCCTTGGCACAGCCCCTCTGCAAGGACACCCTGTGCCTGTCTAGTCCCACGAAGGACTCACAGGTACCTGCCAAGATTGATCATATCAGTGTGGGAGCTGGGTGAGCTTACCAGCATCCCAAACCCTCTCACAATTTGGTTAGAAACACAGTCATATCTGTTAGACTGGGGTGTTGACAGCCTTAAGGATAAAACATGAATGTACAGCAGTGGAAAGAAGGGCTTTGTGCCTGTGATCGAGTGCCACAGTTTCTGGGCATGGAGACAGCGGGTTTTGGGGAATGGTGCTGACAGCTGCTCTTTAACCTGGCCCTCAGCTGCCTTCTGCAGTGAGGGGATTTCTGCTGCCACTCGGAGTCCCAGTTGCCCTTCAGAGAAGTGAAGTCTCTGCTCCTGAAACAAGTAGGATTCCTGTGTGTGTTTACGGGACTAGAGTTCAAGCAGAGGTGTCTCAGCTTGCTTGGTTTGAATGCACAAACAAGCTTCAAGATTATTTGCAAATACCCACTGTGGGATTCATTTTTGTATCTCAACAAAAGTGACAAGCTGCATCCCTCCTTCCTGGCAGCCGGCTCACATCTGAGTTAGATGCCTGCAGGTATACATGAGCACTGCCACTACTGACCCCACGGTCCCTTGGAGTGCCCCCGTGCCACACGTCTGGGATAACTCCGTAAATCTCAGTAGAGGCTGCACGGGGCTGTTTCACAGTCCTGAGAAGCTGCTCCCACTTAGCTCGACTTCAGCAACCCATCACCTGTGTCGGGCTGTCCCCAGAGAGGCAGCTGTGGCAGATGGACAGGCAGACAGGCCGCGATGGGGCTGCGTTCCCTGGGATTCATGGCACCTCTGAGGCGCAGGGGACTCACCGTGCATGCGAGACCTCTCTGGATGTCCGCGCAAGGGATGTCCCACTTGGGGGAAGGCCATCCCCTACCTGGGATGGGGAGGCAGAGCAGGGTGCCCTCAAAGTCTTGTGGCATCTGTGTCAGCCTCAGGGCTGTCTCCCAGCACTGTACAGCATTTGAGGATTGGCTTATAATCAGGTGTTGGCTTAACCAAAGGCTTGGATTTAAAAACTGAGATCAATTAAGGTAAGATTTTAAAAGATCAAACAAAAATTAAATTTATTCCAGGTTGGGGAGGGGGTGGAATAAAGACTGAGAGAGAGAAAAGACGAGACTGGAGGTCACTCTTAATTTCGACTCATTTTCAGCTTGGTCCCAGGAAGTGCTTTACTTAATCGTTTGCCAATTAATTTTCCCATCATTTTATTAAAATCTTCATGTGCCCCCGAAGGGCTCTAGAGGGAGCTAAAAGCCTTTGGGAGGGACACGACGCGCTGCATGAATTTGTATGAACCTCAAGTCTGCTGTTAAAACGAGGTGTAAAGCACATGCAGCATATGCTGGGAACAGAATAAAGGCATGTTTACTCTCTGGAGGAAGGCTGTAAATCTTAGTTTCTATATTTAATCCACTTAAGATTTGGTTACAAGAATTCGTATGATCATCAATCACACGAAAGAAAAGTGTGTCTCCTTTTCAGACTTATTTCCCAAAACACTTATGTTTTGTAAAGAGCACAGGTACATGTCCAAGGAAAGGAAATCAGTGTCATGGTTATGTTGGCTGAAAGGCTCAGAGCAGGATATTACTTTTCAAAATCTTTAATCCCCATCACATGGCCACAGGGAACACTGTGCTCTTAATTTATCTTGGTTACTTTGAGTAGCTTTTGGGCCAAGCAAATTGTGATAGTGCCCCAGGGATTTTTTTTTAAAAACTCCTGGTTTGAATGTGCAAATATGGGTTCAGTGTCTTGGTGGGAATGCATCCCTTATCTCTGTGAAGGACATCAAGCTGTGGCTTTGCGTGAAGCCATGTTCTCGCATGTGCAGGCCCTGTCCTTGTATGCTAATGCATGCCCAGGAGAGCTGCAGTGCGAAGTAGTTCGCCCCATGGACACGTGCCATTACCCTGCAGACCCTGGGCTGTGGGTTTAAGCCCTCATTGGTGTTATGGCAGTCGCTGCTGCAGCAGTTGCGTTCCCCTCAGTGTGCTGAGCCGTGACGTTTGCCGTGTCAGGAGGTGAAGGGTTTTAGTGGATCAGGCTAAATGCCCCTGTCTCACTTATACAGGTAATGGTGGGTTTCATCCTCCTTCTGGATTGTCATTTTATCCCATGGTCAATTCACTATACAGAATAGAAAAGTCACCGTGTGGATGTGGGAAAGGAGCATTCGTACTGAGGATGGAAAATCTGGGTAGGGTAGGGATAGGCTGTGAAAATGAAGATGGGGTAGCTCAAGTTTGATGCTGCTTTCTTAGAGGACCATCACTGGACTTTCTCAATGTGTCTGAAATTATTTGAAGGGTGGTTTTTCTCTTTCTTTCTTTTCCCCTCCCCTGAAAACTTGTTGCAAAAAGATACAGAAAGAAAGACCAGCAGCAGACCCAAGTTATGGTATCCCTTTAACCAGGTGCCAAAAGCTGGGTTTGTCTCAGTTCAGCCCCTCGTTGCAAGTCCCTATGGGAGTTCCTTAACGAACTCCAGGGCATCGTTTCCCTCTGTTCTTGACTGAACCTAACAAATTGCATCAAGATTGGGAATGCACAGGTGAGACACTGAGAGGAAAGAAAAGTTGGCCTCTCTCCCTGGCTCGCCTTTCCTGAAGTCCACATGCAGGAAGTGTCTTCTCTCTCTGGTGTGTTGCTTTTGTCCTTATGCAGCTTTTAATCCCTACGTAGAAGAATCAAAGTTTGCTTTGGGAACCTTTGTGGGTTTCAGAACTAATAATTGGGTTTGGGAGTTAATAATTCAGCTATAAATATACTTGTCATGTTAAAGCTTGACATGGTAATATTTTGGCTCTGGGATACTTTTCTTCTGTCTAAAGGTTATTTATTGCATAAAATTCCCAGAGACACAAATATTGGAGAGCTCTCCTGACTCCCTTCAGGTGCAAGTTACCTCCCTACTTTTGTTTCCAGCAGGTCTAAGTCTGTTTGTGCTAGTTTTGGTTCAAGGCCGTTAGCAATTAGTTACCTTGCCTGATCCTAGGAGAGTCCCCAGTGCGCTGCCCATTGGCCTGGCTTGGGAGACCGCAGGATTGTTTCTGTCCTTACTGCCTGCAGGTCATTGCGTTTCCCATTTCTTTCCCATTCTGACAGACAGCCCTCTCAGAAGTCATCCATTTTCTTCATTTCTCAGAACTACCCAAAGCTTCAAAAGTGGCTGGTTGTTTTCACTGCCTCTGCTTTTAAAGCCTGAAAGCCCTCTAAAGAGGGCTGGTTTTCCAGAGAGTTTCCTGGAACTCAAAAGCTGCTTCACTCAATCCAGCCAAAAAATTGGAAGCCGTTTAGGTCCGCTGCTGAAAATGTCAACATGTGTTTGGCACAGTGTGCACACACATGTGAGTCAGGCCATAAAGTTCATTACTGCAGGTCAGCTCTGCAGGTACGACTGTATCCAGATGACTTTTTAACTTTGTACTCTCGTTCTTTAATTGCAAAGTTTATTTAAGACAAAAAGAATACAAATATGATGGTAAAATTTGTGTCTTGGTCAGGTTTCCCTCTACTATCCAGCAAGAAACCTGGGCTACACTGGAAGGACAGCTCAGCCAGCTGTCAAAGTGGTCCTGGAGAGGATCACCCCCAAACACAGGTACGAAGGAGACTTGTGCAGAGCAAAAGGAGAGTAACTACTGTTGGGGCATGTCTGCTCTTGACAGGCTGTCTGAGCATCCTCTGCTCTTTTCAATAGTTTTGATTCTCACAGTAACCAGCAAAAGTTTGTTTATTTATTTATTTATTAAGGCTGAGGAAGTGTCTGCCTGCCCTAAGTGCAGCATTGCAGCAGGAGTCGTGACCGACCGTCCCAAGCAAAGGGCAGCACGTCCCCTGGGCTCGGAGACGGGTGGAGTGAGGACCAGCCCATGTCCTCTGTGTCCTAGCCCGTTGTCCTCACCCTTGGGTTAAACATGATTAAAGTTGCTTGACCTCAGTTCTATGCTAGAAAAAAATCAAGTCTTCTACGTCCATGGTGGTAGTTGAAATCCGGTCCAGGACAATAGGACCAGGAAGGGAACGTCCCAGGGGAGCAGAGCTGCACAATGCTGCCTGGCCACGCTGTGCTCGAGGAGAGGTGACTCCGTGCTGCAGCTCGCACTCTACAAGCAGCGCTTGGTGGCCTTTTTCTTATTCTAAAGAGAGAGGATTAAGAGGATGTTTATTTGTTTATTGATGTTTCTCATGTTTTTTTATCTGAGATCCTGGCCAATATTCATTTTAGTCATCAAATACAACTGTGAAACAGGGAGTAATCATTATTGCCTTACTTCTGATGCTTCTGGGAAACAAGAAGTCAGACAGATTAATGGCTTCACCCATGTGAATTTGGGAATCTGGCACATAAGTGGAAATAGGAATTGAATCTTCTCACCATCCGTTATCACATAGCATTGTGGATAAAATGCCTCCCTTTTAAGAAGGAAAAAAGCTCTAGTTTTGGTCTGCTGGCTAGATAATGTGGGCATTTAGCCTTGTTACTGTCTCCAGCAAACTGTCTTCAGTGGCTAGAGTAATGAATTTAAATCTTCACTAAAGGAAAAATAATCATTACAGAGAACTAATTGAATTGTTTAAAACTACTGTCTTGCATTTTACAATCTTTTCTGGATCACTTCATTCATTCCTACCTGTGCTATGTAAGCACGCAATATTATAAAGCAGTGGGAGAGGATAGATGATGGTCTCTTGTGCTTGCTGGAAACTCGAAGGTGATGCAACTGGAATGATTCTGTGAATGCACACGGGAGAAGAGAGCAGATCTGCTCTTGTTTATTTTTCTGTACATAGGACTGTTCCTTTCTAAGGAAAATATTAAAGGCAATTCATAGACATATGACAGATTCTTAGCAGGAATAACATTATTTTTGGACTACTAAAATTTCCAGTAGCTTTAGATCTCCACTCCTAGAGAAAAATTAGCCCTTTAGGGAGAAAAACTTTTCTTCCTATTGTATTATCATCTACATATGTATGTGTGTATATAAAGAAAATATTATGTTTATTACTTTTATGTTAAGATGGAAATCGATTAAAATATTATATGAAATAAAATATACACTAAAATGTGTTTGTCTACCCCTAAAATAATCTTCTTTTCGTAGTTGGCTTCTTGCAAGAAATCACCAGAAGTTACAAGAGGACATTTCAAACCCTACAGCCCAGTATTTCAAAGAAAAGAAAAAGCCAGGGAGATGCCTGAAGGCATCTGTCTCTATGTGCCCCACTGTCCTTTTCAGAGCAGCACCAGAGGTTCTCCGTGGACGACTCCTGGGAATGGGACACTGGCTGCTGATTTTTCTGAGGCTGAAGATACATACGGTGACATTGGGACATACACAGCCCAGGGCTGGAAGGGAAAAAAACAGAAATATACCTCTGAACCAGAAGATTTTAACAGGAAGACAAAAGTACTGTCATCTCTGGATTTGAAAGAAAAACATGACAAAAATAGAAGGCACCCAGAAGAAAAGCTTGAGCAAGAATTAAAGGAGGCAAAAAAGAGGCTGGTGCTTTGTGCTGAACAGCAACCCTTGTTGTATGATTCAAACGAGGCGGACTTTGGTGGAACCAGTCCAGGATATCGAAACAAAGAAGCAATGGAGACTTCAGAGGAGAAGGATGCTGAGTGGAGAAAAGATGTGTTCAAACTATCTGGTTGTCCTGTGCCCCTCTCATTTGCAGATTATGCTCCACCAGCTTTGACAGTTGACACAAAAGATGCTCTGAGGACTCCAGATGCAGTTGCCAGGGAGCACGTGGCTGGCCAGCCAAAATCACCACTGAGGCTCATAGCCAATGCGATCAAGAGGTCCATTTTGGAGCCTCTAACCTCATCTCCAGAAGGACTAAAGCAGGACTCAGACAGCAAAGTCAAAGCCTCTTCAGAACAAGCTTTCTTCAGCTTCCCCAGTATTCCTGGCTATTCCCTAAGCCAAAGGAGCAGTAACAATAATAAAGCAATTAACACTCAGCAACAGGCGCTTAAAGTAGGGGAGTGGGCAGGAGAGTATTTAGGAAATGGGAGACCTCTCTCAAGTCCATCTCATTTTTCTGTCTTCTCTGAAGAGAGATCTCCAAGGGATTGCAGCGAGAAGGTGTCCTTCCCAGTCTGCAGTCCTCACACCAGGCCTTCCAAGACAACCGGTACACCTCAGAAATCATCTTGCACTAGGATGGAGGATGTCCCAGGACTCCTAGAAAAGTTTACCTTTAAAGAGACTCCTCCAGGGGCTCCCATGGATGGCATATGTATCTGTAATGAAAAGTACCTCCTTCTTCCATCTCCAGGGCCAAAGAACGTCTCCAAGGACAACCTGGATGACTCTGCACAGAAAGGTAGTCTTGGGTCACTTTTTGATAGACTGAGAAATAAAGTTTGTGACAGAGAAGGGAATTCCTTCATGTCATCTCTGCCTTCCGTGAAGGAACATTCTCCAGAAGACAGGCTACGTTATCCTTCGACAGGTGAGGACCTGAGTAGAATTATTTATTTCTGGTAACAGCACTTAACATTTAAAGGATGTGCGTGATCATGCAAACACATATCTGTTGAATGGTATGTTTAATTTATAGATACTTTCTACATAAGAAGACTTAATAAATGTATTTTTTGGTTAAAGTTTCTTCTGGTTTAAAGGAGCAGAGTGGATTTGCAAGCAGAGTGCAGCACACTGGACCTTATTGACCTACTCTGTCCTGTTTGTGAGTGATTAAAAGGCAGTGATTTTCATGTTTGTTTGCAAGAACATGGTTAGTATTAAAATTGCAGACGAGTCTAAGAAATATTGATGTCAGTCAAAGAGCAATCTGAGTAATCTGAGCATAGGCTCAGAAAGAATTAAGTGCAGCACAGTTTCAGGTATAAAATATGAGGTATGAGGTCTGCACTCACCTGTCTTTCTCCGTGATCCATCTTTCCACTAGCCCACTGTAGAAAGTCACCCTTATTTAACTAACCTGTTGAAGTTTATTGACATACCTGTTTGTTTCTTTACTAAATTGCGACCCAAACTGTAATCCCAAAATTGCTGCTGTACTGCGGCATTAAAATAACAATCTGCATGTAAAATGTGAAGTCAGTGAAATGTTCCCAGTGATCTGCCATTTTTGCATCCTTTCTGCTTCAGAAGTGCTGTATGCTGCGAGGAAGATATACAGTATATAAGAGACTTGACCTGAAGCTCATGAAAATGAATAGAATGTCTCCAACTCTCATTCCTGAATTTTTGGATTGGACTCTTGGAGCATCCTTTATCTAACAACTCACAAAACCAGGCATTCCCATTGAGCCAGAGGGTGCTAGGGACTGCACTGAACCCCTGGAGAGTTGCCAGTGTTCACGCTTGTCATGCTATGGTCTCAAATGGGAGGCTTTTTCTGAGTCTGTACCTAGTCATCACCCATTGACTGAGCCAAGCTGACTTGCTCTTAACTAGATGTATTACAGTAATTAGTATGTTGTGTTACTACTAAAATGGGAGAAGTTCTTGTTGGGTTTGAATAATGCTATACTTTCTTTTAAATATTTTGAAAAACATACTGGTTTAATATGTGTTGCATTTCTCTGTTGTGCAAGCCAAAAGAGGAATTATTAAATTATAATAGTTATTGAATATAGGCATAGCAAAGTCTCTTCAGAAGAAAAAAATGCAGCTTCGATCTAGCCATTTGCCCAGTAATCTGTAATCTTCAACGTTTCAACACTGCAGCTCCCTGAACTTTTTCAAACATTCATATTTGAGTAAATCAAACTGGTAAAGAGCCAAGACCTGCTTGGCTCTCTAAAATGGCATTTGTGTCTCATATCAGCACTTGTCTGAGGCCCAGGCTTGGCAAACTTCAGTCATGAACTGATGACGAGTTTTAGCCCACATTACATGTCATTATTTTTCTCTCTCTTGAAATGTACTACGAATCTCAGAAAATTTCTTTTCTTTAAAGATATAAAAATACTCCCAGCACCTTGCAGAAACCAATTTAATGAGGCTCTTTCTCATACGCCTCTTAGCTCTTTGCAGTAGGGCTTTTCCATCCTATTTGAGGTCAGACAGACCTGTTCTGTGCAAGTGTGTTTGGTCTTACATTATGCTGGTGTTTTCTCCCTCGATGGGCTGTTGGCTTGTGAGAGTAAGCTGGGTGATAAAAGTCCACAGGCTTGAGATGAGACTGGGCAAGCTCATTGAAGAGAAATCCAGTGAGGAGTAACCAAATGCTTAGAAACCACTTCCAATTTACAAAGCTCCTGAACTGAAAAATGCCTGGATGTTGGGCAAGTGTTAGGGGAGGAATCACATGTGACTGCCCAGTGCCTATAGCCCTCCTTTAGACATCCACTGCTGGAGGCAGACTAGAAGGACCTTCAGTTTCACCCTACACAACTACTTCTATGTTATGTTGCTCATCTTTCCCTACACCTTATCTTAGTTACTTCGTCTGCAAATACACATCCAGATGTCTTTCCTATGCTGGTGTTTCAGAGCCAGGTGTCTGTCCAAATGAAAGCTATACTCTGTCCTTCTGTCACGTGCTGAGCCACCAGCTGAAGCTCAGCATGAGGAAACAGAGATCTTAATTACTCAGCAGCAGATTGCCTGTTGCTCAAACTTACATCTGCAGTTACACCTGCTGTATGGGTCATTCCAGGTCCAGGTATCCAGACCTGTTCTAAAGGCTTTTTGGCTAACACTTTCTTTCTGTTTTATAAGAGCTGTTCCTCAGAGCCACTTGGAAATTTTGGGCTGTGCAGAGATCTGGCTGCACAGACTGTCTGTGTGGGACCTAGACAAATCTTACTGAAGTAATGGGTGTTCATGCACTGATTTCAGTGAGAGATTGGTTTTAAAAAAAATAAAATCCTATCTAAGTTTCCCTGTAGAATATACAAATGTCCCCAAATAGCCATACTGGAGTTTCTAGGTGCAATTCCAGATATTTATTTGCTGCACAAATACATTGAGGCTTTTGTCCTTTGATTCCTCCTTTGGGTTCCAACCTGCAGTTTAAAAAGAAACCCCAAACTTGATCAATAAAATCGATCAATCAGATGGCTAACTGATCTCTCCTAAGCCTACTTGCCCCTTTTGCAATTCAAAAAGTGCCAAAGTTCTGTTAATTATAGATACTAAAAATCATTCATACCACAGAAAAACAACAGCAGATAGAGAGCAAAGCCAGGTTGTACGAGAGAGTTGCAGTCAGCAGAGCGTTTGTAATGAGACACGGTAGTGGATCCAGGGTTTAGGTTACTTTTGACTTACAGACAGACCTTCTGAAGGCCAGCCCACAAAGGTGGTTGGTTATTGGCAGATGTTTGTGACTCTGGGTTTGCTTCTTGATAGTGATGGAGACATGGGAGGAATATTTCTGTGAAAACATTCCTAGAATTGTCCCTTAGATGTGAAGAGAGTTGTTATAACTCAGTTTGTGACTCCATGTTTTTTACATGGCTCACTTCATTAAGCAGGACAACCAGTCCAGCTGATGAGAAAATTGGACGTGTTATGAACTCATTTTGCTGGTTTGTGCACTTTCAGATTGAAAAGGGATTGCTTGCAAATATTTGATTCATACATGGTTCCCATTACCGCATCTTTGTACCACTGAAAATCTGTGTTTGCGGTATTCTTGTCAGCTAGGGCGCTGTTATCTTGGTGATTCCTTATTTTAGAAGGGGAACTGAAGCACTACAAGACTGCATGACATGCATAAGAGCACATGAGAAATCTGTGGAGAAGCAGAGATGTGAAGCCAAATAGCCAAGCCCACTCTTCATTTCTACTGGCCTTTCTTTTCATCTCCTACTCCATGGAAATTCCCATCTGGTTTGGACACCAGTGCCCCAAGAGATATGTGTAGCTTTGCCTCTCTCTTTTGTAAAACACTGAAGTACTTAAAGTGGTCATGATTAGCTCCAATGACCTTATAAAAATATGCAATTTTGGACACTATCAGAGGAAGCCAACAGATTAATATAATGTTATAAAAACAGTTCCTGCTCCAGGACTTTCTGTGTATTTAGACGACAGTCATTGCTGTGACACAAAAACACCCCAGGAAGGGGAGGTGAGCTGTGACATGCAGAGTGACGGCAGTGGTGGTTTTCCCTATAAATCTCCAGGACAATGAGCAGTGCTCCCACATCTAACAGTAGGTATCACCTTCTTAACCTCTTCATGTGATACGTTCCTCTTTGTTCAGAGGACCTCAAGTTTCCTACGAAAACCAGTACCTTAGATTTATATGTTAAGGGAGGGGTTCTCAAAAGCACTGGACTTCACTGGACTTTGGTCCAGTTGATCCCTCTGAATACAGTGAGGGTTTTACTGCTGATAGCATTCAATGGAAGTGTGCTTAGGCCAAAGCAGGGTCTTTGACACCCACTCTTGGATTACCAAGCTATAAGGAACTGGACATAGGAAGGAGTTTAAATTTTAGGGATGTAATTTTTCTTATATCTTATGACATACATACATGAGGATACCAAGTTCCAATATCAAGAATTGGAGGTTTCCTCCTGTATTTTGAAGCGTATTCTGTGACACTGTCAGATTCAATAACAATAAGATTAATAACAATAGTAATAATTAATACTCAGTTTCTTGTGATTTGACAGCTGTAAATCAGGTATGCTGGAAAGGTCTCTTGACCAAACTCCTAGTAGCTACTGTGAGGTAGAAATCAAGAACAGATGAATAAAGTTTTCAGAAATATTTGTTCCTTTCCTCTTTAGAATTAAGAACTAAAACTATGTCTGATTGTTCCTAGTCATCCAAAGTCACGTTAGCTGGGGAGGAAAAGCTCTAGTATAACATATGTTAATTTGGAAGTTAGGGAGATGCTAGAGTACTTAAGAAATAAGTAATAAATAACTCCCATTTTGAAGGAATGAGATGGCCTGAAAGAGAAAGCCCAAGTCTAGAAGAGTTGAGTTAATATTTGGAAAAATAAATATGTCTTTGAGATCTTTTCTGTAGCTATCAAGCTTTAAGGCTTGACATATTTGGAGCAGGCAAATAATTATTATCTAACTTTACTATTGCAGTTCTAAATTCCAGATTTAAGTGACCCAGTAAGTGTAAAAGTCCCTAAGTTGAACATTTTTATGTGTGAACTCCTTGTCCAAATCCTCACAGCTTGTGGCTAAATTCTGCCTATCCCACCCCTTTGGAGATGGGAAAGATTAATGCGCAGTCATCTATAGTAGAACATATAGATGCTGTAATACAGAAGAGTGGTTTCTCGGTCGTTTTGTTTGTGGTTTTTTTTTTTTTTCCGAAAATAGAATAAACTTGTATTTTTCTCTAGCTCTGCAAAAAGCAAATTCATTCAGTGAGGTAATTTCTTACTATGCTTGTTATAGTTGTCTTGAAGTTGAAATTTGCATTTGGGGTACATTTTAAAGCATATTTCTGGTCTCTCCCACAAGGAAATGGCCAAAGAAAAATAGATGAGCAGAGCACTGAGTAGCTGCCCTTTTAATGCTGAAAGAAATGCACTGTCCTCCTATTTCTATATCCCTGAGATGTGGCAAGACACACATCTGGGATCCAAAAACTTGCATTCTCATGCCAGTTCTGTCACTCTCTGCTGTGTGTTTCCAGAGACCTCCGTGGAGCAGCCCATGCTTCAGTTATCCACGTTGTATTAGCAGAGACCATCAGTGCTGTGAAATGTGTATGCAATAAATGTGACGGAGACCATAACTGTCAATGCATACAGGTAGATCCATCAGACGGCTCATGACTGAGTGGTTTCATGTGGTCCTCTGTCCTCTAGACTTACTGGGTGGAGACGATGAAGGACGTTGCTAATCACAGTCGGGTGGTTGTCTCACACAGCTTTGGGTACCATGTCCCTTGAAAGGCTGAGCTATTTCGGAGCAATCTAAATGTTTTTTCTCTGCAGAGCAAGGTGCAAATACCTGGCTTTCCATAGCAGATAGGCATTGGGAGGACTGTGGATGTTATGAATTTGTTCCATGTGCAAACATCAGCTTCCTCATTCTTGTGAGGTTCTTGGAAGTCCTTGGGGAAGTCATTGACCCTCTCTCTGTTCCAGAAAGGCAAACAGCTCCCGAGTCACACCCCTGAGGAGGAGGCAGATGCCCTTGTGTTACAGCAGGCTGCTTTTCCTCTAGACCTTGTAACACTTTTTAAATTATTGATATCACTCAAGGAGGAGGACATGGGGAAGCAGTCACTTATTCCCACAGCTGAGAGAAGAAAGGGAGCGTGTAATTGCTTGTATTTCCAGCCCTGCTGGGCTGTAAGGTTTGCTGCTTGCATATTATGGAATTTGATTTCACCAGCGGCATGACCGCAGGGTAGTTACTGCAAACTTTTGGTTGCACAGGGAAGAGCAGGGTAGGTGAGTTTAGTTCTCAAAAGAAGTAGTGACTGTGGTACCCCCCATGCCTCCATCTCATGCACTGGGAAGGGCTTTACAGCTGACTGTCCCTGCCAGGGGCAGAGATGGGGTGCAGCTGGATTTGCACTCTTGTCTGCAGAGCGTGGGGCGGTGCGTGGCACCAGTGTGACCCCAGTTATCGTGAGCCATCAGAGAGTCCCTGGCAGGTCAGCAAGCAGGAGCTGCATCCCTCCTCCAAGTGCTGTGAGGCGGGGAGGTGTGGGGTGGCAGCCCGGGCAATGATGGAGCAGGGGAATCCCCCGGGAGGCTGGAGACCCACCTGGCATTTCTGCCAGGGCTGTTGCAAGGGGCCAACAATCCTGCCCAAGGGAGGGCAGGACCCAAGTCTGGTCCACTGGACCCTCTGAGCTTGTAGCTTCGTTGAGAACAATGGTGCTTCTAAAACTCAGATTGCTGAGAAAAATCAGAACTTCTGCCTCAAATTACGTGCATTTGCTTTTATTGCTTTACCACCTGGATTTCATGGATCCTGATTTTAAATTAGGGCTTGAGGCAGAAGTCCTGTTTCAGGACTGGGATCCAGGACAAGGCAAAGAAGAAACATTTACACTGGGAGCATGGGAAGTGATTTAAACCTGAATACAACTTGCACATAGAAAGCAAACTGTTACCTCGCAGATACAAAGAAAAATGACACTGTTAGCTTTAAATAATATACATTTCCAAGATGCTGCCCAGCTGTTAATCATTAACCCTGTAGCAGGTTGAAGCATAGAGACAGATGTTCCAAAAGCAGTTTTATTTTCTGAAATAAAGAGAATGAAGCTATGAATTAGACAAATTAAGAAGAAATTCAAATATTTACACCCCGTTGAAACAAGATGCTGGAAAAACAGGCATGATAAAATTGCTGCAATTAAATGTAATTTAATTTATAATTCTGAAAGCATGCTTCTTCCAAAGGCAGCCTTTGAGTTTTCCTTATGGAGTGCATTGTTGTGATGTATGGATTTTCCTGACTTATTATGGCATTTTAATCAACAGTTCAATGATGTGATAATATTCCTAAAGCAGAAAAAGAAGTGACGTTTGTTTAGACATAATTAATGAAATATTTATGTTGCATGAGGCTGTGTGATAAAGCCTTGTTCTCTTAGTCCATTTGCTTCTGATTACATTTGTGATTTTTTTATATGACCAGACATTCTGACGCCAACTATTTTACACTGAGCAGATGTCATGTAGTAAAAATGGGTGCCAGATGCTACAAGCCACATAAGGGTAATTTGTTTAAGAGCTGGCTCAGACTTTTTGCATTCAATTACACTGTATAGTGAGCCTTATACAATCATTTGGGTAATATGGCTAACTTCAGATATACATTTTAATGAATGTTGAGTGCATTCAGAACAGCATGCTACGTGCAGGGTGCTCAAGGAATTAATTTATTTTGTACATAATACCTGAAAAAAATCAAATATACCCAGACAGAGTTTTTGACAGGGATCAAAAATTTAATTAATGCCATCAGCCAAATTTCCAAATCGCTCTAGGTGCTGCTGCTGAGAACTCAGGGCAGGTGCAGAGTGTGTAAGTTAAAGAACAGTATTTTTTGCTTCACTGACTCTTTTGTTCCTGCATTTTAGGATGTGAACGCCTATCTGTCAGAAAACAAGCTAACGAGTATTCTACTTCTTCCTCTGATGATGAATTTGAATCCAAGCCTTCATTAACACACCAGGTAACCTTGACTTGGAAACAGAAAGATATTTCCTCAATTGGACTGCATTTAAGATTTATCGTATGATTTTGATCTAAAACACACCACAGTTTCTCAAAGTGGGGATGGGAATGCTTTATCAGTGGAGGTCATGTATCATGGAGAGAAAAACACATTAAAACTCTTTAAGATAGATGAAAATCAAAATTTCTCTTTCCTCTTTGGATCTTTAATTCCCCCAGGTTACACCAGCGTTGACAGAGAAGGTCTTAATTTGACAAGCAGACACGTTTCACTGAAACCACTTCGAAGCTGCATTCTTAAGTGACCTTAATATGTAGCCCAACAAGCAAACTATTGAAAAAATTAAACCAAACAGATGCAAATTTCCCTTGGGGAAATACAACTTGATTTGAGAGGCGCTACAGGCAAGTTGCTTGGAAAACGCGGTGTTTATCCTAATCAGCACGACTGCATGAGCCACGAAGTCGAACCCAGACCCTATGTGCCGAGAGGGCTGGGGGAACGCCGTGGTCTCCGAGCCTTAACTTGCTTCCTGTGGCTAGCAGGAGCGGTGGGGTTAAAGCACCAGTGAACTCTTGACACCCAGCTCTGATCTGAAGAAACAGAGCTTTAATTGCCTGCATAGCTCATCAGAAATGTGTTTACCTCTTTCCTGTGGAGGGAATATCAGTAAGTGGGATTAATAGTATGAGGTGGCCTTTTGATTTGTTGCCTTTGAGGGGAAAAAAAGGAAAGCAAAGCAAGAGGCTTCCCAGTACACTGAAAAAACAGCTGAGCTGAAAGCTAAGTGGGGCCTTGAATGGAAACCCAGTTACACAGCTCCTGAGGAACTCAAGTGCCACGAGGCAGAAGTGCGGCAATGTGTGGTGGAACGTCCCGCCGGTGCCTGTGTCAGTATGCACTGAGATGTCAGAATTCATCATTCATCTTTCCTGTTAAGGGAAAGACAATCTATAGTAAGATAATATTATGGTGAATTAAATAAAATTTAAACAAAATAGAGAAAAGAAGGGACACATGGGAGAAAACTGGGTAGGAGTAACTCCCAGCAGTTCAGGCAGCCGCAGAGACAGGCAGGAGCAGGCAGCGGGGAAGGCAACGCTGCCAGGGCAGCAGCCAGAAACGGGCTGAACGAGCAGCTGTCGCACACGGGCATTAGCAGTGACTCCATTTTGATGCACATTCACTGCTCAGCTTGTTTCTCTCAGCTGTCTCCTAGCACCTCTTTTCATGCCAGCTATGGCTGCTGTTTTGCCAGTACCACCATTTTTCTCTGGCAAAACTCGGTGGGAAAAATTTTAGCGGCTTCCTGGCTTGTTAATTTTTTAATTGTCTTGTCTATGGTGGTCATATATTCTGTCTCCTCCAAAATAGGAAAACCACAGCTTTGAAGCATTTCCAGATAGCTTGAGTCAAGGGCAAGACAGAGCAAGTGCAGGCGATTCCCTCGGCCGGTCCCGCAGCACATACTGCCCCGCTTCCCCGGCAGCAGCGACAGGTGCCCCAGGGAAAAGCAAAATCCTCTGTAACGCAGTAGAGAAACAGCATTAGGGAAGATTTCATAGGGATTCAAGTAGTGTCCTGTGATGGCTGTTTCTTTTGGATATGTCCCTCTTACTGTGTTACAAGCGATCCAAAGTGAATTTTACTACTTAGCAGCTACAGCAGTAGAAATGGGTTGAGTTTCCTTAAAATGGTGTTCCCCACCACCTGTGCCTGGCTTCTTCCCTGGTCACGGTGGTGCCTGCAGAAGCCATGTATAGTGGTACGTTGTATATAGACAACTTTGTGATTCAGACTTTTTTTATTGATAGACACAGTTCACACTCACTTAGGGTTGCAATAAAAGCTTGTAATGATTTAAAGTCAATGTAGGCGAATGCATGAAAATATTCCTATGTGAATATTTTAATTTCATTTAGGTTGCCCCAAGAACCCTGCAGTAGTAGCTCACCTCACTTTGAGCAGGGGTTGGGTTAAACGATCTCCAGAGGCCTCTCCCAGCCTCAGCGGTTCTGAGATTCTGGGGAAGGTTTCAGAAAACCTGTAACAGCATACTTATGCTTTGATTGCCTTCTCTCTCTCTCTCTCTCTCTCTTTTTTGTAGGCAAAAAGGACTCTCAGAAGTAGAAGGAAGATGGAGAAGGAGACAAAGCAATTGATTAAACAAGAGGAGCTGAAGAGGCTTCACAAAGCACAGGTGAAAATGTAGCTCGCAGATGTCCCATTTGCCTCCCAAGAATGACTAGTGAGGACAGGGGGTACCCAGGGTGGGCTCTGCACCTCCCCCCGCTCCTCACTGTGGCTCACTGCCTTCTGTGTTGACATCCCCTCAAAACACTGGGAGCAGGAAGATGTACGTGGCGGGGCCTTGCATCCCTGTGTGTGACAAATCCATGTGTGCCCCAGGAGACTGTCATAATTTTGTAACTGTTTATGAAGAACAAGAGGGAATAGTGACTGGCAATGAGAAAAGAATACACTGAAGAGGGAAAGAGATACATTCTCAGGGGCTGATATTATTTCCCCTTTCTAAGAAACTCGGCTATTATCCCTATGCACTACAGGAGCGTACGAAAATACAGTGGTTTTTGTTTTCTCTCTACTGTAACAGTGAAAGTGAACTGTTTTCTTTCTTAATGGTGCAAAGTCACTTCACTTTATACAGGCCCCACTCTCCAGAAAATGCTGGAAAAGCTCTGGACTCTGCTAATGTTTTATTATTTCCAATTACAGTTCAAAGATTTGGGAATGCACTTCTGCATGCCTTGATCTCAGACCGTGTTCTCTCTAGTGTCAGAATTTTCAGGTTTATTTGTTTCACTTATCACACGTACATATCTCTCTGCATAGATATATATACACACACACAAAAAAAACGTAATGGCTTGCTTATGTGGCCATTAGCACTTTTTATGTGTGTCTGTGCTGTAGCAGAGAAATCTGAGCAAGATTTAATCTCATTAATTCAGGTTGTAATGGTAATCAAGATATGGTAGTGGGGAGAGCAAGCTTTTCGAAGGCAGTTGTCCATCACCTTCTGTTGTATAACTATAGCAGGTGGATAGATTTGGATGGAGCTTCTACTTGCTATTTCTGTACCAATATTAAATTAAAAAAGAAAAATAATAAGTTGTTTTTCAGATGTGAATCTGCAATCTCCGTTTTTGTAGACATCACTGCTTTTGCAAAATGTATTACTGAAAAGGAGAAAAATTTTGTGTTTGAACCAGACAGTGGATTTTAGAAAATGCTAATATCTAGCCATTGCTATAAAATCCATGATAGAATAAAACTCATGGGAAAGAAAAATAGTATGTTATTTAATCCAAAGTAAGAACAACTCTGTTAGCAATTTTTATCTTGGAATTGTAAATTATCTCAAGGTAAAATTAGATGCATACGTGCCTTCTCTTATTTTATTGCTTTGTGGAAATAACAAAGTCCAAACTTTTCAAACCATCTTTTGTGTTTGTTAGGCTGTTGCTGGGGGCTTGGCTTGGTATTCCCTTACAGAGCCTGAAATGGAAACTCTTTGACAATTCAGCCTTTTAAGGTGTTTCATGCCTATTATCCACATGGCACCTCTGAAAATCTTATTTAAAAGGGGATGGGCCAGTGAATGTAGAAGTCCTTCCTGAAGTGCCACTGAATTATCACTTCTTAGCTATTATCCCTTTCCTCCCTGTGTCAAAAGCTTGTGAAATGTAAAAGCAAAAGAAACAACAAAACCCTGTGGACAACAAAATAACTAGCAAAGCTTTCTAGCTGTAAACCCTCAATATTTATATGAGCTTTATTCATGTAGCATCTCAGACTATGTGCCTCTGAATGTGTAAGGTACTGACTTTTCGCACCTTGCGAGACACAAAAGTTATGATCTCTGTTTTACAATGGGAGAGCTAAAGTTCAGAAAAACTGAGCTGCTTTTAGTACCTGTGATACTTACCCCCATAAAAATGTGGATAGACACCTCATGGAATTATTAAATAGCTTAGGCGCCTAATACGCTCAATGAGTTTGCAAATCCCATGACTCCTCTGAGACCTTTTCGAGCTGTTTCTCTAACCACTGAGACCATCTCTTGTCTCTGAATTTTTAAGCTATGTATGTAGCTTTTATATCATTACAATTTTGCAGTCAGTCCAGCGCCAACTAGAAGAATTGGAGGAAAGACAAAGAGCTCTGGAGATTTTTGGTGTCAAACTGGAGAGAGAACTAAGAGGAGAATCAGGTAAAGGAAGTAGTGTTTGCTAGTTTGGTGGTGGGTTTTTAACCTTGTTAAAAGCAGAGGGTTTTTAATGATTGTCATAGAAAGAGAGTTCAGTGCAAAATCTGAAATGAAAGAGCAACTGGAAGGACAAAAATAATTGTTTACCCTTTTCCTCAACCTTTATTAGCTCAAGCACCTTTACACTGAATGCTATAAATTTCTGTTGGCTATCACAGATGTGCAATGAGTTGCCTTGCTATTGAACCTGAATTTATGGTTTTTCCCCCCATTTTTTAAAGTCCCATCCTGAGCTTAATTTCATCTTCTGGAGGGAACCAGCAAGGTTTCCAGGAGCTGTACCTCAGTTACCAAGCCAGCAGCAGCCCGTGCCTAGTAACAGAGTCCTTAATGACTTCTCCCGGAGTGTGAAATGCCATTAATATGATTAGAGCTGGTGGCCATGCTATACCAACAGCAGCACACAGCCACACAGACCTGAACCGCACAGCCTTTCCTGCAGTGGGTAGAAGATAACAGGGATGTTGTCCTGGCCCTGGTCCAAGGCAAGGTTTTCCCTCGCCTGAACCAACAGTCCCAAGCACCCAGGACTGTGGCGTCCTCCTGCCAGCCCGGCCTTGCCAATGCTCCCCAGTGCTCATGAGGTGAAGCTGGGGAGAAGTCTTGCAAAGGGATGGGACATCTGGGGGCTCCTGCCAGGCTCAAAATGAGGATAAGAGTGTGAGCCATGTGTGTAAGGGACTTCAGAGGGGGCTGCAGTTCTGGGCTGAAAGGACTCTGCGGAGCTGACAGCCCAATTGCGAACGTGTCTTTCTTTACCTCTGGTTTAGAAAGCTGAACCTTGTGCTTTCATGAAAGGCGGTTGCACAACACTGAAAACCTGGATATGTCTGGCACCTGATCTTGTTGTTGTCTTAGCTAGGCAACCCAGCACCATCTCTACATGCTGGCTTTTTTAATGCCATATTTCTTAGCAGTTTTCGCCCTTATTATAACACTGAACTAATCAGTTCAGCAAGAGAGCATTTCTCCGACCTTTTATATTTATTAACTAATTTCCTATAATTAATAGTGCCAACTTATTTCAAATGTTATTTTAAAGGCTAGCATCTTTTTTCTTAAATGCAAACATAACCTTTTATCAAATGGCACCCACCTTGCTGCCTATGAGAAAGTCTGCTAAAAAGACTTTGAGAATTTGGAGTGTTAGCCTTTTTCTTTACTACTGAGTTGTGTGAGGGTGGTTGTTTTTTGGAAAAGTCAAAAAATATAGAGGGACAAGAGGCTTCTGTCTCTTGGGATAGACACCGAATACGAGGATAAATGGCCCAGAGCCACCTCTTGTTTTTGCTGTTTTGACAATCGCATTTCCTACAGATGGCTGTCTGCCAAGAGATTGATGCTTCTCATTCTCTCCCCATCCTTAGTAATTGGATTGCCCTCATTAAGGTGAAAGTACTATTTTTTTCTCTCTGTTGATTGTTTGTGTGTAGGTGGCCAGTTACAAATAGAGCAGATACTGAAATGTAGGATGTTACTGTGTCTCAGTAACTCTTCTGGTGAAAAAGCATGAAGCTGTAAGTTTCCCAAACAAAATGTGAGTGCTTTGTTGCTTGTGATAACATGCATGTAATGATGCAGGAATCAGTGAGTTTAACATTCTGTTCAACCTTCTTAAAAATAATGGGCATTATTGTTTAATGAATGACCAGTGTTTATTAGGTTAAGTTGTATTTAAGCAGGTCTGGGCTTATGCAATTCAAGTGATTTAATAGGTATTATTAAGGTAATTAGAAAACGATCACAGTTTAGCAATAATATTGAGCTGCAAAGGTTGTGAATAACCAAATTTAGAGACAGGCCTGCAAACACTAGTCTTCAGTGACATTTACGCAACTCTCCTCTAATAATTCTGTAAGCCCGGGATGAATGGCCCGTTTGTTAGGGGGAGTTATTCATTAGCTCCTCAACTGAATTAGAAGAGAACATGCGTGGGTGCGAAACAACTGCCATGAAGACTGATGAGCAAAATGAGGCTTTGATGATCTTCTAATTGTAATGACAACAATTCGTGCATTAAAAAAAAAAATAATATCAGTCCTATGAATAATTTTTCATGCCCCTGTTCCCTTTATGCTGGTTCTAAATACCAAATAATAAATCACTGATGTACCATCGCTTTGTTTTCCACTGACATTTGTGGAGGCTTATGGAGATCTTCTGCCTACAAGAAAATACAGAAATAAAAACCTCGAAACACGTTTTCCACTGAAATTAGCATAACGGATCAGTTGACTAAACAAATCATGAAGAATGATGGTAAAGAAAAAAATCTGTGTTGAGAGAACGTTAAGAAATCTCTCCATGTTTTGGAAGGTGAACAAATATCTGCACATGTTGCAGCTAGTTTTTATTTCATAAGGAGCATATCCAAGGTTTTGTAGAACTTTCAACAGAGTCAAAAGAGATCTGTTGAAAAGCTGTACAAATAAGGAATATGAGATTTAGCTGTTCCTAAAAATGTGCAAACTGGCCAAGCCCCCTTTACTGTGTGGACCGCTGTACAGAGGGACAGCATAGCATCACTCTGGAGAACAGAAGGTTGAGGTTTTGAGAACAGTGTTCAGTAAATACTCCTCTACAGCCTGCCATTCCCTCAAAACTGATGAATATAGAAATAGCCACGATGTAATTAGAAGAATATCTGACTTTCAAATGGGATCCAGGTTAAAGGAGATTTGGGTAAACCGGGAGGAAAGTTTTGCTTTAGCAGTGCTGTAAGAAAAAGCCAGCATGGCTCACAAACAAACTCACAAATTGTTTTGCCTCTAACCTTTAAAAAGATCTGTCGTACTACATTACGCAAAAGGCTTCATTGGCTTGTTCTGCCCGTGGAAGGCATAAAGCACTCCATCAGACTTAAATAACTATTAACATTATTATTAACAAACATTCAAAAAGCTCAGGGAAAAAATGCTTCTGGGGACACTTGTAGGGCATTCTGTGGGATGGAGAAGGAAGGAAAACAAGGGCTATTTTTATTTCAGCTTGCACTGAGGATTTTTCTAAGATGAGTGGCATTTTTGCAAAGTGCATTACTCTCTACTTACCTCAATCAACCTACAATACACAGGTTGTGTATTGGAAACGTCAAATTCTCTTTTATTAGAGAAGTAGAGATTTTAAAGTGTCAAGAGGAAATGTTAAAAAAAAAAAAAGAATATTTTTGCCTAATCAAGAAAACAGCAAAAGGGGAACAGTAACCCTGTGTATGTGTGCAGGACATACGTATGCCTGCAATTGCAACACTTTTACTGACAGTAAGGTAGATCAGCTTTTGATGATCACTTCTGATGGTGGCATACGAAGGCCTAGGGCTCTGAATACTAATGCTGTGTCCCTACATTGGATCTGTGAGAAGCCACCATTGGCATGTCCCAGTGAGAACTGCTCCAGGAGTCACTCTGAGAAGACATTTTTAATCACCACTTGCTGACCTGGAGATCCCACAGGAACACATCCATTACTGCCAAGTTTTAATGGAATTGGGCAGAAATCAGACCAAGATTGCTCTGCCCTCTCCTGCTGCTTTATCCTCCCATTTCATGGTAACTTCAGATTGGGGTCAAATCCTGATGGGAAATGGCAGAACCGCACCCAAGCCAGCATGACTCCTGTCCTTGGTGCGGGGGCGCATAATTCCTCCGATGCTGGCAGGAGGTGACCTGGGCTCTCTGGGATGACAGTGCCTGGTGAAGGCACGCACACGGGCTGGCGATCCCAAACACCCAACAATTCCCATCCTGCTCAGGAAGATTGCTAAAGCACTGCGTCGGGGGAGATTATTACTGCCTGCAGGAGATGGGCTATGAACTGCTGTTCTTGAATGGAATCAAATCCACTTTGACATTAGAGTGAGGGACAGCTGAAGCAGTAGATGCAAGAGAGTAATTTCTGGGGCCAAGGACTAAGTGCATTTCAAAACGACAACAGAAAGGCATCCGAAACGCTGCTGAGCTGTCCGGGACTTGGGCTATCTCTCCACTTGGTAACCTAGTTTAGTGATACTCTTGTAATTGGCATCTCTAGAGATTGAACCTGAAACCTTTGGGCTTAAAATTCAACATGCTCAGTCATCTGAAATAAAGGTGCAGTCCTCTTAAAGCAGGAGAAATCACATAAGCCTTCATCCACAGAAAACAGCCAAACTGGTTTATGGGGGTTTTATGGTTGGTTGTCTAGCAGCATGATGTAAGGACTGAGGAGGAGAGCGCTGCATTCCCCTGCCTGCCAGCGGCACCTCCTTTTGCTTTGTCCCAGGTCTGACTGTCCCTGACTCGAACACACAGCAGCAGCACGGTGGGGTGTGCAACTACCACGTGCTGAGGCAGGAGCACGGGCTGGCTGTTGGTTTTCTGCTTCTGAAGGGGTCAGTGTGTCACCTAAATTGTTGCCTCAAGCTGGAGTAGTGTAAGATATTTGCTTCCTACAAGTGATCACTATTTTGTGGTGCCATCACTGCTGCTGTAATTCTGCATCGAAGGGTGGTGGGGTGGTTTTGTTTTTGTGAAGACTATGAATGGAAAATGTGAAGTGATGAGCGCATTAAAGCGGACAGCAAGGAAAAGAAATACACCTTTGCTCTGACTTGCCACTTGAACACACCCAGGGGTTCTCCATTGCCAAAGATTTTTGTGCAGATGGCATTTTAGGAGCAGTAAAGGCCCTCACCTGGTGAAAGAGAAATCCGTCCTCCTCTTCAGCAAGGCAGAGTCAAGCTGTGACCTCTCTGGGAGGAAGACCATCTCGTGTTTTGTGTCTGTATAGTGCCTACCAGCGATACCCTGGCCCAAAGTGTTACAAAACTACGCAGTAATAATAATTTGTGCTGTCCCACCACCTTTCCTGTCATTCAATGCAGATGCATATTTAGAGGCCAGTTGGCAAATGAATGGAAATTTGTAGAGGATTTGATTGTGCGTCTGATGCCCACTGGAAGCAGGAACTAAGCTGATACTTGCTAGCATGTACATCTTGAGGTCTGATTGTGTTAAGGGGGTATCCATTTATACATATAGTTCAGCTGCTGGAGTCTAGTATCAACAGAGAATCTATGTTATCAAAGGCAGAACTAAGAAAGAAAAAGTGCCCATTAAAAAAAGAAAGTCTATATGATTATTTGAAAGAAAAAACAACTTCCAAAACAAAAGTGTTTTTAATGCATTTTTAACTGCAATAACCTACAACTTTCAACTAAATGTGGACAAGAATGTTATACCCAGACATTACTGGTGTAAGTTACATACAGCAAAAAAACCCCTATGTTTGAACTCGCCTAGGCTTACAAATGAGAACTATTTAAAGTTAACTTAAGTGGTAAGAGCATTGGAAGGAAAGCAGGTAATGCACACTTAACTCTGCTATTTTAAACAGATTCAGGCACAAAGGATGAAACTCAGATGCTACATGAATGGTTTGAGCTGGTCCTGGAGAAGAATAAATTAATGCGTTATGAGTCTGAGCTCCTGATTATGTAAGTAAGGACAAGCATTAGTGCTAAAGATGGTAAGGGAACAGGGGAAAAGTGTGCTCACATTACACCTGAACACCTTACTGTGTGCTGCAGTTTGAGACTGTCATGGAATAAATGTACCCAGAGTAGCTACAATCTGTTTTGAACAGAGATTTCCAGCTGAGCCCTCGTCACCCTTCCCTCTCACAGTGGTTCAATTATTTCAATCCTATATGATACTCTAAACCAGTATAGCATATAGATGCTCTGCCTTTACATAATGCGGATCTAACAAACACTTCCACTTCCTGTGGAAGAAAAATAGTATGACAAGTTTATCTCAGTTTTTATTGGACATAGGAGAAAAGATGTCGGAATTCACTGCTGTGATGAAACAAGCAGATACACCAAGCAAATAAAAACTGATTCAAATGCCACTGTCTGTGGTTGATGGAAACAATATTGGCTGTAGCTCCCTCACCTCGTCTCCTTGGAAATGCACTCAACAGATAGGCAGAGGTGACTCTCAAGCTAATTTCTCCACTATTTCTGGGCAATGTGGGAAGGCGATGAGAGCTGCAGCAGTCATTACCCACACCTGCTTTTCACACCAGTGCAGGCTGCTCATTGCCATTTATCATTTCCATGTCACTCATTCAGCCCCCTGCACTGTGTGCGGACCTGCAGCCCAGCCACAAGCTCCAGCTGCACCCCAGTTTCTCCCCAGCTGTGCTGATGCTGCCAGGGGCCAAACCTTTTCTTTCCCCTTTGATTGTCATTGGGTGTTGCGGCAGCAACGCTTCCTGCTTATGCTGTCTGCAAAGCAGAGTTAAAAAAGCAAAAGCAGGCTGCTTTTATCACTGTAGGACACAAAATGTTGCTGTCTGGATGTGTTCATGTGTGTTGATTCCCTTGTCTCACAACCCATTCCTGTGCAGAGGGCCTGGTAGAGCCCTTCGTGTGTGGGAGCATTCAGTCCTATCCAGAATCAAGTTGTGGGTGCCACCTACAAAGCACAGCTGGTTAAAGCCTGAAGTGTTGCGATGTATGAGGAAGCTTAATGTGATACATAATACCAAAGGTGGTAGTGGTACTTCTGGTGTTGTGGCAATGTAGGCACAGGCAAAGCTTTTAGCTTTGACTGCCCATGAGGAGAATCACAGAATGTCAGGGATTGGAAGGGACCTCGAAAGATCATCTAGTCCAGTCCCCCTGCCGGAGCAGGATTACCTAGATCATATCACACAGGAATGCGTCCAGGCGGGTTTTGAATGTCTCCAGAGAAGGAGACTCCACAGCCTCTCTGGGCAGCCTGTTCCAGTGTTCAGTCACCCTCACTGTAAAGTTTTTCCTCATATTTATGTGGAACCTCCTGTGTTCCAGCTTGCACCAGAAACTACTGGATAAACAGAACACAGAGTCTCTTCGTTAACACATGTCTTTATTGAAAAAAAAAACCTTATTCTTTAATGTACTTTTTACTGTACCTAGAGCCCAAGAGCTAGAATTGGAGGACCACCAAAGCAGATTGGAACAAAAACTGAGAGAGAAAATGGCCGTTGATGGTAAGTGGAGAGTGTGCTCCAGCCCACAGCCCACATCCAGCCCAGACCATGCCTATATGAGTCCCTGCTTGCTCCAAAAAGGACCAGAGTGACTGAGGCTCTTCCTCCTGTGCTCTTCTGCGAGTGCAGCTCAGCCAGCAAAATGCAGCTTGTGAGATCTTCTCATCTGACTTCTAGTGAAGACAGCTAAGTTAACCTGCCCAGTTGTATACCAAACTGGATCAGAAGCATTCGCACATATAATTCCACTAATTGCACTGCACAGGCAGCAACATCCAGCTAACGTGTTGATGGGCAGCAACGGAAAGTAATTTCTTCAACCACTTAAACACAAAAGAGGTTATCTGCTTTTATAGTTAACTGGAGCATTGCTGGTTACCGCAATATTTTGGAACTGCTTTTAGGTACTTGGGATTACAGTTTGGGCTAGTCCTTTCATTCAGTATTAGAAAAGAGAGGGTGGGGAAGAGGAATGCAGGGAGGAGGAGGGGGTTACATAGCACTGAATACACTGAAATGTGTATTCTAAGTGTTTTAAGCATGTGGATTCTAAGTGACAGCAGTTTTCAATACTTTTTCTGAAAAACACTTTCCATTTTCTTACAGGTTCTACATTTCATGGCTGGGCTTTTTACGTTGTATAAACTAAATTTAAACTCCAGCTTAAATGTTTTTATAAATAAGTAGTGCTCTTCCTACCACTTCCAGTCTAAGTTTTGCTAAAAGATGTACTATAGGCTTTAGAAGCCTTAACGGTCCAACCTTAAATGGCCCAAATGCAGAAGAAATTTCCCCTGAACTGTAACACAAAAAATATTAACTGCTATTGACTTCATTTGTCATTGACTATATATTAATTCAAGCTGGACACCAACAGTTAAAATGCAAAGTGTAGCAACAGTGTGATCTGGATTTTAACCTCGTTTTGTGATCTTTTAGGCAGCCTTAAAGATGAGACGGATCTGAACGAGGAGGATGAAATTTTTACTGAGATGATGAAAGTGGTTGAAGAAAGAGACAAACTCGTATCTACTTTAGAGGAGCAGAGACTGAAAGAAAAAGCAGAAGACCAGCACTTTGAAAGCATTATATTATCTAGAGGCTATCAGCTGAGCAGGATTTAAACAGCCACGTGCAAATTAGCATGAGTTCAGCAATATTGATAATAATGGAGATACAGTCTTCTGAAAAATGAAGGAATTCAAATTTAAAATCAGTTTATTTGGGAAACATGCCATTTTGTTATCAAAAGCTCTTAAGCAGTTCTTTTGCTCATACCGGAGTGAGTCATTTCACTATCAGCTCGAAGGATCACCTGAATACAGAATAGGACTGAATTTACCTGTCTGATGGGCATCAGGGTCTGTGACAGGGAAATCAGAGCTCTGTTGTTTTCTTGGAATTTTATTTTAATGCTGAGAATAGAGTTTCTGAGAAATGTGATCACATTACTTAGTATTTTTGAGACGGCATTACTTTCTACCTGTTTGTCTGAATCTGTATGAGGTTTTGTTAATATTTTGGCACAGCCAAGCTATGGTGAACTATTTAAAGGTGAGAAAGCAAGGATCTCATATAAAAATAAGGTTATTTTTTATTGCTGGTGGAGGAAGGGTCGTTTGACTAATAACTACATATAAGCACTCATTAAAACTACTGTAAATGCAATGTCAGAAATAAATTTTCCAGGTATTTGTAAGTTTTAGTGCACTGGGTATTTTTGAACAAGGAGTTAAAGCAATATTAAATCCCTACATTTTGTAAAATGGTAAGGGATTATCAAAGGAGTGACAACCCTTAAAACTGTTAAATGCTTAAAAAGGCTTTTGTATGTCATAGATTAAGGTCCTTAAAATATGGTAAATGATAATTTAGAAATAGTAACCTAGACCCAAACAGTAGGGATAGGCTTTACAATCACTTGATAAAATACATCACAAATAGTATCATAGGGTGTGATGAGTGGAGTAGCAGTTAAAGATCTCCCTGAGAACAATTCCTCAAAAGCACTGCAAAAAATGTTGAGTTCGTAATGTCAACATTTGGTAGAAAATATTGTGGGTATATTTAAAGTACATTTATCTTGCTGCTTAAGAATTTATGCATATTTTTGCTTAAAGGAACTATCCCCTATCTTTTTTGTACATGTATTTGTAGATATTGGCAAAGCAGGTGTGCAGAAATTCTCCTTAGTATTTGGTGTAATTTAAGTACTTTCTTAAATGTGAGATAATTCTGCAATTTAAGATTGGTAGCATTCCTAGCTGTATGTATGATGCACTAGATTTTCAAACTGAAAAAACAAGGAGAAACTAAAAGACTCTTTCTTTTTTAATATCATTTTACCTCATGCGCTGAGAAGATTTAATGTTTTCGTTATTTCACAAATGGTGCTAATTTGCAGCAGTTGCCTATGGTACAGCCAAAGCTAGAAGCATTCCTGTTACAAAAGCTTTAAACTAAAAAACCTCTTGGTAAGTACTTGTAGGGAAACAGACACACTGGATCCTGTCACAATAATTTATGAATTATCTTAAGTTTTTGCTGTATTGTAACGAATTTAAAATACCCTTTCTAAAGATAAAAGCAAGATTTTACTATTGACCACAGACAAATAATATACCTCTATTGGTGCAAGGAATATACTATTGTTCTGCAATATTTATGTATTTATATTTATTTATTAGACTGTTTAGAGGATAAGAGTATCTGGTTACATTTTACAGTTTGGATGTTGTCTCTGATTTTGATTGATAAATGTATATTTCTAACAGCTATATATAGGTAAAGCTGTGCCTTGTAGAGTAGCTAGCTTTATTGATTTGGTAAATAAATTGTAATAAAATATGAATTAAGATTTTTAAACAATGTTCTCGGTTACCATAACTTGAAGGGATACCCTTAAAACATCAAATGTAGGGCTTTAACAATATAATTTGTCTTTTATTGCAGTGGAAAGACATAGCAGAATCCTTGAATGTGTTCCAAAATTACTATCAGACATTTTTTTTCCTGTCATTCCTAGGCTAAGCGTACCTGATCTTCAGGTTACATTTTTACTGAGATGGATTGCAGTGATTGATTTTTAAACTAATTCTGTTACTTAACATTGACACAAAGTAGGAGCAGGCAGGGCAGCAATAACTATTTTAATTTTCTCTGTTGAGATCTGCTGGTATTTCCAGTTTTGTAGAGAAAAATATCTAGATTTTATTACTGTTCCCAGAAGCCTCATCTAATCCCGTAGAACAAGACTGTCTAGAACATCTATCACCGTTTTCTGTAGAAAACTGAGAGTCATAATGCTTTCAAGATATTTTTTAAAAGTTTTACAGCAAACTTAGTGCTTTGCACAGGAGGGGAATTCAGCAGAAACCTCCAGTTGTATCAGTCAAAGATTGTTTTTTTTCACCTCACACTTGCAATCTAAAAAGTCCATTGACCTGAGTGTTGCTGCCATTCAAAGAGCAAGAGGAAGGGCAGTCTAATCCTGGGGAGGAGGTTGCTCCTTCTCTCTCCAAGTCCAGCCTGCTTGCCCAGGGCAGATGCACACACTGACATCGGTCAGGTTCGGGTTGCTCTGAATCGTTAGAAGCCCTGAGATTTCAGTTTACAGCAGATACCCGTTCGGCTATAAAACCAAATGTGAAAGAGTGCTTTCCTTCTAGCTCCAAAGATTTAAGTTATTGAGAGTATTAGAGTCAAGCTGAGGGCCATCAGCATTTTATAGACCTCAAAAATATTCTTTGCTAAAAAGATACTTTTCTGGATGCCATGTGGTCGTAACACATGCTCCACCCAAAACTGTGTGTCTGCTCTTGGGTGGAAAAACCTGTCAGGCTACTGTTACCCTGCCTGATATGAAGTACTTCACAAGATTAGATCCAAAAATGATCTGTGCAAGTGATTTAGAAAAACAATAAACTCTCAAGTCATTTAAAGCAAGTCTTCGTATCTCGTGAGAGCAGAGAAGGAGGGGGGGAAAAGGAGAAGCAATGTGCACTGTTCACAGGTCAATTTAATATGATTGGCTTGTATTAGAAATGTATTTAAACATTGGTTTGGTTATGAGTCTTCTGGCTGCTCAATCTTTTCTGTAAATTGACTCACTAACATAATAATTTGTTCATTTTTAAGTCCTTGGCACTGTCATTTTGGGGTATAATGTGATGTGCTGGAACATATTGACTGTATCTAAATGGACTAGATGTGAGCAATTTTCTATTTGAAAAATAAAATTATATCTCACTCTCTGAAGTGCCTGAATCATTTCCATAGCAATTTCTCTCCACCAGTATCTACAACGTAATAATGTGTGTCTAGGAGAGATCTATAGGTAAGAAATTATATCAGTGTCTTAATTCATATACTGGTAAGTAAATCACACCATCTTGCAGTTCACAGATTTATTTTATAGTTTAGGAATAGTGACACCCTGAAGTTAAAGGGCATTTGACTCTACCTTTAACACAAGAGGTTGAAAACTCCATGAGATCAACAACTTCCTCACGTTCTCACACAGGAATTCACCACCTAATTTCCTTAGGCATGACATACAAATTATAACAGGTCCTTGAAGACTTGAAGGAAAATAGTCACTGCATGGATCACTAAGAATTGGTGATCAAAACCTTAATTGCCAATTTTCAAATTCCACTAACTTTACCTCTATCAGATCATTTCGTTCTGTTGCTTTCTACCAGTGGGAGAGCCTTACAGAGCAAGACAACGTGCTGCTCAAGATGAGAAGTGGATAAGCAAGATTTGGGCTTATGTTATGCCTACTCCGTTGCCCCTTGCTCAATGACGCTGAACAGATTGATAGTTCTCTCCTCTTCAGAGGACAGATGGACAGCTGCTTCTCTTCAGAGGTCAAGGTAATTTTTGGCGTATTTGAACTGAGGTTTTTCTTCTACTGTCGTGTCCTTTCCCTTCCATCTTGTGTGCCTCACAGGCAGATGGGTGTAGTGGTGACTTCTCTGATAATACCACACCTAAGTTCTCAGGACTGCACAGGAATTACGTGTCTGCTGGGTTTATTGGAAGTAACAAGTCAGACTTTTATCCGTGTTCAAAATCTTGTAGTCATGTTGATTTCTTAGCTGGCTAGTCAACAGCTGGAGGACTTGGCTGGCCCGCGAGCAGGATGTCAGTAGAAATGCCACCATAGGTATTTACTGAGGTGCCCCTCCTATTCGCAGCACGCACACACACACACACACACACACACCCCCACACCCCCCTTGTCCCCTCTTCAAATGATCATAGGTCTAAAGAAACTCAATTGGACAAGAAGTTCAGGAAAAGGTTTTTGTAAGCCATTATTTGACTCAAGTTCAATCCATTTGCCCCCAAGGTAAAGGAATGCCTCACTGATTTTTAGGGTATTTGGCCAGGTTCCTCTGGGCACAGGCAGCAAACTGAAAGGTCTTGTGCTTTGAAACATCTGCTTTTTAGCTCAGTGCATATCTGATTTCAACTAAAAATTTCACTTTAGTTTAGTAGTCTCTTTCCAGAAAGATATACTCTGTTTGCTTTCTTGCTTGAGCAAGTAACAGGATGTGGTTTAGCAGATTGGAGATTCTGTACATCTTTTAAGACTTTGCTACTGTTAAGATCTAAAGCTGTCCCTGCTGGGTTTTGCATGGACCATACAGTTCTTGCATAGTTGAGCACGATGGGTTTGACATGTTAGCAGGCAAATACTACCCCTGCAGTCTTCATGGCAGCCACATCTCATGAACCTAGATCCTGGTAAATACTTCGTGATGCGTAAGGTATTTGCTGGATTTCACCTAAATCTCTTTGCCTAATATTTATGAACAAATTATGGTTTCTTCTGTTGGTTCTAATGAACTATGAAAAGAGACCTGGTGGCCCTGCATGCCACCAATGTGCTTGCTGGAATATTCATGTAACAGACATGTACAAAATTACAGGCACGAGTGAAGTGCACAGGTGAAGCTTATTAAGAAAAAATCATAATATTGATTTTTTTTCTAAAACTATCTCAAGAAGGCCAGACGTAAATGCAAGTAAACTTGGCCCAGTATTTATAACTAACTGATTGATGGAATGACATGTTGTCAGAAGCATTAAATACCAGGATGATGTTCTCATCTTACTGAAAAGTTTAAAACCCACTTTTTTCCTTTGAAACTTTCCAAATAATTAATCTCTATGACTGTATGCAACATATCTTTTGTATTTCATGTACATTTTTCCTCATTACATCTTAGTCTGTCTTTTTTGCTCCTTGATGTACAACAAAAAATACATTATACTTTTTAAGAATCTGGTTGGAAATACTTTCATATTTTTATGAAACTATGTTAATTTATTATTTGTTATATAATTTATTTAAAGAGAAGATTCTTATCCCAAACAAGTTACAAGTGGAGTAGAGAGCATAGCTCTGTTTTAAATTCAAGCATAAGCATATGCTCAATCTTAAATTCACCTTGTGAGCTGGAAACAAATTTATCCTCATGTGAGTTTTAGATGATGGTGGCAAGGAAAATTTGGAGCCCTTCTACCCTGATACTGATGCTTTCTGCTCTTATAACGTAGCCACATTGGGATGATGAGTCAGCCCTGGGCCTGTCTTATGGGGTCTGAAATCATGTGCAGCAAAGTCCTTTGGGATGTATAAACTTTCTTGTTATGGGTATGGAATAGAAGATGTGGATGTACAAATGCCTGCCGGGTATGGCTGTGCTTTACCTGCTCTCTGCACTGCCTCTCCCAGCACCGTGCAGAGGTGGCCACTGCCCACAGCCACGTGAAAAGGAGTAGGGCTTCCTAGTGAAATTCAAAAACACTTTGCTGCAGGACAGGGCTGGAGGCAGCTCACGCTTCCTGGCCTCCTGGGGTGGCCACGGCCTTACCTCACCTGAGGGAGCAGGTTCCTGGCGTGTCTTGCTCACAGACACGTGCAGGAGCACCAGGTCCTGCCAGAGCTGTTATCTCTAGGTACGTTGGGGCACTCTCGGGAAAATCCCCATCGAGAAATAGATGTTAAACATCTGTGAAGTAACCTGTGTGGAAATGCCTTCTTTTCTAAGCGGGCTCTTTTAATGTGCTGTTAACTATTACTCAGGGTGGGGCAGGCACATGCAGCAGTTAACCACATGGAATTGGCAGGTCGGTAGAAGGCTGACCGCAAATGCTTGGAAAAATAAAGAGGGTAGACTTTGGTCTAGTTCTGTTCTTCCTGAAGTCAGTGAAGGGTGTTACCGCAGGCAATCATAGAGACAGCAGTGGGTTGATAAAGCATTTTTGAAAATTCTACTTCCAGTCTTTAAATGACCAAATGTTCAAAAGGCTAGAGCAGAGGTACACCTAGGAGAAAAATGTTAGGAGAGAACTCCGAGGCAAATGAATATTTATTCATGGCCTTAACTAGCTTGGCTGTCACAGAACTCTTTCTTAATAGCCTCTCCCGTGGTCGGTATATTACGTACCCTGCCTCTTCCGCCTCATTCAGGAAGTAAGACTGTGATCATTCTGAGTCCTGTAGTAAAAGAAATAAAAACCAGGTGTGCATGGACAGATATGCAGGTGAATAAGAATTATTTGAGTATGTGGATTTAGCCTTCTTTTATTGCCTGGAAAAAGTATATAAATGATCAGGATACAATTAATTTGAGCTACTGGTTGGCTCATCTGTACGAACAAGGCATTGACAGGGAGCACGGTGAGAGGTCTCGTGGTCTGCTCCAGATTTCTATGTGCCAGATGCAGCGGGGCCAGCCTGGATGGCAGCCTGCTCACTACTATGTCCTGTGCATGGGATCATGGAGCATGATTGTGAAAGTATTCATTTATCAAATATAAAGCAGAGCAAAAACCTAGCCAAACAAAAATCCCCACTGAATTTATATGTAGCTTTTATTTGTGGTTAAAATATTGTATACGTAAGAGCTAGGCATTTAAAATCAACATTCCTGTATCTGCCATAACTTAGACCTTGTGCATATCTTTAAGGCCTTTTGTGCTGAATGCAATATTAATTTAAGGTCATACGTCCATATATATTCCCAGATCAAAAGAAAAAAAAGTAGCATATGTACTTTTAAATTTAAGTACCAGGGAAAAAGTTGTTGTAACTGTCCTCAAAGAGAAACATCATAAGTAGAAAAACACTACAATAATGTTATACCCAAAGAACCACAATAAATTCTGAAAGAAACCCATAAAAACACCCCAGTAAACTTAAGTCTGTCTGTTGCTTTAGCATTATTACCTAAAGCACAGAGTACTTCTGTCTCCAGATCTGATAAAGTTGATTTTAAACACATTAAGTTTAATTTAAAATTTATTTTCTCCTTGTGATGTGAAACACTCATAGCTTATGAGGCTATTAAATAAGTAATATTGCATTTGTCATTAATTTACATATCCTGAGTGTAGTGAAATAGAAAAGAAAGATTCTGGGTCAGCTATTTTGTGTGAGACTTGGCAAATGCATGTTGAATTCTGACTTTCCCGTACTGCACAACCCAGCACCTGTTACTGTTTGTGAGGTGTGTGGCTTGTTCATTCTGTCTTTAAACACAAACGTAGTGGTACAAGGGCAAGCCAAAATGCTGTCTCTTCTGCTGGGCCCACAAAGTCCTATATTGACATCTATGTATAGTCATTCAGGTGCAAATGGAGATTTAGTTGGGTCATTGCTCTGTTTGTAAATGCCACGGATTCACATGCATATAAAAAAAGGCTTGATGTGTTTATTTCTCCTTCTTTTGAAATAGTCTTTTATTATGCTCTTAAAAACTATTCAAAACTGTTCATCTCTTAATCCATGCACTGTGTGAACAGAACTCCTGTAAAAGGAGAATAGTGTGTGAAATTTGGACTGTTCTGTAGACAACAGCCCTGAGACACAATCGGTGCTATGAGTCAGAGAGCAAATGTAAGGAAAGCAGAGATTGTGCTAACGGTTTGGGCTCGTTCCTGCTTTTAACTGATGGCAGTATGGATGAATAAAGTTTTTCTCCAGGGTATATACTAACTGCATGCAACAAATACACATTGATGTCTACCTCTCATCAGCTAACCAATGTTACCGGCTTGTAAAAACACAACAATTATTAGCCGATTTAGAAATATCCTCATGGTAATTTCATTTCACTTATTATGCCTAATGGATAGCTAGATATTTGCATGAAGTGTGTGTGGCTTTTTGCCTGAATTGTTAATCGAGTGATTAAGTGGTAAGTGAAAGTAGGGCATCCAGATGACATTAATGCTGTTCCAGGCCTGGGTGCCTCCTGAACCAGTCACAGCAAATTACCTGTTTTGAAGATACTTCTCTCTTAAGCTACTCATCTGCAAATCAAAGCAGGATTAGTATAGGCAATCTATCATGCTAAGTCACCTTTCTTTCCCACTGGCTTTTATACTGCTCTGACTACAACAGTTGATTTCTTTGTAGAAGTGGATATGACGATGCCCGGATGCCCGCTGCCTCTGATGTATCACAGATGTAGCTGAAACCTACAGGCAGAAGAGCTGCTTTGCAAAATGTGCTCAAGACTGAAATGTATGTAATAAGCTTGAACTTTAAATTGCACGAAACTATTTAGTGACACTTTATTAGTTCGTTAGTTCTTTTCTATCGGTGCTGGCCACAGGGTGTGGAAACATCTGCCTGCAGCTGCGACCCCCCATCCTTCAGAGCATTCACTTACAAAGTTATGGATGAATTGGGCTGCCTGAGCCCTGGCCCTGCCTGCCTATACCTGTGTTTAACTTTTGGCACCCGTGTTAACTAGCACTCTTGTGCGTGAAGTCACCTGCATTGGTGCGTTTGACCAACCAGCCTGAGTTAGTGACGGGCTCCACTGCAAGGCAGTGCAAAGGTGGATGGACCACGGGGTGAGGCACCGGCCTGTGCCTCAGCGTACAGCCGGCCACCCAAAAAGCTGTGAGTCCCCCAGCCGGTCTGGGGACCCAGCTCCCAGGGGAGCGTGGCCTTCACACCACCCGGGGGCTGCAGCCCTCCTCCAGGCCCGGCCCGGCTCCCGCTGCCGGGCTTCGAAACGCCCTTTTCCTGAGCCTGACGGACCAGACCCCACGGGCAAGTAAAACGAGAACCCTCCGGCCGTGTCTGAACCCCCTGAGAGGGGCAGGTAGGGGCGCCCGTTACGCTGAGGAGGGGGCTATTGGGCGGGGGGGAGGGGGGGCTGAGGGGACCATTAGGCTGAGGAAGGGGCCGGCGGCGGGAGCCGTGCGAGGGGAGCGGGCCCTCCCCGGCGGGCGCCGCGCGGGCGGGAGGGCGGGCGGCAGGGAGGGAGGGAAGGAGCGGGAGAGCCGGGAGAGCGGAGCAGGAGCTGCCTCAAATGCTTGAAATAATTCCGCTTCCGTTCAGAGCCGGGAGCAGCCTCCCACGGCATCGGGGCCTCGGACCTGTCTCCTCCATCCCCGAGCGCCGGCTGGGCCATCATGGCAACCTCCCCACAGAAGTCCCCTTCTTCCCCCAAGTCCCCCACCCCTAAATCTCCCCCGTCCAGAAAGAAAGATGACTCCTTCCTGGGCAAGCTCGGCGGCACGCTGGCGAGAAGGAAAAAAGCCAAAGAAGGTAAAAATTACAGGTTTGCATGTTTCCTGGGAGTTACCTTAAAATGGGGGGGGGGAGGAGGAGGAGACAGGGGGAGAGGAAAAGGCTCTGGGGAGCGGGAGGAAGGGGCTGACTGGGGAAGGACGTGCGGGGTGGGGTGGGCAGGCGAGCTGCGAGGGAGGAGCGCGCTGCCTTGTCCCCGCGGCTTCGCAGGCACCGGGCCCGGTGCCGCTCCTGGGTGCCAGCGCGTCACGGCGGGGGAGCGCGGGCGGGCGCCAGCGGGGAGACACCCCACCCGCCCTCGCCGCCGCTGCTGCCGCCGCCGCTAAGGGCTCCCCGCGCCGGGGCGGGCTGTGCGCTGCGGCCGGGCCGGGCGGCGGCGGCGGCGGCGGGTGGGGGGGGATCCGCGGAGCTCGGGCCGGGTGAGCTGTGCCCCCCGTGTGGCCGGGTGGGCTCAGACCGGGTGAGCTCGCCCTCCGAGCTCGTACCGCGGGCCGGGGTCAGAGAGCGGCAGGGCAGGACGGACTGGGGTGCCCGGTCTGGAGAATGGGAGTGTTTCCTCCCAGAGGCGAAGCGCTCCGGCGGGCGCGGGCCGCGGCGGCCTGCGGACCCGCCAGACCTGCGGGCCCGAGCGCCACGCAGCTCCGCGCCGCTGCCGAGGCCTGGGGCTCGGCCGGGTTGCGGGCGCTGCGCGCCTCGGCCGTGCCTCACACCCCGTCAGCGGTACTTGCCTTTTAAGTTGTGGTGCAAAAACCCCAAAAACTTGACGCTCAAATCCTCTTGACTCGTAATGTGTTTCTTTATGATGTACAGCGTGGTCGGTACACATTGCTCTGAGAAACCAGCGTAATGCACTAACTGATACAGTGTTTGTAATAGTAATCATTCCTCAAAGGCTTAAAACTTAACCAGATTATTCTTGTACTAAGCAAAAACCTTTTGCCTCACGACAGTGGACCTTGAAGAACACTGAGCATGTCCGACAGTCTGGTTCTTTGTCCGTACATGTGAATTCATATCCACTGCCTACTGAATCAGCCTATTTAAAATCCCATGAGACAGAGAATTGGAATTTAGCCTCACTCACCCGTCATTTTCACAGCTGATGTTAATTTAAATACGATGCAAATAGAGCCAAAGCAATGTCAGTTCAAAGCAGTTTGTCAAGCAACGTTCATTGCTCGCAAGTGCGAAGAAGGGTATTATGCTCAGCAGACCCTTGCTGCTGATGTGTACGTGGGTACTGAAACCAGGCACAGTATTTCAGAGTAGCACCAGTGCTGCGGATGAGGATGATGTAACTGGGGAGTACAGCCCCTCACTCTGTAACTATTGCGTCACCTTTCTGAGATGCGTAGTCTTGCTTTTCAATTAAAACACGTTGCACGGTTGTGCTCACGTTAGTTGGGTTTTTCTGGACATTGCAGATGGCCCAGAAGTTGATGAAATAGTAAATAACGGCAAACTTTATTAGTTACACAGTTTGTTATATTACTCTGTTAGGGTATTCATGAATATTAGCAGCATTGAACTAGCAACAATTTTCTGTGATGAGTCTATATTGTAGGTATGTTTAGAGATCTTTAATTTAGCCTATTTGTAGTAGATTTAGTATGTCCAGTATTATTATTATCAAACAATGCTGTTTTCCTCAGTGACAGGTATTGTTAAGTCACAATCTCCAGCAAACTGTTAGAGGCAGCAGTTACTTTTATCCACATTCTCGTAATAAAAGATATATTCTGTGAAATCATATTTCTTATTACTTCTATGCCTGTGTTAAATTTATTGACTAAAACCTGCACCTGCCATTTCATTATCTCATCATATTGATATTTACCCTTTTGAAATTTTGGAACAACATTAGTGTTGTCCTTGTCCTTTGTGTTTCCCAATTTTCTGAAGTCTATTTAAAAATAGCAGTGTTTTGGAGAATTTTTTTTTAACTTTGTGAGGAGTTTGTTATTTGCTGCTGGAAGAAAAAGTGTTTTTAATATTTTTTAATATCTTAATATTAAATTAACCTTAACATCCTTCTTACTTCTGCAAGTATTTATCACATTTCTTTAGTGGAAGCACATACAGTGGTGAGATTGATACTATGCTATCTTCCTTGTTTGTTTCTTTTTAGCAGATTCAGATGGCTTCAAAGGTGGTAAATCCTTACTGTGAAGCTTGTCCTCTTCATGCTTCCTAATCTTTTCTCCACTAGAAATAAATATGGGTTTCCAAACTGTTAATGAGTCACCTTGTTTCTTGCAGGCTGTGACACACATGGGTTCCATCTTAAGTTGTGCTGCCACAGTTTATAGGGCTCCAGGTGTGTTTGAAGTCTAGCTAGGAACTTCATATAGGAGGTCAGATTGCTTGTTCATCTAGGCTCTGTTCTTTGATTTTTCTCCTGCTTTAATCGACCTATCTAGTGGCAGGTTTCCTATAGAGACAGGTCTTGGTCATAGGAGTGCACATAGTTCTTCAACTGTTAAGGCACTTAATGTATTAGAAAATGTTCAAGTAAAAGTCATAGGCATTTGAAAAAAAATGGTTTTTCTACTGGCCATGTTTAGACCTTCAACTTTTGTAAACTAGAATGAAGTACTCTTGGATGGCACCTTTACTCTTTCTTCATGTTTTTTGTAGAACATCAGGATCTATTCTCTGATCCAGTTTGTTAGTCTGATATAGATTTCTACCCCGTTTTGTTGTGAATGTTGATCATGTAAGGTCTTTAAATATGGTGAACTGCTAGTAACTCTTTAAAAATAATGCTGTGTTTTTTTCTGTATGGGGTATTCATTTCGCCTTTTACCTACTTAGTCTTGTGCTTTGTGATTTCAATATTCCAGTAGAGTAAATTCACGTTCTGGATTTTACCTATGTCAGTATTTCTTCAGGAGGCAACAATACTGGTTATTCCAATTTATTGTTATCTTTAATGTATGGGCAGTAGAACAAGCATTCTTTTAGATGAATGTAGACTACACAGAAGATGCGTCTGTCATCCCAGTGTCCTGATCAACTGGATTATAGACCTGGTTAGAGCTACTATGGCTTTTTTTCCAACCTGTGCACCCTCAGGGGCTACCAAGGGGCTGCTGTACATGCACCTCTGTTTTCTTCCTCTGCTGCATGCCCCTCTGTTTGTGTTAAGCCAGATCATGCTCAGAGTGCACACCTGGAATCAAAAAGCCAGGAGCAGAACCGGGTCTTGCAGCTTAGCAATAGGTCAAGAAAGTCAGTGGGACTTGGTGCGCTTATGATAAATATGTGTTGTAGGGAGTATACTAATTACATTTTAGTACTATATGTGTTATATATGTTGTTGACTGTTGTAGATGATATATGATTATACATATATGTTTTTTGTATTTATGCCATCAACAGGCATTTTGATCATTGTTAAAATTATATTTTTATATATTGCAACAATAGAGCCAGTGCCAGAATGCTCCACCAAATGAAAATCCATTAGGATCTGAAGTGATATTACGGTGAAGAATAACGTAGATTATTTATAAAGAGAGTAAAGTCTATTTCATTTTAGATGTAGCAAAAGTAGTTTATAATACAATATAAAATGGATTTTCTGTAATAACTTTAATTTATGTGTATTAATATATATAAAAATATATGACAAGCCTTTCCTTATGGACTTCAAAGTTCTTGGCAATGGTAAGTATTCCACCCATGTTAGAATGAGAACATTCTGGACAAGTGAAATGAATTCTCTAATATCACAATACAAGTTGGTGACCAAGACAGAAAGAGTAACCTGAGATACTGTTACTTGATATATCACATGTGATATAAGCAGGGATTAATCATACCTTAAGACATATGAAAATATATTCTCTAATATTTAATGACAATGTTTCATAAGATCTGAAATTTGAAGCTCAAATTTGCTTATGTCGTCATCTGTCACATAGGATCTTAACCTGATTCTCGTTTACAGTGTCTCATTGACATTGGTGTAATTCAAGGATGAGAACATTGTACTTTAGTCTTTCCTGTGAGAGCATGAGCAGCTGCATCTTTAAATAGTGTATAAAATATGTTAAGATAACAAAAATTACAAATGATTAAATATGTTTGGAATTAATTATAATTAGCTTTTTATCTAGTGAGAAAATTGTGAGATAACACTAGCATATTTGATGACCTGTTTATGGCTGAACTGTTATATGCAAAAATTATTTGTAGTTTGTAGTAAGATTCTGTCCCTTTCATTCCTAAAAAGCATTCAAAGACTTAGCCACCCCATACGTGCTACTGGAGGATTCCAGGCCTTATCTAGCAGCAGTTATGAGGCATGGTGGATCTCATTGTATTAGCAAAAACCAACCACAAATTAAAATTTTTTGTAAGCTCCTTATAATAGTCTGCATTGTGTACTAAACATATCTTTATACAAGTGCAAGGAGAGAACAGAACAGTCTCCTTTTATAGATATGGGGGTGTGTGTTGGGTTATCTTATGAATTTTTCATGGTGGGTTCAGTAAGGTCATGTGTGATTGTCCTCCTTGAATTTTCCTGGCCTGGCAATTACAGACACAGAAATTTCACTCCTCCTAATAGCTTACCTTAGTGGAGAATCTTAAGAATTGGCCCCTGACATGCTAATAAATCTATGACACATTTGGGAACAAAGAGCAAAGTTCAGAATTGCTTAAATTGCATAGGAGCAGATGGGAAACAGACAGCGTGGACCCATGAATTTGGTAGAGAGCAATTACTGCTCATTCTATGGGCTCAGTTGATTTTCCAATTGATATGACATCAATTTCAGTAATTTGACTGCTCTTCTGCCTGGTTTATTTGGTGTTGATGGGCAGGAGAAGGCATGAATTTTCTTCTAGCTTCCACTTATGATATTTCTTCTTTTTCTTTGGTATGTCTTGTTTTGATTTCATTGTGGTATTTGAGGTCACCGTAGGCAGTTTGCTCTGTATAGGGAATAGTATGTTAACAGTGTACAGTATTGTAGGTTCTACTGTTTCTTGATGTTAACCTTCAGTGCTTTGTTGTGTGAGAGATCATGCCTTCGTCTGGCTGTGGGCATTTTACTATGAAATAAATGTATTTCTTAGTATACAAGAAGTGTTCTGCTGAATTTTAATTGCCGTATTTGAATTATTTTCTCTGGACCTGCTTTTGCAACTTCTTTTTGTGTAATGCACTACTGGTGCAAAGGACTATTTTTTTCTATCATCAGTAGACTTTTGTTTTGCTTGTCTGTTTCTCATGTGAGAGATTCTAGACTAGCTTAAATGCTTTGCAGGGTTTTTCTTTTCTACTGCTCTCACCTGATGCTGTATTTAAAATGCAGATGAAGCTGAAAGAAGAACTGATATACGTCCTACCATTGTATTTGTTGATATGTAGTGCAAACGATGAAAATGGGCCACCGAATGCTGTTTTCATACTGGTGCTTTGAAGACAGCATATAGCATCTTCTATGAAAATGAAATGGCATGGGGAAGGCTTTATCATCACTCTTCTGTCAGTACTTTTGAATTTCTTTCTTTCACTGCAGCATATCAGTACATTGACCCCAGGCCTTCTTGTGCCATCAGAATAGCTGAACAGCTGTTTTTGATCTCTGACATAATGCACTTTACCTCCAACCTTAGTGTGTAGCAACTGAAATGTGCTTATAATCTTTCCCCTCTATACTGTGTTACATATTCCCATGTCCCTGGTGTAATGCCACAGGCACATCATAGACAGCTGTGTAGCTGATGCTGGACAAAACCTATTAGTACCACCACTGAAATAACAGAACTTGCTCCAAGGCAATAACTAAGTACATAAAATACTTCTGTTAAGTGGAAGGAACGTGGAAAGCGAAAAGAAAAATAGAGGGTAGACTCACCTGCTTCGTTTGTTGCCATTTCATTGCTACAAGCCTTCTGAGCACATCTACAGCATATGAAAGGAAGACAAACTACTCAAGAGAAGAGCATTGGGTTTTTATTCCATCTTTTGAATCCACATTGTCAGAGGATATCTGGGGAGGCCTCTCTGCTCCGACCGTTGAAGGGATTGCTCTGTAGAAAGAAAGATAATTGCCTCTGAAATGCTTCTGTCAGCGTAGACAGAATACCCAACTGTTGCTTATGCTGGGATGGCAATAACCCTCCAGGTGCAGCTCTCAGGCATGTATGTGAATGACAGCTCCAACGTGCTTGAAGCTGTTTGTCACCTGTCAAGCCATGCTGCACTGGGTTTGTGCGGGTGAAAGAGTAACTGCTGTAGCCTTTGGTAGCTTTTGGGTCTGCCTCTCTCTTGCCTTCCCACCTCTGCCTCCTCTTTCCACAAGTGCTGCCCTCTGTAATAAACAGAAACTAATCAGCACTGTAAGCTGTTATCTGTAAGACACTGTTAAGCATCTATTATTGTTTATATGTGGCTAAATTGAGGTCTGGGTCCTATTGTGTTAGGCACTATACTTTCACAAACAGTGTGAAGAGCCCCTGCATGCAGTAATTTGCAACCTGGGGCTCTTTACCTGTATATCTTGCAGATGTTTTTTTCTTTTTTCCTCCTGTAATCTGCATTTTAGCATTATTTCTGGCATTTCAGTTTTTCTAGAACTCCTGATCTCATTGGGAATTTTATCTAATGCATTTTCTCTTTGTTTTTGGTTTCAAAAGACTTTTTTTTTCTTTTTTCTTTAATAGGCTTTGGCTTTGGTTGGTTCAGAAAGCATGAAAATATTACCTGTGAATGCATTTCTGAATCTCAGAAGTCACAGATAATCCCAAACTTATTCTAAAAAAGTCATTGTTTTAACCAAATATTCATGTAGGGCCCAGTCCAATTGTGCTTGGTCCATGTGTTTCATCTACAGCAGTCAAATGCGTAGGAACGTGTGAGTCCCGGATGCCTGCATTTTTGCCAGACAGGTTATTGAGTCTCTATCCGGAGGTACCCTGTCACGGTAGAGCTGAGCATCAGTGCCTGCTTTATGTGAATGTCTCCTAGCATGTGTAAACATATGTGAAGGGATTAAATCATATAGGATTGGAAAGCATAGGATACGTAAAATGCACCAACAGCGTTGAAATTAGCACAAAACACAGCACTGCCAACATCTTCTCTGCCAGAGAGGAGGCAAAGGAGTCCGTGGCGGTGTCTCATAGGAGGCTGCAGGACCCATGGGTGCAGTAGGGAATGTGTGTGAAGAGGGGACAGAGCCCCTCCTGCCTCTTCCCACAAGAGCACCCCAATCGTTAAGCCCATCCAGTTGCTTTTGAACTAACAAGTGACACAGAATTTTTTTTTCTCTCTTCATGATTAAGTTCTGAAACATATTGCTATAGGATGTTTTGGATGTCAGAAATATTTTTTAAAAGGGAGAGGGGCTAAAAATGGGTCTGGGTGGATTCTAGATAAAAAAAAAGATATGTCTGCAGTGGCCCACGTGCAAACCATGTAGGCCATCATAGACATTTCAGATTCAGAAATCATTCAATACCTGTCATTAAATCCACAATTGCTAGGAAGCTTATATGAAAGGAAAAAATTCTGTTGTTTTGCTTTTCCCTGTTTGTATTGTTAAGAATGTATTTCTGCCAAGGGCGAGGACCCTGGACATTGATCTGCTGTTCTGACCCAATACGGCCATTAATTCTGTTGTTCTCTGACTACCTGCACGTGGGCATAGAGCCACTGAACTCTGTCTTTGCGTTTTGACTTCCAAAAGCAGCCTTAGGTAATGTGGGCAAGTTAGCTGTTACAGAAGTATGGCTTTTATTTCCTATGGTTTTCCCATTTGAGCAGTTTCCTCATCGTCTGAGCCTATAGGTTCCATACAGGATTAAACTAAACATGCACAGAATGGGTTAAAGGAAGGGGTGTGGTGAAGAGGAGCAGAGCAAGGGGTCTGGCTTCGGAGAGCAGCTGCTCTCTGGGGTGCTGCCAGGCTGGGAGGGACGGCCTGGAGGGCAGGGGGAGGGAGGATGTCTTCTGTAAGGCTGTGTCCATTCCTCCTCTCCTCTCTTCAGCAGCAGCTGCTCCTCTCCTTGCGCTGCCTTGGTTGCAGTGGTCACTGCTGAGCTCTTGAGGGTGCTGTGAGCAGACATGGATGAGGGTGCTTGGTGGTTTGGCAGTGTTTGTTGCTGCAGCAGCTGTTCCCCATCTGCGGGGAAGGGGTGGTGGCCACAGCTGCCAGCTGGACCGTGCTGTCACAGAGACTGAAAAGCTTGGGTTGCAGAATTACTGAATAGTTATGATTGGAAGGGACCTCTGGAGATCATCTAAAGATTCAGGTGTCTGATGGTTCAGGATCTCAACTGAAGGGAAGGTGGACTGGTGTGGTCCACCAGGCTTGTACCTGACTGGCCAGGTGTGATGAAGGCATGGTGACAGCATGCTCTGTCAGTTCTTTTCAGTATCTGCTGTAGTTGGCTAGATGCATAGCAATTATCTAGATGAAAGGTAAAAAAGATTAAAGTGGTAAAGTAAAATCAGCATTAAACAAGTGGTTGAAGAGCCTCCAGTGCTTCCAAATTATAGGACAGAGCCATGGAAAGGAGAAAAAATCAGCTGGAGACGAGCTCAGACTGATGTACCTTTATTTCAATGTTAATTTTTTCTTTACATCTCCAGATATAAAATATGCTATCCCTGATATCAACTCATAAAAAAATGCATTCAGTCTTCAGCGTGAAGGTGGATATAACCAAGTGAAGCTGTAGAACAGAGTAAATATGAAGTTGTCATGGTTCAAAGCTGGGCGGGCTGTTAAACCTGTGGCAGACGCTCTCTGTTAACCCTCCCCCCACCCCCCGAAAGGAAAGGGAAAAGGGAGAGAGACTTACGGGTTGGAAAGTTAAAACAGTTTTAATAAACTATAATAATGAAAAAAAGAGTATAATAGTAATAATAGAAATAATCAAATATATACAAATATATACAAAACCAAGTTCGAGCTCCCCCGATGTCGGCCACGTCACCACCGGCACTGCAGGGCAGGCTCCGGGAAGGCCCAGGCTGGGCCCAGCGACGGTCGAGAACTGGACTCAAGGATGCACGGATCGGGATCGGGGGCAGCAGGAAAACGGACAGAGACCTCCTTGGACACTGGCCAAAGGCTCGAGCCGCAGAAGCAGCCCGAAGCAGCAGAAGCAGCCCAAGCAGGCAGAGGCCCCCAAAAAACAGCAGAAGGGACCGAGACCCTCATGATCCCCCCGGCTTTATACTGAGAATGACGTGTGTGGGATGGAATACCTTCGTTGGTCAATTTTGGGTCACCTGCCCTGTCCGCTCCTCCCTGCAGGTGCGACCCCCCCTTCGGCTCTTCACTCGTAAGCAGTGAGGAATTTAGCAGTGACCTTGGATCCTCCTAGGAATAAGTACAGCAAGAGCCTTTCTGCATAACATCCCTACCAGTGCCTCAGTGATAACTACAAACTTCGAGCATTATCAGTCCTAGAAGCAGACACTGTCTGCCAAACATGCAGTTAGTCTCAGAAAGTGCAGTTACTTAGAAGGGACTTAGCTGAAAGTAAAAATCACTGAAAGGAAAATTGGCCTGGTTTAGGCCAAACCAGGACAGAAGTTCTCATTTTAATCCTCGGTAAAGTGAGCATGCTATCAAGAGAATCTGTAATTTTAGAACTCCAACTTTTCCCTTAGCATTTAAGGAATGCCCTCGAGGTAAAAGAAGACCAAGAGACCAAGACTGACAAAGAGAAAAGTTCTCGCTGGGTTTGATTACTGGTTGTGGGGTTCTACATCTTCTGAAACCCCTCAGCTTAAAGGCAGCTCCCTGTAAGTGCAGGTCTGTGCTTCTGTGAATCTCCTTCGAACAGAATCACTGGGATATATCCTACTTTTTCTTTTCTCTAATGCTTTCTGCAACCAGTAAACCATGTCCTCCCTGCAGACTGAGTAGTTTAATACTGGGCTCTCTGCCTTTCTCACTGAGATTAAGATAAAGACAGTCCAGTTCTTCTGTTACTTCACTGCATCTGAGATCAAGTGCTTCGTATTGACTTAATCCACAGAGTTCTGCAGTCTTTTTCAGCAAAACACTGATGTTGCTGAAGGTGAAATCAGCAGTTGTAGGGGCACAGTTCTTTGTGAAGTGAAGCTTTAGAAAAGCAGTGGTTGAGGTGTACCTAAAATATTGTTGCTTTCCCATCTGTTGCTTCTGTTCTCTTCCTTTTCCTCCCCACACCAGTTCCTATTAAAATATATGGCGCTGTTGACTTGTGTCCCTAATAATAGGCTATTTTCTTAGCTAAACTGCAGCTGAAACCAAGAGATGCCCCTTGAAAGTGTGGTTAACACTGCACTAGGTGCAGTCAGTGATGCGCTGGTTGCAGTGATGCCATTTTGCGTGAGAGAGGATGAGCTGGAAGGCAGGATATTTTGCAATGCTTCACCCGTTCACTTGCAGGTCTTCTAAATGCAGGGCTGGGGTGGGGCTGAAGGCTTAGCTTGCTCTCTGGGTATTCCTTGTGCCTTCTCCTGCTCATAGTAGTTCCTGTGCTTCGAGTGTGTAGCTGTACTCAGAGCACTGAGTAGCAAGGCACTCAGAGCCTTGCTCCTTATACATATCATCATACGTTTTTGTGCTAATACTTATTAGTAGATAACATTACATGGTTTGGATACCCTTGCCCCTCTTGGGATTGGGCGCGTACGTGTGTGTTGAGTGCGCCAATGAGTTAATTCACTTTGGTGACCAGACTGAAATACAAACAAAAAGCAAAATCAGATCAGCAGCCTTATGTGAATCCTTAGCCTACCATGCAACTACTTCTTGACAACCTGTGCTCAGGCCAGAGAAAACCAAGGGCCAGGAAAAAAAGAAAAACAGGGTTGTGACCGGTCAAGAGTGAGTTGTGTTGGCAGAGCTGTGTCAGGAAGATTAGCCACCATCTGCTCTCCCTAATACTGCACCTGGCTCTAGACTGTTCAACCAAGTGATGATTTTACTCAAAATATTAAAGAATTGCAGGGTTAGGTAAGAAGGCTCTACAGTCTCCCAAATGGTCTGCTTTTCTTTCAGTTTTATAGTAGTCCCTGTGAAATAATTGCATGTGGTTCTATAAAACATTTGTATCATATATGTGGATTTAATACAAAATGAAAGAGAGCACATTCGTTGTGAGTTAGCAATACTGCTTTTCTTTTAGTCTTTTCATTTCTCTTCATGACTTCTTATTGATGTTTGTGTTAAGCACCACATAGTGTACCATGGTTGACAATATTTTACTCATCTTGTTTTTCTTAGATAATTATTTTTGCAAAAGAAAACACCTGGAATATGTATTTTTGTGAGTCATTCTTGATAGTTGTAGTCATAGTTAAGTCCTTTTGGCTTCTCTGATTTCTGCTTAGCATAGAGCTGATTCTGTTCTTTTCCCTTCCTGTGGAGTGATAGTCTGTGGCACTGACTCAGTGGTGGGTGAGATTAACCTTTATTCATAGTGAAACCTATGAAATTCCACTTGGAAAAGGAGACTTTAGTCAGGGTGTTAGGAGGGGGGGTGCAACAGTTGTCAGCGACTGCTGCCTCCCTTTGAAAGCTCTGAGCAGAGACTGGTGTGGTAGAGCAAGGAGCAACTGTTCATCTCCAGAATGGTAGAGATGTCCCAGACATGAAAATACAATCTCATACTGCAAAAGCATGGAAAGCATCAAAAATCCTAAATGTAGTCTAAACATTATAATTTCCTGAATGTTTCTTTAGTGTAGGGTTCATAATTTTTTAATGGAATGTGTGTTCACAAGAAGAAAAATCCGTCACCACCTCTTTAGCATTTGTACTGAAGTAGTACTTGAATCTCGTTTGCCTGCCTTTGCATGCAGTAAGACAACTTTTAAGTGCTCTAATTAGAGCTGGCCTCTTGGCTTTGGTGGCTGCAGCAGTGCACAAGCAAACAATTCAGGTGACGTTAACTGTGCTAGAAACAGGATGGAGAAAGGGAGTTTTAAAATAATTTTTTTCATACATGTTTTTCTGTATTACCCTTTGGAGATACTAGCTTTTTCCACTAGCAATGTGTCTTTGGTCATTTTCCATATGGTGCTTTCCTGTGTTCATGTCTACTAAAAATAGATGAAGGTCCATGTTACCAGTGATGTTCAATAGGTAGACTTCAACATAGACCTTTTCAGGTAGTGTGCAGGTAATGACTGCTGGTTTCTTTTATGTTGGAACTTAGTACTCCAGCTTCTCATTTACCACAGAGGAAAAATGTAAGTTGTTTCTCACAGTGTGGCCATGGGCTTTCTGGCCCTAGCTTCTAAGAGGGGCATGTTATTGTGTCAGCTCTGTCCTGCCAGTTGTACCTGCCCTTCTTTAGCTCACAGCTGATGGTTTCCCTGGAATTGCAGACAGTCAAAGACTTGGGTGTTGAATGATCGCAGGGCTCTGGCGGACCACCTTTCTGGCTCAGCAACCAAGCAGATGTCATACTTTGCAAACAAATGGACAGGGGTACAGGCAGCCTAGAGAGCACGTGTGCAGCAAGGGTGGGTGTTAAGGTCAGAATTTCCCAGACAAGAATGTCTAAATTGCTGTGCCCTACTTATCCAACTGTGAGCTGCATTAATGAAAGGGAGAATTTAGACAGAGAAGTACTTTGGGTACATTTAGTGGGAGAAGAGAGAGATGTTTTCTTTTGTATCAGTACAGGTGGTCCTTTTGAACCAAGCCAAAATAAGCTTCCTCACCTGGGAAACGGCCTGAATAGGTTGGCAGGGTGTGAATCCATTTTCAATGTGCGTAAAGAAAAGTGTAACAGTTTGCCAGTGTACAGCCTTTCATTTCTTTTTTCTTAACAAGTTTCTTCTTCAACCATCGAGTTAGGCTGAGGCCTAATAATTTTTTTTCTTTTAACCGTAGGCAGTTCTAAAGCAGCAAACTATTAATAGTGAAATATTGGTTTATAAGAACACTAATGCACAGGGGATTCTAGAGCAAATGAGGCAATGCTGTCAATGGTTCAGATTGTTCTTAATTACAATAACGGCATTATAGGAGCTGCAGTTGCTGTCGGGCACAAAAGAAGATAATGATAATGTCAGAGTGCTCAGAGTAAATGCAGTATAATGTATTGCAGTGCTGGATTCAAAAGATGATATGCCTAACTTGTCGTCAGAGTGCATGAAGAAGAAGAATGGTAAAAGGCCAGAACAGTTTTTGTTGTAACTATGTAGTTTGGTTTTTTGTTTGTTTGTTTGTTTTTCTTTTTTCTTTTTCTTTTTTTTTTTTTTTTTTTGTGGCTTATGCTGTCAGAGTTAAGAAGACGTGTCAGGTCTTATGTGTTTAAATGATGTGTATTAATTTTACTAGAAGGTGTGATCACATCTGTCCTCCTGCCCTCCTGCCTTGGAATAAAGAAAATCACCCTTGCTTTGAGAAGGAAAGGAAATATGTATTGGCTCAGTACTGTCATACCCTCAACACATTTGATATTCATCCTGTAGGCAGATTTGGCCATGAATCAGAATTTGCCCCAGCAGCCTCTGAAAATATGTCCAGATCTGTTTGGTGCATGTGATCCCTATTTTATAAGGAGACAAAAAAAAAAAAATCCAGTTTGAGTTTTGGGGATATTTCAAAGCTGGATTTGAATTTTATGGCTAGAGGCCAAATCTGAGCTGTAGCACTTGTAAACATTTTAAGGCCGTATGCTGTGCACTCAGATACATTACTGAAAAGACTTTACTGTTATACTGCAAAATAAAACACGCGGCAAAGCAGCTCATGGTCTCGGATTCTTGTTATCATCTCGGATTATATGTTATAGTTCTTAATTATAGGTAAGAACAGACAATAAATTGGAAAATAGTGGTGGTGTTCCTTAGTATACCAGGAGTGTTCAAAGTGACTTAGTGTCTTGCATATTTCCAGAAAACCCATTGCAGTGGTGGGTTGGATTGGAAAAAAATAATCAGCATCCAGTTGATTTGCATCTTTATTATTTTGCTCGTGTTTAACTGACTTGAAACAGTTACTCACAAATGAATCATGTTTAACTGACTTGAAACAGTTACTCACGAATGAAACAATTTATATAGATCCGAATAAATACTTTTTAGGAGTTGTTGTCTCCTGAGTGCACATTCTCCTCCGGGGGCAGCAGGGTGCAGGTGCTCTGCAGGGCACAAGGTGGCTCCAGCTGACGAGGAAAGCTGGCGTGAGCGAGTCAGTGCCAGGAATCAGTTCACAGGAATCGGCCACGAGTGTGTCAGAATGGAGCTCAGCATTTTGCTGTATTATTGCAGGTCCGGTATTTTGAATATGAACTGAATCTTAATGGGTCTTTGGAAGAAGACTGTGTCTAGTCTTAGAGCAGGACTAGTAAATTTAGGTTGCATTTTGCTTCTCATTTTTCATTTTTGAAGGAGTTACCCCAGTGAATTTTACCAGGCGTTCTGAGCTAGGTTGCTTTTGTTGAGCAAAAGGTAACAACTCGCTGTGCAGAACAGCATTCCCAGGGTAAGCTACAGAGAAAACAGAGCTGGTGTGTACAGTAAGAGCAGAAATGTAAAGTAAGCTAGGCAGAGGATAAAAGAGATGCAAAGGTTCATAAGAGGTTTTTATCAAGCAGGTCATTAAAATTTAATGGATAGGGGACAGAACAGAATAAGTTGATAAGAAAATCCCATATTATAACCAAACTTAATAAAAAATGGTTTGTGTCTGTTGTTGGTCTTGCACTCTGTAACAACACCATTTTTGTTTTCAGAGTCTCTTAGGAGTGAATTACTTGTCCATTTCTATTTCCAGCATAATAATAGCTGCTAATAGTCTGCCCTTACACAGAACATCTTCATCTGAACGTTTCTAAACACCTGAGAATTTTTGAGTGAGGACAGAAAGGGAGAAATGTTTGTTCTATCCATACCATCTGCTTGGGGCAACTGAGGCAGAAAAAAAAAGGTAAATGGAGTTGATTTACTGGTGATTTTTTGCAGGGTAAGAAGTGGAAATGAGCAGTGGTCTCCTAATTTCAGTGTGTAGTCTTGCTCCATTAGATAGCATTTTGTGCCATTCAGGTTTTTGTTGTTTTTTTTTAACTCTGTCCTGATATGTTTTAGATTTTTATATGAAAACGAACTTTTAACTGTTGTTGGTTGTCTTTTTTTTTTTTTTTTAAACAACAGGTCATTTAGTGTTTAACTTTTTTGTTTGCGTGAATGAGGCAGAAATTTTCTGGGTTTTGCATTTTTTAATTTGTTTTACATACTGTTGCAGCAGGTGTTATATTAGATAAATATGTGAAGAAATAGCATTTCTTAATGTGATATTTGCCTCTATCACAAAGGAGGAGGATTTGGTTAAGAGGTTTAAGCTGTTTTACTTAATAAAAATCTTTCTCAAAGTAATATCAGGTGTTAAAACAAATTCATAAATGTAACTTTGCCACATTATTTATTTTAAAAGTCATAAAGCTTATAGTTTTCCTCTCTAACATCTAATGATGAATACAGCAAAGCAGATTAGGTACCAGACCTATGCAGAGTTAATATTAAAAATAAAGTAGTGTAAAGCACCATTTTGACTTAGTAGATGCTCTGTATTTTCAGTTTTCCAAATGAATTTTATCAAAAGTTAACTGTGGGCATAATTACAATTAGTAACTCCCCATATTAGATCTAATCCCTTTGTTCTTAATTCAGACAGAACACCCATTAAGGTCAAAGAAAGTTTTGACTGAATAAGGAATACAACAACTGGCTCTAGCTTTAGTACATATAGGGGCAGATTGTGGGTCACAGCCAGCTTAAAAGTGTACAGCTCCAGCGATTCCAGATCTTGTGCATAATAGGCAGATCCTTCACACTGTTATGACGGTACTTTATTAACATGTCAAATACAGAAGAAAAAAACCTGACAATTTTTATGGCTGCTCAGAATCTTATTAGCATGTCTTAGTGTTTTGTGTTTCTGAGCTGAAATTATGCAAATATGTCTTCAAAAACATTTCCCTGTTTTCATGAGAGAGTGAAGAAAATAGAAGTAATCAAAAATTGGAATTAAATACTCAAATGGTTTGGCCAATTAATAAATCTGCAGTTGCAGAATAGAAGGTCTGTGGGCTGGAGCTGGCTCTTAACTTAATGTTAACTTACATTTAATTAGCCAGACCAGATGGAAGCTGGCTAAGCTTCACATGAAGGCTTGTGGGAAAAAGACATAATCTTCCATTTTGTCAAAGGAACTAATACCACAGATTAAAGGTCAGTGTTCTTTTCAGAGTTTAAAGAGTGGATGCACAGTGGCTGACGGCAAAAAACAGCAAGGGCGCTAACAAATTAACTTAACCCCTAGATGACTAGTATACCAGCTCTGCTTCATTTGATTCCCCAGTGCAAACCATTGGTCTCTGGTTTCAGTAATAACTCCCAGAGAGATAAGAATGTCTGTAAATTTTATTCTTTTGTCAGGAAAGTAGAGTCACCTGTAGGGAGTTAACATGGATAGAGAGGTGAAGCTCTGGGAAAGGTTTTCTTACTCAACTGAGTAAAAATTCATGCTGTTCAGCTGCTGAGCACTTGAGATCAGTCTGACAAACCGCTTAATTCCTCGCTCAACAATGAGCATGCAAGTAGACAAGTCAAGTAGACAAGTCAAGAAACCATTCATGTGCTCAAAGAGGTGCATACGTGGCTCAAGTCAGAGCGCACACAGCTTAAGGACTAAATCAGGCACATACTATGTTAAGGCTTGAAAATGTAGCGGAAAGAGTGAAGCGGATCTATCGGACTGCACGATAAGCATAGCTGCAAGAAATCACACATTTTTAAAGTGAGGAAATTAGAGTCCATTAAAAAAAAGAAAGAAAGAAAGGGGTTAGGTTTATGCTAATTGTTTAAGCATTTAACCAGTCTTTGGGGATACTTCCTAGTGGTTTCAGCAAGGTAGGAGAGAGTTCTTTCTGAAGTGGAGAATAGTAACTTACATACCAAGAAAATAAGGAAAACAGCGTTGCCATGGAACATCGAATGCCACATTGCTTCTGCAGAAAGTAAGGTAACCCTCTGCAGTAGGTAATAATTATTATAACTTTGGTCTGCCATCTTTGCATATCTTATTTACAGAGGAAATACTTGTGCAAAGTCCAGCTTGGGAAAGGAGGCTGGGAAATAAGCACCTGTTTTTTGAGTCAGGTTTATGTCTGTGTTCATGTCCAGCACTAGGGAATTAGGTATCTGGTGGACTTCACCAGCTGAAATGCTGGAGCATTCACCTGCTGGAGCTCTACACCTGTAGAGCTAGTGGGTGTCTTTTGGACATCCAAATACATACCGGATCTAAGTGCCTAAATAGCTACCTAAGTTCCCACAATGTCTAATTCCCTGTGATTCTAACACAATGTATTTTTAAACACTTAAAAACAAGCCTTTCAAAACATTCTGGAGCTTTTTTATATTTTGTAAAACTTTTTTTGGCTACTAGTCCATCTTGCCTAGTTTGTCGCATCTAAACTTTCCTATGGTGGCCACAAATCCACTATCGCTTGACAGTTGTATCACTTAAGTAAAATTATTTGGATGAGATTGGGTCAGTTCTTATGACGAGCAGAACATTTTGCAAATCTCAGTTAATAATCTGTGCTTGCTGACAGTCCCAGGAGAGAGGGCTAGGGAACTGAATGAACATGAAAAGTCTGCAACCTGTTTATGATTGCCTTGTGTAGCTTGAGATTCAATATGCTGAGGTGAGGAAATCTGTTTAGTCTACTGTGGATAAACACAAGACTCCAGCCCCACACTCTGCAAGGTGTATGAATTAAAAAAAATAGGGGGGGAAAGCTTTTGTACTGTATCAGATGAACTGGAGCACGTATGGATTTGGAATCCTATCAAGTACTGTGAAAGCTGCATTCACGTGTATATATGTTGATGCTTTCATCTCTCTTCTCATATTTAAATAATTATATCCTGGGGATGGAAGAAGAAGAATTTTACTAGTCACCATTTACTAGACCACATTTATCTACAGTTACCAAGTGACAGTGTTGGAGATACCACAGTTATTTTCCATTTTGAGTTACTGACATATTTCAGATGCCACTTAGTGACAAAATATTTGAAGGGAATGGTAAATTCAAAAACAATTGTAGTTGCAAATGACAGAATTATCACTTATCAAGTGGCTCACTTCAGCCATTGTAAACCCAGAGAACTGTAGGAGTAGGTAGTGCACTTTTGGGAGAAGTGTATGTGGTATGCAAATATTTTTTTACTTTCCTTGTCAGATAAACCTTAATGCTGCACATGTAAACCCAGCTTCTGTTCTCTGATAAAAGCCCACTGCCCCAGATGGAGGCGATAGTATAGCCCAGTAGGATTTGTCCCAAGTAGTACATTTGAAGAGAACATTTAGGAACAGAGTCATTCATTTACCTTTGATAAGTGTGTTGGACATCTTCAGGTGGGGATCACATCCAGTTTCGTAAGGGCATGAGTATCTGCAAATTCTGTCTTCATTAAAACTCTGTTACAAAAAACACTGTTGAAATTGGAAGAGTTTGGGAACTGCCCTTTTCATGGAAGTACTGTGCAGTATGAAACTTGCCAAAAACTAATGGATTGTTTGCAGGAAATTGGAAGTTAAAGTGCATGAGTCAGTCTGCTTCAAGGCTGAACAGTTTCCACTGAACTTAAATAATGAATGCCAAGACCTAGAGACAGCACAATCAGCTGCAGCAGTTTTCTTCAGTTGTTTATCCAGGCACTGTAGAGGATTCTGTGTTTAGCGGAGTCCTCCTTGTCGTTTAGTTCCCCAGGCTTTGAAAGTGTTAGCACGCATTGTTGTTACTGCCATTGAAGCCTTTGCAGAAGAAGCAGCAAACCAAGCGTTTTTATTTTTGCTTCAAAGCAGTTACTACAGAGTGTGGGCTAGAATGTGCAGTTTCAGGGAGTTCATCTGCAGAAAACAACCATCCACTTTCGTAATGTCAATCTCCAGAAAAGGAGAGGATAATTTCCTTATTCAGAAGTGATATATGTTAGCTTCAGACTTCTCAGAAGGACACAGGCCATTAATTTCCTGGTGTGTACAATACTTAACTGAAATATATCAAACATGAGATAAGAGAAAAGACAAAATAATTCTTAATAGTTTTGATTTGTAACAGATCCTATGCCCAGAGCATGTTTGTGCAGTACCGCTTTTTACCAGGGTACTAAATGAATCTAACTCTGTAGGAATTCAAGAAAAGAGTGAGGCGTTCCTGTACGTGCACATGGCTTAGATTTCCTTAATGCACGTTATTTACTTGACATCTGTGTGTGGAAAGAGTGGTTGAGGGGATGCGTGTCCTGGTGGATTCTTTGCTCAGTTCTTTGCTATTGCCGTGGGAGTCTTGTTCTCCAATTTATATCAGTAGTTGAACCTTCTGAGCATTTCTGAGTTGGAGAATCACTGTGTGTACCAGAGCCTTGGGACTTTTGGTTCATACAGGCAGTGTGATGAGAGGTAGATGATGTGTCTCCATCCATTCACAGTTGCTCGTGACGGTGTCACTGCTGAGCTACAAAGATCACTCTGTGCCTGGAGTCACAGAATTATAGAATGGCTGAGGTTGGAAGGGACCTCTGGAGGTCATCTGGTCCAGCCCCCCTGCCCCACCTAGAGCCAGCATGTCCAGATGGCTTTTGAGTATCTCCAAGGATGGAGACTCTACAACCTCTCTGGGCAACCTATGCCAGTGCTCGGTCACCCTCACAGTAAAAATGTTTTTCCTGATGTTCAGATGGAACCTCCTGTGTTTTGGTTTGTGCCCATTGCCTCTGGTCCTGTCACTGGGCGCCACTGAAAAGAGTCTAGCTCTGCCTTTTTTACAGCCTCCCTTCAGATATTTGTGCACATTGATGAAATCACCCTGAGCCTTCTCTTATCAAGGCTAAACAGTCCCAGATTTCTCAGCCTCTCCTCTTGAGAGATGCTCCAGGCCATTAATGATCTTTGTGGCCCTTTACTGGACTCTCTCCAGTAGCTCCGTACGTCTCTTGCACAGGAGAGCCCAGAACTGGGCACAGTACTCCACGTGTAAAAGTGTATGTGCAAAGCTCTCCCCTGTATCTCCACTACTTTTCTACCATGTGCAGCATCCATGCAACTGTGGCTTGGCCAAGAATATGGGCATGAGGTTTTAAGAAAATTTGAGTACCCTGCCATATGAAATTCATATGAAGTCGGGTCAAATGTTTCTTGGTGAGATTTAGTCTGAGTAAGCTTAACTTTATTTAGAAGAGTAATTAACCACTTTTTCAAATAGAGAATAGTCCTGGATCAGGAGGAAATATTTTATATTTTTCGTTTTCTTTTTTTTTCCCCTTCTTTCCTTTTTCTTCAATTAGATGGAAACACGACAGGTTTTCAAAGCCAACGAGAGAATTTTGCTGTGCTGACTCAATGTAACATTCTGTAGCCAAGTCCACTATTTGGCTCTGAAAATCCCAGCCTGAGATGTGCCCACCTAGAGCACACCTCCTAAATAATGGCTACAGACTCAGCTGCATTAATTTACTTGCATGGACCAGAGTGCAATTTCTATTCCCTTTGCCCCCAAAAGGTAAGTATTTCCTCTGGGTGTTTCATTGGAGAAGACCATCTAAAGGCTCCACAGAAATCTTACCGTTTCAAGTCTTGAAAGAAAAGCTGAATTACGCCAGTGGGTTTAATTGTCTGGCACTTTTCTGATGTTTATAATCTAAACTGGAATTGTTAGATTTTTTTTCTTTTGTTAATTTAATATTTCATTTAATAAGCATTTTTTTATAAATAGTAACTGTCTCTCTTATATCTGCTAGTTAACATGAAAACAGGCAAGGGAAGGCCCAACCAGCTCAGCACTTACTGGCCAGAGATGTACAGCTGTATACGAGTACAAGACGCATATGATGGCTTTTCAAAATGCTCTGCCAGCCTCCAACAATTTGTCATTGGCAACTCCTTTTATGTATGTTTACTAAACCTCTCTCCAAATATTTTCTTGGGTGAATTTTCCCATTTGGCCTCTGACCATGTGAAGTTTTTGGTACCTTTAGTGTGATACATAAGGAGTTTCTCAGTTTTACTGTGAGCTTTCCAAAGATCCGTCCCTTAATGTTGGTTGTATTTTCTGGAATATTGTTTTTTTCAGTGCGTATTCCCCCTTGACCTTTGCTGCTGAATGATCACGTGGACCTGAGTGTGCATGATTTCATGTCCACAGCAGGATATTAGAAAGTTCCAGCATTAATGCTGTAGTTTCATTAGTCTTACAAGCTGACTGAAAGATGGAGTCTCACTCTGATCATAACCCCTGGGGTGTTGCCTCCCTTGAGCCAATTCAGGTGTTTTGTGGCTGTGGAATGAATGGGATTGGGAACTGACATAGGTTAAAACTAACCTTTTTTTTGTTGACTGGTTGGTTAGTTTTAATCTGAAGCTCCTTCCTGATGTAATTTATCATAAAGCCATGTGAATGCTTGTGCAAGAGATGATGATCCTGTGAAAATGAGAATGAGCAACAGGTTTGGGAACAACGTGCAATGACCCCTTTCAAAAGCAATGGCCATGGCACAGGTTCCTGCATTAGGTTTGGATATTTAATTATTGTGTGCCTCAGTTTCCAGATATGTGAAATGGAGCAGTGACATGGATTCAGTTTGAAAGACTATTTGAGCTTTCTAGATGAAAAATGTTAAGGGTTATTAAGTGTGAATGTGGTAAAAGGCTTAGCGGACAGGTGTGGCTTAAAGAAATAGAACTAAATGACTGCATTTCAAACCAGGTTTAATTGAAAGTTGTAATCCCAGCAATTGGTGCCCATGACTTCTAGGATTTAAATCTAACGCACTGAAGCGTGTAATTTCAGGCTTTACAGTGCAGTGTTAGCACATACATGCTTATCACTCAGCACATGTTAGTATTATTCCTGTGGAATGCCGTTAATTAAAATCCAGTAGTTGCTTAGAGTGCATTTGATGCTTACTATCATGAGCGCTCAGTCAAGTTAGCAGAAAAATAAATTTAAAATAAGAATTATTTTTCTTGGAGGTACAGTATAATTGGGAGACATTTTTGTAACTGGTGTTATCATTAACATACAGGAGGTTTCTGCAAGAGACTCTTTGTTGATCAAATTATTTCTGTTTTCCTTTTCCAAACCCTAATATTAGCTTTAGTATGAGGAAAGGGATTTTAAGTTGGTACACCAGAAAACAGGATGCTTTTGCAGCAACATAGCCACTAGGACATGTCTAGTTTACACGTTGTGCTCTAACATCTCATACTTTAAAGCTGCATTTGTTTTGGAAAAGTTGCACCTGGAAAATATCTTGATAAATTGGAAAAATTTTTTGCTTTTTATTTTTGAAGGGGAGGAACACACACCAAAATAAGTGTTTTGCAATATAATTCTGCTTCTTTCTGAAGTTTTACGTTGGTTTTATTTGGCTGGTGTATAGTTGGTGCTCAGTAGATAGGGTTAATTGTTTCAGTGTGAGCAACAGAGTTTTAAATATGAATTCTAACTTTTTGACCCCATTAATCATAAAACTGCCTGACCTATCTTGCTTACTGTAACACTGCTTTTTTTAATTGATGAGTCATGAGCATATATTAAATTCAGTTTCTTTAAAAATCAAAAAAAGCCCTGCTTGCATCTTAGAAAGATTTTGTAAGCTGAGAATTTAGCATATGTATGTCAGTACACATTGCAGTGGGCTTACGATATAATAGCTTCAATGAAAATGAGATCCAAATTAGAGTAGACTTTGAAAAAGGGTTATGGGCACATGTTTCTGGGAGTGGCTGGAAGAATTTACTGTAGGGGAAGGTTCAGTCATGTGCGCGCTCTACCTAAAAACAAGATAGGGTGATGTTTCTGGTTAAATCAAGATGCAGAATGTGGAGCAGGGAACCAATGAATATGAAAATTAATTTTTGTGTTTACCCAAAAAGAAAAACTCCAGCAATGCTCTAATTCATTTTCTTTGCTTCGCCTTACAAAAATGTTTTTAGAAATTAAATAAAAAGCATTAAAGTATTTCAACAAACCAGTTGGTTGTTTGGTGTTTTGGTTTGGTGGTTTGTTTTTTTTTTATATAATGCCATTAAAACTTCTTTGGACGAAAAAAAACAACTCTTGAGGACCAAAACCCTGCCCTCTGTTACAGTCCAGCACTTACAGGGCTGGCAGAGCTGTTTAACCCACTCTGTGCACAGTAATCACAGAGTTAGGGCTGAGAGAAAACTGAACAAAGACCGATGACAGGATTTAATTCTGTCTGTTGTTCAGTTCCAAAACAAGTGTGTTTTGAAGTCCATAGCCTTTTAAGTGTATAAGAATATTTAACGCCTGTATGTGGGGCTATTTTGCTTCAAGTCGCGGGACATGCTGCCGCTTTGTGTTTCAGAGCAGTTCGGAACCGAAGCGAATCCTGACCATGTGCTCCATGGGTGCCATTGCCCCGTGAGCGGGTGGGTGGGGAAACTGAGGCACGGAGCTGGGACCTGACTTCCAGGTGCCCAGAGCACAGCCAGCTCCACTGCTTCCTCTGCTCTTCAGACTTTGGGGGTCACTCTGCTTTCTCCCTGCTGGCTTGCCTTCTGCCAGGTTTTGTTCCTGCATTGCTTTAACATTTTTTTTTCCCCATCAACCAGCCACTTGTTAATTTATCAAACAGATAAGAAATTGTGTGTACAATCAACAAAAGCCTTCTTTGGTTGCATTCACTCTTACCCCTCCACTCCTTTTTTCTTCTAATTCCTGATGACCCTTCTTTGACTTTTATTACCTTTTAAGAAGTGGCAGGATCAGGCCATTAAGTTGAAGTGAATTATGAAATACTTAACCCTCTTGTTTCCTCTCTGAAACACCAAGCCCACACGTACGAGTTACGCACAGCAGCTTCTTGCAGACAATTTTAGAGGGGTTATTTTTTGTAGAAAAATATGACGTCTAAGTGTTTGTCTCTAGCCTGGATTGCAGCACGTGTAAGATACAAGAGGGATAAAACCAGAAAATGAATTTCCTCACACTCTGAATCCCTTGTGTCTCCAGGAGATCTACTTTTACTGTTTTAAAAATGAATTTTGGATTAAAAAAAATACACTGCAGGGTTCCACACTTTATTCAAGGAGTTAAAAGTCTGGAGCTGTGCTTGATGAGCCAGATGGTCTTTAACAGTAACATTGTTCATATTGTTTAGATTATCCTGTTGCAAGTACAGTGCCTCGTTTACCTTTTATGGAAGAAAGTGTGGAAAATTGACCACAGATGTAAGTAACCAAGAATGATGGCTGAGGCAATTCTTACCAGGCCTCCCTCTCTAACACGCCTGATCCTGCAGATAAAAATAAATAGAGAAATGTGAGGCAGCATGAGAAATATCTAGTGTTACCTATTTAAGTGTTTAATTTGAGCTCTGTGAGCTACTAAAATCTTTATTTTCTTAGACTGAGATTTCTTCATATTGAACTGGTTTCAGTCTCTCAGGGTAGGCAGCCTGAATGTAGATTTTTATCCAGGTACTAAATAGCACATCATTATATACTTTTTCCATCCTGGTTGAAAAAAGGGGGGTGGGAAGAAGCCAACTACGCTGACCTCAAACACAGTTTATGGTCCAAAAATCTTCATGAGAAGATTGGTACCCATTTTGTGCTGTAATGAGAGAGCTCAAACTCTCCATTAATATTGATTTGATTGGTATCAGAAGCAAAGGCTGTGCCAAATTAATTAGATGTAGCTCGTTGTTACTCCTAATAATGGACTGCTGAGTTTGTGAAGCATCTTGCAAGACAGTTCCAATTGAAATAAACCTTTTCAGACAGGTATCTCTTTTGTGCAGTATCTGGAATTGGAAGGCTCAGTGCTTAAACAGAACAAAGAAAATGCTACAAATGAAAGCAGTAAAGCCCTGTTTTGTAAAGTCCTTTTGTCTCCTATCACTTTTCTTTCTCTCCCTCATTTCCTTCCTCTTATTAGGAGCTGCTGTCAAACTGCATTTACTTATGGCAAGTGGTTCCCTTCGGAGCCCCTAAGCTGGTATCGCTGTATTTGCATGCAGGTGCTACTGCGGTGGAGCACAGCCTCCCCCTGCCCTTTTCCCCCTGCCCTGGCAAAGCAAAGAGAGCTGTAATTATAAACCAACATGTTTACCATGTGAGGGCCCAGAAACTGAAAATCTCCTGTTTGTTCATCGACATGGGTTAGCTGGCTGGCGCTCTTTAACAAGGTGGTAGATGCTTTTGACTATTAAAGGCAACATCTTCCCTTTATTACACTAAGCCTTGATTGATCCAGGAAATATTTTATTTTGCCTGCACAGTGCTTTTAAACTTAATTCTGACAGGATTGGTTTCTAGAAGCATAGACTATCAGGTTCTCTTTCTAATATTTTTTTAAAGGCTTCTTTAAAAGTTGTCAGGAAAAAGTGTTTTACAGGAATTGGAAGAGGTTGGAGATTATGCTGAGAACGATGCAATCTAGGATGTAATGTAAAATCAGCGGTTAACACTGGAAACAGACTTCTAAGGCAAAGTTCAAACAGTCAATTTAAGATGCCACTAAGTGGGACAAGAGAGAGTTAATAGTCCCTTTCATATTTTTAATACCTGCATTCAAAATATGATAAATTGGATTGGCAGCATGGGGCAGTGTTTTTCATGGTTTAACTTCTGGTTCTGCTCCCTGCAGGATCTGGAAAACAAGATCTATTGGAAATACCAGCTCTGACTCCGTGCCTGTGCTTCTAGGGTGGAGAGGGGGGAAGCGGTGAAAGCACAGGTGGGGAGGAGGTGGCGGCAGCAGCACCAGAGTGGGCGAGTGGAAAGGTGACAATAAACAAGGGCCTGGGAGGGGGGGATGGGCAGATGAACAAGGTGACAGGAGTGTTCTGGAGGTGACCGGCTTGAATCAGGATGAAGTGGGTGAGGGGAAAGCAATGCTGTGGTGAGTTGATGAAGCTTAGACAGGGTGGGGGACTGCTGCTGAAGTGGACTAAGCCTGTGTCTGGGAGCCAGCAGCCCTTGAGCACTAATCCTGGTTCTGTTCTAAGGCTGCATGGAAATTCTCTTTTTTTGTCTGTTTTCCTATCCATAAAACAGTGATAATGACCATTATCTGCATCAAAGTGATATCATGAGGCTTAAAGTGCCACTGTAGTTCTTAAACAGCAGAGATTTTTGGCCTGTGTTTGTGCCCAGAGTCAATAGATGCTTACCTCAGTGACAAATGCAAGGTTGTACTTTCTTCTTCCTGTTAATGCTACAGAGCAACCACAGGTATGGAAGAGGGTTTTTGGACACCATCCTGGCTACTACAACAGACTTGTTAACTTAATTGCAGTTGGGCTGCACAAGTAACAAAGGGCAGGATTTGCCTCACATGCCCTTTAGTACTAATGAAAATGGACACATTTGAAGAAACACAGAAGCTTTCAGGTCCCTGGTTGTATCTGGAGACCTAACAGAAAGACTAGGATTAACTTGTACACAGATGTAACATTTTGCAGCAGAGTTCTAAAACTGATCCAGACATGTCAGAGATCAGGTTTTATGCTTGAGCTGATCATTCTTTCAGCACGGGAGCCTCACCTGCGTTTTAACTCATTCGAACTAGAAATAAATACTAAGATCAATTAAAGTCTGAATGTTTCAGAAAACAGTTTTAAAGCAAGGCTTTCCAAGGATGAACACAGATTTCCATCTAGATTAAGCTGCCAACACATGATTCACAACACCCCAGAGATTCCCCGTTAGATAAAGCAGAACTATTGATCACTGTTAGTACTCTAGAGAAATAAGATGGAAAATTTCTCATTATCTGGGCAGGACCAGTTGAAGAGAGCGCACAGGAGAAACAACAGTGCCACACGATACAGTCAAGACTCGGATGTGCGAGACACTTTGATTTTGCTGTCATAAAATATCCCACAGAGGCATGTGCTGAAGACACATAGCCCTACAGAATTTAGCTGTGGGGATAGATTTTTACACCTTTACTCAATGAAGGGATTATTAGTTAAATTTTACAGGAAGAGGACAAAGAGTGCTTAATCAGTTGCAGCTAACCAATACAGTAATTCCTAAGTTGGTCCCTAGAGGGTAAAGTCAACATACCTGTATCTCTACTGTGGTTTTTATAGGCCTGCATCACAAAGGAAACAAATGATCTCTTTAAAGTGAGTGACACCTTCCGGGTAATCTTATTTTTCAAGTGTTGCGATACAGGTTAAATAGACCATAGAAAACACAGGTTTGTGGACCCAAGACCCCAGCTAATAATGTTTAGAGAAACTGAAAAGTAGACTCTTCTGCTAGCTCTCTCCAAAGCAGACTGTGAATTCAAGTAGAGCCCTGTAAGACAAGCAGGGAAGTGTTATGTCACCCAGATACTGACCATCACGTTGCTCCTTCAACACACTGTGTGCTTTGAACCCTGGCACTACCATTTCCGGGATTAAAATTCAGATCTCAAATATGTAAACTAAGTACCACGTTTACACAGTAGGTTGTAGAGTTACCTTTTATCTCACCATTTCAGAGAGTGCCCGCATAATAGAAATGCTGTAAAGTCTTGGAAATAGGTGGTCCAGTTCACAGAATCACAGAATGTTAGGGATCAGAAGGGACCTCGAAAGATCATCTAGTCCAATCCCCCTGCCGGAGCAGGATTGCCTAGACCATATCACACAGGAACGCGTCCAGGCGGGTTTTGAATGTCTCCAGAGAAGGAGACTCCACAACCTCTCTGGGCAGCCTGTTCCAGTGTTCAGTCACCCTCACCGTAAAGAACTTTTTCCTCATATTTAAGTGGAACCTCCTGTGTTCCAGCTTGCACCTTCACTGAAGGTTTCGTGCAGTTCTGTAGTAGCCTGCAAGAGCACAGAAATAATTCTGCTTGGTTTGGAGTTGCCTCAGGGGGAGTTAGTCACTGGTTCTGGTCAGCAGGATGGCAGCAAATAATAGTGTGTATCGTAATGATTTCATCTGAAAAACTAATTGAAAGGTTACTGAAAATGGAATCAGAAATAGTTTGTGTGCATGCGATGGGCGAGATCTGTTTTTCTGGTGCCTGTGTGGTATTTTGACTTGTTGCCTTTCATCTGTTTATAAAAGTAGGACTCAAGGAGTGAAGCTGTGCTTCAGAGGGAGTGAGAATAGAGAGTGCTGTCTCAGTGGGACACGAGCCCTAAGCTCTGACAATCATTACTTGATTTGTAGAACAGACTAAGGTCTTCTGATGAACAGCACTATGTAAATATTAGATACTTTTATTTTTAAAGTGATGTACCCTACTACTTCTTGTTTCTGTCAGATATGCTGAGAATCTCCTTTCTCACAAACAATGCCTGTCTTGGTAGAAGCCTGTTTCCATGACTAAAATGATGATGAGAGCATCAGCCTTTTATGGTTCCAGGAATAACCTACACATCAGCTATACTCTGCCAAGAACACAGAGACTGGTTATTGAGACGAATGGTTTTGGTTAATATGCACCACAAAGTAGAAAAAAAAGATGCCTATGTATTTTAGTTCATAGATAATTATCAAGAAGTTGTGTATGGAGAAAAATAACGTATGGTTGGGGAGTAGAAATATAAGCCTTGAACTTCCTATCCTGAAAATATAAATCACTGCGAGTTTTAAAGCACTTGCATGACTCATATGCAGAGGTCATAGACCAAATTTGCTGATGGAGGCAGGATGAAACGTTCAGCTACATTTTTATGATATTTTTCCTGCTGCTCTTAGCTTTTTATTTACCCAAAGTAATATAATTTTCCAGAGAAGTGTAACAGCTCCAACATATGGAACTGCTATCCAGTTCACTGCTTAGGTGCAGAACTGTATGGGAACAGTGGTGTGTCAATAAATAGCTTACTGCACATCAGGGAAAGTAGTCTCTCAGGAACCATATTGCCAGCTTGGCAGTATTCTAGAAAAGGAGGTCTCAAGATGGAATTGGTATATTAATGCAGCTAGTGAATAGGACCCAGGCCTGAAGGAAATCCAACTCAAGTAATGTGAAGACTAAATGGAAGGCAGAGAGAGGTAACAAGAAAGAGGGGTTGTTAATGTGCAGGTCTATAAATCAAGGGGGTTTTCCCCTTACTCTGGCACAAGCTTTGAGTTGATTTTGGACATCCTTATAGATCAGCACACTGTATTTTTTCACTTGAGAAACAGTATCATAACACCGAGCAAGCTATTTGGTAACCAGTTGTGCTGCCTCTGCTCTTGCTGAGTAATATTTTTGTGCCACGAGAGAAATCAGCAGGAATTATGATTTGGGTCCGATCTGCGTACTAGTTTTATGCAGCTGAGATTCTGCTGATTTTGAGGTTGTTTCTGTATTTTCAGTAGCATTGCTGATGTTTAGATTTCGATCCAGCATAACTTGCTTAGAAAATGTGGGGAGAGTAATTCTGCATTCAGTTTAAAATGTCAGCACATAACAAGTCAACAAGCCTGGCTCTAGGTCAAAGTTTTACACTTGAGTGTGTCAGGGAATGAGACTTGCTTGTTTGGAGAGAGAACTGTGTTATTGAGTGTTCCAAATGATCAGATTTTGTGTGCATGTACGGTTGTATTAAAGATTTTGTTTCTGATATAACGCATAAAAAACTGTGTATATTTATAGTTATAACATCATTCTCTCTCTCCTGAGTGTTTAGGGAAAAAGATAATAGGCATGTCTGCGTTTAGTAACACTTGGACCTTGCAAGGTGCACTACAAATAATAGTAACATACTGGGGGAGCTGTAATCCCTCGGGATCTTGTCAACATATTTTTAGTCATTTGTCAGTTACGTATAGGTGAACTGTGTCATATCAATGGTGTTTTATTTTTGGCAACAGTCTAATTTTTTGCATTTGCCACCTAGGTCTGGTTGTAATTGCCCCTTTTGAATGACATTTGTCAACATTCACCTGTGTTATTTGGGAAGGACACAGTTTGATAATTTACATGTCTAAAAATATAACTCTGGTATCTACATTCTCCCGTTGCATTACACAGTCTGTTTTGGAATTCTTCACTTCTGGATTTTAGCCCTGGTCAATGGGGAGGAGAGGTTAAGTTTACATAAGCATTGATGGTAGGCATAAAGATTAAATTTTTTTTTTTTTTTTTTTTAATGGATTTCCAGGAAAGCAAAGCTTAGGCAATAGCAAGTGCTTTTGAAAATCACAATTAAATCTTCCCATTTCAATTTTGCTAAGTGAATTGTGAATAGCTAGTGCGCTGTTTGTCCTAGGGCAGCTTCTTGGCTTTGCTTCATAGGCCTTTGTGCTGGTTGTGAAAGTGACGTGGAGGGGCCTTACACCAGGTTTGTTGGGACAGCTGAGGATTTCCTCAGCATGGTGAAATCTTGGCCTAGGATGCAAAAAGTTTCATATCGTGTGTCATCATGTAAGTGGACTGTGAAAAGCAAAGAACTTTTTGGAGAGTTCCACAGATGGATTTCAGAAAGCATAGCAGACCTCCGAGACCTCCAATGACAAAATAGTGTCACTCATACCCCCAGAGCCATCCCTGAAATCCCAGATGCCAGCCTCACGTCATCCCTTTGAGGAGAGGGGAAGGCACGAAGGCAGTTTGGAGACACCTCTTTCCTCACTGCAGTTATACACCAATAGACTTTGGCACTGCCAGAGATCTGACCTATAATTTGGTAACTGAGCATTTTATGTGACTCCCAGTTTGTATGACTCTTGTTTCTGCTTATGTATAACGTATGAGATCTGTCTTCTCATCTTCCACTTACGTGATTCCTGGCATTTTAAATTCAAGTAGATTAGATTTAGACTTTTTGTAATGAATCTGCATCATTTTGTGTTCTGCATACTCCTGAAATAGCCTGGGGGAACCTGATAGACACAATTTATGTGTATCATTTAGAGACATAAAAAAGCATCTGATTGGTTTCATCTTTCTTTTGTTAGCTCTTTCCTATAATTCTAATCACCATTTTACTGTAGCATTACACTGTTGAGGAAAGTATGATTTTTCAAAGACAGGATGCTTGCCATGTTTAGAGGTGGTGGTACTTAAAGGAAAATGGCTCGGAGGTCTTTACAGCAGATTTTCTCCTGTTGTTTCCAGTGGTAGCTCAGATCATAGTTTGCAAGGTAGAAATATATCTGACATGTATTTCACTGACAGTAAGTTTAATTCATCCATTTCTGGTATTATTTCCTGACTTCAACAGAACATGGTATGGGTAGGATGCTTCTGTGCAGCACTGAGCTCTACTGCTGAAAAGCAGTTTGTGTAAAGGCAGAAATGGATGCTGGTATTGCAGTGCATTGCATATGGCAAAGGAGAAAGAGAACTGACAAGATTTGGCAATGTTTATTGCTGTGGTGGCGAGATACTTGGAGTCTTCTACATGGCTCCTAGGCCTCTGTCACTTTTGCACAGAGCAGAGCGAAGGAGACAGAAGCATTAAGGGCCTGGCCCTGTAATTTTCCAGTTGAAATCAATCAGTTTAAACAGTAAGCCAAATTCTTTTCTGGTATCAGTCAACTCTCTTTGGTTGGCTTTAGTAAGGCTGTGCCCATTTGCAGTAGCTGAGAACTAGGCTGTTGCTCCCCTCCCAACCTTTCTGATGACTTAACACAATTTTTTAAACATAAAAGTCTTGTTTCAGGTCTGGGTTGTTGGCTTATATGTTTAAATTGGAGGCGTGTCAGTCCTCATGTAATCAACACTTTGAAGAAGATCCATGAATGAGGTTAGGTAAAAATGCATTTTTTTCCCTACTACTATCTGGATTTTCTCAGAACCTAGATAATTTTATCCCATTTGCATCAAACATGCAGGTAACTTTAGAATCCTGCATCTGTATTGTTTCTAGGGAAGCAAAATAAAATTACAAATGACAGTAATTGACATTACATGCTTTAATTAAATTTCCTCCTCTGTGAACCAAAACCTTTTAACCAAGTATTGCAGTGCTATTTCTGTATTTATTTGTTACATGGGTTAATGTGCTATGTGGCAGATATGGTATTTATCCATTTTCACAAATTAAGCTATCAGTGTCATGTTGCCTTTGAATTGTTTCCTGTATTGATGGCCAAAACCACTTGAAAAAGACTTTAGTCCTCCCTGGCTATACTTCTGTTTTTACAAAGCTGAAAATTGTGGGGTTGAAAGTGAACCCTTAAGGAACATTTTGGGAAACTCTAGGCCCAAAGCATCTTACCAATGTGCTGGTTTTGCCCTGCAGTGATCTCTGCTGAGGGAAGGGAGAGGCGCACAGGCTTTTTGAATGATGGTTTTCTTGTTGTTGTTAGATTACAGTAATTAGAAATTAAGTCCTGCTTGAATTTACATTTGTGGCAAGTGAAAATGGATTACAGAGAGTATGATTAGAAATTCCTCTACTCGGTCCCCAAGTTATGCACTTCAGACCTGCTATTGTCAACTTCTTGCCATGTTACGCCCTCTGAGAAAGCAGCTCTGCTTTAGCTAATTTGCAGCTTTCTTACTCTACTGTACCTACACCTATTAGAACAGTTTACCTGGACATGATCTTTTGGCTACTGCTGTAGGTACAAAAACTCATAGTTAAAAAAACCCTTTCATTTTCTATTTTTGTAAAATAGCTATTTTTGTGCATGCAAAAAAATGCCACTTTATAAATAGGTATAAATAATTACTTATAAAATAGGTTGAATTGATGATGCAGGTTGCTGTAGCTTCAGACTTTGTGAATTTTCTTAACATATAATCGTCTTCAGCATCCTCCTTAATGTTTCAAGTGGAGCGTGGTTTTCCTTTAGCTGTACTTATCTCCCAAATGGGCTTGCCATAATAAAGTATCTGGGACACTTATGGTTCTATTCAGAAATTAAGAAAAGGAAAGCTTGGTAAAGAACTGCCAGCTCAGTATTGTCCTGTAATTGAATGCTGTTATTCAGCAGTTCAGCAATCCAGTTTCCCAGTGCCAGAAAGCAATGGGACTCCGGCAGTCAGAATGGGGAGCCCCGTTACTACTTGTGAGTACAGCACGAAATAGGACTGTTGGCGGGGGAAAGCTGCTACCCAGTAGCTGCAGACCAATGTGTATCAGAGACTCCTTAGAACTGGCGAAGAATGTGGTTTCAGAACAGTGATGAGAGCTCCGTGTTTTTCTGCAAGGAATCACATCTCATACAAAACCTGCAGGAGGAATGTTGTGTAGCACAGCTGAATAACCCTAAACAATAAACACCTCTTGCTTCTCCATACTTGCCTTTGACACTGGTGTTTTAAATGAAGTTCAGTTGGAAACTAGAAAGGTAACCACTTTCCATGACTTAGAAGTGAGCCAGGGATGTGTCACTTCCCTCATCCTCCTCCAAACTGAAACAGACACTTAAGCATTTTACAGCTTCTGAAAAGTTTTAGTCTGAGAAAACTTCATAGCAATTTGATTTTTAGCCCAAGTAAGTAATTGCTTTAGATTTTTTCATGACTGTTCCTCTTTGGAAAGACCCATAGCCCATAAAACTAGTTCATTTCTTATCAGTAGTTTGTTATTCTTTTGATGGCTCATACCTCTCCTTTCCTTCACTTTTTAGCTTATTATATGCTTTTGCCTGTTTTAGAGCTTAATCCTCCTTTCATGTGAGTTTTGCTAATTATTTCAGCAGGGAAGTATTTATAGAGAAAGGAGTACTGTGATCAGGACCTGAATTTGGTAATATCACATGTGCATCTCCATTCTGGCAACAGGATTCAAGCATTCTGTAGCTCTTGTTGGCCAGCCTTTGTTTCACAAAAAAACAAAAAAAAAAAAAGGAGGAAATTTCACTTCCAATATTGCCATGTCTGTGCCAAGACCTTGCCTACTCTTTGAGGGGAATTGTGACTTTATTCAGTTGTAAGGGGAAAAGGTACAAGACACCTACAGCAGAAACGGGCTGAGATTGGTAAAAACATGCACTTTACACTTGCTGTTTGAGCACTTTATTCAGTTATATGACTGATAACAAAAGCACACAGTCAAAACTGCATCCCAGTATTCAGCGTGCAACTTACCAAGCTGCAAAAAGCAGATTTAGTTTCTTTTGCAGATGGTCTATGAGTCTCATGTGGCATTATATTAAATTATATAGGCAGTCAGTCACTTGTTCTGAAACGATGCTCTGAGCTGAGAGTTGTGATGTGCTTGGACCATTCTGTTGGAAAACGGGCTCTAAAGCTAAACCAGCTTCTCTGAAGAGCAGCAGCACAGGGGCCTGCAGAGCAAGGGGCTTCAAACACTTTAAGGACTGCAGTTCTCCCTGTGATGCACTATGAGGGTGGCCCAGCGACCCTATGATGGGCTGTGGAGCATTTTGCCCTAAAGGTAAGAGACTAGACCGACTCATTCAGTTATTTTTCGTCTTTCTTTCTGTGATGCTTTAGGAGTATTGTTTTCTGACCTTATATTTTTGCAATGGTAGTTATTTTTGGTTTGTAAGATTTTGAAGATAAGAATGGGAGTTTATTTTCTTCCTGCCCTTGTCAGACTTCATTTCTCCTGGGTAAAAGAGGACAAAACCACAGTAATTTCTTAATTTTGAATGCTATTCCATGAAAATATTTCTGCAATATGAGTGAGATAGAATTAACTGTTCCATTCTAGTGGTATTTCATATGAGTATGTGTTTCTGTTACCTTCAGTTTGGTACAAATTCAGTCCTTAAGTAATACTGGATCCAGTGTGAAAATAGTGATTTTTATCAGCTGAATTTCCACTCAGGGAAAATTGTCATTTGTAGCCAAAAGCATGCTTGAGGTAGCAATTTTCAAATGGGCTATGTATTATGCAGTAGGTAAGTTTTAATATTCATGCTTAATAAAATGAAAATTTTGTAGTACTAAATGCTTTCTAATAGGAATATTAACATAAACTCATTTATGGCATCAACAACTGAAGGCTGCAGATTGGTTCTGGGAAATTCTGAATGTGTTACTGCTATGAAGTGAAACCCATTTAAGGTTATTTAATTGGATGCTTGGATTGGAATTTTTGGTGTGTTCACCTGTAAAGCAGGAAGTAACAGCCACAGCTGCTATTGGTATGAATGTTTTGCATGCAGAAAATGATATATTGGTATTGACAGCAATCCAGGAAAAGCATTTAACAGGTAGGAGTATTACACAGAGTTTTTTCCCTTGTCTGATAGTGCTTGACAGGTTGTAGCAAGTGCTGCTCCGAACTTACAGCTTGTTTGAGATCTCTTGGAAAAGATGGTTGCAATGCATGTGCAGTTCAGAGCTGTGGGTTTACCCTTATGGTGCTGGTGCTTACATTGCTTGCAACTTGTTTCCTGATAAGAAACATGTGAATGCCGTAATCAGATGAACAGTTCAGTATGGTAATTTTTTTGAAACAGGGCATTTGGGAGCTGGAGCAGCTGTTTGATTTTCATAAGGAAATGAGCAAGATCGGGAGTGCACAGGAGGGCACCAGGCAGTGCCCTTGTAGGACAAGGCACAGGGCTGCATGAAAATCATTACTACTGGTTGTATGAAAAGAAGGGTGTTCTCTTTGCTATGTTACGGGTTTGGGAAACAAGAGGTATGGGTATTCCTGTCCATTCTATGTCAGATTAAGTGTAACATTATAGACAGGTTTTTAAGGCTGTATTTTTAAGTGCCTAGCTTCCATTTTACAAGTGCAATTTGTGTCTCCAGAAAGGAAGCATATAAATGTATCCCTTAATCTAGAAGGTCGTCACTTTCTGTGCTGCAGAATGGGGATAATGCTGGTTTCTTCTGCTGGTGGGATGTTAAACTAACTAATTCTGATTACGGGATTTGAGAACCTAGACTGGAAAGTGTTGATTTATTTCCTGTGCAAATTGAGAACTAGCTCTGCTTTCCTGAGCCAAACATAGTTTCCAGTTTGTGCTACCGAAGTCCTGTCTTGCATCATCATCTTACACTTTTGTGTAAATGTGTTTTAGGAGAATACCACAGCCATACTGTTGATCACACCACACTGTGATTTATGCCAGCTGACCGAAGTCCTCCCTCTAGTCAGGATTGCCACAGCCCTAATATATTTCTCTCTGTGCTTGAAATGACCCTTCACGCTGTACGGCTCGGTAGGAACAGGAGGGCTTCCACACATCAGATGTGCATCTTGATGATGTATGCTCATATGAAACAAGGATGGGGAAACAAGTTTACCTTTTCTGTAGTCCTTTCTGTAACAGTCCAAGCCTGGAGTATTTCTGCTGTCAAACGCATGGTAACCTCCATGTTGGTCGAGAGAACCCCAAAGCGTAGTCTATTCTTCAGTATGCTAGAAGATATATTTCTGCCATTTTAAGGTTTCATTTTTCTGCCCTTCACCAAATCCAGCCCATTTTCTTTAAGAATGTAGTTGGGGTTCTGTTGATCCAGCCAAAGCCACAGCCTAGTTTTTCCATGTTGAAGGCCTGTCTTTAGATCCCAATTCCCAAATTAGATCCTGATTCTGTCCTTGACAAGAAACTTCAATTCCCTAGGACAAGATGCAGAGATGTTTAGAAACCATCTGTGTGTTAGGTGCAAATATTAAACGTCGGAAGAAACTGAAAGTCTTTTAAATGGAGGGGAAAAAAGAATTAGATGTTGCAGGGCAATTCTCGTTTGTTCTACTGAATCTGAGAACTACAGTTAAATGCTCAGGGTTGATGCAGAAGGTACCAAAGCATGGACTGCAAGCTACCAGTTATGCAAATAAGTAATACATCTGCATTTTTGTATCCATTATTATTTTAATTTCTTCAGGTCAGTCTTATCCCATCTTCCTTGTGTTTGCTATTTGTTCAGCCTTGATGTCACCCTCAAACTTTATCTTGGTTGACTTTGATACCAAAGACAGGTCTTGAAGCATGAGGAGCTCTCGGAAGATATTAAGGTGGTTTTGGTTTTGTTTTTTCCTTCTGGGATGTAGAAATACTTGGCCACTTACTACAAATCCTTTGATCCTTTGTCACAAAGTCATTCCTTGAAGATGACCAGATGTTTATATTAAAACACAAGTAGCTCTAGGAACTACAGTTTGAAAATGGTGGCCATGTGTGATACATAAACCAATTTGCAGTCCTTGATAAGGAACTGTAACTTCGCAGTAAATTTAGTCATTTTTATAGTGCTTCCAAGAAGAAGTCATCTAGATTATTGAGATGCAGTGGATCTGACATTTAATTTTTTTCTTCTTCAAAAACAAGGCTTATATATACAAGGAGAAAAGAGCAAGAAATTCAGGAAATCCTCAGCTTGCTACTAGCATGCCCTCACATTCCTAAGAACTATTTTTGGGTTTTCCCTTAGGAATAGCTAGAACTTGTGGAGCTGGGAAAGACTTCTTGGAACAGATCTTTGGTTTTGTCTTTTCTGCATGAGCGCCTCTTATTGATGTTGGAATAGCTACTATTAGCTGGTTGGTGATTCAGAGAACGAGGCAAGTCAGTCCTATAAAATCAGCTTCTCCACAATATTTGGAAAAAACTGTAGCAGCAAACTGGTGAGCATGTAGGATGAACAATTACCTCCCCTTGGTTAGGGTTAGGACTACACCAAGAGGCCTGTCTGACTCTCTTCTGAATGTTGCTACCTGCAGATTTGTTATAACTCAAGAAATATCAAAATATCAGTGAGGAGGATACAAATGCTCTCCCTTCTGTCTCCATATAGCCCCAAGCACCCCATGTCGTTCTGAGATATCTCAATAAATATCTTAATAAATTGGAAATCTTAGCTGTCAAAGGATTTGTTTCAATAAAATATTCTGTATGTAGGGCTACCATGTGCAGACCAGCTAACAACCTGCAGGTATCTTTCGCACAAAGACCCTACCAATGTATCTGAGGCTGTTTGAGGAGTTTTCAGGCTGGGATCAGGTTCAGCACTGCACATGTTGATAAGGACTTGGAATGGTCACAGCATTTCTCATATGTGTGGTTTGTTCCTCAGTGGGGGAAAAAATCAGTGTCGTTTGAACTCCTGTCTGCATTTGTTCCTAATGCTGTCTTTTGGGTTTTTCAATGATATTTTAAACGCTCCTATAGGGTGACAGGCTTTTCAAAACATCTGCAAATACTGCTGATGTATTTTAAAAGATGTGTTGAGAGCATGTGTTGAAGGAATGAATGGAATGACCGGCATCTGTGTTAGCTTGACACTGCCCCACTTATTACCTCTTAGAGACTACAGGAAAATTCTGAGAAAGAACCTTCATCCCAAATGAAATGTGAAAGCATGTAAGGCTTAATGAAGCTACTTGTGACATGGTGAAGAAAATCACGTGTACTCTAAAAGGACTGAGTTTGCTCCCTGTTTCATTGTTGGTTTTTACCTACTCAGGCCAGAGATCTGTCAGTCTATGGAGGATTTTTTTCCCTGCTAATTTCAAAAAAGAAAGGAACAGCAAGCTGGTCACTGAGGTGCTTCGGAGTACCTTTGGACTTTAAAGAAAGTTCAAGGCAATAAGCATTTAATTTGTATTGCATACATGAAAATTAAACTATAGCATTTCTCCCATTTTTTGTGAACAGCATTTCTCCCGTTCTTTTGTGTGTGTGCCATGTTTGGTTTAATGGAGAAATGAGAAAAGAAAATAGATTCTTTTTTGGAGACTGGGTACTAATGCAGTAACATTAAAGGCAGGCACATTGTTGTCAGCCAGTTTGCATATTTATTTACTTTTACAAATGGTTGGCTTGGAGTCAGCAGTTAATGGAATGAGAATGATGTTCCTGTACAGATCATTTCCTGAGAAACATTTTCAATTACAAACATATCTGTGCTTTTCTTTCCTCATTTGTTATGTCTTGGAGAATAAATGGGGAGTAGCATTTACAACTTAAGGTTTATGTTCTGAAGACAATTTTAACAATGATCCCCACATAAAAAGGCCCCTTTGTAGTTGCAGACATATGTTTATGATGTTTTGTGCTGTGAATATCAAATTTCTGGTGGACGCTGTGTCACACTCTGCAAACTTGTAAACATCTATAAATCCATTGGATCATTTTAGTACCATGTGTAATGCAGATTTGTTGTCTTTTGTGTGGATTTCTTTTGTTTCGGAGTTAAAGCTGAGCTGCCAAAATCATATTGGATGAATTATGTATTCAAGAAAATTAGGCAGTACCATTTTAGATTAATATTTTCTTTTGCCTTTGTGGGCTGATGAGATGCACACACACAAGCATTAGAAAATAACATTTTGGATGGATAGCCCAGAAAGCAATTGCGTAAGTTTGCTTGACTAAATAGTATCATTCTGTAAAAGCCTAAACTAGGGCTTTTTGAAAATGCTTTTGCTGCTTTTTCTCTCGTTCTCTGACCATCTTAGGTAATTTGAATCTCTTCTCACATTTGCCAGTACAAAGTCAGAATTACTCCACTGGACTTATATCAGGGTATAAAACTGGAGTATGTGAGGGGGAAGAGGAATCACACTGAGCCAGTGAGCTGGTATAAATCAGCATAAACCCACTGAAATCTGTGCAGATACAGTAATTTATGCTCAAGTCTGAATTGCAGACTAGCAAGTCAGTAGAAGAAGTAAAGCTGCTCTTGTGCACAAGTGGTTACAAAAGTAAGCCATTGAGGTCATGAGCATTTATCAGAACTTGGCACCCAGTAAAGAGAATATAAAATCAAAAACTATTCATCTAAATACGGCTCAACTGTAATTGAGTGGGTATCTCTGTCTGTACAAGAGCAGTAAAGACATTTCTTACTGAAAAATGAGCATTTCTCTAAACTGGCTGTAATTTCTGGCTACATACGTAAACATATGTAGCATAGGCATGCATGTTTGAATGTGGGTGTATATACAAACATCCAGTGTTACTCTGGCAATATGATGTTTGCAGCTAGCCTTCTGAGTTGTGCTTGTACCAGGAAAAAGTAGCTTAAGATAGATAAATGGCACGTAAAGCTACCGTCTACCATAGTAGTTTATAATATCAGGTAGTTTGTCCTTTGACTTTTTATAGAAAGCTTAAACTCCTGGAGTCATGTGCATGTCAACAAATCTTGGCTTCCAAAAAAAAAACCCAGAACAAACCAAAGTATTTGCAACCTTAAAAATGGCAGAGGAGACCTTGAATGGAAAAGCCTTGGGTCAAAGAAAGGAAGAAAGTTAAAGAACTGCAGAAATGTGTATGTATATATTTATGTAGATGTATATGCATATATTTAAATCTCCTGATTTTGAAAGATTGAGGTTAGAAGCAATGTGTCACTGTGCTCCTCCAACATTAGGGTTCAGTTCTAGTTAATCACAAACTGTCAGAATCGATCCATTAGTGTTGTAGCACTTGAGTAGTTTTGGTTTTGTAAGTACAGAATCAATTATATGGAAAGCAATGGCTGTAGCACTCAGAGGAGAGACCATTTAACACTACATCTTGCTGTATTTATTTTATGATTCTTTGGATAGATATGCTAAAATATGTCTAAACCACAGAGAGTGCACTGGGTGATGTGGCATTTCTGAGCTCAGTTAAATAATAAGATGTGTTTTATTCCAATCAGAATAACATTAAGCCCTGAATACTAAACAGGGCAGCAAAAAGCCTTCGGCACACAAAATAAACAAGTAAAAAACCCAAATGAAACTGTCTAATAAATACAATGTGGAGCAACAGGCTGCATGTACTAGAGGAATTAAGTCAATTTAAACCGTATGGGCAGTACTCCACTTTCAGATGTGCTTGACGTCCAACAGTTTCAATGGCAGTTGGATGCATGCATCAAAGGGCAAAGTCTGGCTCAGAGCACCCGCGTGGATTTGATAGCGTAGGTTTATGACCTTGTAATCCTAGAGCGTCTAAAACAGTAAGAACTCTATCCAGCTTAAAATAGCTGCTGTAGTTCCTGTTGATACAAGCTTGTGGGCTCCCCAGCTCTGGGGCCAAATTTGGTGCTGGCATGATAGGAGGAAGTCTGTTGATAGTTGATAGCAGTGGAGTTGCACTTGATTACATCATAACAAATTTGGCATGTAGAGCTGAATCAGAAGTTTGAGCAGAAGTGTTCATTCCTTATCCAGAGTTAAAAGTGGGACTTTCATATTGCCAGTCCACAGAGATTTGTCTGGGCCATGTGTAACTGTTGCTTTTAAGGATCTTGCTTTAAGAGTACTTTCAACCCCCAGTTTCACTCAGCATGGTGACTGTAAAAAAACCATGAAGGATTGGATTTTCCCCTTGCATCCAAAAGGATGAAGTCCCTAACCATGCCAAGATAAGCACAATGAGAACAAGCCCCATGGTAGCCAATGCACTGGGCTGCATCAAGGCTGCAGCAGAGGATGAGAACAGAAAGGTGCTCTTAACTGATTGCTGGGGTCATCCAGTGGCCAAGCATGCCCGATGTCAAGCAGACAGCTCTGTGGACATGGTCCTTCAGAGGAGCTGCCACAGGTCCCAGTGCACTGGTCTGGCTCTTGGCAACTGGTGTGGTATAGATGAACTGCTGCAGCTATGTCCCCTCCTCCTTTCCTGGGTCTTTACACTGTAAGACCCAGAGAGGAGGTCTTGCTGATGCTCCAAGTCATTCCTCAAAGTATTTCAAGAAATGAGATGATTTTATTTTAATTTCAGCTGCTGCAAAAGTTGTCCCAAACCTGTGTGCTTTGTTTTTATTAAAATACTAAATTGCTGAAGTGATTTTCATGAAAATTACTTAAAACAAATTAATGAAAAGCAGTTGAAAAATGGATTCCTCTGCTGAAACCGTGGTATGCAAACTCTTAACCTCAATCACATTTTTTTGGTCCCTCTGTAAACACCTAAGTGTATAACAGTGGTTTGTCATGGAACTTTTTTGATGGAAATTCTTAGAAAGTGAGGCTATACTACATAATACGTTTTCTCTCCCTTTACGTACAACTTGATATAATGCATGTGTTCTTACCTGTTCCTTTTAGTAGTATTATTAATCTGCCGTTAAATCTTTTCTCTTTGGTATTGGAAAGAAATTTAAAAGATGCTATTAGGCTCAGGGTTTCTCCATCATGTTTTTTGCTTGTAGAGGACAGGAGGAGTCTTTATTACGGGACTAATACCAGTCTTGGGCATGGGTTGTGCACTGCAGAATGCAGAGGCTGAGGAGGAGCTGTCCTCTCTGGCAAACTGGATCCATCTGGGATCTTTGGATCATCTGGAAGTGTGTTGGGTAGGTTCTGCATATGGCTCGGGCAGGTGTGATGAGGAATGTATGCGATTTGGGTGAGCTGCTTGGGGGAACAAGACCACCGCTTGTGCATATGTGCGTACAGCAAAGCAGGACTTAGCCCCTGCTGTACCATAAATACAGCACTTGCATTCTAGAACACATCAATGTATTAATTTCTCATCTATATTTATTATTATTTGATTTGTATTTTATATTCCTTTTCCATGCAAAGATACGGCGCTTTTTTGTTTGCTTTCTCTTATTTTTAGAAACTCTAATAATATGGTGAAGGTCATGTTATTAAAAGTAGAATGTAATAGATGTGCACATTGGGGGAGAAAAATGGGGAGATTCGGTGGGCTTTGTAAAGAATGCCTTACAAAACATCAGCCTTGAAAGGTCCCCTCAGTCTCCCTGGAGAATGTCAGCGAGCTCTACCAGTGGGTCGCTCCCTGGAGAGAGGAGCCAACAGCTTTCCTCACTGTCCTTCGCTAGGAAAATGCACTGACTGCTTCCTCCAGTGTGTCTTACCCAAGCAGAGCATACAGCCCCTTGGGATAGGAGGGCTCAGTGGAGCCAGTTGGCTTGAACAGATTTTATTTACTCTTGGGATTGATGTGAAAAAAATGTTTTCTGCCTAGGCACTTTTATGCAGAAGTCCTCCATTGAACTAAACATTCAGAACAGAAAGACCTCCACATGGAAGATTTCCATCCACTGACATTTTTATGCCCATAACCATTTTGAATTAAAATGAAAAAAAAAAAATCAAAGAGGTTAATAAAACCAACAATGATTTTCTCTAAGGAGTGCTAGCAGTTCAAAAAACTGCCATTGAGTATAAACAGTTCCTGAGATTGTACGTGCTACACCAAATTCATCCTTGCTATAACTCCTCAGAACTCAATGGAGTTACATGAGGGATTAATTTGGTCCATTGCTCTCAGCCATCACTTTTAGACGATATACAACAATCCAGGGAACTATTATTGTCAACATTATTTTATGACTCTTTAGAGCTTCTCAGTATTTGTATTTTACAGATACACAAGCTGGGTGAGTGTACAGAGTGCAGTTAGTGTTTTGGTATTGAAGGTAGTGGACTTTTCAAAGTTATTTTTGTACAATTAAAAGTAATAAGCATTCTAACAGCCATTATTGCTATGAATCTTAAATAGATGCTTGAATACAGCTACACAGGCCCTTGAAACATGCATCTGGCAGAGCACAAAACATTTCACAAGACGTAGAAAATATTTGGAAAGCTTTAAGTACTCTTACCACACCAACTGCCTAATTATTACAGTGTTCATGTGAAACTTACCTGTACTTACTGCATGCAGGAAGTTAAGGCAGAGAGGTAAAACCACTTTCCAAAAGGTAACTTACGAGACAGTCACAGGGCCAGGATCAAAACACAAGATCTCTACTGTCACTTTCTACTTCTCTGTTTTCTCTGAACCTAAATTGTTTCTGTAATTTTCAAAATAAACTGAAGAAAGCTTCAGGTAGTAAATCTGAAATGTTTGATGGTGAATCTGCATCTGCACGTAAATCATATATTTTAGTTTATGTCACAGCTACCTGAATCTTTAGGACACATGTAGGATGGATGAATTAAGTTATTTAAGTTTAAATTCTGACCAGAACAGTTGTGCTAACAACCGGTTGTTGAAGGTTTGTACACTGGAAAATGAGTGGTCAAAACAACATTACTCACTTGTCATTCATAAGACAGTGAGCCTCTTTCCTGGTTTGGTAAATCAGGTTTGCACTGATTTCTTGGTTACAAAGTGGATGCAAACTTGTCCAATCACTGAAGTGGGGACCCTCCCTGCACAGCGATATGTTCTTCCATAGCAGTAGGATTCGTGTATTGGCTTGTTTGTATTTATTCTCTTCTGTTATGGAAGCGTGTTTGGGCAGTGAAGGAAGGGTTTGGTCTTTGCAACCTGTTAAAGTTTGGGTCACCGAGATGCATGAATAAAGTTTCTCTGAACTGTACAAGGTACAGAACCTGTACAGTACAGAACTAGCAGCAGGACTGCTTTTACACTTCTCTGGATCTCTCTGTTCCTATGACCTCAGAGCATGTATTACAAGAACATTGATTTCTGCAGCATTAGGGGACTTTGGCTGAGTAAGAACTCGTTCGTAGTTCCTGACAACTGTGGGCATCTCCAAACCATGGGATTTTGGGTTACTTCCACATTCCCATGTCCAAGTTTTTTCTTAACCTGTGTCTGGACTCTACACTAAGGCAGTGCTTTTGAGGGTTCATCATTTTTTGTGTCCTGCTGCTGTGGTTTCTGCTAAAGAGAGACCGAGAACGCAGACCAGCAGCATCCCACAGTCTGCTCCAGCTGGTCTCTGACCTGAACAATGGAGAGAGCCATGTGCTGTGACTGCACCTTCAGTCCTAACTGGTTTATCTGTCTGGCAGCTCCTGTGTGGATATATAGCCAGACTCAGCTCTTTCAAGTAGCTGAACTTGAAGCATCTCCAGAGCAAGAGTGACATAGCTGAGAGCAATAATAATTTCCCTCAGCTAAAATGATTCATTAGTGTTAAAACATCAGGACCATTAAAATGCAAGTGAGCCTTTTAAAATTTGAGGACAGTGGGCCTTATCCTGGAAAAGATTTGAGGAAATTGCATTGATTCCAGTACCATTATCCACGAAAAATCTACTCATACAAGTAAATGTTTGTTGGCTGGGCCTCCCATTTTTGTTAGCTATATTTTATTGCTGGAATTACACCTAATGGTTTATTTAATAGTGTCATGTTCTTAGAAAGAAATTAAGACAATTAATGCTACTTTTAGCAAGAGTGAAATACTCAGTAAAATTGAATTGAAATTTGACCAAGCTCTTCTTTTTTATTTCCTAGTATCTGAATTACAGGAAGAAGGAATAAATGCCATTAACTTACCTCTCAGTCCAATTCCATTTGAACTAGACCCTGAGGACACTATGCTAGGTAATTCACAACAATTTTACATCTCAACATAAAAGCTTGATGTAAAATAAAGTGTCATGCCTGTAATAGTTTCTAATACCTTTCTTTTAAACCTTCCAGAGGAAAATGAAGTCCGAACAATGGTTGATCCAAATTCAAGAAATGACCCAAAATTACAGGAACTAATGAAGGTAATGAAAAGCATGTAAACACTTTCAGGAGAGTGAAACTATTTTTTAATGCTATCCCTGGCTCTTTTTTTTGAACACTTCAAAGCACCGTTTGTATATTAATTAAATGAAACCATGTGATGCGTACATCCCAGTGAAATGGGCAGGTCATTTGTTGCAGTATCTTTCTCTAGATATGGCACAGACACACTTAAGAATTTGGATTACAATCCTGAGTCCAGGTTCTTAGTCCTGTCCCACCCCCAATCTAAGATCACGCTGAATTCTCTCATAGTCTTCGGGTTCTTGGGGTTAGAACTTTAGCAGGAATCTTTATTAGAATTGACTTCAACACCTTTTGCTTCACAATAAAATGTTAAAATACTACTGAAAGCAAAGGACAGATTTCATTCCAGAAGGCACTGCATCAATCCGGTGTTTGTCTAGACCTTGTGGTGCATTGACATGGTCACCTTAGAAGAGTCTTTCCTAAGTCCTTCCTATTTTCTTCTGATGACATTTCAGACTGGTTGTATTTTGAGCCGTTGCAGCTTCGGTATTCTTTCTGCTAAATAAGTTCATCGTTGTACAAAATGACATGTGTTTTAAATTGCAAATGAATAGTGTATAATACTGCCAAATTTGTGTTTCCCATATAGGTATTAATTGACTGGATTAATGATGTGTTGGTAGGAGAGAGGATTATTGTGAAAGACTTGGCTGAAGACCTGTATGATGGACAAGTATTGCAGAAATTATTTGGTAAGAAAAAATGTATGTGCATGCTATTGGGGCACTTTGTCAGTAAGTGGATCACTTGTTCCTACTTAGGAGCCTTGGTGTCATCTTACATTTATGCCACTAAGTGATATAAAAATAGCATTGTATCATAAGACCCTTGAGCAATAGGCTGTGTGCACAATCCTTATAGCTACAGTGTAATGTGTGGTGCTCTGTAGTTGATGAGAACAGCATAAAGCCTACCTGGGGTGCTAGAGAGGGAGGGTTCTTGTCTTGGCAACGGTATTCACTCCCAATTAAATTTATTATCTGCATATGTGCTGTACAAACTTAAGAAGTGTTACAAGTGGAAAGTAAGTTTGAAGGCAAGGGTATTTTCAGTGCAATGGTGGATGTTTTCAATCTCTGCTGGTTCCATACTATAGTTTATTCACATCACGAAGTTCCTCTGGAAAGTTGGAATTTCTTTCTGATTTGATGTCTGGCTTTTAACGTTACTGAGGTAATGGTACCCAGTGGACTGCAAACTGAGCTTCAGCTGAGAAACAGATAGAGAAAAGAAACTGCTAATGCAGAGCTGGCATGTGTTTTTTTTAACTGTTGGCTTGGAAGCCATTTTCTTAGTTATTACAGCTCATAAAGTCTCCAGTAAATTTCTTTTCAGTATCTTAAATGAATTTTGAAACATCATGTGTGCACTTCTAATAAAGACTACACAGACTGTTCCCTTCTATGAATGGTTAAGCTCTTGAATATATTGTGATGGACTGGATATGCCCCCTGAGCAATTTGATTCTCACAGGCATACCTCCAGGGACTTCACCCAAAACCCAAAAAATGCATGTCAGATACATCCTGACTCTAAATATCTGTATACCGATCCAGCACTTACTGATTTCAGTGGAATCTTTTCCAATACCCTTAATGCCTTGTGAATCAGGTCTATGCTAACTACAAACTTTGGTCTTGTTGTGAGACTATGCACAGACTGATTTCTGTGGAGGCACAAGAAACCCATGGAAATAGCAGTCTCTCAGGCAGGATTCGTAGACTGGTAGCTCAGGCTCACTCTCTTTGGGAAGCTATTCAGTTGGCTTTGACGAGAACAAGATCAGCTCTTACCAATGGGTAAATAAAGGGAAAATGTGAACTGTGTCTTTAGGAGTTCAGAAGTGTGGGGGAAAGTGGCTTTGGAAGGTAAAGCAGATAATTCTATAACTAGGAAGTCTAATATCTCTTGAATGTACATCTGGGTGCATGGAATGTCTCTGTGTTCTTCATGGAGTTGACAACAGGTTTTCTTCTGTTTTTTCTTCTATTATCACTTCAGAGAAACTTGAAAGTGAGAAGCTGAATGTTGCTGAAGTTACTCAGTCTGAAATTGCTCAGAAACAGAAGCTACAGACAGTGCTTGAAAAGATCAATGAAACCCTTAAACTCCCTCCAAGAAGCATTAAATGGAACGTTGACTGTAAGTTGTGTGTTTTCTATGCTGTTCTCATTTGTTGACAGCTGAGAGTTTATAGCTGCTATCTTGAATTCATTGACATATCCAATGATAAGGGGAGGCTGAAACCTGGTATTTATGGTAGGAGCTACTCTGCAAGGCACTTCCAGATGTAGTATGCTCTACCCTCTTTACTGGTACTCAACCTCCAATTTAAATAAACTGTTTTTTCAGAGTTTGTCAAAGTATGGTGTTTCTGCTCTTAAGTCTATATGCAGACCAGCTTAAGTTTTCTGTTACTAAATTGGTTTGTTGAAACAGGCAAGTACATGCATAAATGTAGTAGATAGGCAGAAGGTCCTAGGACTCTTTATTTGTGTTAAATTTGCAACATAGATATGAATAGTATTTCTGATTGCTTAAAGCTAAATCTGAACCACTGATTTTGATTACAAAACTCTCACCAAGATTAGGACTGTACCCTTCCTGTTTTATTGTATTAAAAATGAACACCGTAATATCTACTAGAAAGTCCCTCAGAAGACCAACACAAGACATTTTAGTGTGTATGTGTTGCAGAAAGCAGGTTATCAACAGTTTTAGAGAATTAGGCCCCTTAATCTGTTTTAAGTTTGGTATCCGGAATAATTTCACGCTGGTGAATACCTTGACCAGTATATAGCAGTTTCCCTGTCTCCTATACCTGTCTTGAGCTCAGCTGTTTTGTATCCCATTCCATTCACAACAAATTAGTGAGAGGGAGAGAAACAGCTTGAGGGAGAAAGAGTGAACATTAGACATCTCTGACTTTCCCCTTTGTGTGGTCCCACTGAGTTTTCTGTCCCTATCTCTCTTCAACCTCCCCCCAGGTTTTTTCCATTCTTTGTTATGCAGCTGGAAGCAGGGTGTTTGGAGTGGCCTGACAATTTAACTTCTAGTTTTAATTTAATGTTTTACATGTGTTTTAGAGCTAAAGTAGAGATAGACAGCAGCAGCTGGAGCCAGCTGGAGCACACACCGGTACTAGACAGACAGACAGACATCTTTTTAGTGTTCTGCTAAAGCACGTCATCTGTGACCACTGGCACCCCAACAAAATTTGACAGCGATGCTGCATTTTATATGAATAGGTATTTCCACAGCATGGCTGAGACTTGCATTGGAAGATAGTGAAGAAGGATATTTTAGTGAATCTGATCCTGCTTTACCGGTGAAGTAAGGTAGTAGTTATTGGTTAGTTCAAGTACAAAAAACATAAGTGCACTGTGCTGTAGCTATCAAAGATCATTTAGGAATACTACTCTGGGGAAGACTATAAATGCAAAAACAAAATAGAAGAAGAAGAAAGACAATAATGAGAATTAGAAATTATTCACTTTCATGCCAATAGTTTGATACTTGATTAAGGATTTCCTACAGTATGGCTTTAGATATCTTGTAAGTCGTGTTAGTGTTAACTACCCATATGAAACCTGCTGTGAAAAAGCTTCAATAACAAGAACTATAACAACTTCATGAGGAATGTTTGAGTCATTGAGTTTAGTAAGTTATTGCTTAAGGCTTCTGCCAAAATAGGCTCGTTTATCATCCTGCAGACATTGTGACACTTAAAAATGAGTAAGTGCATGTCATGAGTACAAAAATATCTTTCTGATAGTCCATAAATCCTTATTGAAATAAAGGGAATAAAGGAAAGGCAAGGAGAATGCAGAGACAGCACTTAAACTGCTGTACATGAAATCTGGTTTTTGGATTAGCTTTAGATTTCCATCTACACAAGCCTATGGCATCCAGACATGTTGCAAAAAGTAACACTTTGGTGCTGACGCATATTACTGACTGGGCGGCATTCACGTGACCTGTTGAGCAGGAGGAGACCAGTAAAAGAGAGGTCCCTTTAAACCATCCCCTGGCTCCAGGTGGCAAGAGGGAGAGTCTCCCATAATACCTACATCCTAAAAAGTAAAAATATGTGCTCTAGTTACCTTGCAGTTTGTAACTTGTGCTTTTTATATCTGTTTCAGCTGTTCATGCTAAAAGTCTCGTAGCCATACTTCATCTTCTGGTTGCGTTATCACAGTATTTTCGAGCACCGATCAGACTCCCAGATCATGTGTCCATTCAGGTGGTTGTTGTGCAGGTAAGAGAGGTGTTAAACAGCTCTTGGTACTGTTGTGAAATTGACTGAGGGGTTTCTTGAAAAATACATCTGGAACTTCTGTTTGGGCAGGCATGCGTGTGTCTCTCTGGTTGACAAGAAATACACATGTGCAGCTTCACTGCTGACAGTGCTTCAACCAGAAAAAGGCAGAAGTGCTTTCCCAGATTGAGCTGTGGCTCAGAATATCTTATTTTGATTGTGAAGTGGCCAGGCTCTGACATTAAAAATATATGAAGCATTGTTATTGTTGGAATGTGTTTGTTTATCACCCAATATGATCTCTAGAATTATTATTTTTCCCGTTTTTGACGGTCTTCTCACTTGTGTAGAGATTCAAATCATTCTTGGCACTGGATGATGAATTGTCACTGTTTATTACATTCAGATTCATGTTAGGTGACTAAATATTCTTTTTCAGCCTTGTGCATGCTAATTTAGTCTGATTACAGTGTTGACTTTCTCATAAGCATGCAAAAAAAACCCCATCAACTAAACCTTTTGTTTCGGTCAGTCTACTTATTAGAGCCTCATCCATCCAAGCTCTTCACGTTATTCTGTTCCTCATTTTTCTTTCAGTTGGACTTGTGCTTGCTCTATCTTATTTGGCCTCTTCCCATTTAATCTGCTTTTCTTTCTCTCCAATTAACTATGCCTTTATTTTTCACACTGTATCTGCCTTTGTGTTTTAACTGATGTTACCCTGAAGTATCTGGTGCAAAGAGCTATTGCTCAAGTTTTGTGTGACTGAAAATCTGTGGGACAGATATGAGAAAGTAACCACTCCTTTTTCCAGCATTCAAATCAGACAAATTTTGTAATCTGGGGAGAAATCTGAAGGAGAGTCCCTGGTAGATGCATCACTGATGCCTGATAATGACTTATTGACTCTCAGATTCTGCTTTATGGGTTTCTCTACAGACAATGAAAAATAAACCCAGCAAATCTGCACTTATGTGTCTAAGGCTCCAGAGGAGCATAATTTTCAAGCACTTTCCTTTGACTGCTATAAATATATTAATTGCACTGGTTTATCTGAAAGTTCGACCAAAACCAGCTTAAGAAATCAGGAGTGCAGTGGTCGGAGCGTCTTTGGGATGAGAAACTAAACCAGAAAAAGAACAAAGTCCTAAAATAAAGAACCAGATCTTGTATTCTACTGTCACTTCGCATGTCCAGACAAAATTCCCGTTGAAATCAATGGATGTAATTGTCCTCTTGTTTAATAGGCTAATGTAGCTCAACAGCAAATCCACTGAAGCCAGTAGAGATAAGCCAATTTTAAAACAATAAGTAGTGGGAGAATCTGGCTCGCTGCTTTGCCTCTTAGCTACACAGCTGTAGCTCAGGCGCCAGTGAATTGCAGAGAAAGCAGTTGCACCAGAATAAAATCCATGTAATGCTGCAGAAGATTTCACCCTGCAGACCCAGCTCTTGGTGAAAGCCAATCATTGGAACTCCAAGGCTATGCTGATTCCTATTAACATAGGGTGGGGGCCAGTATTCTTACTGTAATTGTGTTTAAGACATTTTTCATTTTTATTTTATGGTGAGTGGGTTTTTTATTTTTATTTTTTAAATCTGTCTTTCATGTCCTGTGGGATTGGTTCTATATAATTCCTCACATACCCTTTGAACTCAAAGTTATAATCAACAATCAGCAGATCCTAAAGCCTAATTTAGTGTTCAAACTTGCACGCCTCATGTTCTAAACCCTCATACATTCTGTAAAGTAAGGTAATGCCTAGGGAAACTCAACAGACTATGTGGTAGCTGGTTTTAAATTCTACTCTATAGAGTTTGATAAAGGGAGTAGTACAGAGAGAGAAATGAAAGAAGGAAGTACTTCTAGGAAGTCTTTAAGGAAGACTACCCTAATTCATTTCATGATTTTGTTAGGTTTAGAAACACATAAAATATGAGGGTTGCCGTGTTGGCTGGGTGTAGTTTATTGAAAGAGAAACAAAGATATTTCTGAAACAAAAAATAGGCTCGTGCACAACAGGTAATCAGCACAGTTCTTATGAAAGCTTGTTTCCTTTGGCTGTTTTGTACAAAAGCTGTTAGCAATGAGAGTAATATGAAATCTGGGTTATAAGCTGATTTGGGAAAAGATGTGAGAGTTGGTCCTTTTGTAGCTATTTTATTATATTCTTTTGTTTTCCTTCCATACTAATAGAATGAATAACTTCCAACAAAGCCCAGGCTTTGTTTGATCATTTCTGCTGAAACATGAGAGCTTTTGTGGAGAGCTGGATCTTGCCATCGTTTTGCCTCTTTCTGAAAATTATTTATTTATGCCATCCACAAATGGTTAAATGACAGATTGTTTGTGTGCAAGAGCTGTAAGTCAGAGAGTACAAGAATGCATTGGCAGAGCAGTCAGAATGGCTTCAGCATATTCAGAGCACTGGGACAGCAGTTCTTGGGTGCATAAACTACTGTTAAGCAAAGCTGGGAAATTAGATTAGAAGAAGGTGTACATCACAAGCTTAATCTGAGATCGTTGGTCCCACTGCCTCTCTGACAGCCCTGGGAAGGTCTGAAATGTTCCCAAGCAGCATTGCCTCCAAGGAGTCTTTTTTTTGAACCTATGACAAATGTATTTGTCCTTTGAAGCTCCAGAATAGTTCTGCATTTCATCTTGGTAGGGCAATTATAAAACATGATCCTCCAGATGAAATGGACAGCAAAAGTACATAGCCAAAACCCATTCAAATAGTGGGAAGGTTTTCAGAATGGAACTTAGAGAGGGAAATTAAGCAGTTGGCCCTCAGTTATATAAAACTGCTGACATGTAGGTGATGTGGAGAGACATGAAGAAGAGAGACCCTTTCCATTTCCAGACATATTACCCAAATTTCAGATGTATTTTTTTGTTCTAGGAGTAGTCACCAATTTAAAATGATAAGTGATTAGGAAGATCTTTCATGGCCTTTAGTGGAGTCTTTCAGTTGTGAGGGAAGAAGATGCCAAGCCTGTGCAAATAAAGTCTTTTGTGGTTGCTGGAATGTGCGTCCAGCTTTTCTTTTTAATGGGGAATCTTAATTCATGCCTCATTTCTCAGTAACTTTCAAATAGTAGATGTTCATGTTTATCATTTGTTCTTTCAGTTATAGCCACTGTTGTCTTTAAGGAACATTGCTGGAGAGTCTGTCAGTTCTCAGTAGCAGTTCTTTGAGTTTTAGGAATATTGTGTCATTCTCTATCTAGTATAAAGCAAACTTCACAATAGGTGACATCAGTGTTAGGGTCAATTTGAGGTGGACAGTTTTCAAAGTGCAAAAGATGTATAGGAAGCAGCCTTCACAGCAAAGGTGCTTAGACTAGTGTTTCTAAGGTCTGTTCTGATTGTTTCTCTTGGGACTTTTTCACCAGTCTTTTTACAAATGAAAAGCATAAGAGAGTCTATCTTGACATGTGCTGGTCTAATAAGTGTCCAGCAGATGCGTGTCATATTTGGGCAGTATGGAAATTCCATTAATGTTAGTGAGCAGATGCCAGGCACAAAACTAGGGCTTGATGTCTTGTCTTTTTTTGTTGTTATCAACAATAGGATTAAGGTGCAGAATTCCTATTGATATTAATTGCAGTTTGTCAGAAAGGGAAATATATTTTATATCGGTACTAGAGTATGTTTTGGGATGTTTTTGCATGTTTGCAGAGGGAAGGTAGAGTATTAGAAGCCTTTTTTTTCTCCCATATCACCAGACTGGACACTGAGAAGTACAGTTGCCATTGCTATGATGCTCAACCCCTCTAGGAGACAAGGGTGATAGGGCTTTTGCTCCAGAAGGCATCACTGGCCTGTCAGAGTCATCATCATCAGGAGGAAATAAAAGTTTCCTTTCACCCTGCAGCAAAGGGAAAAATAAACAAAAATTCCAGAGTCGAACTGTAACTTGAGCTAGCATGAACTAGATTGTAACTTGCAAGTACTTATTGCTGTCTGCACAAGCTGGAAATGGTTAGCCCTAAATGTGGTAGCTTTCCTTCAGACTTTCAAGATATGTGACAGAAGATGTCTCAGCAGCTGTTCCGTGCCCCTTCTTTCAGTATGTAACACACTGGAATGTTCAAAGGTTCTCCCTGAATGCATTTTTAACCATGTGCAATATATTTGGTAACAGGACTTTAAAAAACATAACAGAAAACCACTGAAACTATCATCTAGCTAAAAGGGCAGGTCAGATTGCTCAAAGTGCCAGTATGGCTTTCTTGCAGAAAGTAAGTTTGATCCTGATATATTTTAATAATGCAGTATAGAAGTAATAGACTCGAGCCTGGCCAAATCCTCAGCACATCATACACCGAGGACTGCCTCAGGTGGGGATGTACTATCTTCTCTAAGGCAGAGAAGAGCAGCAGCCCCAATTGGCACGCCATGAAGGACTTTTCCAAAAGTTTATTCTCCTTTTCTCTCTTCCATGTAGAAGGCAAGTCTAGGACCAGCATAAATTTCTTTTTCTCATTTTCTTGTACGACAGGGAGTGAAGAATCATGGATAATTGCCTAATGTCTAGACTTTACATGCAGTCGTCAGCATTTGCCTGACTTTTCTTTCTGTGTTGCAAAATTTTACTAATTCCAGTGAATAGAATTAACAGAGAACACAAAGAGGCAAAACATATGTGTGGTATTTACACCGCCACTAGATGACTGTGATCAGCATCCTGGAAACAATGTCAAATTTTTACACTCCTTCATTTTCCAGCTGACTCAAATAGCAACCATTTGAGTAAGCTTCTGCCATTTTGTGTACAGCTTCTAGACACAGGCCACTCACCACCATGTACAAAGGGCTTCTCACATCTGAAGAACATTGGAGTCAATGCATATGTTAACAGCAAGATGACTAGGGACTGTAGCAGGCTGTGAATGGATTATCCTCCATTTCGGTTTTCCATCATAAGCAAATAGAGCTCTTTGTGTGAAGAAGTCAAAAGAGGAAAACACTGAGGCAAAAAAGAAAGTGTACGAACAGGGCAGAAAGAACAGCCTGGGAGCAAGATTTTTGCAAAAGAGAAGCATGGGCACCATCTGCCAAGCTGTTCATTGAAATACAAGGTTTAATTCAACTCACCTAGACGTACGTCTACTAAAATACTTACATATGTGTTTAGGTGTTTCAAATGTCTTGCTGAATTGGGGCCTTTAAAAGAAAAGTGAATTAAGAACAATGGAGAAAGGAAAAGAAATACTTCCTTCTACAGGTGGAGTTTCAAGTTTCTTGTTAATGTACAAAAGAGTTTTCTGAAATACTTGCAAGGTGAAATAATATACTACAGTGAGTTTGTTTTAAAAACTTCTTATTTTGCAGGTTTCTTATCTAATTATGTTTGTGGATCACAAATAAATTTTTGCTCTACTCTAAGCATTAACTTTACTGAGAAAAATGTAACTTTTTTATTTTTTCCAGAAACGAGAAGGAATCCTCCAGTCTCGACAAATCCAAGAGGAAATAACTGGTAACACTGAGTATGTCAACACCACTTTTGCCAACAGTTCAGTAATTGAACACAGATGCATCTCAGAAATTCAAACATTTGCTGATATTTAGATTTCGGTATTGGGGTTCCAAGGAAGATGATGCATCAGCCACTGACTGTATTTTAGCCTTTTCAAGAGCTACAAACATGCATCTAAAAATACAAAAGAGTGAGGAAATACAGAGCTGGGGAACTAAAAGCAGGAGACCAGGATAAAAGAGAAGACAGAGTGAAGATATACAAAATCTCTATTTTGTATTTGTCTACTATTAATTTCTGTATTTATTATATTTCTTATTTTTTTATTCAAAAGTCCTTCAAACAAACAAGAAAGATATGCTTCATTCTTTAATGTTGTTATTTATTTGATAGAGAACTAGATTCTTTCAAAAAGGGATGTGATATGACTATTTTTAGGTGTTTGGACTTTGGGGATGTAAAATGACAGTAGTAAGCCCTGTACATGTCATCTCACTGAACAATTTATAACAGAAAAGTTATTCCAAACGAAAAAAAAGCAATCGTAGAATATCCTAGTTTCCAGTAGGATGGAGAAAAGACGGACTATCGACTTATTATTAATCATTATGGATTTGTTTACTTATAATACTTACATGAAGGATCAGCTGGAGCAAAATGCTGCAGTCCTTAAGAACCCAATCCAAGCATTATTTTGGCTGGAATTGTTATTGTAGTTGGTGTGGTAAATGCATCTTTAAAGCAAAGGGAAAAGTTTTCACAAAATCAATGTGAAAAAGCCTTCTTCACTCAGGCAAGGTGTGTTGATTTGGTTCAATAGTAGGAAATCTGCGATCTGGCCTCCCATGAGACTTTAGTGAAGCCAGGAGATATTATACTGATGGACTCCAGATTAATCCAGATTCTCAGTTGAAGTAACTTGATGAAGGTTTTCTTAATCCATGGATCTACTCCAGTTTTCACCAAGCTGAAGATCTGGCCACGTATAGTGTTTTCTTTTGCAGCACAATGTCTGCAAGTGAATTATGTATAACTGTGTTTTGTTGGTTTTTTTTTTCATAGGGCATTATCAGGAAGGCATGGTAAGTTCATTTGATTATTATCTTTTTCTCGAGGCAGCCAAAGTATACATTTTTTCTGCAGTGGGTGGTCACTTTGATCAAACTGCAAGGAAGTAGAGGATTTCACGTTGCCCTGGCAAATATATAAATATATGCACCACAGGCTATTGTGGCAGTTAACAAAAGGAAAAAACATTAAGATCAGTCTGACCATCTTTAAAACACATTTCATTGCTTTTCAGCACGTGTTAATCTGCAGGTGCTTTGTGGTTTAACCTCCAGAACATTACTGTAGTAGTATTAATGGTCATAAGTTCCCAGCATAATATGAAAGGATGTCTTATCGTAAACCAGCTGGTGAACTCGTTGGGATTCTTGCATATGTTACCTACTTACACTTTAATGACCGAGTCATTTTTCAACAGGCCTGAACACCATGCAAGTTCCTGTGCCTAGTATGTCTTACTGCTAGCAATGAGACTGGCCAAATGCCGGGCCAACAGAAAACACTCATCTGAGGAGCTTTAGGTGGAGTCCCACCAAGAATTTAGCATTTCCTTCTTATATTATTTCAATGGCTGCCTTACAGCTGATTTAAAAGGTTACACGCATGACCTCTTTTCCCTATGTTATCCCTGAGCAGTCTTACTTTGTTTGAAGTCTGCTTTCTACAAATGGCTTTGGATCTACTCTAGCATTTTTTATTGAGGAATATGAATGTAGCTTTTTGCGGAGTCATTCTCCATCATTCAGGTGATTGTCGAAATGGAAATTGCTCAGGAAAGACTCTGGTGCCTTTTTATTTATTTTTTCTTTACGGTTTTCTTCAGAAGGTGACTACAGTAGCGCTCCAGTCATGCCACCCTACGTTGCCTGTCCTGCTGATAATGTCCTAAATTGCATATCAGAATGGCCCCAAAACATCTACACAAAGGATTGTATTGCAGCTGTGTAATCGTAAGCTTCCCTGAGGTGGTGGATAATATAGCACACCACAATGCAGTCGGTGGCCCATGGGGAAAATCTTCCTCTGTAGATGTAGTGACTCTAGGTGTAAACTCATGTTCTGCACACGATGATTTGTTTACTTAGCTCCCTGTATCTGGCTCCTTAAGATTTTATGCATAAAGATACCATTCTTTGTTCATTTTTGAAAAACAGGGTTATTAGGTAATCCAAATCCTACTTGAAAATTATGCTTTTTGTAAGTAGTGGAGAATAAGTTACTAGCAGCTTACAGCAAGAGAGCAGTCTGCAAAAATACGTGATACTTGGAATACAAAGAGACTGTGTTGAAGCATTTTGCTGACTGTTGTCTTAAACGAGTGTGTGCATTAATAAGTGTTTATTCTGCATTTGAACAACTGCTGCTCGGTATATTAACATCTCTGAATGTTTTTCAGAAAGAGATGCATTTGATACTTTATTTGACCATGCTCCAGACAAGCTCAATGTAGTGAAAAAGGTTGGAAGGTTTTTGTTTTTAAAATACGTAACACGTGCATGTGCATGCTTGTGTCTATCTGTTTGTATATATGTAGTGAGTGTATATGTATATAATATATAATTGGCATAGTTTGCAGACATTAAATACAATTAAGCTTTATGATTAAACAAATATACAAATTCATAATTGTAATGTTATTTTTTATTAATATTTAGCAGCATGAACTTAACTTTGGAACACAGAACAACATGTAGTTATCAAAGTTTCCATCAAAAAGAAGTTCTCACAAAGAGTACGTTGAGTAGAACCCAACTGGTAGATTGAGTGTCCTGATGCCAAAGAGGTATCCAGTTTACAACTGCCAGGAGTCTGACCTAGAGTATTTTGGTGGCTGTCAGACTGGAGTGGAGTCCAGCTACCCACTTCCCTATAGTCTGCTACAAGTTTTTTTTTAAGAATTATTAAGGTTTAACAGTGTATTTTTATTTATATACTTCACGTTCATTTTATTTCTGTTCTTCATTCTTGGGCAAAAAAGATTTTTAATGTCACATTTCAATTTTAAAACTTAAAAATTGTGTTGCAGTGTCTTTATTCATGCAGATTCTCTTCTGACTGGAGTTCATACTGCATGTGTTGAACTGCTGCCCTACTGAATAGGCCTTCACTGCATTGTTTTCATATTTCAGACTCTCATAACCTTTGTGAACAAGCATCTCAACAAATTGAATTTGGAGGTCACTGAACTGGAGACCCAGGTGGGATTTTACAGCCTTCCTTAAAAGGGAGGGATAGTTGCACTGTGTTATGCACTATGCCCCCAACTTTATCCAGAAATTTCATTGAATTGTTGTTGATTGAGCTCTAAGATGTTATTTCAGCAGGAAACCCTTCAATTCTAAATGCGTTTGTACGAAGAAGACCCTGACTAATTAAGCAAAGAAATCATGAGGGCAGCTAAATTTCTCTAAAACAGTTTTGTACTTCCACTAGCATAAAAATTAATTAACAGATGCTACCTCTTGAGTGCTGCCAAGTGCTGTAAGTAGAACCTGCGCTTGTTTTGGTCAGGAAAGAACTCTGTCCGCTTGGTTTGATCCAACGTCAAGCTGAACAGTTGTTTCCTGCCTACCTTTATACAAGCACGCAATCGCTTGGGATTACAATGACTCTATTCAGTGAGATACGTTCTTGAGAGTAAAGCTAGTCAAGTGTATAGGCAGCTGTACAGTTGGGCTGCAGGCTTGATTGCACCACGGGAATAATGTGGTACATGGTCTTCTTTCTTGTTCTCAGCTGCTAAATTGGCTGGAAAGAAGCTAAAAGAAAAGCTTAATCCTGCTGTATTAATACCTCCCCATGTGAACAATTGCAGCAGTTACCATAAGAAAATTACAAGGTCAGGCAGGAAGGAAGGATGGTATCCACGCTATCAAAAAAAATCCAACCCAGGTGTCTTCAGGACAGACTTTATTTTATGTCTTGATTCATGTTATTAAGAATCTCTGGTTTATTTAAATAGCTATCAATCTGATAGAGATTTTTCAAATTTAAAATTAAGATTTAGATGGAAATAATGTGTAAGGGCTTTCAGAAAGGTGTTCCCTATGCCTGCTTATTGCATTGTTTACTTTTGGAAAAAAAGTGTTATTCAAGTGTACCTAGAAACCACGTAAGCATTTATCTGAAACAGTATTCCCTAAGATGGGAGATTGTATTTCTATCAGTTGAAAGAAAATTATCTACCTCAGGAAGGTGATGGGTTGCTTCAGATAACTCAGTTTGATTGTGAGGATATCTCACTGCACTGATAGACGTGACGCCACAGGGATAAGAGTAAGACACTTTTAACAAAATCTTAAGGATGTTGCTACTTTTTAGATAGAAATGAAAATATATCATAGCAATTAGGTATCTCCCATCTGTAATTACATACACTTTAAAATTAGATTGACTCAGACTTGCAGTACATGGATAAAGATGAATCTTTGTTCCTTTATTTCCTCCAACGTACTGAATTTCATTGCAGTCATGAGATTGCACCTTCATTCTGCTTTTCCCTGCTCAGGGGATGCATGCCATTTGAAAGCTTGAAAGGTGGCTGTTCTGATTCACCACACCTAGTAGAAGAGAAAGCAAAGGCATAGATCAAAGCCACTGACGACTTCTCTTCCAGGAACTTTATTCCGCATGTGTATTTTAGCATTAGGTCAGTTTTGGAGAAGGCATAACAGAACGTTCTAAATTAAAGGAATCGAAGAAGTGGGATGAGATCTTTTCGTTCCAATTTAAAATATTTGTATTAGTAGTTTGTTGACAGTTCTGCATTAGACAATATATATCATGTTCATTAAGCAAAGTAATGAGTTATTCTTTAGAAAATGTACTGAGAAATGTCTTTTTTACAGTTTGCAGATGGTGTGTACTTAGTTCTGCTAATGGGTCTCCTAGAAGGCTACTTTGTTCCTCTGCACAGCTTTTTCTTGACTCCTGATAGTTTTGAACAAAAGGTAATTAGATTACATTTTTCTGTTAAAAACAAACAAACATATAAACTTGTCTAGTAGTACAAGGATGACACAAACTTTTCTGCATAAGTTTGATGTAAATAGCTGAAATCAGGACAGGACTGTACTGGTAACCATTTCCAAGCATTTTTAAGATCTCAGTATTAATGCTTATCCGTAATAAAAGGGATAATTGTATTAATGATGGGGTGGTTAGCAAGTATTAACTGATTTTAGCAGCCAGTGTGTGATGTTGTTACTGTTCATTAAGTGTATAAATAATTATACACATGAATTGATGACAGAACTGATTTTTTGTGTCCAAAATCCAAGAATTTAGCATTTGAAAGATTTCATGTTTTTTGGAAGCATAAAGGCATATATGTACTATGTATCATTTTAAGACCAACCGTTACCCCAGTGTCTGTTGTTATCCAGGCAATTCTGCTGTCTGTTCAAGACAAGAGCACTTCATGGGCCATCATGTTCCAATTTTTAAACTTGCGGGAGGTGGGCTTTTCTTACTTGTAAGTAATTTTTCTGTGGGTAATATTAGTTCACATGTTATATTTCAATTACTTTTATATTTCTGAAACCACCATCACCACCCAGAAAAAAACAGAACAATGGATTGCCTGGATTCCATAGACCAAATCTTCCATTGATGTACAGAGCCCTGGCTATGTTTTCTTTACAAGCATCTGGGTCTGCAGCTTTAAATACATCTTGTTTTGACCATTTATATTATACTGTATATAGTTCACAATAATGACTACCTTTATTATATTACTAGGTCCTCAATGTATCCTTTGCGTTTGAGCTAATGCAAGATGGTGGATTGGAAAAACCAAAGCCAAGACCAGAAGGTATCTATTCTGGTTTTTTTGTATCTTCTTAAGAATTTGCACTGGATCCAGATCTTATCTCGCAGGATTATGGTACAGCTAAATGAAGGTTAAAATGTTAATGAAAGAGTGAAAGGCAAGATACTCAAGGCTCAGGTAACTCTGTATTTTAAATGGCTGATAGATATGCTTTTTCAAATGTTACAAGGCTTCCTTTCTTGAATGGCTAGGGTAAGATTTGCATGACCAAACATATGCAGTAATACTTAGATATTCACTGAAAGAAAAAGAGTACAATTGTGAATGGTGTCACTGGCAGATATGAATTGCTCCAATTGCTCCATTTTCCCCCATCTCACTTCTTCATACTAAACCTCAAGTATTTCAGTGTCATTTACAAGATTTTTACAAAAGATGTAGATGTTGTGGAAGAAGAATTTCAAATGTTCAGATAACTGCCTTTGAGTGCAGGACCTAATCATGCATATTTAAATTAGATTTAGAGTTGGAGACTGAAAGTAAAATGTGTCTTCAGGGAAGATGAAGGTTTTGCTGCTGACTTTAGCAGGACAGGGCTTCCACTACTCTTTGCTCATATAAATACAGGGTTTAAATCCAGCTTTTTGGGCTGGATATAGGGCCCTTGATTCACCATGTTATAGGGTGCTCTTGTGGTTCCTCCCATGAGAAGTTACTTCTCACCATGCAGGAGCTGGACATGCAGCTTCTGCTCCACTCTTCCCAACAGGGGTGGTAGCTGTGTTTCTGCTGGTTACCTACCATAATAATCAATATGTATTTGTTTTCAAGACCCATTGCAGACTCAGTTCTATGGTGCACACAGTCTTTTCCTACCGTAATATTGGATTGTCATTCCCTGAGGAGTTGGTATAAGCTAATGCTCAGAGTTTTATTTCTAATAGTAAGGGCTCTCTGGAGATTCAGGCACACATCACTGAATCAAGTTCTGCTCCATTCTGCTTATTTTCCATCCCTCCCAACTTCCAGATCATAACAGCAGCAGACATATGCACACACACAAAAAATATGTCTCAGGATTGAGCCTATGCTGCCTACACATTTAATCGGGACCTACCCAGCCTATTTTTAATCTCTTTTTATTTCTTGAACTCTTATCCCCAGTCATGCTTTAGTAAACCATTGGTGACTGTATCACAAACTTTCATGTTTGAAATAGTCAAAGAGAGAAGGGGGAAATAGTGAAATCTAGGGATCCAAGTAAAACAGAGAGTATCTGTGATCCCTTACTCCCCATGGAGGTTTAAAATTCTTATGGCATTCAATTTTTCAGGTATTTATTGCTCTAGGGGACAGCTAATTTTTCCAGTATAAATCAAGCCATAAGGATATTTCAGCATATATAAGACATTTCTTGTGCAATTATTGAAATGCTTAATATGAAACTTCCTGCCCAATGTGAATGGAAAAACACATCTGTTTTATGTGTTGTTACATTGGGCACAATGCCCGTACTTAAAATTTCCAGTGAGCAAGAGAGTATTGAAAAGGATCTTACCCTAAATGTGTATACTAAATACTCTTTAAATTCCTACACTGTTTCTTTGAGGTTCTTGAGGAAAAAATATGCTGAAAAGTGCTTTAGAATATGAAAAACATATTTAGTGGAAAAAAGAATGCAGTTAAATAAATGAGTATGAAAACCAATGATTTTTATGGGGTCAACGGTTTATGTGGGTTATTTGCAATATAAATGAAAAGGTATTAAAAAGCTTTCCATGACCTTTTACTTTCAAAATGGCCAGAACATTAATCTACTGAGTCTGTAATGAATTCATTTGCAGTTTGAGTTTTTGAGATTACTACTTGAAATGTGTACATCAAAGCCAAACTCAAGTTTCTCTTTTTGAAAATTGCAGCCAGTAAAATGTTATACATGTTGGTCAAACACATATAGCAAGGAAAGTAACTCATCTTTCTTTGTGAGCATGCTACTTTTTAATTTGGACCTTTCTGTGGAATTCTGTTGTGGTGGTAGAGTCATCTTGTAATCTTGCAAAGACCTATTAAAGTTACCTCTTTATTCATGTGAAGTTCTGTATTAGGAAATGAAGGTGTTAACAGCATGCTGCTGGCCTAAAAGAGGAAACTTCCCGAGTTACACTCTGCAGTACTGTTTGCACATAACATGTTGTGGGAGCAATGTGTTCTTCGTGTAGCTTTTGGCATTTTCTCTTCATTTTATACCAAGCATTTCTGATCTGATTTATTAAGAGCCACAAAACCATGTGGCCATGGTTTCATGACCATGCAAAGTCTCAGCATAGAATTTAGGTTTGATTGTTTTCACCCTTTGTCCATGGATGTCAGTTTGCCATGTAGCTACAGTTTGCATACTTTGAGAGACCATGCATAGGTTTGATTGGATTCATTCTTCAAAGTATAAACCCTTCACAATCTGTGAGAAACATCACTGTATATAAATATAATGGCAAAAATACCTGATGATTACATACACAATTTACTAGGCAGGCTTGGAGGTTTTGAAGATAATGGGAGTATGCACACCACCTGCTTTACACCTTCATGACCAATTCTAAGAACCAAAGTTAAGAGATTGAGTTCCTGTACAGCCAACAGAAAGAGAGAGGACTATTCTAATTCTGTTCTAATTCTGTTCTGTTCTAATTCTTTTCTATTCTTTCTGAGGGCAATTCTGAGTCCCTATTTGAGACTGAATATTCCTTGAAGCACTAGCATAGACTGCTGCAGTAGTACTTGTCAGTTTGTTTTATAGATTTCTTGTGAAATAATATTGACTTTCTCAACAACTTCTCTTGGAAACAGCAGGTATTCATTAGCTTTTTGTTTCCTATAAATCCTTTACTTTAGATGTTGAGTTTCTAAGGACTGATTCAGCCATGTACATCAGCTAACTCACAGCATTTTCAGAAGTGTCTTAGAGAGGCACTTGTACACCTAGCTGCTTTAGATCCTTTAGAAAATTTAAACTTGCCTCTATCTATCTTGCTGAAATTAGTCCTAATAAAGGATGTTGCAGCCCAGAATGGGCCAAGTTCTGCAAATCTTACGTAAGAGAAGAGTTCCATTGGTTCCTGCCTGATGATTTTTTCAAAATCATTACTTTTCAGCCACAACCGACTGAAGATTCGGTCATATAAATATACGTAATCCTAGGCACGATTTATCTCATGGGCATCTAAACCTTGGTTGCGTTTCTTCATCGACACCGTTAGGCATTTGAATCCCTAACTAAAAGTGGTTGAAATAATGATTTTTGAGTTGCCAGTTTAAAAACTGTGCTTTATTTATATTTCTACTCTTTCTTACTGTCTTTATGATTCGAATGTTCATGGATATGGATCTGAACAAGGAAAGGGAGTAGAGAATAGGCACTTTTTCTGAAAATGTTTTGAGCTAATAGTTATTAATGTGTTTTTTCCCTTGTCATTTTTTCTAGATATTGTGAACTGTGACTTGAAGTCTACATTGAGAGTACTGTACAATTTGTTTACCAAATACAGGAACGTGGAGTGAAGAACTGATTCGGGACATAAAGAAAGAATCATAACTAGCATATTTTTCATCGGTATTCCTCTGCATCTTTATCCTAAAAGGAACTAAACCATGTATCTGAAGAATTTTTAATTGAATATTCTTGCATTACTATTTTCATAGTAGATTTAAAACTAATATAAATTATGAAGAAAAAGGTTTGGAGGAAGGTATTTAGGTGTATTCTGGGAGAATTAATGTCTCAATAGTAACTGTCTTCACACTGTTTTATAGTAGGTGAAGCAAGAATGAAAAAAACCAGTAACTTTAATTCAAATCAGCCTTTGAAGCCAATCAGAGGAAGATTCAGCACTGAGTATCTATTTTAATATTTTTTACATATATCTTTTCTAATCTGGGGATTTTCTATCCATGATAAGATGGTTGCATTCTAATTATGAGAAGTGTGCACAGGGAGAAACAGTTAAATACTCTTGTTCACAGCTAAAAAGAGACTTTCTCAAGCCTTTAACCTGATTAATTTGTATTTCCAGTGCTGTTAGGCTTGAATTTTATGGGTACAAACTGAAGTGGCTACTCATTCCTTCAGACTTATTATAATGTGATACTCTGCTTTAAATATGTGTTATTGAGCATTCCACATAAGCACGCTTTGCAGCTTGTGACTTGGTTTAGTTCAAGGAAGAAATCTATTTTGCAAAGTACACGTTTCAGGAAAACACACCTGTATAATACAGTTTCTCTATAATATTTGTATTATTACGTAGTATTAGAAAGTAAAAGAATGGCTTGTTTTTCTTTCAGTAGTTTAAACACAGGATTGCCAGGTTGCAAGTATAGATTTATTGCTAAATAGGATTTAGAATCTATCCCTTTGGTTGCTTTCATGATGAATGTATGTTACTGCATAATGTCTAACACAAAAAATAAGATTTATTTTCCAGAAACATTCCTGTAGCCTTTCAGATACAAAAGCACTACTTTTAGGTCAAAACTACTTCCATCTGTAAAGACTCCATGTGATGTTCTTTGGTCATTTTACATGGCTATAAGGAGTACTTTTTTCTAATTATAACCAAGTATAAGCTGTTATCTGTTTAGTTTTAGCTTTAACAGACACAAAAGAGAAATGAGAGTTGATTTTTCCCTTAGCCTTTATATTAAGCACCAGCTATGTTTCCATAAAGAAGCTGATAGAGACTGCCTGACACAAGTGTTACTCATCAAAAACTGCACTGGCATAAGTTGAGGAGTAAATTAATCAGTCTTGATGATAGTATTAGATACCTTTCCAAAAGAAGTATTCCAGTGCAACCACAGATTCTTGGGATCCTGGGTTACAGATTTAGAAATCTTCGGACTGCTTAGTGCAGGAAGGAGACTTAGTTAATTGTCATCCAATTATGGCAGAACTGGTATAGGTGAAAGGGAAAGCAATCTGTCAGCTCTTGAGTCTGTTCATCTGAAGACACGCAGTGCTGGCAAGAACAGTCAATAACAGCTATATGTTACTTAGTACATAAAGCATTACATATTTTTCAATTTTTCAGGTTTGTTTTTTTTTTTTTAATGTAGAGTTTTCCAGTGCAACATTAGCATAAAGGGAAGACAAGCAATTATGTTCTGTCTTTGATGAACACTGACTGATGTTTAATAACAAAATGATACTGACTTCTGCTGGAGGGCCACAGAAATTATTATCCTGAGAAGTAAATATCAACTTTTGCAAAGGAAAGTCAATATTTAATTCAAAGGAAAGTCAATATTTAATTCAAAGGAAAATACTTGGATGTTCTCTGAACTCAGAAATTGTTGTCTGATTGTTATAAGCATTCTAAATATCTTTATTAAAATATTTTTTTACCTCTATATTTTAACTGAGTTTCTGAAAGTAGAGATGCAGAGAATAACAATTATTTGCCTTTTACACAGGTAAATAACTGGACGTTTTGACCTTGGTGACAATTAACATGATTTCATTATATCTTTAATATCTGAGAAGCTAAATGATAGGAATTAACAAAGCATTTTTTGAGCAAACTGAGACAGAACTTCTCATGTATATACCAGCAGCAATTTCAGCTTATTTTAATGTTTCACATAGAAGTTTTTCATTTGCACACTTAGATTGTAGTAATTGTAATTGTTAATTAAAAAATGTGTGATGTTTTTTCTGCAGATCATGCTCAGCTAAAATACTCTTTTACATCTCAGCAATGCCAAAACACTTTGCCATTGTTTTCAGGAGTGCACTTTCTTTGAAGAGGAGATTTATATAGGTAAAGGAAAAAGGTTAGGAACAGTGAAACTAGGTTTTGCCTGGTCTTGAAATTAAGTATTCCTATGCTATATTGGTATAACATTACTGGAGATTTTGAAGTCTGTCAGACTCCATTTTCCATCCTTAAAAAACATAAAACTGAGACAGAATGATGAAATCCTCATGCTGAAATGCAATTATGCAGAACCATAGAAACATTTAAACAATATTCAACCTTTACACAACTATCTATCCTGTGGTAAGAATTTATGTAAATTAAAATCTGCTATATAAACAAGAGTGTCCTATGTAAATATAGACCCATGTGATAGTTTTAACGCATTCACACAAATAGTATATGCTGCCATGTAGGAGTGGGTCACTGCTTATATTTTTGACAGTGTAGATTTAAATAGCTATCAGATAAATATGAAATCTAATATACAGATTATATCTAATATTTATTGATTTGATACAGAATATTATAGAAATATAGAATACTACTGTAGACAGTTTGCTCTTCAGCTATCAGTGTAGGCCAGCACCTTCCTTCAGGGAAGTGAAATGTTAAGTTAGCTAGGCCAAATTCTGCTGACACCCCTGATGCTTTTATTGTTGATACACAGCAGTGTATACTGATGTACAGCTGAATGCAGGATTTTCCCCACTGTTTATATTAAAATAGAAGTTGTTTAAGTTTTAGGTCAGTCCTGGTTTTATTTATATTTTCTTTAAATGATTAAATAGATCCAAATCAATGGATTTAGCCCATGTAAGATACGAACAGTCACCTGGAGAGGCCAGTTTCTCTACTGGTCCCAGAGGAGCCTCTGATCTTGAGGCTGCTATCTCGGCGCTTTGGCTAGGTTTCTAAAGCCAGGTAGTATGAATCCAAGCTACTGCCTTAAGATCTCATGGTGGTATTTGGATCTCACCACTCAGGCCAATGTGCTTGTCTGTTGTGCTCTGTCACATGAAGGCCCACAGTAGCTGAGTCCACCAAAAACTGGCAGATTGTTAGCCCGCCTTGAGTAACAAACAAAGAGTAAACATTTCTGCTGCTGGGGGATTATGAAACTGCCAAAAGAACAGAGTTTTCTGTGCTTCTCTGAGTTCTAACCCATCCATTGCATCCAGCAATATGGTATCCAGATTCGTTTTGTGGTTGGAGATAGGCATCCTTTCCCTGCTGATGGATCCTGGCATGCTCTGTCAATCACACAAAACTGTTATTTTTTTCAAAGAGGAGCTACAGATTGTCAATAGTATGGCAAAAACATGTTGTCAAAGTAATTATCTAAAATCCTAATATCTTGAGGTCAACTCCTTTCAGATTTCTTTCCCAGCTGACTGGCATTTAGTTGCCATAAAGAACAGGCCCTATAAAAAAGGTATTGAAGGAATCTTTGCATAATTTTACCTGAAACACACACATAAAGCCCAGAATTGGATTGCTCTGTATTTCCGATCAAGTACAGATGCACCAAGTTTCTTATTCAGTGAGCTGACTGCAGAATATCTAGTTCGTTACATTCCTTAGTCAGTAGATATCTTTCTGTTACAGGGGGTCAGCAGCTCTTGCAGCTGTGTAGTTCAGGAATTTGAGTGGACCAGCAAGTCCTACTCTACTTTGATTGACTGTGGACTGAGTTGCTGATTGGCATATCTCCATGTAAACTGGTGGCATTAAATCAACAGAGCATTTGGTTCTTTCTGTTTTACAGAGGGTTACAGTACTTGGGAATCGTTTACATTCAGGCAGACTATATTGATTGAAGTAAATGCTACTTGGTTGACCTTTGTTCTTATTTTTATAAAGTATGTTTTTACATTCATGTTTCAGATTAATTTAGCTGACACCTTACTGCAAACTACAGTGTTGTAAAGCAGAATGGCTTTTAAAAGTAATGGGGTTTATTTCATTAGAGAAAGATACATATGATATTTAATATACTAGATACTAGCTTTAGGTCTAGGTTTTGTTATTCTTGTCTTCCTATCAAAACAGCCTTCATGAATGACCTGTGTGTGTGCGCCAAGCACTCAAAGAGAGAACAGTGCCTTGACCTCTTGCAAGATTTTCTACACTGTTACCTAATAGACTTTTGTCATTTTACTGTAAGAATTAGTGTGGGTTTTCTCTTTACAGTTAAAGTACAATTAAAGGCTGAAGAAATCCTTTGTAGAAAGTCATAATTAGTTTAAAGTAAGATATTTTGTTTTGATGTATCACAAGAAAAATTGAGTTAACAGTACCAAAATTCCAATATTATGTATACCTCAGCATCCACAGATTTTCCAAAGAAGTTTTGAGTCATTTAACATTTACTAGGGCTAATTTTATGTATTTTGACAATATTTTCTGTGTGACTATTTCTTTTTGAAATAATGAGGTTTTCTTTTCTGTCTAACAGTTTAATACTACACACTCTGCCACAATGTTAGTGTCATTGAAATATTTGGTTCTCAATTTCAATAACAAACTAATTGAGAAAAAAGAATGTTTGCAAAATTTGCTTCTTAACATATGCATCTGAAAATAATAATTAGTTTAAATTAAGCTGCATTGCCTTCAACTACAGAGTTAGTAGCTTTCACAGACTATATTTTATGTACTCTGTAAGTAAGAGACACTCTGTTGCTGATTTTTTTCCCGTGCTTTTTCTGAAACCTTTGTTATGATCCACAATAAAATTTGCACCTGAAAATCAACACTGTATGTTGTTGTTGGGTCAAAGTATGAGATGTATGGCAATAAATTAGGAAGGTTGTATGGTTTATGTTTTTGGAGCTTCCAGACCTCTCTGTGCATCTAACCTATTCTTAGTTACCTCTTTGTGGGTGTGCTCGGTGTTTATTATTATTATTTTCTGTGGGGGCTGGTGACAGCTGAAAGTGGGTTGGCAAAAACAGCCATGTAAACATACGCTTGAAATGATTAACAGCAGCAGGTCAGGAAAAATGCCGTATGTGACTCAAAATAGCAAAGTATACCTTTGCTTTAACGTTACTGTGCTGAACACTTTAGTGGTAGTATTGCAGCTGGGTATAATGCAATTTTCTGTGGAGTAATTTTGTTAATTTGAAATTTAACAAAATGTTAGTGAAATGTTTAAATGATCAAAATTAAACTGTCTGTTTCAGAAAATAACTGCATTTAGGAAGATTTTGAGATCTATTTTTTTGTAAACTTGTTTTTGTTGTGACTCTTTAATCCAGGAGCTTCAATGCAGAACTTGGAACCAGTCAAAAAATATAGGCATCTAAAGTGCTACAGATCAACATTTTTAGCCACTGAATTCCTGGAATGAATCCAGAAGCAGGTGTTTGATTTTTAGGTCTGCTTGTAAAGCTGAAACCACCAAGTAGAACTGCCTAATCAACAGGGAAGCCTAAGGACAGGGTGAGTTTTAATGCCATTCTTCAATACCAGCCCTATTGCTCAGGGTTGGAAAGTAGTTATCTCTATCTGCTTAGGATCCACGGTCTTAAGCCGCACCATATGCACTTACGGCTTTTGTCCTGAATTTTATGGATTTTGTCCCGAATTTTATGGATTTTGTCCCAAAGAGCAAGTAGACTTGTTCTTCTTCAAACATTGCAGTACAAAAAAAGGTCACAGTCTGGCTACCTCTATTTATTTATCTCTATTCACCCAGAAAGTAAAAAATCTGGGTTTAATGCCCTTCTGCACCTGTGGGAGTTAGATCTCGTCCTTAGAAGAGTGCTGTAACCTGCAATATGAACTTAAGGTGATATGCTTTTTTTAGTGGTCTTGAAGGAGCACTGTCAACTCATAAGCTGAAGTTGCAACTCTGTGTATAAAGTAATTCCACATTAAATGACAGGGAAAGAAAAAGAGCAGAAGAGGGACCAAAACCAGTGCTTAGGTTGTTGAAAAGACGGAAAGGGATATGGGGGAAGAACCTGTCTTCTGGGCCTCCTGTAAGGCCTACTTCTGTATTTTAGTCAATCAAAGGGTGCTAAAATACCAAACACATTTTGAAGAGGAACAGGACTAACATCAGCTCTGTTTCAATGCGAAGTTCCTGCTGAGCTTTGGTCACTCTGACTCCTTTCTTCTAGGACTCTGCTGTCAAAACAGCCCCAAGAGAAGCTATTCCTACCCTACACAGCCTGGAGCCTGAGTTAGGTTTGCATTTCCTCAGGCAAAGCAAATAATAGTTTCATCCCCTGCTTCCTACCTTTCTCTAGCCATTAGGTGAGCTGACATGGGAAGGTGAGCACCACATCATCTACAAGCTGTGTTTTAGGAAAATGGCAGACTCAACTGCATTTTGTTTGTAAAGCCAGTTGAGGTTTCTTGGCCCTTCTCCGAGCACAAGTACTGGATTGAGTGCTACATCTCATTTTTGGATCCCAGCCAGATTAAAACTAGAACTACTCAGTCCCATTGAGACTGGGTCAGCTTCGAACATGAAAATCAAGGGTGAAATTTAGATGGCTTCAGGGGGAGGTGGTGCTTGAACAGATTTTCCAGGATTGCAGCCTTGGTGCCTATATTCTGTGTGAAGAGCAGAAAGTCTGCCTGGGGCCATGCCCCTCACATGGGCTGGGGAGGGAAAACGGGAAGAGCATCTTCTGCTTCCCTTCTGAGATCTCCACGTCGTGGCAGACTGCACAGACTGTTTCCTACTTGGCTCAGTTTAATTTTATTGGGAATATGCCTGAAAACATGCTTTAACTATTCCTCCCTCTCCTGGATGTTTGCACTGTTCCAGTTAGGTGAAAATTAATACTAAACTAGCATGTTGAGGCTCTAAAGTCTTCAACTGTGACTAATCAGCACCATCCACTGCTTAGGGCTTTTGATGCTGGAAGGAATGAATGGTGCTGACTGTAGTCATGTCTCTGAATGATTAGTCCGTTGGATCACATGCCAAATTTATAACTGTTATATTAGATGAACAGATGAGGGCTATTAAATTACGTGCAGGGGGGTGGGGGGAAATCGCTGTGACCAGAACTTGCTTTTTTTTCTTTTTTTTTTTAAAATGTAATTTTCCATTCTTTTTCCTTTTTTTTTTTGGGGGGGGTGACAATACTTCAGTAAGGCAAGGAGTACATATATTCCTGTGCACAGACTCAAACTTGCAAGGTGCTGAGGACTGTAGCCTCAATTCAGCAAAATACTGAATTAATTTTAAATATGTGAGAAAAGTCCTTGTGGTTTCTTTGGGTCTGTTTTACCTAGAAATGGATAAATATTCATATTGCTGGGGGAAGCCTCAGTCACATTTACACTGAGGCCTGCGTTGTATCGTCTTCATATCTTAGCACAATCCTATATAATTACACCCACAAACCCATTACTTTTAAGGCCTGCTTTCCTCAAAGGATGCCTTGTAGCCGCTTCGTAAATTAGCTCATAAAAGATACATGCTTCTTGTCCACTCTTGTATTCATTAAGTTTCACCTGCATGAGGGTTGAAAAACCAGGATAATTTATGTCTTCTCTTGTGAGGCCCTTGGAGATCAGATAACTAAATCAACTGCAGAGCAGCAGAATGCTGCTGTCTGCTTTCAACCTTGGCACTAAGTTTTAGGCCGATATAACTCAGGTGTGCTTATTATTGCTGTTTGGTTTATATCCATGCCTGCAGGGTTTGTTGCACTAGCGGTTCCATGAATGCATGCTATGATACAGTCCTTGTCTTGAAAGGCTCACAGTCGTGCAGGAATGTGGGAGGAGGAAAGCTGTAAGTGAACTCCTCTAACTTTACACAGAAGATCATGATAGGTATGGATTAGAAACCAGGTTCCCCTTTCTGTACCCTATCTGTGCTTTCAAGTTGTGGTGTAAAACAAGGAACTAGAAAGTTACCAATGAGGCTTGTGTGGAATGCCAGTCCCCAGGGGAAAAGGGACAAGAGGAGTTACAAAGGCTGTTAGCTTAAAAGATTACCACGCTTCTTGTGGTAAAGATGTAGATGCTTAGCATCAGGCCACTGAGGCAAGTAAGCGTATGGGTTTGTTAGGTTGCTTGGGGAGCAATTTTTCCCACTGAAGTGCTGCAGGGATGTCGGCTAGGAGGAAATTGCCAGCATTACAAGTTATGTGCATGTGATTTAGACTTTCCTCTATGTGACGGCAGCTTAAACACTTTCATGTGCATATTGTTACAATAATAGAGTATTGAAGGTGTCAGTCCTGGGTTTCTAAGCCTTCTGTACATCCAGATCTTTCTGAACGCTTTCTAATGGCACTTGAATAGACAGAAAGGACATCATTAGAGCAGATATGTATTCTTAATTGCATAAAAACCTTGCACATCTACTGTCTGAAACCAGCACTCAGTTCAAACAGTGTCATAACCTCTAGCTTCATTTTTTCTGTGTTATTGGGACAAATTAACCCATTAGCTGCACAGACTCTATTGTGAGTCAGAGGTATATGACTCATATGAATAGAACACATTTCTGTTCTGGTTTTAATTAACTTGGCCTCCACCCAAATCCTCCTTACAAATGAAAGATATTAGATTAGCTGAAGTCTACAATACATTTTTATGGTTTGTGCTAAACTTACATGTGTATTTTTATGAGATAATGCTACAAAAAAAAAGATACCCATGAATGCACTAGCTTAAAAAGTAAGCAACAGAACTGCCTTATTTGACAGACTGTTAATGTATTGTAATTAATTGTGTTTGTTTGCCTTGCAAACTATAAGAAAACAAAAAAAGAAATGCACAATCCTAACACATTAGGAAATTTGTCCCAGTCTTGATTCAGACAAGTGGAAAACCAGTTTGTGGTGGTTACATTTTCGATAGAAGTACAGTGTTAGGTGGCACTTGCCTTTGTGATTTTTCATAATTTTGCTATCTGAGAACTTTTATTTTCTTTCTTCCTTTCTCTTTTAAGATAAAATGTGAAGATTGAATTGGTCAGGATCTCTGTCAGTATTTCTAATTGGGTCACTGTGCCTTCTCCTAATAAAGCAATACCAAAATCAAATGAACTCCTCAAATATAAATGGCAGAGAGGGTAATCTGAGCCACTACTGAGTGTAGCCTGTCAAAACAGAAGCCATACTAACTGTATTTACACAATTTTAAAAGAATTAAAACAAAAAACAAGAAAACAATCCACCCCTCTCTGACCCTCACAGAAATCAACTCCTGAATCTTATTTAACACTGAACTTTCTTCATGGCACCTTGGGGACTCTTAATGCAAATGAGAATCAGGCATACAGATACTTGGTGGAGCCTTCCTGCAACACCACTACCTCTAAAGAAACAAGTGCAGAGCAAAAGCAGAGGGTGAGGGGAAGAGAGAGAAATGTATCTTTGTGTGAACACTTTATAGTTTGCAACACGCTCGTATAACAGAATGAGGGTGGGCCAGCTGGCTGTAAAATAACCTAGACTGATAAATTAATCAGGAGTATGCTCTGTGTGCCACCAACTGTCCTGTGACTAATAAGTTAGTTTTCTACTTTGGCAGGTTCCGTGAGTTTACTTGTAGCATGAAGAGGAGACCTGGAGGAAAAAGGTCAGGTTTTAAAAGTGGCTTAGTTTGAGGAGCTCTGAAATGAAAACTTGCATGGGGACTACTACTTCCCAGACTCTGCAGTCCCACAGTTTAATTCCAGTTGCTTAGAGCACTTAATCAAGATCTGCCTTCAACTCTGACTGCTGCCAGTTAGTCCTGATAAAACCCTAACTCGCCTTCTCATTGCCTAAGTGGTGACATTAGGACTTCCATCAAAGCAAAGAAATTAGAGGCACGTAGCAGACTCAGCTTCATTTAGCCAGAGCTCCATGTCCAGATTCAAAGATTTTTTTGTCGTGGAGGGACATTGTCCTCCCATGCAACAAAGATAGTCTGGCAATGGATTTGCTACAATATGCACTTCCCAGTCACTGTGGAAAGTTACCAAGTTGTTAGGAAGCTGATTTAGGGCACAGATTTATATACTGGTATTTTGAACAGTTACACTGCTTTTCAGGAACATACACATTCCTCAGTTGAAAGTTTTGAGTGTTGATTTCTGAAATTCCATTGCTGATAACTAGACTTTGCTTTTCATTTTTCATTAGCCACAGTAGATTTTCTATGCCCACATTGTTTGATGTTGGATTACCAAAACTGTCTGAATTTCTGTTTTCTGCTTACAATAACGTCCCTCCATTGAACAGAGCTCCTTTATATAATCTACGAAGTACTGTATGATCCACCAGGGTGCAGAGCACGATGTGAAGATAGGATACTAATGGGCAAGTTTCTCTGAGTCAGCTCTGCCTCCTTTTGGGATATATGTACAAGGAAACTTGCATCAAACCTCAGGATGTCCCTGTTACCATGTGTCCTCAGTAGCAGAAAAGATCCAGGACTCTCCTTCACTTTTTGGTTAAGGAAGTTACCTGTAGTTGTACTACTAGAAGGGGGAAGAAGCAGTTGTACCCTGATGTGAGAAAAAGGATGGATCTCGCTGGGGCAGCACAGTCCCAGCACCTTTAGTAATCTCTTTTGTAGCAGACCTATAACTTGGCTTCTGTGCACTTCCAGAAAATAAGCTGAACTATCTTGTGTTGCTGGGTCTGTCTCATGTACCTTAACACTTTAACCCCAGAAGTCTTATGATCCTCTTTTCTCTCCTGTAGTATGACACAACCTCACCAGTAATTTTGATATCAAGACTAACTTCTGCTACTTCTAAGATCTCTTTCCCAATGGCTCAGTTACTCAGGCAGACCTCTGGGATAGAGAGTTAAACCGCAGTGAGTAACACCAACAGAAAACTTCTGCTGTCTTAAGTTAGGCAAAATTTTCCACTAGGTGAATTCCCCCGATTAAAAATGAGAATATTTGTTCCAGGGAATCAAGACACGCCTGTTATTTAAATGCAATTTCTCTTTTATTACTGGCTTATTAAAACTTACAGTTCTCTATTAATCAGCATTTCTTAATTAACATAAAATTCCCAGTGTCTGGTACAATTCCACCACCCACAATCCAGTGCTATCCTGTTCATTTCTATTTAGACTACATATTGCTCGGGTAGGTAGGATTAGATTGCATGCTGCAATTATTTTCAGGGAGGACTGTGACACTTGGCCTTGATCTTGGCTTTCTCTAGTACAGAGCACTGTAAGTATCCTATATTTATTTATAACTTGTTAGGGGGAACAACAGAGGCTTTCTGACACTGTGCACTTATTTTCTTTTCACACTGTAAAGGAGTTACAGGGAGGAGAGCTTTGCCATTTGGAAAAAAGGTCTTACAATTTAATCAGAATACAATTTCAGCCAACCAACTAGTTCAATCAGCCAGTCCAATTATGGTGTGGGTTGAGCAAGTCTCTGTGCTCAGGGTTCCCTTGAGTTGCTTTTAGTTATGAAACAAAAGTAAGAAATTAGGCCAGTTATACTCTATTGACTTCTAATCATACAGCTTCCAAGAGTATATAGCAGCATAGCTTTGCCTAAATTAATATTTGGCATCTCACCGCTATGACTAGGCTTTGCCACCAGTTGAAAGCTAAATTGGGAATGCTCATTCCAAATGGCAAATTACATATGTGCTTGTCTCTGGACTGGTTTTAACCCTTGCAACACTGCAGATGCACTCTTGGTGCAGTGCTAAAAGAGCTGCATCATCTCTCCCATCACCATCTAAGAACAACAGGTACTTTCCTGAGTGCCTTGCCTCCTCCATTAGTTACTTCCTCCTTGACTAACTCTCCTAAAATCTTGTATGAGCCTTTCCACCAAATTTTTTCTACCTACTTTAATCCTTCAAAATGCCCAGTTCCCAAACCCCCCTTCATCTAATCATACCTTATGACCTACTTCATCTTCTAGGTGTCCCTTCTCCCTGGTTAAGGTAGTTGATCAACCCAACATCCAAACAATCAAATTCATGCAGCTGATCACGCCGTTGTCTCACCAAAACCCTTTTTTTTTTCCAACTGGTCTTAAGCACTATGTCATTCCTGTTCCTTTTCTCCAAGCAACTTTAGAAGCTTTGAATGGTTTCTTTATCTTGCTGCACACAACAACTGATAGAGCTTCTTATCTCTATCATCAACCTCTTGTTCTATGGACACGCTCATAACACTTCCCCACTCATCCCCCTGCTACAATTTTAAAAGGTAGGATTAAAAGAGCATGTATCAATCAGTTTTTGCCACGATCCAGCACATTCTGCAACATAATTTGCAAGACCTTTTTCTTCTTCCCTAAGATTATTCTAAGAAAAAAGTCCAAATTCTGACCCAGCAAACAGTCTGTAGCCATTGCTTCATTCATGGCTGGTCAAATATGTGTCTGTTCACACAGACTGCAATTTACTGACTGCACAATATGGGGAGTATGGCTGCATGTCTGCCCATTACATTGCAGAACAGTATTAAGCCAGAAAAGTGCTGGGAAAACCTCAAAAGTGCCTGAGTTTGGATATATCCCAAATGTTTTGGTTTCTTGTGTGCACTGACAGAAGTCAGAAGAGAAAACAGAAAGACCTCTAAATGTGCTATTGTTCATTCACCTCCCTTTAATTCTCTGATCCTGCCCTTTGAAATGGCTGCAGTCTTTATTCACTCTTTACTCTTCATTTCACTCCTCAGTTGCAGTTGCGTACCGCTTTGCATACAGTGCCATGGAAGCAAATTGCTGAAAACAGTCACGTTGTTGCAAAGTGAAAATGGGATTTGAGGAATTAACCGAACTTCTTATAGAGTAGTTACAAAGACCCCCATGGAGTTGACAAATATGAAGGTTATTACTTGCAATCCTGCAAAGTTAGAAAATGAAGAGGTTACACTTCTTGAAGTTGAGTTGCATCTGCACGTCTCTCTATGTGATACTGTTGGGTTTTCAAGCCCAGATGAAATTAAGTGATAAAATCTGCTTCTAAACTATTAGTGTTATATGCACCTAAGGACAGCTTTATCCTTTGATACCACTCTGGAACTTCCCATTTTATGAAATAAAAGTTGTGTATCCGTGTATGTAGGATTAAGTCCTCCCTGCTCTGCAGATGATGAAGTTGCTTTTCTCTAAATCATTTTCCTCCTCTCTAGCAAATGGTCAGGCCAGACTCCTAGAAAACAGAAATAATCAGTATTTGCTGTTAAGCTGTCCTCTGAAGTAGGTAGATTACATGGTATGGTCTGAATTATTAAAGAAGTCAGAGATCATTTTGTAATGTACTGAAATAAAACTGTATCTAAAGATGTATTTTGCTAAGTTAAAGTTAGATCTTAACATTTGAGAATTATTTGGGTGTTTAGGATAGCATGAGAATTAATTCCAGAAACAAGATATAATCGGTTCACCTTTCTTGGCACTGTATCTTGCTAAACAGAAAAAAAACCCTCATTTCATTTACTATATAATTATCCTCATGTTTGCTTGAATGAAAGCATAGCAAAGATCACATTTCTGGCACATTTGGGAGCAAAACGGTTAAATTGCTAACAAATAATGTTTTGTAGTTTGTATGAGAGCCAAGAAGATTAATGAAATGTTCATGAGAGAGTCTGGCAAGTGGCCACATTCCTATGGGAACATTGCTGCAGTGAGGTTTAACGGAGCATGAGGGACATTAAGAAACAAATGTGTGGGAGTTTTAGGGTGAACTGTAAATGATCAAGAATCTAGTAAAACTAGATACCATGTATTTTGCCTTTGAGGCTTTCCAGTGGATCTCTGTAACATTTCTCATCCTTATCTAAAGTCTGAGAAGATGAGCAAAGTGCATCCTCCTTGGGATGTTTAAGAGCAGCTGTCAAACACTTGAGCTCTGCTGACTTATTTGAATGTTACAGCAGATGTAAACTCATTAAACAAATGGCTACAAGAAATAAGGCTTTTAGCCTGACCAGAGTTTTTGTGTAGAAGCTCCTCAGTTTAATGCTGAATCTGCCAGCCTGCTCAAATCTTGCATGTGCTTTTAATTGCAAAAAGCTGTGTTAATTTCACTCTTTTAGACAAGCCAAGGAGAAGCTGCATTATGACAGCATTATTTCTATTTCTGCTGTACCACCACCGCCCCTTTCACAGCAGTTGTCTCTGAAATGCATCCTTATTGCCCATGCAAATACACTAACATGCTGTATTTCAATTAAGTTAGTGAATGTTATATTTAATCAAAGATAAGGAAACAAGCTAAGTTTGCTGTTTCAGAAGAAAAACTCTTTATCAGAAAGATTGCTAATAGCAATCAAACACTTCTTTTTGCCATACCAAAAGATAAATTAAACAGGAAGCTCTCAGTTTCCCTAAGAGCAGGGCAGGCATTGAGAGATGTATGGACTTTACCGTATGCCTTCTAGAGGTTTTCCAAATTAGCTAAAATAATCGTCAATTATCATCGTGGATAGCTATTAAAGTGAAGGAAACCTGTGTTCTTACTTACCTTTCCACTAGATGGCAATGGTACATGGTAGTTACGTGTACTTTAGTAGAGGAAATCTTTAAAAATGAAAATTTTATTAAAGGTTTGAATAACCCTTTAAATGAGGACGGTCGTACTATTAACATATGCTGAAACACAGCTGTCTCAGCAGTCCCTATATGAAGCAGTAAAGCTAATTTTCTTTGTGTAACAAATGCAATATCTAGATTTAGAATTAACACAGATATGGATAATAAGCCTATTCAAAAGCAAATACAGTACTGTGATGATGAAGCTGTCTAACACACTGAAGTGCGTACTAAGTTTTTACTTTAATGCTGGATGAGGCACTTTTCTGGTATTAAAACCAGGAGACAAACCAATTTTTGGAGTCATTTTGTTGACTTCGATAGAGTTACATTAGGGATGGATTTGGTTCAGGGCTTTTGCATCACAAAATTAAGAGTGCACACTACTGTGTGAGGAGGGGAGAGGACTGTTCTTTCTGTGGTGAGTCAGAACAGCAGCCAAAATGGGACTCTTTTGTAAAAGCTGCCCCAAAGCCATTTGAGGGCATTACATCCTAAAGGTGATGTTGGAGGAGGAGGGTGAGAGGGGGAAGAAAAGCAGAAAAAAGTACTTTAATGTACCCAAAGATCTGAAGAAAAGCAATAGACATTCAGACAGATGGGGTATCTGAATCAGGCTACTGGTGAGCTGGCATCTGTGGAGACCATTTGAGGTCTGTCTGTAATTCAGAATACACCATAGTAGATTACTGCTATGTAATACACTGCTTTTTCCTAGCGTGTGGCAGTTTGTTGTGATGTGGATTAACTGTTTTGCTATGAAATAGTCCATAGTGATCTACCTGACCGCACAGGACCTGCTTCCCAGTGGCTAGATAGAGAATGTGTGGGTATTAAAGTGTCTTGATTTAAGGAAAATCTTTGATGTGATCACAAATGCATATCGATGTAGAACATTTGTCCTTTGCTAGTCATGTGCTTCAGACTGGAAGTTTTTTTGATAGCTACCACCTACAGAACTTTCAAATTCATTCCATGACAAAACAAGATCAAATTCAAAATACAAAAGTTTAACTGCCTCCTAATCAAAACATTAACCCAGCAAGATGAATAACCAAACCTGCATTCCTAAATAGAGTTCTGTGTTTAATTACTGTTGTATCTTTATTTTGTACCATCAGTTCATCATATTATTATTCTTATTTAGATCTGCTTCTGGTTCCAGCAACGAACCAGCCAGTTACATTATTATTAGTGAAATATTTTGAGAAGAGTTTGATTGGTTTAGTTCTTCAGTTAGGACTACTTGTGACTTCTGAAATGAAGTACAGTACTGTAGTTCAGGCATTGAACTATGTCTCTGGTGATAAGATTATTTCCTTTCCTTACTCTGCCACTCTGTTTCTACCATGACCATGGCTAATTTACTTGGACTTGTCAGATATGTCCACCTCACTGCTGCTGTCAAGCATTCCTTATTGTCTGGCTCCAAGGCATAGTCAACCAGAAGCTTGAAGCACTAGGACTGTGGTGGGCACTGGTCTAAATAAATCTGAACTGCTGTCCTGCTTCCTCCAAGGCCTAGTGCCTGCTAACATAGATAGGATTTAGGTGCCCAAATATTGTGAAGAACTAGGCTTTTGTTCCTTCATAGTCCTCTAGATTGTCACTTTAGCATCTTTGTAGGTCAAACCCTATGAATATCAATACTTGCTAACATTTAACTCCTCACAAGTTTCATAGGATCTTTAGCAAAAACCTTGCCCTTTTGTCACCTTACCAAATGCATCCATGTTAGTCTGGCTAATACACACATGGAGAGCCAGGGGCTGCCAACAGCCCACAAGACAGCACAGCTAGCCTGCATGACAGCAGCCTCATGTCAACAGGATATCTGTCAAGAAAAGGGGCTACTCTCTTCCTCGGTAGGGAGGAGTTCAGCAGCAAGCTTCAAAGATGCAAGTTGTGCTCCCACAGCAGTAAACTCAGAGCAGTTCACATGATCCATGGTGAGTGTGTGACCAACCAGAGAAAAACATGCCATATTTCCATTGGTACTGGCTTTTCCAGGGATAGCCCTGTGGATAGGATTTTTCTAGTATTGTCCCTGATGCATGTTCTTTTGCTCTGTGCAGGTGTATTAGCAAAGGGTTTACATAGCAGCCTCTTCAGACTAGCTCTGGTATTTTGAGGAAAAGTAAAATGCTGCATTGGAATCTTTCAGATTTGGAACTAGCACAGATGGTGGACTGCACACATGCCTGTATCTCTCAGACTTGTCCCATCTGTAAGATCCTGGTTCCTCCATCCCCAGCATGCTCAGAATTAGTTTGCTGGGCCAGGCAAACTACAGATGTATCCACCAGAAGCAGAAGAGATTGACTGTTAGATTTGTGGGCTGTCCTTACTCCCTTTCCTTATGCCCTACAGAGAGAGAAGACAGGTCATCTCCTAGAATGACTGTTGCTGACTCCCACCCCAGACTGACTTGACTCTTGATCTCTTCAGGCTTGTCATGAGATGGAGAGGGCGAGAGGCCCTCAATGTCATATGTTTCCCTAACACATGCTCCAGGGTGTGTGGAGTGAAACAACTGTGGGATACCATTAGCTCCAAAAATAATCTGAAACTGAGTCTCTTCTCCCTGGGATCTGTTGCGTTGACTTGGGGAAGGATAAAAATGACTGACTAATCATTGTAGTCTTCACAGACACCTGTGGAAATATGGCTGAGAAACGGGCTTTCAAGGCCTGCCCAGAAATATCCCTAAAGCCACCTCTCCCACAGGCTCAGTCTTTCTCAGCCTGCACTGTTCCAAAGTACTGGTGAAGCAAGATGAAGGTGAAGTGACTCTTCTGTTGGGTGTGTGGGATATGTATAGCATGGATGCCCAGCACTCCACCCTGTGCTCGCTCTGCAGGTGTTGTCACTGCTGTGCACTGTTGAAGAAAGGGAGTAACTCCTGGCCCCTTCTTCTCTGTGTTTCCCACTCTCACCTTCCCAGACCCAGCACTCCTGTTCAGGAACAGAATTGCTCTGAAACTGTCACAGGCTCCTTTTTGCCTGGTGTAATGGTTTTAGTCCTAAGAGAGAAATCTGGACATAGAGTGCCTCTCTCAAAGTGTCAAGGAGGCTTGCAGAGTTCCAGAGGTCCCATTGTGCTTTTCAGAAGCCTCATGGTTACAGCTGTATTAAATCAATCCCTATAGCTGATTATGAGAAGTCATGTTCACAGTAGGTGGACATGGCAACACATCATATTCTGCTACATTTCTGAAAAAAATGGGTTTTTTACAGCTCAGCTCTAGTTGAGGGGTCTTTGCAAACGTCCTGAAATATTGTCAAGCAGAATCAATAGTATTAATATTATTAAGCTCAGAGACCATTTTTGAGGACAGAACTTCTTCAGGAAAGAGAAACAAACAATAAAATCATATGCTCAGGTCCCATTTTGTCACAGAGAAGTGGATTTCATTACCTGCTGGAATAGGTCCAACTGCTCTTATCTAAGTGGAAGCTCTGGCTGTGCTTTAAGAATGATGTTGTTGGGTTCTTTTTGTTCTTGTCTTGTCTTGTCTTGTTTTATTTTATTTTATTTTATTTTTTGCACTATTGACTTGTGACAGCAAGTGAAAGATGCTGGTTGAGCATGAGGAAATGACAATTCCCACTGTGTTACCCTGGCATTACCTAGATTGGTGCATGTGGTTCTACACAAAAAAGACCACTTTTCAGTGTGTTCCTAATGACTGGACACCTAGGCAAAGGAAGAAATTCTTCTTTCTTTAGTAACTGCAGAGTGGAAGATGTGCTCCAAAGCATGGGGTTTTTTTTGTTCTGGAATACTTCTCTCTCTGAACAATATTAACACCTCTTGCAGGACCTGTGTTCTCTTCTTAACTCTGAGCATTGCTCTGACATCCACAGTTAGCCCAGAGAACCAGGGAAAACTGCTTAGAGCTACAGCTTTCCAAGGAGGCCAGGAGACCTTTTGTGGCCTTGTGGCTCAACTAAACGTCTGAGGTGGCTGTTTGTAGTGTGACCATTCCAGCCAAACTCAGCTGGTGGGCAGTGGTGCTGAGGAACAAGAAAAACCCCTTTCTCCCTTTGCTGGGAAGTTCATTTAAATTTGGTCTCATGCTCTTTCATAAAGCCTATTTTTCTGCATCACACTCCGACAGTTTTACGTACCAGACTACAAAAACACTCCAGCAAATCAACTATAGGCAATGCAATGGCCAGGCCATATTCTTGGACCCGTGTAAAGAACTCTAAATACAGTCTTGTGTATAAAAAAAAATCACAAATGTAAGTCAACGTCATGGATTTTTAAGGTCTGAGTCATTATTTTGTATACATGTCAACAACAGTCCTGCTTTTGATTTAGTGATGACTGTAGATTCAGATCCCTGGGTTCGATTTAGTCTTGTCTCAGCCTTACTGGAAATGGTTTCAAGTGTCAGTACCTTGGTGTATTGATAGTGTAATACACAGTGAAAACATAGTACCACACATAGCGATAGTCCTTGTTTTCTTCTTAAACTTCATAGCTGAACAAACTATGGAAGTAAGCTTTCAATGTTTGCACGATCAGGTATGTTCTGTTTATTTACTGTGTGTGTCTCTACAAATTTGTTGAGTTTAAGGAAAGAAACTTACAGGCTTTTGGAGGAATATTTAGCTAATTAACTCTCAGCAAAGACTGGCTATGTCTGGCTGTAGCATGGAGAAGGAAGGACATGAAACTGATTCCATCATCATGTCCGGTCTTTTCCAGCTCATCTTCCTGTCACTTTATGTCCAGAAGCTGGGGCACAGGTATATTCCCTCCCCTCAACTGGTACATAAGCAGACCATTCACTCAGTTCTTAAAGACTAGTTGGAGGAATGACTCCAGAACAGGGATATGCTTGGTTAGTCCCTCTTTGTAGCAGCCCTTAGATACTGTAGTGATGAAGTCAGTAAGAGTGTGCCTGTGAGAGGAAATAACAGGTTTGCTCCTGGCACGCACGAGACCTGAGTCACTGCTTGAGGACTGCAGCCATGCCATACTCCACGAGGCTCTGGGGCTGGTGTCGCAGAGCTGCCAACTGCACTCGGGCCTCGAGCAATAGCGCGCGCTGGTTATTAATCCCCGCTGTGAAGAAGAGGTGAGTGATACTTCTACAACTAAGATTTCCCAAAGTAGTTTTTACTAATTAGTCAAGAAAATGAATAAGAAATATGTTCCTTCCCTCAGAAGGCTCTAATCCCACTTGACTGAGCAGTATTAAGCAATCCTATCAAAGAGAATGTATTTTTGAAGCAGTCCTTGGGGCAAAATTAGAGCTTCAAGAATAAGAAATAATGAGATTTGTAGGGGGGAGAGGCTTTTTTATTTTTGGAACAAATATTAAAGAAGAGCCTTTGCTCCTGAGTCAAGTTCCCATGCTTTTTCATTATGTTCTTTGGCTGAAGTGGTCTTTAGATAACAAATGTGTCAAGCTGTTCTGTCTCACTAAGTTAGAATTAGGTTATGTCTGTGCAGAAGAAAGTTTTGGAATAGCTGCAAAAACAATTACAACACTGTTTGATTCACTGATGATGTTAATTGTAAATCCATATTAATCTAGGGCTGGGCAGGAACTGTCAGAAGGATTCATTTTCTATGTACCATGACAGATGCTTGTCTCCCTTTTCTTTTTTCTGGTGCCTTAGACCTTAGATATCTCCAGTATTTTCTGAAAGCATAAACAGTAGCCTGAAGCAAAGTTACTGTTGATAGGATGGTTGCAATGGCCTATATAAATCTCCTTACATGACTTCAGCTCTCATAAAAGCAACTCATAATATTTTAATCATATTCTGGAAGTGCTTGAATACTAACACACAAGAAATATTGTACCAACAGCTAGTTTCTTACTTAGGAAACTTTAAGGTGAGTGTTTCCTTTTTGGTGCGATTCTTAACAAGGGACAGATACAAAATGCAAACTGGGAGAGAAAGTCAAGAATGGAAGATAAAAATGTTTTTTTACGCCATTTTAAATTCAAGATAGAAAGCTGTTCTTCCCAGTCAGGTGCCATGTCTCTTTCTGTTTGCAAGAATTTTCAAACTCTGTACCTGCTGCTGAGCTATGGAAGGCTATTTGTATGGGAAGTGTTTCTATGTTTGGGGCTATGATTTTTGGAAGCTTGTCAGATTTGTATGCTCTAGTGTGCAAATTTTTAAAGCTGCTCAGATATTTACAAGTTGTCCTAGCGATGAGGAAAGCATGAAAAAATACAACATACTTGTTGATTTTGCCTCTTGTAGATAGATGGTTTGGCAATTTGTCACGTGATAATACCAATTTATAAGCAAGATTAAAGATACAGAGGCATGGTGTGGGTGCCAGGAGATGTAACTTTAGTGTGGGTTCCAGGTTACTGGTGTCACTTCAGTGTGACCACACTACCAAGGGGCTGAGCCAGAGGTGAGTTATACAGCTGCCTAACTGAATGGAGAGAGCAGGAGTGATGTACCATAATCCCACAGATTTTCTGCTGGTAGGAAGAGCTCTGAGATAGAAACAGCTGCTGAGAGATTCCAGCAGAGTATAGAAACAAAGTGAAATGTCCTGTGTCTGTGGCAAAGCCCACATGAAAAATTCAATTAATTTTAGTATAGTGTTGAAAAATTACCAGTTTCATGGCTGTGAGACCAATGAAGCTACTGATGAATATGAATAGGGCAGTTCATATTCACAAGCATCTTATTAGGCTCTCCACAGACTCAGGGAGCTCTTGCTGTTTCAAAGTATGTTTGAATCACATTTTTCTCTGCAGCCATAAAGAGCTAAAAAATTGGGGGAGGGGAGTGGTTAATGATTAGCAAAGATGGGTGCAAATTCATGTCACAGAAATTGAATAGAGATCACAGATCTTCCAGGCCCTTCTGTAGCTGGCATAAACAAAGGAATCACTAAATTGTTCCTGCGACAGAGGCTGCACAGCCCGTGAAAGGGTCCTATTAAGTGTGCTTTTACCCAGAACATTTATGACTGTAATTGCTGATGCAAGTTACTTAGCACAGCAACTGACAGTTCATTCATAACTTGGTGGTTTCTCCGTTAATAAGTTACCCCCTAATTAGTTCCTGTGAAGGTACTTTATGAAATCATAAAGTCATATTCTTGTAACTTCTCCAGCATGACATCTGCCCCGTGTTAGCCACAAAGGCCTGGAATTCACCAGTCTGCTGAGCTATAGTTGGAAGATGACTGGAGATGGGAGAGGAAGATGAAACTGCTCTCTGTGCTTCTCAGTCCTAAAATTAAGGGCTGAAACAGGAACAGCATCAACTAGGGTGCTTAGGCCCCTCCAGCATCCAGCTGGTTGGTGGGGGAGTGGAATGCATCCCTGCACTGGAAAATGGCATAAGGACCATTAATTATGGTGACACTGTGTCCTCTGTGATTCCCCATACTCAGATGAGATCCTCATCAGTAGAGGTCCAAGGATCTGACCATGATTTCTTCTGGTGGCTTATGTTTCCCTCTAGTTCTTGTTAAGGAAATCAAATGCATATTCTATAGCTAATCCAAGGATAAACTGGCCTTCCTTTTTTGCTGTGCTTACTCCAACTTCTTTTGAATATTCAAAGATAATAATGGACTATCCCTACTATTCCCTTGCTTTTGTTTTGAGTTGTTTAAACGAATTTCCAAGATCATGACCTTCAGCATCAGCAGTGTCATCTGCTTGAGAGACATTTGCATCATCTTGGCAGCCAAAGACCTAGAGTTACAGCCCTTTACACTGCCTGTTACTGTGCAGCAAAAAGAGCCTTCTGGAGGGGGGGGGGCGGGGAAGAAAAGAAAGATCATACTTTTACTTTGTTTTGTATTTTGTCTTGCTTTCTGCATTCCCATGCAAGTATAGGGTACTATCAGCCAGTACTAACTCACCTTTCAGATTAAAGTCAGAGCTGACCATTATCTGCACTGAGACCACTTAAGGAGGATATTGTCCTACAGGGGCTGCACAATTTGAGATTAATATAATGGTGGTCTTAAGCATTTTGCATGGGCTTTTTTCTTTCTCTAGAGTTAGTGGTCTGAACTTCAAATCCAGGTAGGTCTGAAGTTATCTAAAGGGTTATCTCTGGCACACCAAATCCATAGGAGAAATTTATGAAGCTTCGGCGGGTATACTGTTAGTAAAGATCTCTCATCTCTGTAAAATGTATCAAAGTGTCAAGATAAAGCTGGAAATCTTTTGGCTAGGTCTTTTTCTTAGTCTTAGTCCCAAACTTCCAGGAAATGCAATTTTCTGATGCTTTTTAGCTAAAGGTCCCATTTAAGCCAAGTACTTTGTACCTGAGTATTTCTGTAATGACTAACTTACTTAATCAGATGTAGTACTCTACAGCTAGGTCTCCATTAGTTAACCCAAGTTTCCTGCTGTTATGTTATTTATTAAGATGGTTATTTCTTGAATTGAAATTTGAGATACCTATTAACACATGTTACGAGCTGAACAGATGGCTATGTATTTCTAACTTTAAAAAATACGTTATGCAGCCAATACAGCTGTCCTGCCATCCAGAGGAGTCATAAAAATTAAACTGAACTTTACCTAACATATTTATATTTTTTCTTAAATATTTATTCAAAAGTTTCTGAAATGCAAATTTTACTGCCCTGGAAAAATGCTAATTTTCGTAACACTTGACATACTAGAAAAGATCATCCCAAGGTAAGAAATAACTGCAGATCAAATCTAATGACTGGCCTGCAGTGCAGCATTTTAAAAATTAGGATCTCAGTTTACAAAAAGGCTTACACCAAATGATCAGATATGGCCATTACGTGGACAGAGGGCGAGGACAGCCATGTCACTGCTAGGTTTTCTTGTGGTCCAGAGCATGAAGTTGTGGCAAGGAGTGAAGTATCTTTTGCCTCATCAAGTGCAGTTTCTGAACTGGAGTTGAGCAGCACAGCCCAGAGCCACTTTTAAAGCTACTAAAGTAGCTTTGGTTGAGAGCGGGAGAAGGGTCTGCTGAGGATTTCTCCTGGAAGGTGCATGGTGAGGGGGTGTAGGGACCCAAGGAGCTTGGCCAGAGTGACCTAAGCCTCTCGAAACTACCAGAAGCACTGGTAGTTTTGCTGTGTGTGACGTTACACTCTTAGTCATGCCAACTTGGCGCTTAGTATCAAAGTAAATTTTTTTGTAGCGTTAAATGTTTTTATTATTTTTTACAACATCAAGTTTTATGGGATTTCTGTCAACCAGCTGCAATCATAACAACAATAAAACGATGTGTATGTTTAGTGAATAGAGTGCTGGTAGAGGTCTTGTATTGGCTGCCATTGGAGCTGAAGCTCTCCAGTTATCCAGGGAACAGGTGTTGGAGGTCAGCAGTAGGACAGGCTTGCCCAGCCTTGCTCCCAGAACATGCTCAGCCCATGCCAGCACATGGCAGTAGCGTAGAGGGGGTGAGCATCCCTCTTCCTCTCCTACAGGTGAGGGGAATTGAAACACAAAGGGGTTAACAGATTTGTTTGAAGTCAGTCCTCCAGCTGGTCACAAAGTCAGAAATAAAGCCCACGTTTCTGCAGGTTCCACCAGCATATTTCACAATTAGGCTATCTGAGTTTTTTCTACTATCAACTGCTAAGAAACGCTCTAAGACCTATTTGTGTGTGATTTCAATAAGCCAGCCATGCGACTCCTTAGGGAGGAAATACACAGTGCAAAATTATGGACTACAGAACCTCATTACTCCAGTCACCCAGACCGCAGCTCTAACCAAGGGCTGCTTCGTTGACTCCAGGGAAGGGAAATGCTAGTTCTAGTCCAATTCCTTTGGGACAGTTGTCTCTAGCACAAAAGCATATGCAAACTGAAGTTTCTTTTTCATCATCGAAACTTGGGAGCAGGGTTACACTGGCACTGTAGAGGTACCTGGTATTGCAGGGGGTCACAGAGCTTGTTTGAGTACCACAGGTAGCCCAGCCACAGCAACCCAAACCACCACACGAGCTAGTTGCCCTGTGAAGCAGCTTTGTCGGACAAAGCTGAACAGTGAAGTGACTCTTGTTACCCAAGCCAGATTGCTTACCTGGCTCTCTCTGCTGCATTGTAGGTTGCAGTGAGGGCATTCCCATGCCTCTTCTGTGGGGCAGCATGAGGAAATTTGAACAGCTTTGGTTTGAAACTGGCAACTTCCATGGAGAAGGGACAGGAGAGCTGTGAGTTAACACTTGACATGATCATTTATTTTGGTTCTAGATGTTAGAGCTGTTAAATCTGGAGTTTCACCGGCAGGCATCATGAAGGTCCCTTCCCAACAGTTGTGGCTGTGAAACAAATATGGATGTGAAACAAATAGGGGCTACTGTGCTCAGAAACAAAGGTAACAGCCTCCTTTTAAAATTGACATCTTTTGAGAAAGAAAGTCTTCCATCTAGACAGAGCAGGACTTGAAACAGTTTTGGGGAATTTATAGATGAAAATGGGAATTTTAATTACATTTTTAAAAAGCACAAAAATTGGATGTCCTTAGAATCACAGTTCACAATTCAGCTGGGCTGGACAGTTTGGGGAGCAAGAAAGGAATATATGTTTACACTGTAGCAAATATAAAAGAAGCAATCTTAACTAAATTATGTGTGATACCTTTTCTGTTTGCTTTTCTTTGGTATGTTGTTAGGAAACGGGCCAATTTCAGGAATGTAGTTTTTAATTTTCACTACTATGGTGGGTAAACTGATAGCCTTTGCAAAAATATGGTGTAACGTTCTGGGGATAAGACCAGACCACACTGACTGACACGAAAAGAAATTGTCCCTTTAGAAAACATAAACCTCTAGAACTGCAGAACTGTGAGGGATTTCAGAAAATCACTCAGTCTAGCCCTGCACTGAGGCAGGATCAAGTACTCCCAGACCACCCTGGCACATGCATATCCTAACTTCTCAAAAACTTCCTGTGAAGGAGGCTCCTCTGCCTCCCCAGTTGGCCTGTTCTGGTGTCTCACCATTATAATGCCTCATAACATAACAGAGATTCAGAACATGTCTGTGTTATGTTTATAGTAGGGACAAATTTGCACTGTCATGACAAGGTAAAGGATTCCTAAAGTGCATTTCACATGAGGTTTAACTTAAAATTTTAGGGCTTTTTTATGTTGCCAGAACAACAGGAAGGGCCTGCTAATGTAAGTGAAAGCAAGGCACTCAGTTTGTGATGATCTTCCTATGGTTGGAGACTAAGAAAACTCCCTAGGACAATGATGGTATTGGTTACATAAAGAAAAGTAGATCATATACTTCATTTCTTCTCTGACAGTGTTGTACTGTGCCAAAATTTGAATTGTCTGGAAGCAATAAAAAGAACTGCATTGATAACAAGAGAGGGTGCAAGATTCTGAAACCATCTGTCACATATTTTAACACATATACAATAGACTTTTGATGTAATTTAATAGTTGTTTCCCATGCTTTGTGTATTCCATCTTCCTCAGTTTAACATTGAAGGAGAACTTTCAGATACACCTATGTCACCGCCTTGTGTGGTACATCCCATGTCCAGATGAAGCTGTACAAAGTAACGGACAAGGTAAGCCTGCAACTCTCATCATCTGCATTTCTGCCTACCCTCTCAAAAAGAGCAAAACTCTGCAGGAGACAACAGATTGCCTTCCCTCTCTCTTTCGCTGAAAATGGTACAGCTCTTTTCCATTTATTTCCCTACTTGAAATCACCTGTTGGTCTCCAGACAGCTCCAGACCTGCATCTCACACAGGAGCCCTGCAGCTTCCCCTCCTCCATGACCCCATATGCTGGAAGCAGCTGGTCGGTCTGATCTGTGATCTATTAACCAGCTGCACTTGGCACACAGAGTTATGGAGGAGCAGAGAGAGGCTGCAGGTGAGGGTGTGCCTCCAAGCGTAGCCCCAAGCTGAAAGAAAGGCACGCTCTTCAGCTGCCGCACAATGCTGGGTGGCCTCCACTTGCACGTGACTTGTGCTCAGCGTCTCACTCAACGCAGCAGCAAAAGCTGGGAGGCCTGAAAATCTGTTTTGTTGCATGATGTGCCATAATTGACGGGAAGGTATCTGGTCTTCTTCTAGAATGCCTATTTTTAAGGATGTTTTCTCGCTGTGAATTGAATGAACCAGTTTTGCAATCTGCTAAAGGCCCCACCCTGCCTAACCCTGGCTAGTTAACCTGTAACAGATTGCAAAACTGGTTTGAGTCACACAGTGAAGAGACATAAATTCAGTTTTTAATAGTTTAACTCTCCTCCTACCAATAACATAAGACATTAGTTGTTAATAGTGGTGCCATAGAAGAAGCACAACACATGTCACGCAGTCATTCCTTTGCCACACTGGAATAGCTCATTTCTATGGTTTTAGAGATTAAAAACTATGTAGGCAGGAGTAAAAGTCCCTTCCCAGTGCTGCAGCCTGGGTGCGTAATTCATATTCTGTATGTGGGATTCACATATACACCATGAAGAGCTCTGACATAACTGAGCAGCCATAGTTCATGCATTGCCTTGCTAAGCCACTGTAACTGGCTTGTGTGTCTGAGCTAATGCTGGAGTGAAATGTAGGTAAATATCTCCCCCCCTTCAAACCTGGGCAGCAGAACAAACCCATGGCTCAAACAGTTTAAAGGTATGGACAATGTTTTATACATGTAGGATGCTAATGCTGATATATTACTAAAACAACTTGATCCCATGCAAGTCTACTTTCCCCATTGTTTTGCTGCAATGCATGGTCAGAAGGAGCCATGCATGCCTTGCCTACTGATATAAAACGTAAAGTCAATGAACGCTCCTTCTGAGCAGGTGGCCCTTCCAATCGCCTTCAGATTTCCCATTCCCTCTGGCCCATTTTCAACCTGTCATTCTTTTATTGCAAAAGGGAAAGACTGAGCAGGAGTTATAATGCAGAGATACCTCAATGGCTAATTCCAGTCCAGATGCAGCCAACAAGTAAATTTTGCCCAGGCTACACCAGGGCCACAAAATTGATGAAGCCCACTTACCTGTTTGAGAAGATATACTGGTGGCCATGCTCCTGGTCTTGTGGAAAGGAGAGATTATGTGTCATTTCAGTTCCCAGTTTGGAGGGCTACATCCACTAATGCTTGCCCAGAAAAGCTGGAACAGTCCCATTGCTTTCTTCTGCAAGGAGCACAATAAAATGCAATGAATGGCTCTGAAGGAGAATCCACTGCTCTGCAACAGAGCTGCCTCCTGCTAGACAGTGCTTTCTCCATGGGGCTTGGAGGAGTGTATTTGTCTCAGGCAGAGGAGGACATTAAACTCAAGTTCCTTCAGTCCTGAGTGGACCAAAGCTTATCTACTTTGCTACCAGGGAAGGACAGTGAATGGCAATGTCACCTTCTTCCTCTCATTGCTGTAAAGCACAGAAGCCAAGTGCCAGTTTGAAAAGCAAGAGCTTTTCACCCTCAGCAGAGGCAGCTAGAGTCTGAATTGCAAGAGGAGAACACCTCCTGTTACACCAAACAAGGTGTCTTCATGCTGACAGGGACAGACCTCTAACTGCTTTCCTGAGGATTTCCCTTTTGGCTAGTTCTAGGTACCTTTAATTTACCTCTGGTGACTGTTATTCTCAGGCACCTGGCTTTTCCCATGCACTGTCCATTGCATCTAACATGAAAGCAAAGCCATAAGGCATGAATTGCAACACGGAATGTTGGGGAGGTTTATTCTTAAGAGCATTAGGGCTGGGGTCACCTATGCCAGTATGGGGAAAACATTTTAAAAAGGAAGGAAGGAAAAGAAAATAGCATAAACAAAAGTTATTGCACTGTGGTTTTGTTCAGGTAATTTTTGTGCAAATGGTATTGCCCAAATGAGCGGAGGGCTCAGAGAGCCTTTTGGTGCAGGGGGGCTGGCAGGTGGTGGTACACTAGCAGGGTTCAGCCGTGAGTCACTACTCTTTGCTAGTACGGACAAGATTAGATGAAGAAGCACTGCCCAAGGAAGGGTTACAGGCTTCTAATTTTGTCTAACTACTACCCAGTGTTTCTTCTTTACTTGCCTTCAGCTATTAGAAGTGACTCAAAAGCCTTTGCCTACCTATAACTATGTATGTAAGGCCATTATTATTAATAAATCAAACTACTTCCCTTTGTATGTGCTCGGAAGGAGTTTAACATTGCTAAATTCTCTACTGCAGCTAAGAACACGGCCGTTCTGAGTTTTGGTTCTTTCCAACAGTTACTGATGTCTGTTCTGAAATACCTCTATTTTACAAGCCATTTAATTGCTTACTTTAAAAATTCACCAAAGCTCATGTGGGGCCTGATTTTCAGTGAACCTCAGTTCTGCACCCACAAGGAATTTAGATGACTCTCTAACCTCATATTAAGTGAATAAATTATAAAGATCACTTTTTAAAACTATTGATTGTACCTGACAGACATTCAGGACACAATATCTTAAGGCATAAAAGTGGTACTCATTTGTTTCTAGAGTATTTTGGAAGTTGACTTGTGGACAAGTTGGGAGCTTGGCTTTTCAACTACACCAGAGACCAAAAAGTTGCAAGAACTAACAGAGCTGGGGAGAGGATTTTTATATGTAAATAAGAAAGAAAAAAGAACTACTGGAGGGCAGTGTGGTAGATGTGTTTGCATTAGGAAAGAGTGATGTGCTAGAGGCGTAAAGAGCAGTTAAAGAATTGGATGGTATTGAGTGCTGCTGTTACCTTAGCTACTGTGAGGATTGCTTTGACTTCCCATAACAATTTCCAGTTGGCAAAAAGGAAGTACTAATGCTTAGGGCACAGGGGTGGTGTGAGGATCAACTGCTTAGTGTTTATAAAGTGCTTTGAAAATGATAAATGCTATGTAAATCAGGAAATGCTGACAGACATCATCCATCTGGGACTGATTGTGAAAAATAACAAATTAACTAATTTCTTCAGGACCTAGAGGGTGAAAGAAGCACATAAAACATACAAGGCTGTGCAGGTGGTAGAGTAACTGCACTCATGAGGTCACCTAAGATGAAATCATATGTGAAATGAGGTCAGGATTCTCTATGTTTATGATAAGCATATGTCCATTACATCATCTCATTGTTTGACACACTTCTACTGTACTATTTAATGACCATTTACAGGACCTGTGATTCACAGTTCCTTATGTGTCCCACTTACCTGTGACACCCACTGTGGGCAGAGCACTTTGCCCTGTGTGCTGTGTGGCACACAGCCCTGAGCCCTGAATGCTTACTGACTAGCATGACCTGTGGTTGTCCCTGTCTTCCTTCTGCCAAAACCTGTTCATTTGGACTGTACAGCTATTCCCCCACCTTTGGGAGGCATCGCTCTTTCTGCAGGATACCTGTTTGAGGTGGTCCTCCATTCCCATGGACCACTTCAAACACTGGCAGTGCATCCTGACTGGCTCTCTATGGGATGTAATGCATCATGAGCATATGAGCAGAAAAGCCAGAACAAAGAGAGCATTTGCAATCAGGATTAAGCTTCACAGCAGCCAGTCCATCCACTGGAGCTTGCAAAGCTGCAAAAGTCTGAATTTTAAGGGCATTAGACAGTTGTTTTAATTTCAAGTAAGTAACACTGTCAGTTCAGTTACTGTTTGTCATTACTGGAACATGGCAGAGAAAAAGCAGTGAGAGAAGAGACAGTCCAATATTAAAATTAAAGGTGGGAATCCTGTTCTGGTAGCCTAAAGCACCAGCTAGCCTCAGTGGCTCCTACCTCTTCAGATGACTTTTTTTTTTCCTGTTTCCAAAACTGCCTTCCTAAATACAGGCCAGATGAAAAGTGTCTGTTGTTCCCCATGGGAAAGATGAGGAAATGTCAGGATTTACATGGTGATATTTACTACTATAAATTCTGTAATGGCCATTCCAGAAACTTGATTCAGTAGTTCTCATCCCCATCAACTGAGTCTGTCTAACTACATACCCATACACCATTATGATTTCTCAGCATCTTTAGGTAATTTTTTCTTCTTTCATTACCCAACCAACTGCAAATTACTCTTTGTAATTTTCTAAGTAAAAAGCCATGTAAGGCTGGCCTTCAAGGATTAGTTGCAGTAAGGAATGCATTACCTCTCTTTAGATTTCCTTTTATGCTCATTTGAACATCTGAATAGTCAAGTTTAACAGGAGACAGCAATATATTCTTCTGAGTCCCTTTCCTTTGCCTCTCCTCTCCCACTTTCCCCCTTCAAAAGTAGAAAGGCCGAATCCTGCCAGGTTTGAATCGCTTCAGGAATGGTGCTTTGCCCTCTCAGCTCCCCAGTTCTGTCCTGAACAAACCCTGAGCTTTGCAGGTGGCTGGAACAAGTTTCTATATTATACTAGAAGAATATGCACAGAGAAAATAGCGAGGCAAGAGGAACTCAGGTACTTTTTACAGGTGTCATTATGCAGATGACATAGAAGAGCGTGACAAGAGGACGTATCTCTTCTGACTTTTTCCTTTCTTAACAACATCACCCTTAACACCTCTGCAGAGCTCAGACTTTCTCACTTTGATTCTGTCCCAATTTTATTTACCATATGTGATTCTACCTGCGTTATGAATGGAGAAATGGAAAACCCAGTGTAAACAAGGGTAACTACATTCTAGTTGAGCCTTCAGTATGCAATCTGTCCTACCTGCTTTGGTCATATATCAGGTATCCCTTCCACTTCAGATGAAGCTTGGTTTTGTATTTATCAGAACATCCAATGATACTTTGGACTCTGTAGGGATAAGGAGTGTTAAATATTTCTTCCTTGTCTAGGACAGTTTGTTTTCACTTTAGACGCTGTCACTCATGGTTCACTGGTTTTGGTAGCCTTCCCCAACACTGGCAAATTCTCCCTTAGCACGTGGCTGTCCAGGGATTAAGTGAAGCAGCAGCCAGGGGAGCCGATGTATGCTGCCCTTGGTGGGACGGGGGAAGTGGCCTTTGCACTCCTGACCTGGGGATGAGGAGCATCAGCAGGAAACGCAGCTCAGCTTTTTGCCAGCGGCTCCATGTCACCCGCGTGTCTGCTTATGCCCAGAGTTGTTTATAAACAGATCGGTCCAAATGCTGCACTGATTTGTGCCTTTTGCATTCTCAGCAAAGTCGAGTGTGAAAGTGGAATTGGTCTTATTGCAGAAGGAGTCACTGTCTCTGGTGGAGCTGCCTGGCACTTTCTCTAGTGAAATGTCTTCCATTTCTTGTGTTAAGATGGTATAATGACTCCCGTGTTTGCTGCTGATCTTTGAAATTTGGTTGGTTAATGACTTTACCATCCCACAACATGCTTCTTTCCACACTAATAGTATGGACAGATGCCCAGGCCAGGCCTAGCAGGGAACCAGGTCTGTGGGACCCATTGCCTTTGCAGTGGTGGCAAGGTGATCACAGGCTGATTTGGAAGCAGCAGCACCACAGGGGACAAAGGCAAGGCCTGCCCTCGAAAGGACATGCTGCAGCCTCCGAGGTGGAGGCAGGTGGTGAAGAGCTGGACGGACTGCCACAGGGGTGTGCTGGGACAAACTGACACCAAGAATGGTGTCAGTTGTGTGTCCTTCTTGATGACTGCAAAAGGCCTACTTAGGAATGATTCCTTTTGGAAAGAAGAAAGTCTGACCCCTGTCTCTCCCTGTAGAAGTTACCTGTGGAGTCATTTTGGTGAGATGAATGAATGCTTGTGAATGATCTTGTACAACAGATCTCACAGGAGAAGATGCTTTTAAGTGCGTTGAAATATTCCTTGGATGTAGATTTTGAGCATGATCCAAAGGAAGCCTGGAACAACACTTCAGTGGTTAAGATCAACATTAAGGTGTCTTTTATTGTTATTATTACTATTACTATTATTAATATTATTCAGGTGTCTAGATAAGTATTGAGATTTCCCAGAATAGGTACCCACCTAAAAACCATTGAAATCAAAGGAAATTAGGCACTTAGGTACTGAAGAGGATTAAAAATACCTACACGTAACTTCAAGCATCTAAATATCATTAGAAACCTGGACCAAAGTGAAGGGAGGGAAGAAAATATGCTATTTGCATATTAAGTAGGCTGAGAAGTGCTCAGAAACCTGGAATTTTGATGAATCAAAGAAAAGAGATTCTTTGGGAATTTGAATAGGATTTTTTTTCTTCTTTTTTCCCCCCCAGCAGAAAATGATGGTAATACAACAAAATTTGTAGTGCAAAATATTTTTTAAAAGCCCAACCACCCCAGTGGTTTTCACAGTAATTTGTTTCAATCAGTGGTGCTAAGAATTATTGCTATCAGTAGAAGGAATAGGCTGCTGTGCTGATATTGTTTGCTCTAAAGCAGGGCAAGAGCCACACCATTTTGATGGTAGTGATTTCATCAATGGCAGAAATACACAGCCCTGCACTCTGGTAGTGTAATTTTAAAACAGCTCTCAGTTCACCTTTAGAAATAAGCAACCAGAATTGTCTGAAATTATATATTTCCACTCTCCGTACTATTTTAACTCAGTTGGGTTCTGAGGCCGTGGTTCATGTCCTGGCTTCCTCTCGACTCAACTATTGTAATTCATTATTAAACTGTTATTTGTTTTCATTCTTTACACTGTCTGCTGCTTTACAAAGCTCAACAGCTACATTTATAATATGGAGAGCTCTGTTCCATTACATTACAACTTCCCCGTAGTATTTTTTTGGCATGTTCAACAACACATTGATTTGGGTATTTAATTCTTCGCACACTATAGATTAACCCTAATCTACATAGTGCTTTTAAGCATTTCCCAAGATTAGCAGTTTTCCTAATCTGAACTGCAATCCAAAAACAAAGTTTTAAAACTCTTTTGGTGCTTGTAACCAAAATGCTGTATCCAAGTATTGTCGAGCTTTGAGGTTCATTCCAAGTCCAAAATGGGCTCTGGATCTGGAATTTGCAAAGTCCATCTTGGTTTTGTCTGCCAATACTCTCTAGGCAGATAGGAGTTTACTTACTCCTAGAGTAAACTACGAATTCTGTTAACCCTGTATCTTTGGGTACTGTTTCATCTCTTGGAGACTTAAAAGCATTATCTGTCTTTGGGTGGCTGGGATGAGACACGTGAGTTATGTGCCCTGTACCTGGCATAGCTAACGGCAAAGAGGAAGAGACCTACAGCTCTTCTGTTGGGCTCCCTAATACCCCCTGCTATCAGTGGTTTCATTAATGAAGACAAAAGTGGTTCCTGTATGTAAATCACAATCCAGCCTCCATTTTATCTTTAAGTATGGTCACACTTGCCTCCAACCCAGTCTCAATAGGACTTGCACTCAATATTTTACTGACAAGTGCAAGACTTGATAGTACTACAGACCTTTTGCTTGTTCTTTCTGTTCGTCCTTACCTTGCTCCTTTCATTGTGAAGCTAATTCCCTTTCCTCACTGTCATCACCTGTTTCTACTGCTTCCTGTTTTTCTTCTCACAAACTATACTCTCCCTTGCTCTCCCAGCTGGTTTCCCTTCAGCTGTTCTTTCTGCCCCATCAATCCCTTCTCTTCTGCAGGTTTCCCTTTCTCTGTTTCTAATCCCCCTTTTTTAACTTTCTTTTTATTCTTCCTGCCTTCCTTCTATAGTCACAAACATTTCTCTCACTTTCCCTTCTCTCCTCTTTTCTGTTTCTTCTCTTTGCCCAGTCTTCCTCCCTGAAGTCTTTTTATTGGTGTCCGTCTCTTGAATCTCGTTCTTTCTCTTTCTTAATATGTTTTCCCATGTTTCTCACTTTTATGCCTCCTTTCTAGCTGAGATAAGCGTTCGTCCCCAGGAAATGCCCCTGTCTGGGCTTGTCCTAATGTCCCTTTGTTTTCTTCAGCTCTTGTAATCCTCAGCACACCTGTGTGCTTGAAGAAGCCATTCATCAGTAAACACAGGGCAGACAGCTCATCAGAGCAAGTTCTCTGTGTATGAATGTGCCTCCAACGTACCTTCCTCCCTCATCCACAGGGCCTCCAAAGAAACCTACCCTCGCATGAAGGCAGTGGCTGGACTAACAGGCTGGATGATACTGATATTGTTTTTCCCCATCCTCACCTTCTGCAAAACACACGGACCTCCCTATCCCCAGTACACAACTTCTTTCTGTCAGAAATTCATCGGGATTCCAGGTATGTATTTTTTGAAGTGACTGCCAATATGGTATGGTATGACATGGCACGACATGACAACATGACAACCTACAAGATATATGAGCCAAGAGGCAAGAAAGATCAATACTTGACAGTTTCGCTAACTCAGTTTTCAGAGGCTATTAGTTTTGTTTGGAGCTCACTGGCCCATAGACCTATGTTCAGCAAGTGTCATAATTTAGTCACCATACTGATTTGCTGTTCATCTCGGCCTCAGTTTTAGTAGTTTAATTGGTATAGTTACCTGTGAGCAAGATATTACCAGGACAGCATTTCAGCCTGGAGTTGGAAACTGTGGATTGTGGATGAACTTTCACATTGTGCTAATGGAAGATGTCCAGTCTTCCCTAAGCATTCGTTTTTGAGACCTCACTGCCTGTGAAGAACACTAAAGTACAAAGTTTCAGAACCTGAGAAATAATCAGAATTTTGTGAGCTTTCCTTGCTGTTAGCAGTTAACAGCAAAATGTGCAGGCAACAGGTAAATGTAATTATTCTTCTTGAAAGAGTTCTGAATGGCAAAAGAGCTACTGAACTGTCTATATGCAGATACAGACAAACAGTTACAACCTGGTTTAAGTTTGATTTGCATTCATCCACAACCATGGGTGTAGAAACAAACCCTTTTTTTTCTTTTCCACTAGAAAAGCATAATCCTGCAAATTTTTCATTACTTTTGTTTGTGGGAGCTGCTATAGGTAGGAACTTTTCAAACTCTTTTTATCCATTGTCCAAAAATTTGCTGTTCTCCCTCCATGTGCACAGAGCTATGGCACCTTTTGGGCCCTGCACAGGCATGCAAGTTCAAGTCAGTACTCTTGGTACTTTCTCTGCAAGCCTTATGGAAAAAAAAATCGGATTCATTTAAAGTCATTTCACATTTCTGTGCATGCCCTGAACATAGTGGAGTGAGTTTAAGTCTAGTGAGTAAAAAAATCTATGGTATAGGGGTTAGGGGGCAATGTTTTCTCCTGTTTTTTTGTTCTAGCTTTGTTACACTCAAGAGACTATGGCTTTTGTATAGACATCTCCAAAGCGATCAAATTTTGCAAATTGTTCAGGCACTTAGATACTTATTAGACAACATTACTAGAGCTGTTTAGAAAGGAGGAGGGAAAGAGAAAATAAGTTGTGTGTGTGTGTGAGGGGGTTCCTTGCAGCGTACTTTGGGGAAGAAATTTTTCAGCCAGTGTGGAATGGTGTGGGGAAAAAATATCCTGAATTCTGTTCATTTTTGCATTCTCCCAATCCTTTGACCACCACCTGCTAAAACTTTGGTTCCGTTTGTTACTTGTTGCATGCCATTTCTGTAGGGCTGAGTTTTAGTAGATTTTGGTCGGTACCATTCGTGTGATCAGTGGGAACATTGCATCTTGTGCTTGCCCTGCCTATCATGCACGCTCCGTGCCTGGTCCACAAAGGTAGAAAACAGTTGCAGCCTCTGTGTGAGCTGCAACGTGAGCTTTGACTGGTTTTCAAGAGGCTGCTGGGTCAGTCACAGGCTCAAATGGTGGCTGTTACAGCATGGCTATCTTACCAGATTGGTACTGGGAAAGCACCAGGACGAGCATGTTTCTGATATTTACAAAGAGACATGTTCGGCATCTTTTCTTAATGTCATACACAAGTGATATACAGGGCATTTATTGTGAATTCCACCAGCATGTCATGAAGTTACATGCGATGCGAGCATGCTAATGCTGTCTTATGCCACCAACGTTGTTCTTATGAGGTTGTAATGTGATTTTCCTGACATCTCCTGAAGTGGTAGCCCTGCTGAGCAAACTTTCAAAGGTGGATAGAAATGTATGTTTGCACATCAAAATAGGCAATTTATTTCACAAACAGGCACCGAGGTGTCCAGTTATCCATTTTGCTTATGCAAATACCAGTTTTCACAAGCACAACAGCTGTGCCTGCCCTGTGATAATTTCCATAAGGTAGCGGATTGATAACTGAAGGAGACATGCCTTATGATAACACCTGGGGAGCGTTTCTGGGGGACGTGTTTTGCCAGTACAAGAAGCGTGAGGGCAGTAATGGCACTTAGGCTCACAACTGGAGTGGTGCAAAACTTGCATTGTGAAATCTGAAGCTGGGGCCAGTTTTGTGAGAAAGGTCGTGACCTGGATTCAGGGTGAAGACTGTGAACCCCTGGGCCATGCTATGTCCATGTTGATTTGGGGTGTGATGTATACAAAGCCTTCCTGCTCACCCCCCGTGCTGGGGCTGTCAGGCCCCTGGGGTGGCCTTTTGGGCACAGACGTCCATTTTCTAGGGCTTGTTTGCACAGGGCTCTGCAGTGCACCCAGGGGTTGGATGTGTGTGCGGGTATGCTGGGCTTCCTAAGGAGAGCCTCCCTGTCCAGGGCCCAGCCAGCTCCTGTGGCCCATCGCAGACCCTCACTGCAGACCCCTGTTGGAACCCCATACTTTTGCAACTCTGTTGCAAAGCATCGCACACCCTGTTGCACGTCCCCACCGCAAAGCACCGCAGCCCCCTTTGCAAGCCCTTCGCAAAGCACTGTAGGCCCCGTTGCCCAGCACAGCGACAGGGCAGCCCCGGGCTCCCCTTGCCCGCTCCCCTCCCGCTGGGCCCCCCCCCCGCGGGCTCCCCTATGAGGTCAGCGCGGCGCGGAGGCCCCGCCCGCGGCCCCGCCCGCCCGCGGCCGCAGGGGGCGGCGGGCCGCGCTCCGCCCCGCGGCCGCCCCGCTCCCGCGTTCATTTCATTCCTCCCCTCATTCCGCGCATTCCTCGCATCGCTGGCGCCGCGCAGCCCGGCCGGGAGCCCGGCCCGCCCCGCCGCCGGCCGGGCAGCAACTCATCCTCCGAGGGCTCCGTCCGCCGGCCCGCGGCAACCTACCGCCGCGGTATAAATAGCCAAGCGGCGGATTAAAAATAGGCGCGGGGCCATAAATAGCCGGGGCGGCCCGGGGGCGGCGGGCGAAGTTTGCTGTCGGAGCGCGGCGCGCTGGCGGTGCGCGGAGGGGGGCCGCGGCGCGGAGGTAAGAGGGGGCCGCGGGCGCGCACGCCGCGCCGCCGGCGCTTTGTGCGGCGGGGCGGGGAGGGGGGGGGGGGGGGGTGTCGGTCCCGGCCGGGGTCGGCCCGTGGGGGCCGGCGCCCCCGCAGGTGCCGGGGCAGGCGGGAGAGGGGCGGCGGGCAGGGGGAGAAGTTGTTTCCCGCGGAGTTTGTGCCGCTGCGGGGCTGCGGCCGGAGCTGCAACAGGCGGCTCCTGCCCGCCCCGCGCCGCTCCGCTCCCCCTCGCCGCCGCCGCTGCTCGCACTTAGTTGCCTGAGTCACTGCTCTGCAGCCGGGCGCGCACACACGGGCGCGCACACACACACACACTCACACTCTCTCTCTCTCTCCCTCCCTCCCTCTCTCACACACACACACACACGCGCGCACCGATCCTTGGCATTTTTCACATTTTTTTCCACGGGGAAGCAAGAAGTTGGGAGCAGCCCCGGGCTGGCGGCAGAGGCTCGCAGCCCTCAGGAGCGATCCCTCCCCCGGCGGTGCGGGCTGCCGAGCGGCCCGGCCTGCCTCGGAGCTCTGCTCTGTGCGCTGCCCCGAGTTTTGCTTTCCTTCCCCCCTTTTATTTTCCTCTAAAAGATGAAAGAAGGAATGTCCTTTTTCGCTGCTTCTTCTCCTTCTCCAGAGCTGCCGCTGCCGCTGCTGCTGGTTAATTGCACATTCAAGTGGAAAATTTTCGGGAGTCAGCAGAAACATTGTATCCAAAAAAGACAAAGTCGCAGTTACAACAACACCGAGGAGATTGTCCCTGGAAAACTTCCTTTCGGTAGGAACTATAGTTGTGGTTTTTTTTCTCTTATTTATCCGTAACGTTTTAAAGAGATCTATTCTACAGATGTCCCCGGTGCTGATGCGGAGGGCCGGTGGCAGCCTTTGTTCGCAGAAGGAGCGTTTTCAAAGGAAGTACACTTCTAAGGGGGAGGGAAAAAGTTATACAGTACGGCTTTTGTAACCGAATTAAAACAAAGCGGCCCCCTCCAAGCAGCTAAACAGAAACAACGAGGAGAAATACAGCGAGAGGGGGGGAAAGAAATCTCTTTTTACCGAGTAAAAAAGTTTGCACTCCTGCCTCAGCTGAGCATAATCCTAGTCCTGATTTTTCTCCTCTGGAAATCTGTTTTAAGTTGAACGGTGTTACAGTATAAAAATATTTATGAAACAATGAAATACCAGCCACCCATGTTTCTCAGGAGAGTTGTTAACTTATTAGAAACAAGTGCCTGCCTTTGATAGGAAGAAACGAAAAGTGACCTCCAGAAGTGCTGGAAAGTTAGGGAGCAGTTCTGCTCTGTGCTTTCTTGAATGTAAATGGCTCCCAGAATTTTTTAACTGTTCTGTTGTTGAACACCATCTGGGAAAGAAAGGCCAAGACACATCAGATTGTACTGGCATTTTTGAACGTAAAATGGTATATATAAGAAACGTAAGCTGAAATGGCAGGGCCTCGGGAAAAAAAAAAAGTACCTATGCAGCTGTATTCCTGTCTAACAGAAGCATATTTGCTTTCTCTTAGTGCTGATAAAGTTTAGAAACGCAATATTGCCAGTTAGCGGTTTTACAGAGATATCTAAACTCACTAATGGCAAAGTTTGGAGCTGTACGGATAAATTCTGCTTTCTATAGCCGAATGTTCAGTTATTATGCGGTATATCTAGTATGGAAATCTCTGTGGGAATGCCTCTTACAGGAAAATTCATGTAAATAACTAAGTGCTACATGCAATTGAATATGAAAACAGAAATTATTATAATTACATTAGGACTTAATTTAAAATTATGTAGGATTCTTCTTATAACCCTAGATTGGGAATGCATGTCGGTAATGTATGATGTATTCTGTCTCTATAAATAGTTGGGGAATACCATTACAGGGATGTTAGATTGTACTGATGGTAAGATGGTGCTATCAAAAACAACACAGACCTGTATATTAAACTACTTCTGGGGGCGGGAAGGAAGCTTGCATGTCTTTTTTGTATATGTGTGTATATATACTTATAAATATACACACATATGTATACTTTATTTGGGAACAGAAATACAGGAATTAATACGGTGAATGTTCTTAAAATACAAAGTTGAAGGTTTTATATTTGGGTCACATTTTGAACTTGCAAGTTTTTAAAATCAATTTTTTGAAATTATTTTCATTAAGGGAAAACTTTTTTGAGGTGCACTTGTTTTTTTCCCGCCATGGTAAAGCATATCTTTTCATGCTGCACTAATTTTAATTAGGTCATAAGGCATTTTCTATACCAGTAGGGATAATTCTGCATTTTTGTCTGCCACAGGTTTTTATCAGCTGACCAAGCAGAAATTTCGGGTGCAAAGGATTTATTTCAATTTTTCTTCTTAGTAATCTACAAATACTTTTAGAAAGCACTTTATCACTAAACATGTTATGTGTATTTTGAGCATCAATTTTACATACGCTGCTTTGGTGAAGTAAATATTATTAGCCTTTGCACCCAGGAGAGTGTTAACAACAGCTCTTGAGATTCAAATTACAGTTTTATATTCTGTACAGTTTCTTAGTGCTGAGTGGGATGTACATGAGCAGTGAAGCAGAGGAAAAATTTTGATTTGACAGGAGTCTTAGTAAAGGCAGCCTCTGCTTAAAGGAGTTTTAATTAAACAGCTAAAAAAGAACAACAGAAACTTAATTATGAACTGGACCCGCCGTGAGCTTCCAGCTGAGAAATGATAGTGTATTGTGATGTGTGGAGATGTGCGAGCATGTCTGTGACATGTTTGGTATAATTTGTAGCTAGCGTTTTTTTGTTGTTGTTGTTGCTGGACAGTGTAGTGGTTTTGGATATCGTTAAAGTGGTTTTTAGGCTTTGTCCATGCCTGAAAAAGTTAAGCTCAGTTAAGTCACATGCAGGGGAAAAAAAAGATTTCTTCCTTCTTTCTTTTTAAGCTGTGTGGTTCATATTGTAAGCAAACAAGATATACTTCAGGAGGTACAGGGAAATTCTGATGTCTTTCACTTAAGTAAAAGTGAAAGGTAAAAATATGTAATTGTGGATGGTGATGTGGCTGTCAGTTTTCGATCTATAAAGTAGGATGGTTACACTGTTGGAACAATTTCACTAGAAGTAATCTGATTTTATTGGAAGGTGCCTAAGATTGTTTCCAAAACACGAAGATCTTGTGTGCAGTTCTGAATGTGTGTGTTTGTGAGAAGCTTACCTTTAAATGTTACATTTTGAACACATGGTTTCTGACTGTATATACACACACACATCGCTCTTTTGATCTCTTATTTCTTTGTTACATTAGTATTAGTGCTATATCTTTCCAGAGATGGTTTAAAAACTGGCTTTCTGGAGTGATTCCATTTATCTAAGAAGAAAAGGTTTGCTAGATCCAGTCCTTACTCAGGTTAAAGTGACTGGGATGACTCATAGGAATAAATATTCGCTGGATCAAATACTAAGATATTTACAGCATATGCTTTATGTACATGGTTAGTGTGATATTCGATGCCTGAAGAAGGACATGGGTGCTATTCTGTGTCTTTGACTAAAAAGAATATCAGATTGACACATGTACTTTTTCAAATTTTTGTATGGGGCTTGTGTTCTGCTTTGCTTGTAATCTGTCTAAAACTTGCAGGCAAATTTCTGTTAGAAGTTGGTCACTCATTCCATTTGTGCTCTTAATTCACAGCATGTGCAAATATGAGGTGAGGGGTGACTTTTTAAAAATCTGGTCTAAATTCAGCTTAATTCCATTGACTTCATGTGGCCTGTTGCTGTATTATGTTGGCTGTAATGAGGGTGCAAATTGGCCCTTTAAACATGATTTTGATATCCTCAGTTCGTCAGAGGGACCTACTTTTGTTTGAAAGAAATAGTAGTTACTTATTTCTGGGGTTTGAGATGTAATTACTGTTTTGTCATCATGCTGCACTTTGCCATTAGTACTTGCCTCAAGTAGGAGTGTTTTATGTTCCTAAACTACAGTCATTTGCTATTAAAAAAAAATTATGTGAGACTCAACAAAATTTTAGAACCTGCAAGAGGTAAATCATCTCCCTGAAAGAAATGGCTGTTAGAGGTTTTGTGGCAGTTTATGCAAGTACTGTATAATTTAAATTGTATCCCATGATATATGAACAGAGTAATGGCATTATTTATTGTAAAGCCAACTGACTCTAATTCACACCGAAGACACGTTTTTAGAAGAAAAATCTCTACAATAAATTCCCACTTTATGACCATATCTTGCTCTCTGTTCTTGCACAAAACTCCTTTTGACTTTTGCAAGTGGAACAAGGATGGAATAATATTTCCTGGAATAATTTTGTGTTTGGTTTTAATGATTGCTCATTTCCAAAACATAAGAGAGTGAAAAGTTGCAGACTTCAATCCTTTGAGGCACCAACTTCAAATCTGCTCCTCAGATTTGTCACATAAAATTCAACTAGTTTTCTAATTTAATATCCCAAACATCTCTTGTTTTTGAATGAAATCCTAATCCCACTGCAGTCACTGTGAGTTTTGTCTTGTTATTGGTAAAGCCAAACTTTCTCTCTGTGTTGATGCAGATTCAGCAACTTTTATACTATATCAGGTTATTAAAGTTCTGCCAGAATTATATTAATTTTAAAATACAGGGATTGAAGAAGTGGAGGGAAGAGAAAGAAGGCAACGAGTCTGTGTCAAAATCTGGCTCCTAACGACTAATTTGAGATATTCTACACAGGAAGTCTATGAATGTCTCAAAGAGTAACCCGTCATGTGCTACATGCCATTATTTCTTAGGTGAATTTTTGTACCTACATCAAGAATGTGATGAAAATCCTCAGAGTGTGTAAAGGGTTTATAGACGCTTGCCTGCTTGGTGCAGGGCTGTAACCCCATTTCCTAGTCCCTCCAGCTTGTGTCTGGGTTTGTCAGAGGCAGCCCATTTTAGTTTGGCTCCCGTCCAGTCGAAGGTATCACCTACAACTTTTTGTTCTTTGTCTGCTAGTCATTGTTTACTGGAACAACGTGATTACTCCCTCTGCATCCTGTTGTACCTTTCCAAATGGCCTTCTTGGATTTCTAGCTCTTATTAGCTCTTCACTAAACTTCTGAATCAGAGATAGTCTGTGCGGCAGCAGAAGCGTGTGAGCACAAAATACAAGTTTCTTTGCTAGCAGGTCAGAAGGTAGAATGTGAAATCTCAACGTGCTTGGAGGGGGAAGGGGAGGAAAGTTTAGGATTATGTGTAAAACTATTAAAATGCTATTGACTGGGAATCTAAAACAATGACGAGTGCTGTTGTTTTTACAGATACATGAACTGAAAACTGCTGCTAATGATGGGAAATGTTAATTATGTGAGAACATATTGAACTTATATTCTCTGGCATGAACTTTTTTAAATGCATCAACTGTGCTGCCTTTTATGCGCACAGCTTTCTAATTATCATAATTCAGTACAGCTCTGGCTTTTGGAAAGAGTTCAAGTGCAATCTCAACTTAACATGAAAGGAGTTTCTATTTTTTTAAAACTGAGAATATTCAAGAACAATTTGAAAAGATAATCTAAAAATGCTACATACTAAGCTGGGTATAAGTCAGAAAATAAATATGTTCCCATAACTGCCTATCAAAGCAGAACAGATTATTAGAACAGAAAGTTATCTATTTTTCTCATTATGTCTTTCACACTCCTACAGAACACAATTAAAACCATGTTTTCATAACTGAATACCATAGACAGATCTACTATTTATTGATTGACAGTAGTTTTTATTTTGTCAATTTTTGAAATGATTAATTGAGTGGATTACTGTGTTATTAAAAGATTTTTCCCTCAAATAGCATTTAAGTAACAAAGATTTAATTTTCTTAAATAAAGCAAGAAGGCAACGTTCGTGATCTTTTTGGTATTAACTAATTGTGCTTCTGTAACATATTAAAGTCCTATTGTAAATCTCTCTTATCTGTCAGTATTCACACCTTGTCTTCGTGGAGCTTCAGGGGGTTGTAAATACCAGGTCTTTCAAAAGTGTGATTGTTTTGTTTTGTTTTTTAATAAGGGGAAAATAAATTACATTTAACTTGCACTCGAATTATCCTTTCACAGATTTTTTTGTTTGTTTTTGTATGTGATCAAATTGTTAGTTTCTAACCCCCCCCATTTTACCCAGCTTCTAGCTGAAAAAGAATCAGAATTGTTTCTTCATACTTGTTTTTTCCTTTACTACAGTACATGCTACATTTCTAAAATGCAAAGAAAGCCCCAGTGAAACAAAATGACTTCATTTGAGCTGGCACTTAAGAGCAGAATTCACTTCCATAGTGCTGAAATAAAAGAAGCCAAGTGTTTTAAATAGCCACTCCCCTAGGCCAGAGTGTTTTTAGAAAAGCTCATTGTCTAGATTTGAGCTGTAGCAGTATGCCTGCCTCTGTTAAATCTCCTGATCCAGACAGCTCGATTTCTAAAGTTGACATCTGGTTTACTCTTTGTTCACCTGTTTAAAAAAAAAATGCAAATAGGCGAGTGTGCCATTGCCCTAGAGCTCTGCAAAAAAATAAAAATGCTGTTGACAGTTTGTCAAATAGTGCTTCCAGTCTAAGACTGCAGTAGCCTATTGTTATGCCAGCAACAGGCAACAGAAGTTGTGGCACCATATGGCTAGTATATGCTTCAGATAAGCTATCTGTTAATTTAGCTTATCAGTAACGTTTTGATATGCTTCATGTTTGAATCACCAACCAGTATGGCCTTGGGTATTTTTGGTGCCAAATTATTCCTTAACATTATAGACATCACAGTTATTCCCTTGGTGGAATCTCCATTCATTCACCTCATGGTGCCCTGAACAATGGTGCTTATTTTTGGAATTAGCTGGCATGTTTTTTTTACATGGTTGTCTTTCTGTTGGGAGATTATAATTCAGGAATGACATTTTGGTTTTGAGGGGAGAAAATGTCAGAACAGGCTTTGAAAGAAAAGGTAAATTCATAGAGGTTTAGTGGATTAAAGCCTCTGTTATGTGTATCTCAATTAAAAAATGTAGAGTGGAGACATCAATTAATGGGAGAAAGAAAATTTTATTTGTATTTAATCTACCACCACTATGTGTACACACTTCTTGTCCTGAAGCTGGTTTACAGTTTACAATAAAAGGCAAAACTCTGTAAACAGTTTCGTTTTGCACATCCCTGATTTTACATTTATTCTTTCAAAAAAAATGACCTTTAAAAACAGTTTTGCCCCTATATCTGCTGTCAGCTGATCTTTGAAGATTTTTATTTTTTTAGTTCTGCTTTTTCCACAATCGACTGAAAGCCTTGTAGAAGACTTGAGGGAACTTCCATTGAATCTTCATCTTCCCCCCCCTCCCCAGCCTTTCTTTGGCCATAATTATTTTGTTGCAGGAAAAGTCTCAAACCATAAATACAGTCTTCCCTTCAATGCTGCAGTGATGTCCTTAGGGTTGTATGTGTCTGCCTTGCTCTCTGACCTTGCAGCACATTCCTCTGTGTCTTCTGCCCTACAGGCTCTGTCTGGCTGATCCTTACAGGGCACTGCATCTGTCTGGGGTTGCCCGGACCCTCCTCGTTCCTTGGGTATGCACTTACTCGCTCTTGGGCAGCGCTTGACTGGGCCCTCCTTCCTTTGGATTGTGGTGGCTTTTTGTTTCCTTCCTTTTGCTATCTGTATTGCCAGGTCCTCCTTATCCTGTCTCTTCCGCCGCTGCTCACAGACGCGGTCTCACTGTTGGGTCTCTTTGCCTGTCCTAGTCGCCACGCTGCTTCCACTCCTTTGCCCTGGCTATTGGAAAGAAAGGAACACTTGTGCTTGTACAGTGCCTTTCATGTCCAGGATCCTTAATGACCAATAAAAGGACCGGATTCTCTCTCAAAGTAGTTTATAGTCATCTTCTAAATCTGTTTGCTGACACCACTTTTTTAGTAATGAAAGGAGGTCAAAGAGAAGAAAATTTTTCTCCTGTCCCTTTGGAGCAGAGTAATATGATGTTTCGGAACAGCGGCTGTTCTTTAATGCCTCACTGAAGTCCACCCAGATGAAGTGTATGGAAAAATGCAGGAGCTGGCAGAGCACCTAGAGGCCAACCAGGTGGGCAGTGAAGTGAGAGGTGATGCTCCTACCTCACCGCTGTGCCCAGGTCAACATGGGCACCTGCAGAAAATGAGAAATGTTTCCTGCCCTTGGCTTGCCATCTGAGGCTGCTAACAGAGGCTTTTAGTTTCTCTGCAGGGACAGGAAATGCTAGTGTCTGTCTGTCCTGGTTTTGCTGGGATAAAATTTATAGAATCAATTTTCTGTTACATTTTCAGTTTGTGGCTAGCTGTGGTATGGTGATCAAGGCCATTAGCAGTGAAAGCCAGGGCAGCTGACCAGGCTGGCCCACAGGTGTATTCTATATCATTAATGTCATGTTCACTATAAATGGGAAAGCTTGCTGGGGATGGGGGAGGTCTTTGCTCTCCTTTCCCTCTTTCTTCTCAACAGCTACTATCCCAGGAGGGAATTGCCACCACTCTATGGGCTGAGTATAACTTTGTGTATTTTGTATTAGTATTGATATTGGTTTTCTTATTTTATTAAATCTGTTTAAATTTTAACCCACAAGTCTCCCTCCTTTTCCCAATTTCCTTTCTCGGTTGGAGAGGGGAGATTGGATGATAGAACAACTGGTTATTGTTTAGCCCTGGGTGTGGGCTAAATGGAGACACTGTCCACTTAGAGCTGGTTTGGGGATCACCTCAAATTTTAAACCTGTTTTAAACTCAGATTTAGAGTTTAGGTCCACAGTGTGACTCAGATGCAGTTGGACGATAGTAGCATTTTTTTTGTCTTCTGGCTTATGGCAGATGAGACCTGTGATCTCTCATTCTCAGGTGGTTGTGGGGAAGGTAAGAGAAGAGGTGGGGAAAGGAGAGGTATTGAGAATTGTGAGTTCTTTGTGAGGCATGTGTGCATCTTCCACATAAATAATTTCTAAGTTCTTAACTGTGAGAGGCAATTTTCAGTCCACTAATTTATCTAGTTATCACCCTTAATGAGTATGGAAGTCTTTGCACTGGTGAGACCATTAAAACATAACAAATCTATGTTTATTTAGTACAATAAGATGCATCTGTCATATGGTTTGGGTTGTTTGTTTTGTTTTTTTTTTTTTTCTTGGTTAAACTTCAGAGCCTGTGGAGTTCTAGTTGATTTGGTATCTGCTTGACTTGGCTTTACTGATGTTTCATTGGTTCAGGTCATTGTTTTGTGATAGGAAATCCATAGCTCCAAATAAATGTGCATTTTGCTGTTTAAATTGACTATTATTTATGCATAGTAATTTCTTGCTCTATTTCTTGGCATGTTCACTCTATGCTTACTGACCAGTTGTAGATAAGCAATTGAAGGGGCATATCTGAAAGACAATTTTAAAACATAGAGCTTCCTATACCAATTCAGTTTAGCTTCTAGCATTAGTAAAATTTTTTGTTGGTGAAATGATGACCCATAAATAACTTTATCTTCTAAAATATCTAAAAACAATGCAAAAGTCCAAAGGGTGGTAACATTATCATAGTTCTTGGTTGCTTGGAAAATTAACTAATATTCTGGTGCCTGAGATATTGGAAACAAATTTAAGAACCCTTTTTTTTTTTAGGTAGCAGGCTGCTTTTAATGGTTCTTCTGTATTAAGGAAAGTACAGTATTGTAGGTTATTTATTTCTGGGCATGCAGTACAGGGTGAAGAGCCTGCAATTCAGCTAGCGATGCCTCTGTGCCCTGAGGTAAACTCTATTTCACAAAGGGAATTTTGATTATGGTCTACTGCTCTGTAGCATAGTGGAGGCTTCAAGAGGCAAGTGGTAAATGCTACCAAAGAAAAGCTGGATTGGAGCCACTGACGTCATCTAAGTAAATCTGCTGTAGGACTATAGCCATAAAATGACTGCCAGCCACTGAGCGCACTTTGGCCTTTTCTTGTCAACTGTTTTAACTGCTGGTTTTTTTTTTTTTCCTCCAAGCAACATGCATTTTGTTTTCTTTTTTTTTTGTGCTAGTAGTGCACATGGTGAAATATAGAAATGCTAACATCCCCCTCCCTCCCCGTAACGCCATACATAGCGTGTGAGTAGCTGCAGCTTGCAGTTCAAAAATTAAAAAGTAAACCAGTACTTTTCCATACATGAGCCTCGCAGAATTAAGCTTCTATCTCAAGCTATTTTTTAGGTGCAAGAGCCTGGCAGTTCAAGTTACAGCATACCGATGAGATCTGTCTTGTGGGCAAAAAGTGTTTTGATGCACTGGAGAGTATGCTTGCCTCTGGTAGAACTAAATGTGTAAAAATGGCTGGTTGTGAATTCTGAATTAACACAAAATGCATGTGTTTGTGAGCGCTTGGGATCCAGTGTTAGTCATTGCTTTAAGATTGACCTCTGCAGCTCCAGTCCCCCCTGAAACAAAACTTTCCTGTTGTTTCAAACACCCAAACGTAGTTACCAGCCAATCTTTTGATGCTGCTTTTTATACACAGTTAAAGAAACCATGTGCATTGATAATAGTAGCTCTAGGATTCATTGATTAATATGTAGCAGTAGATACATGTGTACCTAAGGTTATATCTAAATATGCAATTGTTATCCCACCTGTCCTCCACTTGAAGCTCAGCTGTATCAGGATTGCAACAAAAGTACTCAGGTTTTGAATTAATATTCACCATTCTCTTGAAATGAATTTCCAGGAAGTGTAACATACTATTTTTTTTAAAACTGAGTGCACTGTAAAATACATTTATAATTTCTAGCCAGTATGTCCCATGACAATATTTATTTGATTTGTGTACTTTTTTCCTTTAAAATAAAAATTAAGCATCACTGTTTTTGAAGTTTGAGTCTTATGATCAGAAATATATTAAAACCAGTATCTTATCCATGAATCATTAGATGAGTCAGTTCCTGAAACCACTACAAGCCTCACAGTTCTTGGCTACAACTGAAAGCAGGAAATCCAGGCTTCAATAACTTCCTTTCCCAGTACTGGCTATAGCAGTGTTAGTGGTTAGTATATGCTGCTTTTGTAAGCAATAGGAAGATGTATGTCTGAGGAACAAAGGCACTCAAGTCAATTTGCTGAAACTGTTTATAATTTGTGGTCTTGATTTGAATGTCAGGATATATTGGCATATACTACATTCTGTGCTGCAGTACATTTTCCAGCAGTGATATTCAGAATATGAAATAGAGGGAACACATTATGGCACAATTCTTGGACAAAATCCATCTAATCAGTTTACCAGAAAACAGGAAGATATTTTAGTGATATCATCTAACTCCTGAAGAGTAATGGGAATGAGAACTGAACACATAGGAGTAAATTTTAAATGTTTATTTAGCAGTTACTTTGTTTTATGCTTGTGCAACAAACTATTTTTATTCTGTTTCAGTGCTCCAAAAGGGCTTGAAAAAAACCCAACCCAAACTTGGAACTTGTAAAATAAAAACACATGATTTGTTTTTCAGTCTTCTTTTTTTGTAGTGAAAACTGTTTGCCTCCTCATAATCAAGGACACATTGATTGTCTCTATGTCATTGGAGCATTGTTGGCTGCAGAATCTGTCTCTTTACATGTGGAGTGCCTGTACACTGCGACATATGTGCAAGAGGATGCACTATTTACCTTTTTGAGCTACCTGGGCCAGATACAGGTTTGGTACAATGTTGATCTTAATGTGTTTACACCTGGAAAGTATTCAACCCTTTATGTTTTTCTTAAATATTATGAAAGATGGTTTGGTATCTTGTACTTATTATTTGGCTAATTTGACTCTCTCATTAATTAGCAGCACATAAAAGCCAAACCTACCTTCTTTAATTATTCTTTTTGTTCTTCCCTCCAAAAAATCATTTGTTCATAACAAACTGGGAAGAACACAAGTATTGAGAGCAGTAAATTAGTGAGACACTGCATTAAAAAGCTACTTCTGACAGCATTGGTTACACCGTATATGCAGTATTGATTAAAAACAAATACAGAGCTCTTCATTTAAACAAGCAGAATGGCTATAGCACATTAGGCAACAACATCTTTTGTATTAGATAATATGTGAAATTGCTTTAATAAAGCAAGCTACAAGTTGGATTCTTTCTTAGCTGGTGCAGTTCTGTGTTGGTAAATTGACTTCAGTGTAACTAATGGGCACTTACAGAGTGTTGGAGCCAAATGGCTGTTAGCCCATACTGGTGTCCAGTGTGGTGCTGCTTGCGTCTTGTGTTTGTCAGGCAGTACGGAGGAGGACTGGGCTGGGGAAAAAGGAGGGAATGCAGACCACCTTGAAGGCAGCTGAGCACTGAGATCCTTTTCATATGGAGACTCCTATCCATAAGAGACTTTTCCACCTCCTCCCTCTTTCTGTGCAACTCTATGCTCATGGGAAAGACTGGGAGAAGGTCAATCCCTTGCTCGGACAGTGACATTGGAGCCTTTGAGGGACTGTTTTGAGTTATGGGTGAGGTTGCCCTTGAGGAGAGAGAAAGAGACTCTTCTCTCCTGGTTGACAGGTTTGTGTCAGCACAGTTTCCATGGGCACTTTTCCGATGGCCCATGCCAACTGCTCTTTTTTCCCCACAGTAGGGCTGGTAGCATCCATCCAGGGACAGGCCACTGGATGTGTTTTGTCATAATGGAGCTGTGCCTGAGGTGGGTCACTGTGACTTTTGGTGCGGCAGCGAGCACCCAAGCAAGCTGCTTTGTCGATTGGGGGTGGGGTGGTGCGTCAGGATTTCTCTTAGAATATTTAATGGGATGCTATTGAGCCATGAAGGTGCAGAGAGCATTTAAAAAAATGTAAACAGAGTAACTGGTCCATAGCTGCAATTCTCATAGCACCAACTCTTCTGTTACGGGAAGTTTGTAGAGATCTGTTTTTCATGCTAAACTTCCCCAAGTACCTGCTGCTCTGCTTCTGGAGGCAAGTCTACATCAGGCTAGGGAGCTCAGCACAGAGCCATGTCCCAGGCAAGCTGAGATTGTGGCATTGAGCTTGTGCAGTGCAGAGCATCATGTGAGCAGAGTGGCTTGGGCTTAGCGTGGTGTAGCTATATAAACAGCTAGGCTGTTCTGGAGGCAAGCTGGCTCATCTCACCCTTCCTTCTCTGTCATGTTTTAAGAAAAAGGGGCAGCCTTTGAAAGCAGGGCTAGATGCCTGCATCCAGGAAGGAGGCTCCCGGGGAGGCATGCATCATTGCTTCCTTTCTCTTGGCTAGTTTAAGTGGTGCTTTCTGCACAGATGCTCTGCTGGAGCACCATCTGTTTGTGTGCACAGGAGCAGAAGCCTCGCTCAGGTGTGTCTGTCCTCTCTGCTGTGGGGAGCCAGATGCTGATGCTTTAGGGATTGCAGTGTTCAGCATCACACCACCTATTGTGGATTTAACTTACTGCATTGTAATTAACTTCTTGTAATAACAATAATTACAATAATTAACTTACTGAAATAACAAGGATGTTCTTCATGCTGCTTCTGCATGCTGCTTTTGGGACAGAAATCTTTCTTCTTTCTTGTTTTCTGTTTAAGGAAAATTTAAGCACTTCAGCAGCAGAGAATAGCAGTGAATTTTCACAGGATCAAAGCATATGTAAAAGGCATTATTATTGTTTGTGACCATATGAAGTGCAATTTTCTATTAATTAATGTTAAACAACTGATTGTTTAAGAACAAAGAAAAAACCTTCAAGTGGAATAAGCATCTGAAAGTTTACAAGCAGGTTATAGTTGTGCTTGATTTCATTTATTTCACTTGCAAAGAAATGTAAATGATTTACTATTGTTTTCCTAGTTGGACGGTCCTAAATATGGGAATTGTAATGCATGAGATCTCGAGATACATTTAATCAAGTTCATATACTTTAAATGTGTATGAATTGAACATCTTTGTGTTCCTGTTGATCAGAGAGATGTCCTTTTGCTCTAATGTGGATTTTGGTTTGGGATTAGAGGCCTGAGGCTTTGAATTGCTTGCTGTCTGTAGACCAAGTCATCAGTGGCTAGTGATTGATTCATTAATTAAAATCAATTTAAATGGATCTGTAAGCCTCATGTAACAGATTATCTTATTAACAGCATGAGAAAGGCACTGTGATCTGCATGGAATGTGTCGCTTGACAAAATATAGCACAATTTTTATGGGAGAATTTCATGAATTGCTGTTGCTGTGTCTATGCAAATGAAAGAGCCTTGCTTAAATCCTACATTAAACAGACTCTTCCTGTTGAACATGTTGGGTTTTTTTTTTTGTGAGCCTCCTCCAAAAGACTTGACTTTTATCTTAATGTGTGTGCGTATGCATGTGTGTGTGTTTGTGTACAGATTCATGGTCACAGAGACATGTTAAGTATTGTTGAGCTTCTGATATATTCTGATGTTGGAGGTTCTTACGTTTTCTGCAACAACTTCCTCACCCCGTTTAAAAATATCCACAACAAGACAAATAATTTTCTAAATTACTGAAAACAAAATGACAGAAAGAACATCTAATGCTGTTTAATCCACGCTCGGCCTGCTCAGCAGTACTGTCTGGAGGAGACACTTTGGACAGCTGGAGGGGCCACGCGGGCAGAGGGGAATTCTGGCAGAAGTGAAAGTTTTGAAGAGATGGCAATAAAAACTTTCCTGGCTGGGAGACAGGAGGCTCGTCTGTCCTCTTTGCATTCGTTTTGTAACCTCTTTTTACTTCAAGATGTGTAGCAAGTCATTCCAGGCACCTATATATATATATATATATATATATTATTATGGTCTGTGATTAGGCCTCAAGAATATCTAAGCCAAGGTGTCAGCAAAATCAATGGGCATTTTGAATTTAGTTTCAAACAGAGCAGGGTTGTTGTGTCCAGATCATAGCCTTGCCCACAACTTTTTAGTAGTGTCAATAATGTGTGTATCCTCCAATCTGATTTGTAACCCAGGCTTCTACAGGAAAGGAGATTTTTAAATTGTAGCATCACTTCACCTAGAAGAAATCTTCCCTAGTTCATGCTCTCTGTGCATTTGTGATTAGGGAGCAAACAACTAAATTATGAGATCCCTTTTAAATTACAATGAAGCTAGTTTCACTTCATGTTTCCTCTGCTGTATCGTAGAAATGGCAGAAACTATGAAAAGAGGCAGTCATACATTGTTGATATCAACTGAAAAATTTTAATGAACTTCTTAAAAAAAAAAAAACACAAAACAAAACCACTACCATCATATAGCTCTGCATTGCCTCAGAGACATCATCCATTCAACGTGTAGGTAATTCTTCAAAGCAAAGTGTTGTTGATGAGTTTTGTTTGTTAGATAATCTTGCTGTCATTGGCAGTATAGGTTACAGATCTTCACCCAAAAAAGGTTTGAAACTGGATTCACATGGTAAACCCAATTGTAACTGGGTTTTGGTGAAATTAAATGAGTTGCCTGAGATGTGTGGAGTTTTCCATGGTAGAAAACTGTTTCATTGCTTGTGGAAAATTGAACAAGCTGTTTGGGAGAGGTGATATTTTAAAATAAGTGTAATACCTTACTCATTTGAGTTGCAAGAAAGCTTGGTGGTGACTTCCAGTTTACTCCATTGTTATCTCTTGATATTCTTCAGGTTTTGACTTTGGAGGATGGGTGATTCACCTCACCATGCATGTGGGCATGTTGCCAGCCCACTGCCTACTAATGGCTCCAGTAAGAAATTTGGAGGACGACTCGGAAGTGCACAAGGACAGCGCAAACTACCAAAACAGCAGCTCTTGGGGCTCCTCAGTGCACACATACACCTTCCAAAAAGCCCATGCTGCCTGCCACACCAGTCCCTTTCCTTCTCTGAGTTTGCAGCTGGTGCAGATGTGTTAGTGTGGAGGTTTGTGGCTGTGTCCTGCTGGGTCACTTGAGCCTGGGAACTTGGAAGCTAGCATTGAAATCCTGGGCGTGACAAGTTATTTCATGCTGGACGCAGCCCTTGAATCCAGGGAGAAAGTCTTCTTGCCCTGACTTACATTAGCTCTTACAATAGTGTGCCAATTTGAAATTAGAGTAGTCATGCAATAATTATTTATTTTGTGAATGCTTCGGTTTGGAAAGGAGTAAGGAGACTCTTGAACTTAGCAGAAATGTGCTGAGCGGTGACATTTTATTAAAACCGAGAGAAACGAGTAAGGCCGGACATAAGTGGGATGTAGCCCCCTCAAAGAGGCAGACTTGCAGAGAGGTAACTACCAGGCAGAAGGCATAGGCCATGACTGCTAACCCTCTCTTCTAGTACTGAATAGTGTATGGGAGTGTAGTCCTTTCCTTCAGCTGCTTCACCTGACACATCCAGTTCCTCAGTTGTAGAACCACAATTTCAATTAATTGGCTTGCTTTAGTTGAATTTCTACCATAGGGTTCTGGCTAAAAGGAAAAGGACATTGCTGGTGAATAGCTTTTAAATAGCATACTGCATAACCCTGCCATTATGACTTCAGGGAATATTTTCCATTCCGCGTTTGTCTATAACGTGAATCTTAGTAACATTTGTCTTGTATTAAGGCTGCAAAGTTTTTTGTATGTATGTTGCAAACCTTGTGAAATGTTTTTTATTCTTGCAAATTATAAATAGTTCAGTTGGCTCAACTATCCCTTTTGTAAGCACATGATTTCTTTATAATAAGACATAGTTATGGGGCAGTGTTGTACGAAATGCAATTGAATTGTACGGTAATAAAATTTCCATGGTGTTCTATGAAGGTCAGTGGTATGCAATTAATTGCTGGACTGATGATGGGTGCTGGGTAGGAAGTGTTGCTGCCCTAGACGCTAAATATAGTAATTAAGCTCAGGGGTTAGTATTAAAAGCATGGAAAATACATGACTCCATCATTAACACAGAATTTGTGCTGATATTGGTTTTAGCAATACTACAGTAGATGTAGGTTCATGGCTTAATATTACGCTTGCAATTTAGAGTTTATGTCTTCAAGGAAAGTGTCTATTCTGAAGCTTGGAGGATGGAGTCCAAATTAATAGGACTGTGTACTTAATTTGTTGCGAAATTTTTGGTGCTTGGTGAGCCAGTCTTACTAAAGAAAGTTTGTAGTTCTTTGTATATTCAGAGGAGAAAGCTGTGTGCCTTTGAAGGCTTCCAGAGGGAGATCCTGGCCATCCACCTTCTGTGCCTAAATTGAGGTGGATGGCAGCTCCCTTGTCTGAATAGGGAAAAGTAAGGGTTTACTTGGGTTGGGGGTAAAGCTGCCATTAGATATGGAAATTCAGGTGTGGATTTGAGCATCTCACTCTTTTGAATGCCTAGGTTATCTCTGCCTGTTTTATACTGTAGCTGCCCTTTCCTGGCCTTACGGAAGTATCACTGGGAAAGAAGGGAAAGTTTTGCAGAATAAGGAAGAATGTGTGTTTGAAAGGTGCCTGATTTATCTGCACCTGCAAACTCTTTGATTTTTAAGGCTCAGCAAAATATTTGTTTTATTTAAGGGTATTTAGAAAAAATGTAATAAACAGTCAAAATGTTAATGTTTATTTTTCCCCTTTTTACAATGCAGTCCTGTGAATGCAGCCTGCCAGATCCCATTGTATTCTGCTGCCGTGCCATGAGGCTGAGTTGGACAACTGGAGAGCATTTAAAATATACTGTGTGGTGGATTCCGGTGTGTGAAGCTCTCATAGTGCACTTGTTACAGTGTGATGCAAACAAGGCATAATTGTGAGGAGCACAGACTGAATATTCTACTGGAATAGGCCAGATTGAACACAAAATGTCATAACTGTGAAGATGGGGGGGAAATCTTGGCTCCAAATAAGTCAAAGTCATAAATAAATGAAGCCTTCTCCACTTACATTTCCACCTGTGTTCAGAAAAGAGTCTTTTAGAGCAGCCTTCACTCACTGGCAAGTAGAGTAAAGAAATTAAGGAAAATTCAGATTGATACTTGTCAGTTCAGTGTCTCTCCCCAATTTTAATCAAGTAGATTTACCCTCTTTAGACAAACTGCCGAAGATTATAATTGCTCTTGTTTCTCCCCTGATTTTAAATGTGCACATTTTCTGGGAGGATCAGTTGGTATTAATATAAAAAGGCCCGTTCGCCTTGGCTTAGTACATCTTCGTAAAAGCCATGACTTGGAAACAGAGGAATGGTCCCTCATGGAATGCTGCTGCTGTTGAAGGCATTGAAACGTGTTGTGAATCCCTGTGGCTAAGTGCTGTGGGAAATAATTAATGTTTCAACATGGGGTGCAGAAGTGTTTACAGATACTTCAGTGAAACAAAAACGTTTAAAGTGATGTTTTAGAGGATTTACCATTCCTCTTGTGGGCTAAACTTCAGTACATAAAATTGCTGTAGATTCAAAATAAATAGAAAGCTTAAAAATATTTTGCAACATATAAATATAGCATATACCAGTTCTTTCCAACGCATGTTTAAAGTTATTGGCTTAGGGCTCTTATACTCTGGTGCTTTTAACACGCCTGGGGATTTTTTTACTGCTTCTGGGAAGAAAGGTGCTCATCTGATTAAGGCACAAGTCAGGGGGCAGAGATTTGCATTTGGTTTCTGGGGCAGAGTTGAGTGAGAAAGCTGGCAGAAGTGTTCATTGCTCAGATTACTAGTGTGGGGGCAGCTGGGGGAAAATCGGAGAAAAATCCATTCCATTGCATTGGATGTGTGAGTTAGTATTTGCAAAGTCCTTTTATATACCTGTGTGGAAAGCACTGTCAGTATAAGTGCTTTGATTGTCTCAGAGATAGAGATTTCCCTACTTCTTTGCTTTACACAATTTTCCGTAATTGGCTTGGAGTAGTGAGATTGAGTGTAATTAAGTCTCATAATTAATTAATATGAGAAAGCCTACGCAAAAGCAGAATAAGTATTTCAGATTTCATGATTTGTTCCCTTCTTTAAAATTGGAGTAATAATACCTTGTTATTTAATGCTGTAAGCAATAATTGGGTAATAGTTATAAAGTGTTTTATTATGAAAATGTATGTAAAGAACCATTTTTAAGCGGTGCAACTGATGCATAGGTCTGAGTCCTTGCAGAAAAGCTGATTCTTCTCTGAAGTAACATGCTGAAACTGGTGTATCCCAGGACTAGAAGAAATAACACGTCAGTATTTAAGGCTGCTCACAGAATGATCACAGCTCTTTGAAATATTCTTGCTGAGGACTTGTCTTTTTTTTCCTTTTTAATTTAAATAACAGTTAAAAAAATCCTTACTTAGAGGTGTAATAAGTGATTTAGACTTCCCGCTACACAGGCAGTCACCAAGTAGGCAAAACAATCATATGCATAATTTAGGACATAAATCTCTGCGCATGTTTGATGATGAACTGTTAATAGACTGCTTTCATCGTGTGCAGCAATTCCAGATCCATGAGGATAAGGCAAGTGACAGGACACCCTGGATCCCTTCCTGAGAATGACCCGTCAGCAGCATTTCTTTCTTCTTTTGCGTTTGTAAAATTGAGTACAGGTATCGACCTGGGCATTCACTCCACTGATTAGACACTGACTGTAAACCAAGGGCTGCCTGTGAATGTCTGTCCAGCAGCCTGTGTGGAGGAAGCATCACCTGCACTGCCTGTTTGGCAGATGTGTCCACAGGTGAACAAAATGAGGAATAAGTCAAAACCAGCTGCCCTGATGGCACTGAGGACAGCAAGCCAAGGTCAGTAGGTCTCTGCTGGCTGGTGCATTTCTGGGAATAATGCTTGGACCAGGGATGGGCCATCAAAAAGCTCATTCTGATTGCTCCCTGGAAAGGTATGGGAAACCATGAAACTTGGCCAGAAGGGTCAGAGCTGAAGCTTTTCAGTGAAACCACAAATGATATGGCTGCTGAGCCAAGCAAAGGCAAGCAGTTCAAAGCTGTGCCCAGACCATACTTTTATCAGCTCTTTGGCTTTACTGTACCAGCTCTGCAAAACTGAAGAAGTGGCAGGGAACAACCCCGGAGGAGGAAGGATAAACCTTAAGTAATTAGCCTTCCAACTGCAGAGCAAACAGTATTTGTGCCTGGCAGGAGGCCAGGCCATCAATACTGTGGGTGAGGATCTGGTGAATGAAGCTTCCTTGCAAGTGGTCTATGACAGCCTTGCCTGAGTGGCTCTTGGAGGTGTTCCCTGACGGATCACTCATGGGACTGGTGAGGCAGCGGTGAAGCGGTTCACTTTGTAACTCCCAGCACTCTGGTAGTATCCTGAGTTAAGTGAGGTAGCAAGACATTTGCCTGTTGTTAACCTCAGAAAGAAACCTCCAGAACTGACTTACTATGGGGAATATAGGAAGGGTATTTTGGAATATGCATACAGTAGATGTAGCACTACCAATATTTAACTGGTATAAATAAGTTTTGGAAATGCATAATCTTGTATGATAAGGTTTGGCAGAGAAATGCAGTATTCTCTTTTATTGTTAGCTACATCCTTTTCCTGTGAGAGCTTATGAGAATGTTTTCATTCTTGACATGTTTCCTCTCCTCACCTCTAGTTCATCTGCCAATCTGACCCTCCCAAGGAAAGTAAGCTGGCTCTGATCATCAAATAGACGAGAGGAGTGTCATCAGGAAAAGCGCAGGCAAATCTAAGGTCTGACCCTTTCTGTAGAACTGGGTTTGACTCTGTGTGATGCAGAAGGTGAGAGTCAAAGGCCGTCTGTGTATCTCTGCACCACTGTAACAGACATCCGATAAATACAGTGTCCCTTTTGTAAACTTCTTAAGAGAACTTCAGAGCGAACTGTTGTTTATAATGAAGCAGCGGCAGCTGCTGCATAGCTAAATCTGCAATTGAATTGCCATAGTATATGAGCCTCTTTCTGTGTCCCTCATAAAATTGCCCTGAAAGAAAGTCATATTTATCTCAAAAGTGGCAGGCTTGGCAGGATGCCCTGGTAACTTCTTTTTTCTAGCAAACCTGACGTGAAACTAGCTCACCCTAGCTCTGCTAGATTTGAGTTCACCTAACCTCCTTTTGAGAGAGGCAGAAAGAAAGAAGAGGTGGGGAGAGAGGATTACATATAGTTTTTTTATATTTCCCTGGCAGATTTCCACTACCCCACATGAAAGATCTTTATAAAATCACAGTGAAGTTTGAAATGTATTTAATAATTAAATTAAGATTGTTCCTATTCAGTTTTGGCTTTGCTGAGTTTAATGCAGGAGTCAAATAACTACTGGAGACATAAGAAAAACAAATGCTTGGCACTTTTCCCTACAAGGCTGAATGTGAGTCAGTATCTAAGAAGGCTTCTCAATGGAAAATGAGAAAATAATCTTAATAAAAAATTCAAATTATTCAGATGAGCTGCTTGTAAATTACACACATAAATATAGTAGCTGCCACAATGAGAAACTTCTCCTAACACTTTTTGGCAGACATTAACTTGAAAATAAAGACTGAGAGATAATTACTATTATTATTTGTATTACTACTACTACTGTCATTTTGGTTTGTGCTGCATTAGCATTAAGAGGCCCAAATAAGCATCCAAAATCCACTGTTCCAGACTCTGCTCTACTGTAATGACATATTCCCAGCTCAAGAAAACTTAGTTTTTAAATGCACAAGACCAGGCACAAGATAGGGTCTCAGTCAAGGGAAGTTAGGAGTCTTGCTCAAGCCCCACAGGAACTTGTGGCAAGACCAGGGTTTAATCCTGATCTGCTAAATTCCAGCCCAGCCTTCTAATCAAAAGCTGCATCCCTCCTGTAAGCCTTTTGAATTCCTCTAACGGGATGATGATTTACATTTCTGCAATATCAAGATAAGGTATTGATATCTTCTTAGAAAGGTTATACTGGACTCTAATTAAATAGATCTTCAGGAGGAAGTCAGGGGATGTCAGGATGCTTCATGATTTTTTTTCTTTTGTCCCCTCCCCCCCCCCCTTTTTTTTAATAACATCCACTGGTTTAATTTTTATTTCCTTTTCTGAGAGACTGCACCTCCCTTTCACAGCTTGTCACGCATCGTGGAGTGTGGAGGTGCAGCATCCAGAACCAAAAGAGGAAATGTGCTGATTTTGGCAGTTGACCAAAATGACCTCATTTCTTTGCTATTGGAAGTTTGTGCACTTTTCTGGCAGGCAGCACAGTCAAAAATATGATTGCCTAGTTCATAGCATGTCTTCATTGAAGAAAATGCTTGCCAGATACTTAAATGCTTTATTCAAATGCCTTCTAGTAGCAGAACATACCTGATAGGCGTTGGCAGGTGGACAGCCCGGTTAAAGGGAGGAAGAATGGGAGGACTGGATTTAGAGGGCAGAGGAAATTGGACAAACTTTCCATGCTTTGTGGATGAAGTCTGGTGCTTTTAGGGCTCTGCAGGTGCATGTGAGAGAGGAGCAGCATAATGTGTGACCTTGCACCTGGGGCTTGAGTGCCATCTCTGCTCTTGCAAGGTTTCGGAAATGTTCCCTGCCTCCCCATGGTGCATGGTCTGCCGTCCCAGCAGCTGGGCTGCTGGTGAGCCATGACCTAACACAAAACTCTGCGAGGAATTGTCTTTCATCGGATAACTACTGCTTCCCTCTCCCCAAAGCAAGGCTGAGACCATGGAAACTTCTGGTGAGTGATGCAGGTATATCACTAAATGAGATTATGGTAGGGATGTGCTTTGGCTTTGGCTTGCCCAGAGGCTCTGGTGGGAATGAAACTTGCCAGTGCAAAAGGACACAGCAGCTCGATAGACTGATTTAAAGCTGGCCTGCAAGAAAAATGGGAATTATTCAGAACTGACATTGAAGAGTCAGGTGAAAATTAAGTCTTTGCTTCCTAAGTTAAAAAAATCCTGAAAGTGGTTAATTATTCCTTTTCTCCAGGAAGAGAAAGTAATAAAAATCTGCATGGAAAAATAGCTATCTAGATTTGAATGTTGATTATGTGATTGTATCAGAGGTACAGCTGTACGTGTATGTTGTAGTCTCCTAGAAATATGTAATCTTCCCAGAAGAACCTGACTGCAAATCACAGAAATCTTCTTTTACTGCTTTCCACCCCTCTTGAAAATGTTTTGGGTGTGTCTTGTGCATCGGAAGGGGGTGAGATTGTTGTTTGAAGGTTTGGCCTTGGAGAACGTAAGGGCCACTGAAATAGTTTGGCAAAGGACTTGAGCAACAGCAAACGGCCTATTTGCCTTCACCAGGTTAATTGTGCAAGAGCTTTCTTTTGCGCAGCATGATTGATTCTCTTTTTTTTGATTTATTTTGTGAGGATACAACTTTTGGCAACCCACTAACTATTTTGATTACTTTTGGAGACTGAAAATAAAGTGACAAAAGCAAATCTGCTGCAAACCTGCAGATATATTGATGGACTATTATCTTGCAAGGAGCTCTTTATGCGTAGACTCCCAGAATCTACTTGAAATACTTGAGAACTGCTGCATCACATTGAACAAGTAGTCTATAATTAAATTATATCAGACTCTTCCTAGTAAAGACACGGTGATAAGACATTGCTGCTTTTGGGACATGAAACAGCTTTATCATGATATTTATTCCTCTGTAGATGCAAAGCTTTGAATTCCAGTAATAATTCCTAAAGGTTGGTTAGATTAGATGTTAGCTGTTTGTACCATTTTAGGTGTAACTAGATAATAACCTCAGGTAGGGACTCAGACATTTGAACTAACAAACAAAAAATCCCTGCTCAAAGCTGCTTTCAGGTTAACTGGGAGTGACCATGGATCTGTAAATTATACAGAAGCACCTTATTGAAATAAGTAATTTATCATATTGCATGCACCATATGACATAGCTATGCAATGTTTTTAAAAGACAAAAATCAGATTATCTTTGACTGTGTCACCAGATGGTGTGTAATGGGCAATAGAATTACGGATTATGAGACATAACTTTCACTCCTAGGTAACCTGACTGACAAAACCTTTGTGCCTTATAAAAACAAGATACTCAGGGACTGAGTGGATGGCAAAATTAATTTTTTCCTACCCACAAAAATTCCCCTTGACCAGGAAGCAAGTTCATACGTGTAGCCAGAGAAAGAAAGATGCAATCAAATGAAAATGTTTCTACCTTGCTCTTACTACTGTTTGCATTTTTTTAACGTTAAAACCAAAATAGTTTTTAAAAAGGCTCTCTCCCTATTAATGTAGTTAAGTTTCATTAATTGCTGTAACTCGAACCTTGCTAGTGTTCTTTGTATAAATATAGACTAGAAATAAACCTGAAAAAAAAAAAAAAAGTAATCTTAAAATGGAAGGCCAAGCTGTAAGGGATTTGGAAAAGTCTCTGGTTACCTGCATGTACTGGTGTAAATTCTGATTTAGCAGAAGCACTTGCAAGGAAGGCATGAGCCAGAGTCAGTACTCTGGGAACAGGGAAGCAGAGTGGAAGGGCTGGAGTGACCGGTGGTTCCTCCTCCTTCTCTGGGTCCACTCACGAAGTGGCCAGGTGCTCATATGGAGTCAGAAGAATCACCAGCAGCCAACGGTTGGAAATGCCCGTGTGTTAGATTTTGTTATCCATATCTGGTTCAGAGAGAGGGTACAACCCCCTGCCTGCCTGACACACAGGTAAAGGGGCTCAAGTTCCCTGACAGCAATGGGAAACGCAGATTTACGCCTTTGTTTGCTGACAGCCAGGAGGCCGAGGAATGGGCACATTTTTGAAACACATGCAAATTTAAATTCTGAAGAGACACATTTGGTCGCCAGAGAAGAGCTGCCTGCCTGGAGCACTGGCAGTGCTGTGCCTTTAAATTGATGCATTTACATTAAAGGGAGACTTTTAAATAATGCAAAGGGGTAAACTAGCTTGAGTTATGTGTGGTTTTAGCTGGGTGACTCTTACAGCCTTTTATGGAAATCTCTCATCTAAAGTCCTGCACAATTATCCCCAAGGGCAACTATTAACCCCATGAAAGAAAGGATATCTACAGTTACACATCAGACATTACATATCTGTGTGAGGGCTGTGGTTGACTTCGGCTGAAGATGGTGCTGTATGAGAGCCGATGCCGGTAGCTGGATAACGGGAACCTGGGCTGGCTTCCTTTATTCGTGAAAGAGAGGGAAACTCTTCAGGCAGAGTGATTAACCCATAGCACTGATTAAGCACTCACATCATTCTGCAATAATAAGGCACTGCTCATAAAGGAAGAAAAAAAAGAAAGGAGCTGTAGTGGCCTCAGTTTTGAAGGCCGTGAGCCTGGCTGCGGTCTGGTGGGGCGAAGGGGGCTCAGTGAGGCTCCCTCGTGTTTCGCTGTGGAGCTGGGGCAGAGCATGGCCCTCCTTCAGCGAGCGCAAAGTTGTAGTCCCGGGGCTCTTTGTCACCCCCCTGTCAGCCGTACTGCCGTTGCTGCCATGAGGATAACGTCCCCACTGCCCCGCGTGTCCCTCCGCCTAGGAGGGCAGAAGCGGGAGCTGTGATGCTTCCGCGGTGGCTGGCAAGGTTTGGTCTCCGCTTTGGTGGGGCTTTAGGGGCTGACAGAAGGGGCCGTATAAATGACAGTTAGTACAGCGGGCTTGCAAGAAAGTTGTTTTTTTGGTTGAAGCTCTGCATAGAGCAGTGAGTTAGCATTACATTAGCTGATGCGTGGCTGCCATTCTCCCGTGGGCTGGCTGCCCGTAGTCAGAGCTGCCAAACCTTCCTTGGATTTATTAATCAGGTGATGTCACGAGTCCGGGCCAGTATGTCTGCACTGGCCTCGGTGCCTGTCAAAACCGATCTCTGGAAAAAAAAAAAAAATTATATGTGCAATGGGAGTAGTGAGCCACAGCCTGCTGTAAGCTGTGCATCCACAGCTTTGGTCACGCTGCTCTGCCCCTCAGGAGGAACACTGGCCTCTGCAAACATAGTTTGGAGCTTGCTTGGGACTGCTCAGGCTGTGTCCACATGCATAACACCACCTAGCAGCTACTAACATCAGCTAGCAGCACTGTGCTTTCCTGAGGTAGGAAGAGAAGAAAAATATTGTCTCTGTTTGAAGATACAAAGTGAAACTTCAGGAGGGATGAAGGTGGAAGGAAGCCCTGGCTGAGAGCTAGCCAGAACATCACAGCCACGGTAATGCCCTGCTGCACCTGGGGAGGGATCTTAACAACTGCCTGACCAAAACACAGAGGGTAAAACTCTGTGTATGGGGATCACAGAGGCTTTGGACAGGTGGGAGCTGCTGGCCTTCGGGTATCAGCAGTACTTAGCTTCCAGAGGAGTCAGGGCCTTGCTTTTTGCCCTGGCTTTTTGCAGCCCTGGGGTTACAGCCAAAAAGGTAGAGCAGCAGGAACACACACCACAGATCACTTTCAACCCTCATATTTTATATTAACTCACTATCTGTTCTCATTAATTAAGAAGTTGCTTTCTATGATAGATTGAGCTCAATTGCACTCTTCCATTCTTTGTTTCTGTCTTCTTTCTCCACAACTTTTCACTTTTCAGGAGGTAGAAACAGACAGAAATATGTAATTACAAAAAAATTCTTTGAACTTATAAAATGCAGGTTGCTTAAATTATGCAGTTAAAGGATAAAGAAAATCATAGAGCAATTTTAACAAATTGCCCTTAACTGGATTGCACAAACAAACCTCTCATAAGAAATCTTAGAAAGGTGTGTTTGAGGGTGTAATCTTAGCTTGTGGCTAAGTAGAGTTAAACTTGTTTTTCAAGTTGGTTGTGTATAACTTTCTCATGCTAAAGATTGTGAGCATTCCAGAAGGAAAACAGTTCATCTGTAGCAGGGGTTTGATGGTAAATGTTGATTAATTCCAGTAATTCTGACCTCTGGTCCATGTATAGGACTTTATACAGTGACTTTCCTTTTGATCTGTATTCTCATCAGCTGAGTTGTAAAATACATGTGTGGGTATATATTTTTACGAAATAGCTTTGACGCTTGCAAGTAGTAGTTTTCAAATGAACCTGAATGTACTAGACCAGACACAGTCCACTCACACTTCCAAATACACTTGCCTTTCTTGTCAGATGCAAAACAATTTGTAAATTTTGCATGTGTGAAATAGTGTCGTACCCAAAATTCCCTTTTTTAGTAAACATCACTATCCCAGTCTTGGGTTCCAAAAACCTACATGTTTTCTGCATCGTTTTGTAGGAGGGCCAACAGGCTTATTCCAGCATTTATAATTTTTTTCCAGCATATACCATTTTTGTTGGTATTTATGTAGTGTATGCAAACTAATGTAAATATTAGAAGAATTACCATGTATGTATGTAAGAAAGCATGATACCTGCAAAACCTTTCTGTAGAACAGCCAAGCTTATGTACATAAGAGAACTGTTGATGCTCTATTACAGTTTAATTTGTTAATGAAACAAGATGGACTGAGCTCCTACTACACCTCTTTGGATGTTTGAGGCTAGGCACAATTAATTTATTTGTACTGTCTGTGTAGGCGTATGCCAGCTAATGTACTGTAAGAGCTTTTATCTTTATGTTCATAATGAAGAGGGGCAGGTTTTTGGCAACTAGACAAGGATTTTCTGATGACTCATCCTCTCTGGATTGTAAAACACTTTCTTGTAAAATCAAAAAAGAAAAGTAGTTCCTATTAGAAGTGGGCTCAGCCAGAGTAGTTTGTCCTTCACAATCAAGCTGCGAAGGAGAAAGAAGGAAGGTTTACCAGCTTTTTGTTTGTTTTAATTGTAATTGGACCTCTACTGCAAAATAAATCATATTATTTGAGAGGATGTTCTCATATAAGGTATTCAAGCGCCCTTGGAGTAAATATGCTGTAGGTTGTGTTGTCAGGTACCTTAGTTTATGCCCCATTGTCATCATACTGGTATTTTGATCACATTGGCGATGCATGGGACTTTTAGCTAAGTTGGAGTATATCTCGTTCAACAGTAAGTTGTACTGCTTGGTTTGTGCGATTCACCTCCCTGCTATCTAGGAAGGAATGTAGAGTTCAGGATTTGGTGGAAGCTGGAAGAGGAGTTGGGTGAGAGTATCTGGGTGCAGACCTAAATCTATTTCAGTATAACGTTTAGTGTTGCTTTTTATTTAAATGACACATTAGTTAATGCCAGTATCAGGTAAATGGAGTATGCTCCATGTTCCTGCTAATGGGGAAAAAGTATGAACACGGACTATTCTAGGCACCCTAGTAATAAAACAAGTGAGAATAATTGGAATGCATGAGTAATCTACTGTATATAAGTTTGAGGAGAGAAAACCTACTTTTAATGAAAAATTATCATTATTTTACCTCATAATACCTGTGCATATTTTTATACATGCACACTTCTGTAAACATTTCCTCCCACTCACGTGTTTGCTTTCTCTCTCTGCAGGAGAAACTGGAGAGTTTGGGCAGCAGAGGGATATCCATTAATGACCTCCTTTGGTCCTTCTTTGCGCTCTGTCACAATGCTTTTCGTGAACAACTTCTTGGGTGATGCAGCTACTGCTCCCTCTTATTACAGTGATGTTTATGCGATCCAGAGTGGATTAATTTAAATCCCTGGTTTTAATCACAATTTAAATCAACAAGCAGAGCACTTTGATTTAAATAATTAAGTGTAATCTTGTTTTGCATTTTTGCTTTCCAGTTACTTTCCTAAACAAAGGCTTAGTTTTATTGGTCAATATCATTTGCTAACCAGAGCTGTTTGCTGTACACAATTGGGTTTCTCTAAATACACATGTACTGCTTACATACATTTACTCGCGTTCTAAATTTTTGCATTCTTCTTATGCTAGAAAATCGTGAATCACATTTCTTAATAGAAATAATAAATCTTTTTAATCTCATGTGATTCATGTGTAGCAAAATGTTGTAGTTTGAATTCAATTAAAATACACAAAAGTGACATTTCAAGACTGCTTTAGAGGTTTAATTAAGTCTGATGTTCTGGCATACAAGGCAAAAATTTATATTGGAACATGTACTTATAAAACTGATCTGTTACACAAATCTAGTATCTACAGCTAGTGCGTTGTGCTGATTGTTTCTGGACACCAAGCACTTCAAGTTTTTTTGAACTACTTAAGTAGTCTATCATTGCACATCTCAATTTGATTCATGAATGGAAAGAAGAAAACAAACTTTCCAGCTTGCTGAATTCCCAATTGTTTTCCTAACTTACAATGAACTAATTATAAACTGAATTAGCTGAAAATGAAGAAAACTGTTGCTATAACTGCTGCAGAAAAAAATACTGTTGGGAAAAAAACAGGGTAAAGCTTCAACAAACTGCTTGAGATGCCTAGGCAGTGAAAGCTATCAATTCAATGGTTTAGCTTTCTCCAAAAAAAATTAACAGGTTGAATAGTGATGCACATACAGCTTCAATATAACATAAAATCACATGAACATTTTTTAAAAGTTTAGAATAAGATAAAATGTAATACAGGTTATCATATCGTAATGGTTTTATTTAGAAAGACAAAAAATGCACTCAAAAGAAGGATCTGTGTTTTAATAACATATAAAAGCCTGTATTAAAAAGTTTAAATATATTCATACTGGAACACTCCTCATCTGTCACTTAAAAGTTAAGATTCCTGTTTTACGTACCTTCACAAGTATCTAACTTTCATGACATTTTTGGCAACAGATTGCTGACTGTGACAGTCGATTTTCCTTCAGTGTTTTGCTCATTAGAAGCATCATGGTCTGTATTCTTAAATTAGTGCCAGGGAGTTGTAGGTGGAGTCACAGAACAAAAGATTAAAGGATTATATATTCTTAGCCACTATATTGGAGCACATGAATTAGTGGGTCATAGCTACCACATAGACGTTAACACCTCCACTCACAGAGTAAGAAGGGTGATTTAAGGATTTGACGCAAAGTATTTAAATTGTAAATTTAGATTCATTTTGCTCTAAATGAGAGAACAGCCAAATCTAGATAACATGTACTCCAAAACATTATTTAAATGTTCCCTTCCACTGATTACTCATAAGAGGACTGTTAAGACAGCAAGTCTAATACAGCACGTGGGAATTGCAGTATTTAGTATTATCAGGGAAGTTGCACAGCGGAGATGGGAGCTTGCTCAGTTTAAGATGTCTGAATTTCCTTCTCTTTCTTTCCTAATTGTAGATTTTTCTCCTCTGATAGTGTAGGGAGTGGGAGGTTGATTAAATTTAATTCTGATTTATCTGGGTTCAGTCATGTTCTCTCTTAAAATGTGTCTGTAAAGGTTAACAGTCCTTTGGCATTTTCATCTTTGCTTTCCTACCCTGAAGGAAAACTTAGTGGCTTGCATGTCTAGGAAGTTGAAGATAGCTGGTTGTATTTTTCCGTATCTACAAAGTGATATTATGTCTGGATTCATATCTGCTCCTGGAAAAATTTTTAGGCTTAATGTTTAATTTCCATATGCTTAAAAGGGAAAGTTGTTAAATCCCAAGCGTTTCATTTCACTTCGCCTCCAGGCAACTTATCAGTCAAGGAAAGGTCCAAAGTGCTGCACAACCCCGTTTTGTGTTTTGCTTCCTACCTCACGCAGTGTGGAATAAAAGCTCATGACAAAAGGCAGCGTTGCGGGTGCATGTGGTGCCTTTGTGGTGAGGTTGAGGGGGACAGCGATGGATGCATGTGGGGATGCTGATGCTGCCTGGTCCCCACTGTGGCCCTGCCTGGGGCCTGCTGGACAAAGTCTCCTTCCGTGACTCTCTACCGCAATCAAGGGTTAGGCCGTCGTCGTCCCACCAACCGTGAGCTTCCAGTAAGGAAAATTAACACCGTAACACTACCTGGGACTTGATACCCCAGTATCTTTATCAGAGGCAACCTGGGGCTTCACCCTGTCATGGACTGTGCTTTCTAGTTTGTGAGTTTTGCAGAAATACCAGACATCTGTAACATATTTTGAATAGATTTTTACCTGTAGAGGTTTTTGTTGTCTTTTTTTTTTTTTTTTTTTTTTACCTGAAAAGAAAGAAAAGGCAAATGAACTGAGTTTTGGGGGGCATTGTTTTCTCTCCCAGATGAGAGGATCTGGTTTCTTTCATGATGATTTTTTTTTTAAGTAGAATTCCAGCAGTCTTCTATAAGAAGACAAAATATTTCTGGAATGCAACACCTGTGCAGAGAAAATGAATTACCATGTGCCAAAATCGCTCAGTAAATGCTGTGTTGTGTGGGTAACTTGACAAAAGTTTTGCAGCAAACCATAAACATCTGCAAAACGTCTGAAAATCTGGCCCAGACTTGGGGCTGCTTGAATTCTGTGGCATTTGTAATAATTTACTGTTCCACAATATGTAATTATTTGTGTGCACCTTAGGACTAATTTTCTTGGCAAGAGTAGAAAAAGGTCTATTTTATTAAAGATGTAAGAATGACTGATATTCTTTACCTGTACAACTCCAGGATCCATGCGTTTATCTTTTACTTCTGGAATGCGTTTACTTGTCCCTATACACTTGACTAAGCGGCATGGATAGAAATGGGAAAGGGGCAGCAAGTCCAGCTCAAACTGTAGACGTATGCTGCTTTTTTTTCCCCTTGGGGAAGCACTGAGAGGATTGAAGTCATTCAGCTAGCTTTGTTCAGCTGAGCTGAACTTTGAAAAAAAACACGCCATGTGTGCTTTTAGTGAACTCTGGGCCTAATCCTAAATCTTTTGAGTTCAGTGACAGGTTAGAGTGTCCAAGAAGTGAATCATCGGCTGTACGCTAGCCGCAGCTATGACGCTGCGCGGGGCATTGTCCTCCTCAGCCCGCTCGTGTGAATAAGTAAGTACGGTCTCACGCAGGAGTTTTGGCTTGGGCAGGTTTAGTGATGCACAGTGCAAAAAGACCATAAGAGCGGATGCTTTTCTTCTGGGGACAGCACGCAGATAAGTGTTTTCATCGCACAGTTCTTGCCCCAGCTTCCCAAAGTGCCCAGCATCTATGCTCGGTGCCAGATTTCTAAAGACCTCAGCTTCCTGGAAGGCACCTAAATAAGGGTCAGATTTTGAAAAGAGCTTAGCACCCAGCCTGCCCAGCTTTTCAGAAAATCTGGCACCAAGTGTCGGTGCTGAGCCTCTGTAGAGATGCTGGGAAGAAAACGCTGCCTTCCCACACGCGGCGCCGGGCTAGTGCTGTTCGCTTTACAGGGCTCCCAAAACATCGTTAAAGAGAGCAAATAGCAACACGGAAAAGAACCCCCCAACTCTGTTTTAACAGATCCTGGGAGGGGGGGAGGATCCTTTCCCTTTTTATGGATTCAGTTCAGGCATTGTCAAAAGAAATAAATAAAGCCACATCATTTAAAAGCTTTTGGAACAATAGTCTCTTCCACTTCCCTCCCTCATTGTAGAGCCCTGGGCCCAGCTTTTGTTTATTTAGTCCTGCCAGCCTCATGGTGCCTGATTGGTTGGTGTCTGATTTCATTCCTATGGGTGATGTCAAAAGCTGACCCAGAAGTTCTCGGCAAGTTTGCTTTTAGCTTTTAGTAGTTGTTTTTGTGCATGTATCCGTGTGTGCAAGAGTACTTTTCAGTCCTAGGAGGATTCTGTTACAGGCTGAATATTATTCAGCTGCAAAACTCATAAGGAATAATATTTGTGTCAGGAACTGCATGGCTTGCTTCCTAAAATACTAGGAATAGCAAACCATTCAGGCACTGTGAAATTATGGAAGTTGTAATTATTATTAATTATAGTTCTAGTATTACCATAAGACATAAAAGGAAATTAAAAATCTGTATGAGAATTTCATTACACATAGCTGAAAATTGGGATGATTAGTTAGAAGGGCCGATTTCACTTTTCACATTCATAAATAACACTAGTACTAGTTTTCTTTTTATAGCTGCACTAGGACTGTAATGCTATCTTTATTTAATATCATTTTTATCGGTTGTCAAACCGACAATTTAAATATCAGGTTCTCACAGAGGTGTGCATATCACTGACAACAATATTCAGTGTTTGTCTTTATAGAAAAATAAGCAGTGTTTAAGTCTGTTTTTGTGCTTGGATCTGCAAATACTCCTATCTGTTAAACTTTGTTTTCCATTTCTCTGACCTTAACACTTGGATATTTTTCATTCAGCAGCCTCTGACCCGCTCCTGTGTTTCTCTTTGTTAGATAAGTAAAAGATGAGTGTTACTTTATAAGGACATAGTTTCATACCCTTGTCCTCTGTTAGAGTACAGTCAAGTTGCTTGTATAAACATGAACAGTTTTGCTTACTTTTCAATTTATTCAAATGCCAATGTAAGGTTCTCGAGCTGTGTGTGTGCTCCACCACCCCAGTCTTTTCACCTCTTCGTCCCCTTGCCTCTGGGGAACTGTGTTGTACAACATCTTACGCACGTGTAGTAGGAGTGTGTAACTAGTTCCATAGGGAGGCTATATTCATGCTTCGTATTGCACGAGGAGGTGTGTTTAACCTTTCCCATTACAGAAAATACTATGTTATGGTCTGGAAGAACATTGTAAAATTACCTTCTGTCTCTCTCTCTCTCTCCCTCTCTCTCTCTCTCCCCCCCCCGCCCCGTGTATGTTTTTGGCAGAGGTTCCTTGCTGTGTCAGATTTCATAGCAAAATACTGTTGGTCAGAATTTTATTTAAAGAAAATGAAACATCCCTCTAGCTTTGCAATTCTACATCCAGGCAAACAGCCCTCACTTTCCTGCCCATGGTCTTTTTTTCGAATTGTCAAGACAAACAGAATAGCCCTGAGTTTCCTTGGAAGCAGGCCACTTAGAGAAATTTGGATGCTTCAGAAATAGTCCAATATAAAGGAGAAATGCAAGGCTCAAGTGCTTTTCACCTAAAGATAACTCATTGCACAGATTCAAGCATTGTTATTACAATGCCTGTAGCTTCTGTTTATGTTCATGAAGGATGCCATTCATTTAGGGAAGTCTGTACAAAGCCCACCAAAGCGTCCAAGAGCTGAGATTCCAGAACCTGACCAGTGGATCACATTGTGTAGTTGTTTGGTCTCCTTTCCCCTGGTTGGGAGCAGCTTGCGTGCAGGGCCTGGGGCTGGCCTCACCGCTCGCCCCAGTGCCTGCCGGGCCCAGCCCCAGCGCGCGTCCCGGCTTCGCCTCCCAGGTGCTCTGTTGTTTTATGAGTGGCTACTTTTAGAGACGGCCTCCCTCATCTCCCCTGGCCGAAAGCAAACACGACAGTACAAGTGACATAAGCTTTACAAAGAATTTGTTAGCTGACGGTGCCCCCAGCTCTGGTGGAAATGTTAAGAAGGAAAAATTATTTTATCTGCATTCTGAATCTGTTTTAAATACTCTGCTTTTTATGATTTCCATATGATTCTTGGGGATTTTAACATCAAAAGACCCAGATTATCCTAATTGGTATAAAAAGTTGGAAAGATTTTCTTCATGCTGGACTTAAATAGGGTTCCTGCTTGGCTGCTTCTGCACTGGCTTAGTCCTTTTGTGACATGAAAGCCAGTTGCACTTAAGCAGGTTCCCCCCTTTTTTTTTTGTTTAATAAACTGAAATAACTATACTGTTAAGTATTAAAATGCAGAAACAATCATGCATTTTTAAAGGTTCCAGAAATAGCCTATAATGCATTGCAGAAATTAGTGAAGCCATACTTGTAATGAAAAACATTTGGCGATGGACGCTGGATCAGTTAGGAGGCTGATTTACTGCCTGTCCTGTGTTTCCCCTCCTCTCCATAAACTATCACTTACAGATAGGAACAGTAAGGATTTTTTGGAAACTTTTTTGAGGGGAGAGGAAAACCCCGTAGATTTAAAAGTGCAGTAAATAGCTTTGTAAGGTTTTGCTCTCAATGATTACTTTCCCCATTTAGCAGAAAACCACCCTTTTATCTTGGCGGTAGTTTTCCTACAGAGAAAGATCACGCCTGGGTCGCTGCTCCCATACAATGGGCGTATCTTCACCGCACAGATGGCTCAGCTCGGCGTTGGTACCTGGCCTGCGCTCAGCCACCACCTGGTGCCGGGAGCGCTCCTGCCGCAAAACCTTGCCAGCCCCTCACCCCCTCCCTTGGGTTCAGTGCCAGGCTCTGGAGGAGTACCCTCTTCTGTGGGATGTGCTGCACTGGCAAAACATCCCCTGCTTTGGGGCAGACTAAAATAGCTGGAGAAGAGTCCAGATCTGCTCTGTCTCTCTGTGTTTTGGCTCCGTGGCTTTGCACCTTGAACAGTGACTGCATGCTCCTCTACAAAGTGGATTAGAAATCTTCCCTCCCTCTGATATCTTCATGTCTGGGCAAAAATGTCCATTTGAGAGGTCATAATTTCTATTTAGTTTCTGGTGAATTATTGGGTAAACACTTGAGGTAAAAGCATGCTCTGCTGTTTCAGCAGTTGCTAAGAGTCTAAGATACAGATTTTTCCCCTTATCCCTTTTTTACACTCTGCTGTACTTGCTGAAGGCAGTTTGAGTAAACTACTCACTACCAGCTTGCTCCCTACCAGCAACATCCTCTTGAGAATCTGGGCACCAGAACTTGTTTTGGGGATGAAAACATTGCTTTGCTCCCAGTATATTTCTTTGTGGTTTCGAATAAAATTGCAAGCAAAAGAATAGAGGAAAAAAAAAGAAGATGGGGGAGTCAAGACGGGCATCTATGCATGCAGGTTACATTTTCAGCATTTAAATAACTACTTGTTTTGTTGTGCTCTCGCTTCTAAGCTATCTCTGTATAACATTTACTTGTTTGGCTTTAATTGCACCCTTCACTAAATGTTTGCTTTGCACATAAAACAAAGCCATCCTTAAGACTGTAATGAAACCATTAGTTGGTGTTCATTTAAAAAAAAAGCAAAAGCCAAAATTAAGTTAAACATTCAAACATCAATCAAGAATGAAAATAATAGCAGTTTCTAATGTGGGGATCTCAGTGCAAATCTTGACTAGAATCTGCAATCTTTTCTACAGATTTTAACTGATTTTGGCTTCTGTGACCACAGGTCTGAGGTCACAGCAGCCTCCTGATGTGTCTAACAAGAGACAGTTCTTATTGTCTGCACACTGTTCCTTTTTTTTTCTGATTTCCATCTTGTGGTGTGTAGTTACTGGACTATTCCTGCAGTTATCTAGGTATTTACTTGCTTATCTGAAACTTGCTTTTTCCTTCCCCCTCCTTCACAGGAAAGTAAATCATTGAAAGGAAAAAGAGTACCAGAGAGAAATAGATAATTTATATAGCAGAAAAATAAAATAAAATAAAATAGAACCCTACAGTCCTTTATGCAACAACCATCTTCAAGAATGGAAAAAAAGAGTGGAGTGGAAAAGCAATTGGAATTTATATGAAACTCTCAGTGGGCTCATAGACACAGATAAATATTCAGTGCTAAATGCCTGGAAAGAACATTTCCTAATTTTTGCCCAAAGAATAGTAGTTTGCAGAACTTACAACATTAAAATTGTGGGAGAAAGACACTAGAAAGATGAGAAAGGAGAAGATACAGGGATACAGATAGTCTGATTTTTTGCATGTTTTTTTGTAGAAAAGTTTTTCACTTAATAGCAAAATACTGTGCTGTGCACACAGTTCCAAGTCCCTGGGAAAGAAATCTTGAAGTTTTACTGCGAGACAGAAAAGACTGACACAATTTCAGAAGTCTTAGTGAGCTTATAAAGCATGCCTGGGAAAGTCCCTCATGCAAATCATTCATAATCACGTCCATCCAATTGTAAAAGCCAAACTCCCTGAATATCAGAGCAACTTTGTTGGAATAGGATGTAGAAATTAAATATTCTGTGCTCCACAGTGAGTATGAAGTCACTGACAAGATCTGACACTTCCTTCACTTTGCAGGATGAAACTCATCATATTTTCCAGCTGTGCATGAATGTGTGTATGGATTTGTTTTTCTTTGTTCCTTAATATTCCTGTGAAATTGGTCCACATATTAAGGAAACCCTTTACACGTTGCCAACGCTGTATGCCTCGATAGCCATTTCTTGGGTTAAGTGGAGGTGTGGTGTGTCTGATACTAAGGCCGTTCATATGGGATATTGTGTGTGTCTTGGGCTGCCTTTCAAAAGGGTTGTGTCATCTGTTGAATTCACATCAAAACTGATAGGAATTATTCAGGGTTGACTCTCTCTGACCCACAACACCTAGTGACAGACATCTTGTGTCCAAATTCTTCCGCTGTTACACAGTTTATGCTCAGTTAGCACTGACTCGATGCTGGTAGTCCTTTACAAGCTTCATTACCTGAATGGGAAGAGAGAGGAGGCCAGGCATGTGATACTGCAAGCCAAGGTGCCCTTCCCCTACTTGGAGTATGCTGAAAGCCGGAGGGGAAGGTTTTTTGCCAGCTCCTAACTGCTGTAGAGGAGGGTGTAGGGCAACAAGAAGCCACTTGTGGCTTCCTTGGTCTGCATCACCAGGTCCCACTGTGCAGCTCTGCTTTATGTTTTTGGTGAGAAATCCCTCTTAGCTCAAGGCTGCTAAAGTGAAGTTACACTGCTTTCGGGTCAGTCCTGGTGATGAGCTGGACTGCCATGAGCTGGTTTGTGTGTTACAGCAGAGGCAGGAGCCTCCCAGAAAATCTAGTTCACAAATGCAATGTGGGAGATAGAAAACACCCTTCCTGTCTTTGAGATTTCACTCTGTTTCTGGCGCTGATATGCTGTGCAACCAATCTTGTTTGGTGTCACCAGCCCCCATGTACTCATTGCCCTCTCCCTTGGCCCTGGCCCTAGAATATCTGAAATTTGAAGAAAGGAAGAGAAGATTCAAGGATGGCTTGAGGATTTTTTTTGAAATTTACCATAAATTTACTGTAGTAAAGCCTCAAGCCATTCTCAGATCATCTGCTTCTCTTTTCTACATCAATTGTTTAACCCTGATGTTATTTGGGAGGAGGGACCTATAATTCAAATTATTATTCTGTCTTTCAAGGGTATATACTTATTTCCCTCTGCATAGTATCTAAGAAGGAGTGTAATCTGGACATGCAGCTGTCTCCTCCTCAAATATCTTCTTTAGCTGATCCATGGTGTTTTTTCTGAGGGAGGATCATCAAGAATACTCAGAGACATTCAGAGTTTCTGCAGTCCCTGTACATCTTGTGAGTTTGGCTGGGACAAGAGTCCTTCTATTAAGGACTTTGCTTTTGAGGAAGGGGAAGTCTGAAAATCGATGTGTTTTTCCCTGAGTTATCATTTTTTGTGGCTATGGAGTAAAGAAGGTTGCAGAACACTCTTATCAGGCACAGAGGCTATTTTTGACTAGACTGAATCCTGAAAGATTAATTGTCCAATTCTGCCATAAGTCAGTTTTTTATTTTTTCAGTAGCAAAATGTTTTCTGACCCTTTTGTGCTGTGAAGTGTATCCCCTATTTGTATTATTACTCCAAAACAATAGCTCAACTCCCCATCTGGACTTCACAACTACGAGCCTGAGTATGAGAGCCAACCTTCCACGCGTGTGGCAGGCTGAGTGCAGGAAGCTGGAGTGCTTCAGCGTGCATGAACACTGGGCTCCCCTCCGCCTGTAGCTGTAGTGTAGGAAGCAGGACACAGCTAGACAGGGACCTCTGGAGTGATCTGCAGTCCTCCTGTGTGAACCTTCACGTACTTGAGAGCATTAGAGAATGAAAACCAGAAACAATTTGGTCCTTGTGGTATCTGTAGCTGGCATAGATGTGTTGTAGCTGTACTTCTCCTGGAGAAAGAGATCTCTCCTGGCAACGTCTGACATATAGCACTTGTATTGCATAGGGAAGGGTCAGAGTAGCCTTAGGTGTCTTAACTGTGGAAAGTAGGCAAAGGCAGCCTGGGGAGGCCTTGGGAATTGGGGAGCCATAAAGACCTTTGCTCCTGTTCTATGAGTTGTTTGTGAATTTACTAGTGGGAACAAAATGAATCTTGAGCCCAGGACTCTTAGCTGATGTGGTCATTCCCACAGTGTGGTGCAATAAATAACCCTTCTTCTACATGGACATGGCTGGTAATCAGTAGCTTGCTAGGTACTTCTGGCTTCCTAAAACAGCTGCGTGCGCTTGTGGGAATCTGAACTTTACATTCCCATTTTCTGTCAAATCCGGGAAGCGGTGCCTGTGATTCTGTACCTCACACGAGCAAATTCAGCTCTTGTCCTTGAGGGGTGGTGAGCCCCCTGTGATACCAGTTGGCTTCAGTGGAACATGTGGCGCTTGGCACCTCCTGCTCTCGTGGGTCGGTTGTTGTTTGTGAACAAGAGTGAGCACAAGGTTCTGCATGAGAAGGGCTCAGCAAGCCTCTGGTCCTACAGGACAGTCTGCAGAGCCAAAGTCCAAATCTTCTTGTAAAGCAGGAGGAAATGCAGCAGACGAAGTCTCAGCATGACATTAATCTTTTATATATAAAGGACGGCTCGTAAGTCTCTGGTGTTCTTCAGTACTGAGGTATGGCCTTCAAGAGGGATGGACGCAGATATCCTACTCCAGTCTTCCCAATGAGATGAGAGCTGTGTTTGCCACCTAGGAAGTAAGGTTTAGCTGCAGTCTAGGAGATACAAGGGTCCTTGCTCACCTGGACCCACTTCTGAAGCCGCAGCCGCAAGGGCCTCTCTGTATTGTAGTAGCCTATTCCCTAATGTTTGGGCTTTCTGTGGGAGCTGTTCCCCCCACCTACTGTTGTTATCTCCAGCCCAGCCCTCAGTGCTTTCCTCCATGATGGCTGTTGAGGGAGTCCTCAAATGGCAGCGTGCAGCTCATACCCAGCCACGCAGAGCCTGGTGACTCTCATACAGTCTGCAGACAAGGACGGGTGCAACGTTTCAATGTGTATAAAACAGATAAGGCCACAGCTTCCTGGTGAACGGCCAGTATAGTCCTCAGGTGGACAAACTTCCTCAGTGACGGCTTCAGAATCCTTTTGTGGAGACGTATAACAGTCACCTGTAACTTTTATGACAGCCCAGATGGATTAGTATGAAGTTATATAGGCAGCTAATTTATGGTGGATTTAGGAATGACACCTAAAAATGTGAGGAAGTGTGAAATGCCATCAGATGTTTGTGCTGGGCTTACATATTAAGTTATTTGGTGAATTGACATGGATCTACGTACATGCTTATGTGTGAGTGTGACTTACTTGAGCAAAGCTAAATTTCCCTTTTTCTTCCTTCTAAATCTCCATAGAGGTGGTCACCTGTAAAGCCCTGAATATTCTGGGACTTGATTGTCTGTCTTGGAAGTGGTCGCTATCACCACAATGTATAAGATTGACTAGGATATGCCTGCAGCCTAGCCTGTGGTGCATGATCTATGTGTAATTGTTTCTCTTTTGTTAAAAATTGTTACCTGAGTTAATTTTCCTGATGAAAAGCAGAACAACTCATAATGTTCACCCTCCATCTACTGTCATTTATAGTCAGACTGTAAACTCCTCAAAGCAAGGTGTCTTTCTGTACACTTAGAGTGCCAAACACACTGGGGTCTTGATATTAGTTGAGTTGCCATTAATAATAAATAGAGAGTAAAAGGAGAATGTGTAAATGCATTCAAACGTGTAGTGAAGCTTTTAAGTATAATTGTTATCGCTGCAAATCTCTGTGTGGTTGGCAGCTGGGCTGCACGGGAAGTGCAGAGTCCCTCTAATTGGAATTTGCACATTTTACTGGTCTGTCAGAGCCTGCTGTTATGGGTAGTGTCCAGAATACCTATAAAGACCGACCCGGGGGCAGGGCTACTCAGAAGTAAAGACGAGGCAGACGGTTTGCCTTCAGCTCCCTTTCCGAGAAGCTTAAGAATGCCCAAGCTCATTACATTAGGATATGGCTCAAGGTTAAGTAACTTTTCAGTAATTAATATGTAAACACGGGACTGCCATTTCATCCTGGGCTCTGCCTTTTGGAATCCCTGTGTAACGCTATGGAGAGGAAGCTCCCCTCTGGATGGGGCACGGGGCTGAAAATGCCTGCAGAGTTCAAGCATGTCCTATGCCTGCACCCCGATCTCCTTCACATCTGTACTGCTGTGGGGAGGTCTGACAGGGGAAGGAGCTGAGAGCAGGCTCCCTCAGTTTTCTTCATTATTTTACCTATTAATTTCATTTTTGTTGGTCCTCAGTGTTCACTTTTTCTCTGCTTTGTTTTGATCTGGTTTTCATTATTTATTTGGATTGGTTTGTATTTTGGATCATATTTGTGCTACTAAGGTTTTCTGGTGCCAGTTTTAACAGCAGCAATACTGATTTTGAGAGCAGGATATTTGGGGCTTGTGACTATATTTATGTAACTCAAGCCATTACTACTTACGGTGGTTAGTGCTGTAAATACTGGAGGTGGATAAATTCAGTAGAATCTGTGAGAGAGTTATTGGTGTGCTGTAGTGACTACTGATGGTGGAATCTAAACTGAGAATTTTTTAACTTCTCTAAATTTGAACGTCTAGCCTTAAGGTAATTTTTGATTTTTTTTTTTTACTTACTATAAATCCACATAGTTAGTAAATATAGCTATCAAATTGCAGCTGCAGTGTCAGAGAGTATGAATTACATTCCATTTTAAAAAGAAAAGTGTATTAGTAAATCTTCCATGCATAGCAGAAATAAAGCCACTTTTGAGCTCTGACTACAAATGTATTCATTGTAAAAGAAACATTCTTGTTGACCTAAAATCTCATACGCTTATCTGCTATCATATCTGTCTGTGGTGCAATGACATTGAGCCAGGAAACGCTGTGCAAAAAATAATTCAAATGTGAAAAATAAATGTCCTTGGCTCTAAGTCATAATGTTTCTCTTCCAAGAGCCAAGCTTATTTCTATTGTAATGTTCATCAGCTTTTTTTTTTATACTTTCAAATAAAATTTTAAAAATGTAATTTGAGGAAACCAACTGCTAGTCTGAGGAAGAAAGCCAAAATACTTTCTTTTCTCTAGGTCATTTCCTGGCTCATTCCCTTTCTGGGTCATTCTTTTTTGCCTGGGTCACTCTCTCCTTCTTCTTCATATTCATCTAATAATAATAATAATAATAACAAAAATACTCAAATGAAATACATTTGCCTAGGATTTCCAAGGAGTTTACTGGCAGTAGGTAGAAAAAGGCCTGCTTGGTTTTGAAGGCACTGGATCACAGCTGGACTGAGCTGCTCAGCAAAGAGGATATAGCAAATGATAAAGCATCGGAAGGTTTACAGAATCATATAGTAAGTCAATGGCTCAGAAGGAGAAGAATCAAGGGCACTCTAATCCTTTTCTTGAAGTGTTAGATTCACTAGAAACACCACTAGATAGTTCAAGATTGATAGTCAGATCTCCCAGAGACTTGCGATTTTGACATTTGCTTACTGTGCAAGTCCAGAAATTGTTCTAGCTTAAAGACAGGTCTACTCTTCAAGGGCTGGGAAAGCCTACAACCTTGAATTTAAAAAGAAAAAAGTACAAGTTTTTAATGGTGTTTTGTGGTGGTGAATTAAATTGTGAGATTTGAAGTCTCAGCTATCAACATGAAACCACCCTTAGCCTTGAATTTGAAACATATTGGAGAAGCCATGCTACACATGTTCAGTTTTCCTTACAACAAAAGCATCCATTGAGTTAAAGCAACTTTTATGTATAGACAACATTATGAAAAACGGGTAATTTTGAAGAGCAAATGTGATTTAGCATGATTTAGAAGTATAAATAATTGAGTCTCTGAGCTTGACAAACCATTTTGGTATAGAACTACGTGCATGCATGGGTATTAACTGTTCTTCATAAACAGATTTTGATACTGTCTAACCTTCAGATACCAAATAATGCTTGTGTTAGAGGCATTGTATTTATACCAGATAGTACAACTGTCAGCTGGTTTTAGCAAGGTATTCTTGACCACTGTGGGCAGAGACACTTTTCTTTTGTCATTGAAGACATTAGTGGAATTTTATTGCACACTGTCCTTCCCCTGGGTAATCTGGAGAATTTAATATATTTTCATATTACTACAAAACTGTCTCCTGAAGACCCCAATTAGGATGGTAAAATCATATCAAAAACATTGACAAGCCACCTTCTATGTCTTTCAGAGACCTTGCAGTCTAAACAACAGCGTTGTTCCGGAAAGGTATTTCTGCCCACGTTGGTCAGAGAACCGAGCTGGACATTGCAGTGCTTCCGCCATTTCAGCAGCAGTGCGTGCAACGTGTGGCCCACACAACCGCTTCAGGTCTTGAACCTGATCAGAGTCTTATGGAGAAAACACACAGTAAAATTAGTTACAGTAGGCAGTTTACATCACCCTGGTGACAGCAGCGGTCCTCCAGCCTAGATGGGCCTGTGGGTCCTCTGTGAGCACCTCAGCTGATCGCTGCCTTTCCATGCAAGAGCAGGTGCTGAGGGGAGAGCTGGGTGTGCTCTGGCCACAGGAGCCTGACCAGGCACGTGGCCTTCAAGAGTGACAGAGCAGCCCTGGGCTTGCGGCATGCAGATGGCTGAGGACACAGCAGCAGCTCTGGCTCTGGAAAAAGGAGAAAATGTGACCCGACTGTTGGGGCGAATGCCCATGCAGAGAGAACTAAAACGAGCCTTGCAAAGGTGCGCTCCCCTTTTGTGTCCTTCCCACCAAGTGGAGGGGGACTGACAGACAGGGAGGGGGTGGAAGGTTCTGAGTGAAGAGCAGCAAGGGACAACACATGTCCATGCGTTTCCTTTCTGTTTCTCTAATATACTCTGTGGGTTTCTCTCATTGCTTTGGACAGGCTCCTTTCTGCAAGGCTTTCTGTTTGTGCTCATTTCCCACCCCGCTCTTCCCCCTGGCAAGGACAGACGATAGTCCCAGTGAAAGACAGTAGTGAAAATCCCCAGCACAGACCTCTGTGCAGGGTCAGATGAGTCCAGCACTCCCTTTGCAAGAAACCACTCCAGCTGCAGTGCAGCAGAAGGGTGACTCAGGTGGGGCAAAATGGCCGGGGTCTGCTGGGGTTAGGCATGGACCTGCTCCCACATGCTCAGCCAGCTCAGAGAGATCATGCAGGTCTTTGTCAGGGCGACTCGTGACAGGCACTTGGGCCTACTGTCAGAGCTGGAAATAAGCAGCGAGGTCCTGGACAGGCAGGACGTTCTTCAGGCAGAGCAAGAGGCAGGTGATGATTGCCCGTGAAACTGTGAATGGTGAGCGGAGGGGAGGAAGGGGTGCTGTGGCAGAAATGGCAGGGCGCTGTGAAATCATTATTTCTGTTGAAGTCAAGATTTTTAAAGTCCAGTAGAATTATGAGGATTAGTTCCTAGGCTTGCACTTTTTGTTTGGGCTTTTATATATGTTTTGTTTTCTGCTGCCTGGACTGTGCCATCTCTTCTTTAACTCTGCCGGTGTCCAGTGAATTCACAATCCTAATGGTTGCCAGCAAAGTTATTTTTGACACCTCCTGAAGCAGGATTAAACTACAGTGAACAAGGAGTTGAAATAAACTGGAAACATAAGTCAGAGCTTAAGACAGAAATTGCTTCCTCAACAGGCGATAATGACAAGAGAAGTGCAGAATAACTACATAACTATTATATTGAGTTTTGAAAATGCTATAGCTAGTCATTGTAGGTTTTACTTCTGTTTAGCAATTAGACTGCTACAGTTTGGGATTGTTTCAGTGTCTCAGCAGGAAAGCATTTTCTGCTCCCTTGTAGAAGATGCAAGTCCTGCTGCATAAAAGCATCCTTACTTCTCAGGAGAATCGTATTTGAAATGTCAGAAATAAATTTTCCATTATGGACAAAATGGAAGCTATAGATTGGTCATTATCTATATGAGACAGTCATGCTAACAGAGTAAAACCAATGCCAATGCATTCACCACTTGTGGAAGGATAGGTGTTGGAGGCAAGTGTGAGATGGAAGAAGTTGGAGCGTAGAAGCGCTGTGTTAGTAATGCTCATTTCCTTACATAGGAGGCTTCCTTTGTACTACACAGATAAACAATTCAGACTTAAAATTTAATTTGGCAGGTAATTTGCCCATAGCACTAGTGCTAGCAGTTGGAAAACAAAATTAGTTAAAATATTTTTATTTGACAGCTACTGCACTTGCAAACAAAATTGTTGCTTTGATTTTTCTCTATACACAAAAACACAAGGTGGGTTTTCCAGTATTGGCTTGTGATGAAGACAAGCCACTAGACGTGTTGTGACTAGTCGACATGGACCCCAAGTCCTATCTGATCTCACATGCTGGTTTCTGAAATCTCTTTCTATTTAGAGTCGGTGAGAACAAGGCCAGAAACCTGTGATTAAATCCTGGCCCTGCTGAGGGCTGTGGTGCTGTGATTTCACCCCTTCCTTTTTTTTTGTCTTGTGATTCTGTGTCCTATCACCCAAAAACCACAGCCTTTCCCTAAGTGAGCCTCCCAGTATTATCTCTCCTCTGTTTCCAGGCTCCTTCAGGGCTGATAGGCAGGGCCTTATTCCAGCCAAAACAATTGCTAATAGAGATGTGAGGAGCTTCATTAAACTTGGAGCAATTATTCATATGTATAAAATGGCTCTGTGTTGGCAGAATCAGAGCCCGGGGCACTAGCTCAAGTAGTAACACCAAAGCAGAAGAAAAGTGTTTTCTCTTGGTTCTGCCTGGTACCAAATCAGCACATTCAGGTGAGCACGACGCATTCACAACCTTCTGTAGCAGGTTTTGAATGATAGAGCTTATAGATGGTGTTTGGCAGAGTTTCTTAATTTGTAAAATGAATTTTAACTAAAATATAGCCCTTTCAACGAATGTTTGAGAAAGTACGTGTGTGTGTGGTTTGCACTCACACAAAGGAGTGTTTGTATAATATCTACAAAGCAGAGAAGTGGATTTGAGGGATTTCAGAGCTGGCTTTGGCCAATTGGATGTTGCGGTTGTAAGTCGAAAACTTGCCTTTCTCCTGCTTCATAAAAGAAGGGTCCTTCTTCAGCTTGGTATAGGGAAAGGGTTAATCTTCTGGCTATTTCTTGTTTAAACAAATGCACCTGAGTAAATGAATGAACCTTTTACTTTACTGTGCCTTTTTTGTACCTTTTTAACAGAATACTTAAATCATTATATAAAATATTTTTTATATAGATGAAAGTTTTATGTTACATATGAACCAGTCAGGGGTTGGACCACCCTTCAAATAGCATTGGTTTTCCCTTTCCTGACTGAACTTACATAAAGTTGTTCAAGCAGGTGGTTTTCTGTCCCTTTTCCCACCTCGCTCAGAGCTGTTAGAGTGAACACTCATGTTTTTGCAGTCATTGTGGAAAAAAAAAAACATCCCGAAAACAAGTTAATAAAAAAAAAGAGAAAAATCCAATATGGGAGTAGAAAATCAGTTAGTCATATGCCAGGTTTAAAATAAGAGCTGCGAACGTGAAGGATTGGATCTGGTTTTTCAAATGTCTGTGTGACATGGGAACTCCAATAAAATTGGGCAGGCTTAGAGAATTGGGGGAACAAACGGTTTCAGGTCTACGTCTAGGCAGAACAACTTGCTGCCAGGTCCATCATAGGTGTGAGCAATGGATCATATGTGGTCCCAACAGGAAGTTAGTAACACACCAGAGATCAAGGACGTACCTAATTCTAATATTTGTAATACTTGGTATGTGGTATTAATAGTTCCAGTTTGGCTTTTGGGGCAAAAAATAATTAGTCACGCTCAGGGATGCTGTGGAAAGGCAGTTACAACAAACTACAAAGAAGAGATTGTCTGTTTGCACACATGAAAACCATTGACTGTGCTTACATCATTCATATGCTCCCAGGTAGATGAGACTGAAACAGTGGCAAAACCACCATTAGATGCAGACGATGGCTACCTCCAAAGGCATTCAGGGTGTTTGTGTCTATACCCAGGTCCAGATGCCAGAGTTCTGTGTATGGAGGGACAGGGAGAGACGAACACCACTGGAGCTGAAGGAGGGACAGTGTCTGTTTTCTTTGGGCCTTTATACTGTAATTCATCATTTGTGGAGTCACTGGGAAGGAAGGCACAGAGCCTCTGTGCAGGCTGAACCCTTGCCTCAGCCTTCTCTGGATGACTGAACTTAAGGCATTCAAGGAAGAGACAGTTGTTAGATGTAAGCAAGAACTGCATCTATTTTTGTGTCCCTTTTTCAATTTCCACTGTCCTGATAGGTACACATACTAGTTTTTATTTTCTGTTACATGCATTGGCAGCAGAATGAATTATAGTGAACTGCCAAACTGCTCTGCAAACATACCCCAGCAAAGCAGTGGCTGCAGACCTTGCCCTGAGGGACCATAGTGTAGCCTCTACTTAAGGGTCTCGGGGCTGGGGAGTGTTTCTTACAGCCATTTCACCTGCCCTGGGAGCAGAGCCCCCCAGGTGTGGGCACACCCCCTCAGGTCACAGAGCATTCTTCTAAAAGCTGAATAATCAGTGAATGGGTGAAATATTAATAATCCCCACTTCACAATGTGGCAGCTCTTGCCATAGAAAAGCCACATCTGGAACACAGCTGGAGTAAGCATGCCACGGTGTTACACTGGTAATAGATGTTGCCGTTGCCATTCACAAGCCATCCCTGTTGGGTGACGGTAGGTGCACGACCAGCTCTTGCTGCAGAGCACAGCAGCTGGGGTGTTGCACAGTTGCCTCCTATAGCTGCAGGAAGAATGGCTTCTCCTTCTGAGAGCTGGTAAATATTTTATTCTTTCCTTTGCTTCATGTTGGTAATTAGCAAAAGCAAGTCAGACATGACGCTCGCTATTCTTCATTCCACTGAGTGCCAAGTCATATTTAGAATAATCTTTGGTTACCACCACAATGCAGTATTTGAGCTGGGTTGAATCCCAGGAACACCCTTATAATTGAAACCAGCTGGGCATAAATGAGTGCTAGCACCTAGGATGAATGTGGCTGCTTCAGTATCACATCAGGAAGGAATTGTTTCTCAAACAGCTGTGACTGTAATGAGATAGGGATTCACAACGGGTACATTAAGATTCACCTGCTTGGTGATAACTTGGTAATCACTGCAGACCGTGGACCGTGAGTAATGTGTAGGCCCTTACAAAGCACTTCGCACACTGGATTGCTGGGCACGAGCTAAATGTTGTGGATGGTTTGTAGCTGTAGCTGCTTGCAGAAGGCATCCTCGTGAGCTGGCACAAAGCTGACTGAGCCCGCAAGTGTGGTGTAGTCACAGTCAGAATCCAGTTGTTTCCCCACTGAGAAAATGAACCATTTTATTAATTGTATGAAATTAAAACTAATGGAAAAGAGAATTGGGTTGGAGTAAATGACTCAGCATCCTTACAACAATAATTACATATCAAGGAAAGTGGCTTTTGGAAAAAAAATTAAATAAGGCCCTCGGAGTGGTACGAAATATTCTTTTCGGTTGCATAAAGAGTGCAGAGAGATTAAAGCTGTTTGCAAAGCAAAGAATTCCCATGTATTAACACCAGCCCACTCTTTGCTGAGTAATCTGTTTCTATAAGCAAAAAAATGAGCAATTCAAGGAGAATGCGTTGTTTCTTTTTAGAAATAGTTCATATAATCCTAATTTTACATTTAGGCCTATATGCTGCCTACTCTTGCAGATCTAAGTAATTCTTTGTTCAGTAAGTTTCCTCACAGTTCATGAAAATACACACGTAAATCTTCTCAGAAGAGCAGGGCACAGTTATATTTGAGTATAACTTTACTGATGTTAAGTTACATGGTTTTGGTATTTTACACACTGGCGTGGCACTGTCTGTCGTCCTGCTACTTTTATGCATACCCTGAGTGCGGTAGGTGAGGGGAAGAAAGTAACGCCTGAATTCACTCACTGCATAGTGCACTTGGTTCAGAAAAAATCGTGCTGCTTTTCACTGGTGCTATGTAGCTGTAGATGTTCTGATCATGTTATTCCTCCACAGATCCCAAAGACAAATCTGAAGTAGGTAGCTTGCAGTTAGTAAATAGGTTGAATCCCAAGCAAGAAATGGTAACTTTAATACTAGGAGAATAGAAGGATGATAGGAAGTACCTGAAAGCATCATTATATGCAACTATTTGATCACCAAAAAAGCACAGCATCAGAATTTTTCCCTGAAATGTTCATGCAGTCAGAGAAAACCTCTTTATTTCATTTCAATGGCAAAAGTGAATGGTTGAATTAGTCTGGCTGAGTTTTAAAGGAATACTTTATCACAGAAATGGGCTGCTTCTCTCTCCTGGTGCTCTTTCTTCTTAGAAGGAATAATTGCTGATAAGTAGACTTTGTAACAAAAATACAATATAAAGTCATTTTAAGCTAATGATTTTGCCATTGGATGCTCTGTAAATGATTTACATTTTTATTCTTCACACTGTTATATCCTTTCCTCATAAAACTAAATTATATATAAAATGGCTTAAATATATATATAGTGTTTTCCTGAAAGTAATGCCATTTGAACACCTCAAAGAATCAGAAGAATCCATACACGCTTACGTTATAGCTACAGAATCCAGAGTATGGATTTGTTTTTAAATAAAAAAGTTATTTTTTTTTTAAGGCTTGAGCATATTGCTTGATTTGTATAAACACTGCAAATATACTTTTACTGGCAAAGTAGAAACTTTAGCTTGTTTTTTATTTGAAAAAATAAAGTTAACAAAAGCTCCACTTCTAAAACATAGCAATGCCATATGCTGATTTAGATTGGGAGAAGGCTCCTATCTAGCATTTTTTCTAGGGGTGCTCTGTTAGGGCGAGTCAGAAGCATTTTCTGTATGTCCTTGGAGATGCTATGACTCTCCTGCTGATTTCCTCCTTCAGGAGTAAATTGTCCTGTCATGGAGACCTGCAGAAGAATTCAGTACTGATAGCAATAGCAGTACTGTTTTTATTGTAGTTGGGAGTTAAACTGACTTTCTATTAGGGAAAACGTAAAATCCTAGTAAAATTCAAGCTTTCCACCAATTCCCTATTTACTTTAATTGGTATAGAAAGAGCTTGAGAAATCCAGATGTGATATGGGGTGTCGGGTAGTTCGACGGGTATCTGGAAGGAGAACAGGGTGGCTGGGGATGAGGCAGCCTCATCTCCTAAAACTCCCATGGAGAGCACCAGCAGGAGAAGGAGCCCTCTTCTCCCCAGCCTAGTGGTTTGCTCTCCCTCCCCATCCTTTCTTTCTTGATGAGCTACTTCACAGGTGGCTTTTGCCAGTGATGTTCACGCAGCAGACTGCCCAGCAGCTGTGTGAGGAAACCACACAGAGCGAAGGAGCATGTAGCTCCACAGGCATCGGCGGCAGGAAGCCTGGTTTCCCCTGGATTTCTGCCCTGCAGCTGACAAAGCTGTCTGGTCACTAGGTCATCTGTGAAGTCTCTTGGGCATCTGGGTTCCCTATGGCTACTCAAGGATGTGCTCCCACTGCAGGTTTCCCTCTGTTGGGGTGTTTTACATTCTGTCTTGGCTGCTGAGTCTCAGGGCATCATCTAGTTTGTTCCCCTACCTCAGACAGGGCTAAGCATGGCTGCATCATTCCTGAGAAATGTTTGTGTCACCTGTTCTTAACACCACCTCTCCCCCCACAGTTCCCCAGTACCCCAAACTGATCGCTTCTGGTCTGTGACTGTTTGTAGGGCCAGAATGGACTTTCAAATGCCCAGCCTATGGTTTTCTTGCTGCAACTTAAGTTCTTTGCTTCTTGTCCTATCCTTGGTAGAAATGGCAAAGAGCTGCTTCTCTGCTTTGCTGTTACCTTTTCCTTATTTGAAAGTGGTTATCTTCTCACATCAGTCTTCTCTAAATTTAAACAAACCTAATTCCTTTGCTGGTAGGTCATGTTTTTTAGATCTGATAACTTTCTTCCTCTGGATTCTCTCCAGCAGTTCTTTCCTGAAGCCTTAGCGCTCCAGCTGTGGATTTGCAGTGCTGAACAAAGCAGAAGGAAAATCCCATGGGCTTGTAACTTTCCAAGCCTTGAGAGAAGATTTGCCATCTGCAAATTTAGAATTAGTTGGTTTTTACTCATCTGCTCATTATCGTCTTGATGTTCATAAAAACTTGTTGGATTCCTGGTCCCATTGTTTTTTATGTAACTGAAGCTAAGATGACATTGTTCACAAACTAAAAATAAAATGTCTTCTTAAAAGTGTAATTTACCACTTCAACACTCAAAGTCTTTACCTCAATAATTAAGATTTTTCTGAAAGACCTGTTTTAGAAATATTGGGCTGGTTGTAAGAATTATTTGGTAGCCTTCTGCAGCCATTCACAGCGAGATCGGTGTGGATAACTACACTGGTGCTTTCTCACTTGCAAATTCTTGCAGGTGCCATTGCAGGTTATCTCAAAAAATATCTGCACTCGATCCCCTTCAAGCAGACAGAATTTAGAAGACTGGGGAGACGTAATCATTTTTTCTCAGACTTTTTTTCAGAATCAAGGCATGTTTTTAGTGTTTCTCATGTTCCTGCACCAAAACCTGTGGAGTATTAATGCTCTTCCAGTGGTTATGTATATATAGAAGCGATACCTCAGGGAAGGCACCTGTACATTGAAATTCAAGAAAGTAAATTAATTGAACAAACAGAGAAAATGGTTTAACTTCTGCAGGATGTTGTAAAATAGGAGTCAGCTCTGATGACTCTTGAAAGACAATGTTTCCATGTTAGTTCATTGTGCAAGTATTGAAGGATATGAAACATATCAAGGCCTTAAATCTGCACTTGTCCTACACTCCTGTGAAGAGCTATTGATCTCAGTTGTTGGTCTGTGAGCAGCAACTTTCTGGGCAAGTCCAGGTTTGCATTGCTCATAAAGTGAAGGCATAAGAGAATGTTTTACGCAAGCGAAGAAATCATTCCCTTGATAAGATGTTGCAGACTATCATTTGGTTTTATTTAAATTCATTGGTTTGATCAGCTCTGACAATAGCTATCCTTGTTTCTGTGAGTTTTTAAAATAACTTTTCAAGTTACTCTACCAAGTGAACAGAATGAAAATGAGTTGTATCTGGTACGTCATGAAGCTGTATTGAATGGATCGGCTATAAAAGACATTTATAAAATCCAGTATTGTCCCTAATAGCTTCTTCATTGCTAAATATAACATTGCTGTGTTTGAGGGGGGAACATAGCTCCATCATGCATAGAAAAAGTGTCTTAATAACTACGTGAGAAAACCAGATATACTCAGAATTGACTTAGCTGGAGAGAGTAGAAAGCAACTGCAAGACAGATGCATTCAGGTTTGCAACTAGAAGAGCTTTACGCACAGGGGAAGCTGTCTTGAAATATGTAAGAGAGAGAGACCGGTGTTAAAAGGGAAACTGCAGAGAGACCTCCTAAACTGCAGCAGTGCTTTAAGCAATCTTAGAAAGTACCAAAATGTTAGCCAAAATCTGGTTTTGGTTTGGGGGTTAGTTTTTAGTTCGTTTTCTGGGTAGTGTTGAGGTGTTTTAATTGTGTTAACAGAAAGTACAAGCACGAAATTTGTTCTCTAAAAGTTACTGTGATAAAAAGCAAATACAGAACTCTTCAACTTGATCTGTCCTGTCTGCAAGCTCTGCTTTTGGGGAAGGTGGGCTTAATTGCCTCCAGGAGATTAACTCTTCCTCCACTAAAAGTTGGTATTGTAAGATTTGGAATTTGCTTTGGAAGGCTTGCTTTATTTTTATTTTTAACTTTTTATAAATTTAAATTGGACTGTAAATCCACATTTTTCATGAGATAGCTCATTAGAAATGTGCAACAAAGCTCATCTGTTGATAGCTTGTATTATTTTTGATAACCATGTTTAACTCCAGCATAACAGGTCTGAAATTTTTCATCCCAGTTGGGTCCTTAGATTTCAAGCTAAGAAGGAAGTGGAATTGCCTTTTGATACATAGAGCTGAGCTGGCAGTGATTAACTGAGTAGCTCATTATTTTCCTGAAATAAGAGGGAGCCATTTAGTGGTTGTAATACAAGGGGTTTTGCTCCTTCGTCCTCTAGCTTGATCTGCACTGTCAGCATTCACCAAAATGGAAATCACTAAAAGCAACCTTTAGAGAGGTGTTTTTTTTCCCCCCGCCCCTATTGTACAGATGTTCTGGAAGAAACACTTGGTTGTCTTACATTTTAGAGGCTGGAATAGTAGCTACTAATGCCTCAAGATGATATCCAAGTAGGTAAAAAGGACTGGGAAGGGAGATAGCACATTAGTGAAAATTCACCAGTAAACACAATGCAAGATCTAACATGAATATCAAGTAACATTAATTACTTTAGAGCCTCTCTGTTTTCCTTGTGTGCATTTTAATTATTATTTCAGCATAATGTAATAACAAGGGCTGGTTTATATGACGATAATAAGACTTGAGGCTATGACTGTGGCAGATTTTGTAAGCAGAGGGTGGTTGGGCTGAGCGAAAGATGCCTGTGGCTGTGCTGTGTGTTGCATGCCATTGTGCCTGGAATCGGGGAGGAGAAGGATTTCCTCCCCGAATCACCTTTGAAGAACTGACCCAGTAAACAGTCCCACTCAGAGCTGTCTTCTGGTGAAATGGTAAACCATGGTCTCGATTGTGTGAGGCCAATAAAATCTCCAGTAGCCATTTTTCCCTGCACTGTGGCAGTAAAACTGAAACCCCCCTAGTTAGCCCAGTCAACGTTAAATTACCTCTCGTTTACATAAAATTCCCCCTGTATCTGAAGGCTTAAGTGGACATGATTGTTTTTGTCAGTTCTTTCCCAGTATTGCTGTGTTTATATTTTGGCTAAATCTTGCGTACAAAGTTCAAGTCTTGCAAGGGTTGAATCAACCCTTCGGCCTTCTGAGAATTATGGAGGATGGTGTTTCGCTATTTTACAAAGGTTTACATCTCCCTTTTTGTGATGAGACTTTTAAGAGTTTTGTACATTTTTGGATTTCCCAGATAATAAGTGGTGTATTTGGCCAGACTTCCCACCCACTTATCATTTGTGTGTGGTTCCCTGTGAAGCCATCTGCTCCCTTGTTATCAGTTATTAAAAGACGTTGGAGACACTGGCTGGCCTTGACATTACTGGTGGGTAGGCACTCACATTTTCATAAACTGTGCTGAAATGTTCAAACCAGTGCAAAGTTAAGAAATGCCTCTTTGTAGAAATGGACATGCAAGCAAGGAAAATAAAGTTCTTGCGAGTCTATTTTGCATGTAGTGATCCCTCCGAGCTCCTGTTAGAGCCTGGAGAAGTGGAAATACCCCATACTTTGGACGTCAGACCGGTAACGTTGGTTAGCGAGACTGAGAGACTACTCCCAGTTTCCCCAGTTTCAGCTCTGTTTTTTTGCAAGGCACTGTAGCCTCCGAGGGACCGGACTATCGGGTTTTGGTTATCTCTGGGGATTGGTTGATTGGTTAGTTCGGGTGAGGGCTGCAGTAAATATTTCTCCTTTCAGGGAGTTCTGCAGCCCAAAGGTGTTTCATCAGAGCTGTCATGGCCTCCGATACACAGCCTCCCCTTCTTTCTCCACGGGGTGAATGCCATTCTGCCACTTTTCACCTGTTATTTCACGACGTCCTGAGACCCCACTGAGAGGCCTGTCAGTGCGAGGACGGAGGTGTGCAGAAGGGGAAGCCCCTCTCTTCTGTGTGCGGAAGGGGCCTGCTTTCATCTCCCCCAGCAGAATAACAAATGCTATAGTTTAGGATTTTTTGAGTGTTTAGCCAACTAACTGGGTTTTTAAGTGCGTGTGCGGCTCATGCATGCATGTTTGAACACTCCCATCCACTTAGATCAGTTAGAGTCACCAAACTTCTTCGTTTTTCAAAAATAAAACTGCATTATGCCTAGACATGTCGAGCCAAAGCTGTTCCTAGTGTTATTTCACTGACTTCCCAAAGAATTGCACCAGAGGTGAATTTGGTCTGGTATAGCAGCTTTTTTGCCTGGAGCAAGTCTTTATAGCAGAGTTGTATTTCTTGCAAAAATATAAAAGGAACACTGACAGATCTGCAGCTCTGGTGGTGTGAGCAGGTGCAGCTATATTAAATTATTTCTTATTAAATTGATTCAGCGACTTGAAGCTTGTAATTTTTGTTCTGCTGTGGTTGTGTGACAGAGACCTTTTAAACCAGACAAAATGTGTATCTTTTCTTGTAATTCCTTTCTCTGGTGTTATAATTTTAAAGATTTCTGTTTGAATGTAGATCAGATTCTGATTGTATTATTTATTTGGGTAAAATCTGAAAATTACAGCCTTTTCTCGTTAATCACATTGAGCTGTGTCATTGCTAGTGTAATTCCATTTACTCTGCTGACATCCGGATGAATGTGAACAGTAGTTTTTGCTTTTGTTTTTAGGTTTAAGTGGTTTTAGGCTCTGGTGGTCGCTGTGGCATAAACTGGTGTGCTGCCCTTCCAGCCAGTGGAAGTATGCTGACTTACTCCTGCCTGAGGATCTGGCTCATTATTTTAAGGGTGCCAGTCTTCAGCCAGATGAAATGTGTCATGTGCTGCAGAGTTTTCCCCAGTATTAAGACCCACTTTGACTATCTGTGAAAACTAACCTGATGCTCTGTGCCTTCATGTAATTGCACACAGAAGATGTGGTAAAGAGTTCCCCTTCTGACAACCTTATCGCTCCACCTCTGCTGATCTGAGGTAGAATGGTTATTAATTTTTTACTTTTCCTGGTGCTTCCCATAATCATGTTATTGCTGTTAACTTAGAAGTAGACAGAAATGTTTGCTTGCAGTTCCATGTCTTTAATGCCTTTTGGGGTTGTTTGTGTGTTTGTTTTGTAGGTTTATTTCCTTTAAGACTCCAGGCTTAGGCTTGGAGACCCCAGCCATCACCATTGAGCCCAGCAGCTGGAGCGGCAGCGAGAGTCCTGCCGAAGATATTGAAAGAATGAGTGATTCTGCAGATAAACCTATTGACAATGATGCAGAAGGTGTCTGGAGCCCTGACATTGAACAGAGCTTTCAGGAAGCTCTAGCTATCTATCCACCATGTGGGAGGAGGAAAATCATCTTATCAGATGAAGGCAAAATGTATGGTAAGTGGTACACATATAGCCTTTGGAAATAATTGTCCCAACAAGAACTGTAAAACGCAGTTTGTTTTTACACAAAATCCCTGGCTCTGGTTTTGGTGCTTTTGGAGCAAATCTTGAAGAAATCTGTGTAAGGTTGAGGGAGCTCAGCTGGGCTAATGCGTTGCTCAGGACTGTCCAAACCAATCCCTTCACCACTGGCGCTAGGAAGCAATATTGATGCAGAATTGTCTTCAGTGAATGCCATGCTGTGGCTGAAGGGAAATGTTTAAAAGAAGCTTTTAAATGTGTCACTCCTTGAGCATAAAAAAAAGTAAGCATTTTTCTTTATTTTTCAATAAATGGAGAAGAAGGGGAAATGGGAACTACAGTCTGCGTGATTGCCTGGCAGAATATGCAATATTAAATTGCACGGTGGTAAAGTTCTCGTCGGGTTCAGAAGCCTCTGGACGAAAGAGGCAAGTTAGGGGTGCTTTTGTGCCTTGCTTTTTTTATTATTATTATTTTTTTATTTTTCCTTTCCCCTTCCCTCTGTGCAAACCGCTATAACTCAGATGACGCGCTGACAGCCTGCCATAAATACCCGCTCGGCGGAGGGGGGCTGACATCTGCACGCACTGTTCGCGGCCCTGCCGCTTTTGTCCCGCTCCTCCGAGCTCTCTCGCTTTGTCTTTGCCGCCCTGCGAACTTCTCCGTGCGGCCGGCGCAGCCCTTGCTCCGGCTCCTCGTTCCGCGGAGGGGGCCGAGGGCGGGCGGTCGCTGTGCCGTGGGGACAGTTACGCTTCCAGGCGACCTTGCCCCTACCTGGCCGGGCTGTCCCGAGGCGGGGGGGGGGGAGCGGCCGGCCGGGGGGCGCAGCCCAGAGCAGATGGTGCTGCAGCTGCCACCAGCTGTGCCCCCGCCCCCCCGCTTGAGGTCATGGAAACAGGGACACTGCTGCGGGCTGGGGGGGTGAGGGCGGGCAGGAGCTGCCCCCTTCCCCCTCCGGCGTCCTCTCGCAGCTGCCTTGTGACCCGGGCGGCCACACGAAACTACGTAGATGGAAAAAGGGAGTTGGGATGAAGCATCTCAGCTGCCCTCGGCAGAAAGTTGCCGGGCCCCGTGTTCCTGCCTGGGTGTTTTGCCTTCCCCGCCCCCGCCGTCCTTCTCTCCCTGTACAAGGGAATATCATTTCTCTTGTCCTCTCCTCCTTGCCCCTTTCCCCCTGTTTTGATTGCATTTCAGTTGTTGTTATTTTCCTTTGGAAAGGGGAGATGATTTGCTTAATGAGAAGGTTGTGCTCTTTCTAGGAGGACATAAGCATGTATATACAAACAAGCTTATTGTGTATTTATGCTCAAAAGCTCTACTTAGGCTTGAACAGCCTCATCAGCCACAATAAGGGTGGCTGCATTTTTTTTATATCAGGATCCCTACAACCACAGTAATCACCCCTGAAATCTGATTTTTGGTGTTTTGAAGCATTCTTTGGCCGTTGTATAAATTAAAATTAACATATTTATCCATTCATTTCGACAATCACTGATTTAATTTAATGGTTCTCTAATCCCGAATGTTAACATTTGTTAAATTATATACGTAGAAAAAACTATTTATGCATATCTAATTGCTGATGAATACTGCTAGCTAGTAATACTGTACGCATATATGCACATCTCATATATTTATGCTCATCCTAAATCAAATATTGTTTATTTTCAATCAAAAAAGGAGGCATGCATGTTTGATGCTGAAAACTTGACTTAAAGTGTTGCCCTGATTGGGAAATAAAAAATGTGTTAGGAAGTGCAGGGTACTGTGAGAGCAGAATTTACATCCTGACTTTGCAGTGGATGAACTCATGTTTTCATTCTTCAAGCTGAGTAACTGCTTTGTAGTGTTTGAGGATTTATTGAAACCATGCTAGGTTTCTGAGGACTTTCTAATAGAGTCTTATGGCCCTGAGAGCATAATTGTTCTCCAAGGATTTTGAAATCAAAACAGTGTAAGTGTTTTAGATTCTGTGTGGCATAATGAAAATAATTTAATGCCTTTTAGTGGCATACCAAGTTTATTTCACTTACAAGAGAGACATTGCAATATCTCTAAGCTTCCATAGTGTTGAGGGATATTGTAATGTGTCAGTAATTCATCAACCATGTAAGACAAAAGGTCAAGAGAGCACCGTTTCATTTTCTAACTGAAATTACCTTTAGATATAGGCACTAGAACAAATATGATCTTTATAGAGGCAAATATAATGATCACTCTGTGTGGATTAAGTTAAGCAATTGTAGTTTTGTATCTTTGGAGAGAGACTTTGAGAAGAGCAGAGATTTTGCTTGAAGAAATATTTTAAGTCTCTGCCTTTGATTTAGTGAGAGCTTTGCGACATTCATGTAAGCAGAAGCAAGAGTTTCTTCACTGTTCTTTGTGGTGGTCTAAAATCGTCCTTAAAAGTGGCATTTCTAAGAGGGCTGTGTACAGGCTCCCCGGCGGTTGGCTGGGGGGACCTGGAGGATTGCTCGAGCAGGACTGGGGGGCTGGAAATCCGGGGTGCGTGCAGGGTGGGTGGTCGAGGGGCGCCTGCCCGCGGTGCCACCTGGGCATCAGCGGCGTGGGCCAGTGGTACCGAGGGACATCTGTGACCTCTCTGGGCAGCCTGGATTGCTTCAGCTGTTCCTCTACAGCTGTGATCTTGGACGAAGGAGGGAAAGGAATGGGAGGGCCTTTCCCTCTCCCCTTGCCTTCCCAAAAAAGTGACTTACGGCACCAGAAGACAGGAGAACAAGAGACTTTCGATCCTACCCCCACAGAAAAGGGCTGCAGGGCCCCATGGCTGGGCAGGGGGAAGGGGATGTCTTGACTTTTTTTTGGCCCTGAGGCATCCTCAGACTATAAGGACAAAGTCGTGACCTGTGTGAGACCAGGAACATTTCAGGCTGCTGCTGACCCTGCCACCAGTGCAGGGTTATGGCTCCTTGAAGAAACCCTCGGAAAACAAAATAAAAACTTAATGAAACTCTTGTTTTTAAATTTATAGGAAATGATTGAGTAAGAAGCAAAGACGCTTGTTTTGGTTCAACAGGGGCAAATTCCAGGAACCGTAGCTTGGAAATTCTCGAGAGAAAGGGAGTGCGCTGTAAGGCCAAGGGACCAGTGATAAGGTTTCTGCAGGAAAGCACTATCCGTCACCCCTTTTCCTCCTTCCTCTGTGTGTGTGGTTGTGATGGTCTTACAGTTTTGGTTTTGCTCCTACTACTGTATTGACTAGTAGTAAATAAGATAAAAAAAGGTGAGGAGGGAATAAATACGAAAGCCTGAAGGAGGATAGAGGAACACACCTCTAAGTTGATGCTCACGCTCTTTGTGGAAGCAGTGGAGTGTAGCCCACGGAGGAAAGACTCGACTCTTAGACCCATTTTCATTTGTCTTGCAAGTTATTGGTAAGAATTTTTTTAATCTGTACCGTTTCAAAAGAAGTATTGATAAAACACAAATATCATCCACTAGTACAAAGTGGGACACCCTATAATTTGTCTTCTGTCTCAGAGATCCATTCTGATGAATTTCTGTGTCCTTGTTTATCCAGCACATAGTAAAACTCCAGCCCATTAGAGGGCATTGGCTGTCCTGTATTTGTACTTTGTTCCAATTGTTGGTCTTTTAGTGCTGACAGTTAAGTTACTCGTAGCAATTCCTGTGAACTCACTTATTGGCAGGATATTTGCCTGTGCTTGTCTTTGCTCCTGGGAGAGTGTTTTGGAAAAGATTACAAGAATGAAAGCTGCTGTGAAATGCAGCCCTACTTTTATTCCTGGTGTAACACTGAAGTCACTGGAGTTACCACGGGAATGGATTTGGCCCCGTGTGCATGTTTTCATCTTTTTTTTTTTTTAAATTTAGCTATAGCGAGAAGTAGCTTTAGTGCAGCTCTGGGGACAATGACAAAGTAGCATAAGTTGCTAGTAAGTGTGATAACGCCTGCAGACATGTTACTGTCAGCATTGCTAGCTTAGCCTCAAGGTAGCAAAGGTGGCTTTTGCCTTAAGACAAAAAAATAGTTTGATTTTTATTTTTGAGACATGTAGCAGCTCTTCAATTCAGAATGAAATTAGTCATCGTGATTTGCATCGGAGGTATTCATCTCTGCAACAAAACTACTTAAGAGTGTATTAATGATTATTTAAAAAGGAAGTGTTGTAGCGTGTTTAGTTGTTTTACAGAGACAAATGAGTACTAATTAACGTGAGAAGATGCATAGCAGCCTTTCAAAACTGTTGTATATGTTTATTAGGTCACGCATAAAATCTCTTGGCCTGCATTACCTTGACAGTAAAGGGAAAATGATACTTTCATAAAAATTTCTGCTCAGATGATTGAATTTTTGCACGATGAGTAATAATAGTCTTCATTTCCAAAGCACTGTGTATAAATTGAGTATGAAAATTGAACTTTGAACTAGTACATTGACAAAAGAAATCCTATTCTGTAGGCTTGTGTGATTCTGTAGCTAACTGCTATTATTAGGTGTCTTTCTGGGTTTCTATTAGGAAACTGCAAGGTAACTAGCTTTATGAAGAATACAGTAACATGTTACAAATTATTTTTACTATTGCTTTTAATTTTAAAAGTTCCATGCAGCTTACTGCCTCTATAAAGACATCACTACCTTATAAAGTTTCCACAGTATTAAATATATTTGAATGTGAATAAGGTACGTGGAGTGATGAAATACCAGATGTGAAGTATCAGGTTGCGTGTTTATTCATCTGTTATTGCAATCATTGTACAAAGATATGCTCTTGTATTTTTTTATTTTTCTTTTCTTTTTGGTCTCACAGCAACATACGCAAAATGCACTGGAGAGAGGACTCCTATTATGAAAGTTACTGTTTGGGTTTCTTAGATTGTAAACAAATCTGTCTAGAAACATTCTTGCAAAACCCTGTGATTGCTCACTGTATTACCTCATGCCACAGTGCATACATGAAGGCAGGCTGCAAGCGTGTGCTGAGCAATCAGTTAAAAGTGAAGAAAACGAAGGTCCAACGATACAGTCTCTGTTTGAAAATTTACTACTTAAATTACTCAGATTGTGAACAAATCTGGCTATAAACATTTTTGCAATCTGGTGATGTTCTTGCAACATCAGCATGTTGTGCTTGCAAGAGGGCAGTCTGGTTTTGTGAGCTGAGCAATACACACTGCTGTCATTAGAAATGGAGGATTTTGGGCTTACTTGTTGTCGAGGGTTTCTGAAATGTGGGGGAAGAGAGTTTAATCTTTCTATTTGGGCTTTCAAGAGTAAATTGTCAATGGTTTGGGATAAAGTGGCAGAGTCTTCACGAGAGAGAATTTTTGGTTTTCTCCCTCTGCCGTAAGCTGCTATCCTCAAGGGAAAATCTTAAGTGGGACTGCAAGAGCTGTGCATGATAAGGGTATTAGCTCCTACCTGGGGAGCAGGCAGAAGAGAGCAGGCTGTGAGAAGCGCCACATCTGAAAGTGTGAGTAATGTGCAAGGTCATACATGGCACAGCGATGAAGTACTCCATTTAGCTGTGTTGTGTCAGGAGAATGATGTATTCCAAAGGAAATGGGAAGTTATACTAGAGAGTTTTGCTGAAAAATTATGCATCAAAAAGAGCAGAACATCCGTTGGTAGTGCTCTTTACCATTTTGGTTTTTGTCCTCTCTCTACTAAGTATGTTCTCTTTGGTCATCCGTATAAACAAGAACTCACAGAAAGTTGTTTATAGCCTGTTTGTGGGAAACAATGTTAAGTAAACTGTATGGCTGCTGCCCAAGTCTTCTGGTATTTAGTAGGTACCCTTGTATAGAGGAGTTGCTAGCAATGTTAGTTCTTGCCTGGAACTAAGTGGAAGCTACAAGGGCAGGTTCAGATCAGGCATTTGACCACTTAAGAGTCATTTAATGGCTAGTCCTATTCAAATGGCTATACTAAACAGCGTAAGAGGATGTTTTTCCCTTATGACATTGTTCCTTTAGTAAAACCCTTGTTTAGAAATGACGCATGAGAGCACAGAAGTGATGCAACCTCACTAGAACATCCAGGATACGTTTAGGTGATTGTCTAGTGTGATTTATATTAGCTCATTTTTCTTCCAGCACTGATTTCACAAGATGAACTTGTGATCCTGTAATTGCAGAAGGCATAGTTTTGCAGCCTTAAGAAATAGGGTTGTCGCGCTAGGAGGTAGTTAAAACAGCCTTGATCAAGCTGATGTAGTGTGTTAGTTGGTTGCACAGTACTGAGAGATCAAGATAATCCTGCATGTAGATAGCATAAAAAAATGTAGTTATTTATTTGATCTCATTCCTTGCAGAACTGGGATCCCGCCTAGAAGCATGTCAGGGTAAACACCTTCTGGTTCAGACAACCTGGGGACAACTTGAGTTAGACAAGTAAGGCTCACATGCTCTTGAGGGTTATGATGGGCTGTCAGGTTTGGATTCCTCTTCGTGAGACCAGTATGAGATTATAGTAGAAGTGTCTCCTTTCTTACTGGCTTGAAATACCAACTGAATTATCTCACACAATCATAGCAGCAGCCCATCGACCCACATCCCTAGTAAAGTGCTTATGTAGGGATGTGGAAGGTGAGTTATATTCATGTCAGACACCTCTGTTCTGGGCATCCTTATGGAAGCAGAAGAGGTAAGAAAACATAGAAACTGTTGTTTTATAAAGAGAAAGACTTGGACAGTGCAGAGAGCATCTTACATGACCAGTAGCAGAAAAAAAAATTGATCAAAAATTTACCCCTTAACCACCACAGTCAGCACCATCACCACCACAGTCAGCACCATCACCATGGCTCGCACCAGCATCCAAAAGTTGCTGGAATCGGAGACTCCTAGCCAGGCAGAGCCGGGCCAGTGAGACAAGGGGTGAAAGCCAGGCATCTGAACCACGTCGGGGAGGGAAACTTCATCCTAATGTTCCCCCCTCTCCCCTAGTGGTGGTTTTGCTCAGTTTGGGTGTGATCACAAATAACACTACAGGGAACAAGGGGCAGTGGCAGCACAAAGAACGTTTTACAGCGTCTTTGGTGTTCTGGGGACATGCAGTCTCCTGAGAAGCAGGCTTATATCCCACTCCACACCTCACAGGAGTGAGCCTGGGCTAACTGTTGGGGAATAAATGCTGAGGTTGTTGTGACATGAGTCTTACACAATTCCCTGAGGGCCATGCTATTCAAAATTAATACGTATCTTAGCTGTGTCTTACTGGGATTTCCTCACAGATGCATGCAGGATCTTTTTTTGTGATGCCCTTGAGAATGTAGTCATACCATTGTATGAATATTTTCCTATGCTACAAACAATTTAATGTGGGACACTTGGTCTGGAACATCAGAGAGAAACACTTCAGAGTACGGGCTTCCAGATGATTTTAGTCTGACCATTTAGTCTGGTTTAAGGAATTGGACACTAATGGATTAACAGTTTACGGACTTCCAGTAGAAGTAATGGTTTAGCTAACAGAAAAAGGCTCCTCTGAACCTTTTCTGGTTTTGTTCTAGGCATACTAAAACTTTTACATTGGATGATTAAAGGACATGTTTTTGTAAGCAAAAATAATACAAACTGGGGAAGGAGGAGAGAGATGAACATAAATGTGCTGATTCCATCTCATGAATGCTCTTTTAAACGTAGGGAAGTAGCATGTCTTGTAAGACCTATTGTAAAAGGGATAACAACGCATCCCGGATTCACAAGGAAATTGAAACCCCGAAAAAGCATTGCACACCATGGGAGTTGCTGGATGTCAATCAAACACCATTACAATTTTACCTACAGAGGACTCAAATAAGCACTGTTAATAGAAACTGTGGTCAACATGTGCGTACTCTGGTGTGAGAAGTCAGCATCACTATCGCAACTGCTTAATTTCAGCCTCCCTACAACATCCATCTCCAACTAGGTCAAGCCTCCTAAGGATTTTCCTGGATGTAGGCAGATTTCATGCTTTTATTGAGATCTCCTTTCTGTCTTGTCTAGAAAAAAGAAGAAAAAAAAAAAAAAAAAAGAGAAATCCAGAGATCGGGGTGTGTTGCACCCACACAATCTGACAGAATTTAGGAACTTGGTATAGAATTAAAGTTAGCACAAAATCTGGCCTGCCTTTGTAAGGGGGCAGTAAGCTTGCCAGAGGTTATCATGTGTATGAGCCATCGAAAAAGATCAGATCATGAACCCAATTCCTTGTTTGATTGCCTTCCGTAGAGGGGATAGACAGGGGACCCAACAGGCAGTGATGGATTTGGCTTGGTCTGCATCTTGATTTTGTCTGTAGGCAACAGTATCAGGCTTGATGTCTGATAGTTTTGGGGACAGCAGCACACAATATATGCCTGGGGGTGTTAGGGAGCATATTCCAGTAATCTGTGTGGAGGTAGGTGAAGTAGATCTACTGCGTTTGCAGATAAGGAACAAAATGCTTTTTCAGCACACCTAATCATTGCAGCAAAGCTAAAACATTTCAAGCTTAATTTCCTGAAGCTGCTTAACTTTTGCTTACTTAAACATCTTACCTAACATCAACTGGTGTTTGGTTAGCATGGAAAAGAAAAGCATGACTTGAATAAAAATCATAGTTTAAATTGCCTTTTTTGTCAGGCTAGTAATGCCAGTGAGTAGGGAACACAGATGAAAAAACATCTTCAGCCCCTTGAATTCAGCATCAGTTTTACCCCTAAAACTGACAGGTAACACTACTGTCTTAGACATTGGGAAAAGAAAATGTGAACCCAAATGGTTCCATTTCCAGGTGGTTGGGGACAGCAGGCTTACTGTTGTTTGTGTATTGTTGACAACTGTAGATAAGTAGTAAAATAATTTTCCATAGTGAAAGTACTCTGAATCATTTTAACAGGTGCCTTCATATGATCTGGTAACTTCAGCATTTAATTCTTTGAACAAGAATTGCATTTTCATTTGTTTAGTTCTTCCTTGGATAGACTGTCAGCAATAAACATTTTAGTACAATTAATGGTGAAATAAGTGCTTACTAATAGCTATGTACATATATAGAATCAGAGAATCATTTTGGTTGGAAAGGACCTTTAAGATCATGAAGTCTAACCGTTAACCTAGCACTGCCAAGTCCACCACTAGACCATGTCCCTGTGCACACACATATATGTGCAAATATGGGGGTGTGTGTGAGAATATGTGTTCCCTTCCAGCCAATTAAACTGTATTTAAGAGATCTCAACAGTGAGGTCTACATACAATGAATTGGTTGGGACCTTCCTTCTTTGCTTTAGCAACTGAATGTAATTTACTGAGGGCTATCTGCAAAGAAATATTACGATTCATATTCATAGTAGTTATTAGGTAGGTATGTAGGCATATATGGTCTGCTACATATTTTTACTGCATGGTGTATTTTTAGCTGCGGGAGGTCTAATAACCAGAGGCTGTGAAAGTGCTGAGGAGAATTACTGTAAGAGATAGCGTACAGAGGAGCCACCCGCGAGGCAGTGAAAAAAGACTGTTGGAGCTGTATAGTGGGGTGGCCAGAGGAGTGTCATTAGCAGGTGGGACAGCTCAGAAAACCCTTTGGCCTGGCCTGGCCGCCCCAAAGGCTGTTGATCTCTCTCAGCCCCTGTTTGGTAGCAGTTGTCCCAAGTTACAGCCTCCCACTGACCTCTGCAACTGTGACGTGCACAGAGCTGGTGGGGACAGTGTGGACTCTGGCGTATGAGGTTAGCAAAGTGGGAAATAATAGGAAAGATTCATTAGAGCTGGAAGTACTGAACAAAGATAAAAATGAGGTAAAATAGCCATGAAAAAACACTTCTATTAAAATTATGAGACAGGAAGTTTTACAAGCTGCCTTTACCGCAATGAAGAAAAGAAGTCTAGAGAGATTAAATAACTTGTCCGATGTCATTAAAAGTTTTATAGCAGAGCTGGGAATTGAGCCCTCTTCCCCTCAGTGCCATCTATGTTTTAATGCCGAAGGGGCCCCTTTCACAGTTTATCCAGTGACCCTTGGGGAGCTTAGGGCTACTGTGGCAAAGCCATGTTTCCTGCACCACATCCTGTGCGCAGGGAGAGCAGGCTTCATCTTCTGAAAAGTACAATCCCTGCATAATGTGACCGCAGGATGCCTTGCACCTCTAATAGGGAGTTGGCTAAATGCCATTTTATTATTATTAGGCTTTTGTTTAATATAGTAGTTCTTTGAAACCAAACAAGAAAAGGACCTTGAGGTGCTATATACCGTGTACAAATAATGGACAGCTATAAGGAGTCTAATGTTTATATGGAGAAGAGAGAGGGAGAAAGTGGATGGGAAAGTGAGGCAATATTTAGCCCCATGCTGATGCTCCATGAGATGATGCGGTCCTTCCACAGAATAATATAGAGGCTGGTAAAAATAAGATGATTTAATTTGTTCATAACATCATTATTCAAGGAACAAAAAAAGTATGTAGCCTTACCCAAAGATGTAATCTAAGAGGTCTTTACTCTCTGCCGAGCTAAAATTCTGCTATTTAATTACCGATTTAGAAAATATCTTGGGCTCAATTTCCTCCTCAGTTACACTGTTATAAATCTAATGGAGTTGTTAAAGATTTATGGCAGTGTAACTGAAGGCAGAATTGGGTCCCTTATGTTTAAAACTTAGTTTGCCACATAAGTAATAATTTCTGTTTTCTAGGCAAGAGTTTATGAATCTTGCAGACCTCTGTTTCTGTAAAAGAAATATGAACTACAGTAGTGTGGGTGAGTGATTAATGCTGGAGGGGATGTCTAGGGGCAATCTGAATTGGCTGGTGTGGAAAATCCACGTGCAATTCAGATTTAGGATCTGTTTGCAGATGCCTCATAATTTAAAATGTCAAAAAAACCCCAAACCTTAGGCCTTCATGTAGTAAATTAATATACTGCTTGTTCAGTGTGCAGCAAGCTTTGCTGAAGTAATACCCTTATATGAGGTGTGAACTCATCCCAGTCCCCTTAGCAAGGACTTAACTTCAAAATTGATTGTGACCCTTTAAATCCTAACAGTGTCTAAATCATGAAAAAAAAAAAAAAATCACTGTTTTGGTTTTATTTAAATCATATATTTAATGACTTAAAAAGGAAAAATGTTGCCTTATTTATCCAGACCTAAAGAAACCTTGTGTTAGCATAGATGTAATTTATCCATTGGCTTTTAATCTCTAATGGAAGGGGCTTTCTAATATGCAACTGGCTCTTTATTGGTTTTCTCAGCTTTCACTTAGGAAAAGAGGTCAACTTTTGAAGTCTTCATCTGAAAAGTGAGTTAGGATCTGCTCGTACACCGTACGGGGGTGCCTGGTCTGGCCCGAGGACAGCCTGTGCAGCTCTCGCCCACCAGCGAGGCTCGTCAGGTCTCAGCGAATGCCCTGGCCCTTGGGTTTGCGGGGGGCTGCTGCGCGTGTGGGCAGTTTCCCCAGTAACACACGGGGACTCCGTAAGCTGGAACTATGTTGTTCTGGGATTTATGTCACTTCTGACAAGTTCATGTTTTTTCTAGAGTACTGTAGGCCTACAGTACATTATAGAAATAGTAAAGAATCATAATAATATCGCAAAATATAAGTCCTTTAAAAGAATGTAATTCAATGTCTGTTTGGAATAGCCCATTTTTATGTAAATACAGTATTTAGGTCCAAGGTATATTTCTAAGAACTTCGTTTAGGAAGGAATTGAAGAATTAATTATTCTAAGATTTCCAAGCACTGTAAGCTTGGAAATCTTAGAATAATTAATCTTAGAATTTTTAAGATGCAAAAGAATATTAGATTAGGTACATTATATTGTCTTAGAAGTGATTTTTCAATGCCATTTTTATTAGCTGTGAAAGCAGTAACTCTGAATGAACATAAATCTTTTCAATGTTTAATACAGTCCTGACTTGATGCGTTGATTCCTGATACCTGTGACTTCTAAGTATGGATTTTGTCTGGTTTTTAAATACTGATAGATCATTAATTACCTAAAAATTAGTTCAAATTTAAAGGAATAAGCCACCCTGTTGTCATTTCTCGAGGTATTTTGCAACTTAAGCAAAGGCTCAGGTATTCCAGATATGATAGATGTGCAGATTGCATAAGACGTTATGCATTGCTCACTGGAAGATACAGAGTCCTGTCTGCCCTTAAACCCTTTGTTCTCTTGGCTGAATGCAGTTAATTAGCAACCGTCTCCATAGCAACTGCCTCATAGTCCAAAAACATTGTCTCGTTTTTGCAGTTTAGCTTATCACACTGTTTACCTGAAGGGCTTTTCACTGCGTTTGAGTCTCATTTGAGTTGGCTGCATGCCTGCTCACGGAAGTGAATTGTCAAGATAGAAAAACACCATGGCAGCAAGATGCTGAACAGGGCCCTGTGTGTGAAAGCAGAAAACATTTTAAAAGTTCTGTGGAAACAAAAAGTTGAAGTTTGCAATGATTTACGTCCGGTTTTAAAGCATGTGACTTGCCAGGAATACTGTGCGTTTTAAAATACTGCTTTACTTCTGGGCCCTTTTTTACAGCGTCTTGCAGCCTACCCCACGCAGTTGTTCCCTTGCCCCTAACATGCTCTCAAGCCCATGAGCCTCGCAGGTGCAGACCTTCGTCCACGTCCGTGAGGAAACTTGCCTCCCTCCAAACCCGGGCCGTTTCAGGCAGCTCCAGCTTGTTCATTAAGAGAACGTCGCTGTACGCTGGTCAGCTGTGTTGAATATTGTAGTCCTATTCATTTTGCTTTACATTAACATAATTCCAAGGGAAATCTGTGAGTGTTGATTCCATACGATAAACTAATTAAGAAGGGAAGGAGAAGAGCTATTTTGGTCATATAAATCAAAGTACACTGGAGATTTAGGCTTATTTATATTAGCCGTTAAAGTGGTGTTAAAATATCTGCCATGTACTCATATGACTCAGACAGTTACAATAGGCACGGATTTGTACTAATACAATGTTGTTGGTGTAGGATGACATACTTAAATCATGTTTGAAGTTTATACAGAGGTGTGTCCACATATGCACACACCTCTATAGAGGCTTACTTGAAGGTGTGAGTGTGTCATTGAAATGGCAATGAAATCTTACTGTTGTCTTAATCTGACATTTATGTCTGGCCTGAAACCAAGATGCTCCTGGCGTGAGAGGCTATGTGAGAAGTACTGTTTTCTTGTTTGCTGGACATTTTGCTTATTAATGCTTGACTTGTTGGGGTTTTGCTTTGTTTTGTTTTTTTCTTAGTGGGCAGTACAATGGATGAGAGGCTGATTTAGACTGGGGTAATTCTCATTTTATCTTAGGCAGATCAGAAGCCTGAGCTTGTCATTCAGCCATGCCAGTACACACTGGCCTCCCTTCCCTTTTCCAGTGACAGTTTCAGCTGGCAAAGGTCATTCTCCTTTTTAGCCCCAAATGGCATGTGGGGCTGCTGCATCTTGATAAAAATGCTTCATTCAATATGTTGTATTTGAAACAGTCTTTCCACAGATTTGAGAAGGTGTTTTAGGCTCTTTCAGGATAAAAAGCAGGATGCGTGCAAACCCTGCCAGTATTGATGGTGTACTCCATTATTCCTATAGAGCTTCTGGTTGATAGAGGGTTATTCTCTCTTCATGTTAATGTCTCGCTCATACTATTCCACATTCACTATCATTATTAGTAGTATTTGAATTATAGCAGTGCTGAAAGTCTGCAGGCAGGATAAAGGCTCCATTGTAGTGGGTCTCGTGCACACAAGATGAGACAATCTCTGCTCCGGCTGTTTACAGTCTGTTTTAAGACCAGTAGCCTAAGTGGGTTTATCATATGAATAGCGGAGAGGGAAAGAAAATGCTGCAAATGATAGGAAATCCATGGTTACATGGAGGAACTGTTCATTTAGGTATCTCTGAGACATTTGATGTTTATTTCATTTGTAACTGTAGAGTAGAAGGTAAATAAAATGCTTTTCTTTTTCCCAACGGGCAGTTGCTGCTGCTCATCTCCACAGCCCTCGTCGCGGCTATAGGGCGCTGTGAGGAAGCGCGGGGCTCGGGGAGGGAAGAGGCAGTGGGCAGAGCAACTCAGGGAGGCACTGGACCAAAGGACAGGCAAGGTTGGCAACGCGAGGACTGCTGAAGGGGGGAACAATTCAACGTGATAAATAGGCTCACTGTTTATCAGGAGCAAGCTCTGTACACCCTTCAGTCTGCCCCGGGGCATCACACAGGTTTGTTGCCCGTGTTATCTGACTTAGTGACTGACGCAGTTGAAACAACAGATCCTTGAAGGCAATCCCCCAGTAACTCCCAAGTGTGTAAGGTTGGTTGCTCACATTCACAGATCTTACATAAACTCACTTTGTATGGAAACGAGAGAGTGTCAGGATATTTTCTGACTTTTAACAAGGCGTTTAGCGTTGCCAGCACCTGTGAATCTATGGCTCAGTTCTCCTGAAGCCAGACTTGCTGGGTACCTGTAGGGGTCCAGAAATGGAAAACTAATGGCCTGAAAACACCTGCTAGAACTTGACGTTATTTAATTAGTTTAAAGTAGGGCTTGGCAGATGGCAAAACAGTGGAAAGGACCTCCCTTTTTAAAAATATGGGCCACATCCTCAGCTTGCATAAACTGGCAGGGCTCCATTGAAATAGATGGAGCTTCTGTCAATTAATGGGAAGGAGAAAAACTTCTGAAAGCAGGAAAAAGAGTTATAAGGCCACATAAATTATCAGTGGGGTTCAGGTACAGAAATTGTTTTTAAAATTTTAAAGACTGATCCGTTTCCAAAGTAACTGTATCCTTTACAGTCTTGTTTTCGTTGATATGCAATTCAGGGGAAGAATTCAGCTTGCTTTCCCAGAGCTGCGTTAAGTCTGCAGATCTTGCAGCAGTGAAACATACTGTATGCTGGTTTTTGCAAGTCATTCGCTTATGAAAGTGAGATATCAATAATTCATTCTAGTAAAGCCAGTTCTCTAAAGTTGTGTTAAATTCACCTATTATGTGATAACCTTAACCAACCTCAACTAAGTTTTTCAGAAATAGAGATCTTTGATTGAAAGTTGTGAGCTCACCTCAATCTTTTCCAGGGAAAATTCTTGCTCTGATGAAGACTCCCATATGTTTAAAAGCTGTTGCATTCTTACATTTTAATGTTTCCCATTAATTGCTCGAGTGTTTTGTTTTTAATTGGAAACATGAAAACAAAGCCTGAACAACAAAGCTGACTGCTCACTTATCTCATTGTGTGGTATCAACCTGACAGATTCATTAAATCTATAAAAGTATCAGATCAGAATTGGAAGTGAATTGAACTTGCTGAAAGCAACACAGTATTTACAATCTGCTTTCAGACTGGCTTTTCTGTACCTGCTCGTTTTTCTTTGAATTAAACCATCCATGTAATTTAAGGAGATACTGCAGGTTAACCCCATACTATAGCATATTGTAAGGCTTCAGAGTTCACTGGTTCCCAGCTGCAGATTAACTGCAGAAATAAAAGCAGTAAGAAGTAAAGCTAACTTTAAACACAGCAGTAAGAGGGATTTGAGATATTGTTACAGGTTGCTAAACTTGGGCCATGCGAACAGTTGTGAAGTCACATTTCTAGGACGGGCGCTGAGCTATGCGCGGGCAGCCGGTCTCCGCTCCCACCCTCTGGGGCATGCGGTGATTTAACCAGTAGGTGAAGGAGGAGAAGGTGGGAGAGAAATTGTGGCTGGTGATGCAGGACAGCCAGCCATCACTGCGTGGGTGCGGCCAGGCCATACTGCTCTCTGGTCTGCTGGAGCTGTGGGGCTACCTTTTTAATTTTTTATTTTTATTTATGTTTTATTTTATGATTTTGTATAATCACATGACATTTCGTAAATTCTTTACATTCCATAAATCATGTGATTTATGATCTTTTATATTATTTATGATGCCACCAGGTGCAGCATCATTGCTGCCAGGAGCCCTGTTCCCACCAGGGGCACCTGGGCACCCCATCCTGGCAGCTGGGGCGTGGTGCCTCCTCCCCCGTTCCCAGCAGGAGCAGGGGCTTCTTGCCCTGCCATAGTGATTCATGCCCCAGCCATTCCTGCAATCGCTGTCACCTCCCGCCTCGTGGACCACCTTTGCCCCCAGAAAGTTATTTTCTTAGCAGCAGACGTGTACAAGACGTGCTGTGGCCAGTCTGCTTGTCAGGAGCTGGTGACAAGTGTCCTAACCCCTGGCAAAGGGTTGGAGTGGGCGGCCGTGGGGGGTAGCTTTCCAGCCTGTGCCAGTGTTTGACTCCAGGGTAGCCAAGCAAGGGGCCTTTCTCGTGTGGGACCAAGGGGGACAGGCAGGACACCCCGCTCCTCGCCTGCTCGTGACAGAAGTCACCAGGAGCAGAGTCCAGCTCTGTGCCTCTAGCAGGCCAAGTTGCCCCAGATTTCTACTGTCTTTCCCATCAAGGAAGATTTGTATATCCCCTATTAATAAATTACAAACCTTAGTAAATGTTTTCAGAGCACTATTTAGTGCCTGGAGGGCTCTGCTATTTATGAAACCATGCATTAAAAATAATGTATTTTGCTTATATATCCTATGAATTAGGGAGGGTTCAATGAGAGTCTGAAAGTCAGCATGTGTGCAAGCTAGGAGACAGGCACATGGCATTTTTGTGGTAAGAGTAATATGACAGGTTGGCCAATAGTATGCCTGTTATCGAAACATCCAAATTACCTGAAAATTCATGGTTAAATGAGTAGACTTGCAATGCTGTGTGTAATTCCAGGTCTCATCATTTTTGCAGCACTAGACTTCATAACATGCAGTGTGAAATACTCGCAATTGTCAAATTGCTTGTGAGAATTGGAAGTTGTAGTGGACAATCGAATGAATTGATGGGCTGGCTACCACAGGCAAAACTTGATTTCTAAGCTTGTGTAGATTAAACTATAAAAGATAACCTAAGGTCATAGATATAAAGCCTAATAAGAGCTTTCTTTGAAGAAAATTGTCTTGCAGGTTGTTAAGAAGAATGATGCTAAAATACAGAACAAAATTCTCTGGACAAAAATGTGATAGCGGGTTACACATAAAAAGCCAGATTCACCCGTGCAGCTCCACTGGAGTTTCTTCAGCACAGATGAGGTGAGATTCTGGCCTGAAAACCAGCTTCTATGGGAAATCGCGTCATAAAAACCCTGGCCTATAGCCACTGCCGTCGGGAGAGTGCTGACAAGGATTTTTTTGCATATATTCTTACTGTTCCATTTTGGGATGTCACAAGCCAGGATTTCACGTTGTACTGAAAATTGGCAGGGTGGTTATTTTATTTCACATATTGAATCATATCATAGAATCATAGAATGGTTTGGGTTGGAAGGGACCTTAAAGATCATCTAGTTCCAACCCCCCTGCCATGGGCAGAGACACCTTTCCACTAGACCAGGTTGCTTCAAAGCCCACCAGGGAGGGGTCTTCCACAACTTCTATGGGCAACTTGTTCCAGTGTCTCACCACCCTCACAGTAAAGAATTTCTTCCTAATATCTAATCTAAATCTACCCTTTTTCAGTTTAAAACTGTTACCCCTCATCCTATCACTACATGCCCTTGTGAAAAGTCCCTCTCCCACTTTCCTGTAGGCCCCCTTCAGGTACTGGAAGGCTGCTATGAGGTCTCTCTGGAGGCTTCTCCAGGCTGAAAAGCCCCAACTCTCTCAGCCTGTCTTCATAGGAGAGGTGCTTCAGCCCTCCGATCATCTTCGTGGCCCTCCAACAGCTCCATGTCCTTCTTACGTTGGGGCCCCCAGAGCTGGACGCAGTACTCCATATAAGTAAAAGACCACTCTCAGGCAAAACTGTGTGGCCATAGAAGGTTGAACTGGGGTCATGGGTTATTTTTAATGGCATTCCCTCCAAATTAGGGTTGTGGATACGAGGGTGCTGTGTGCATGAGAAACCCAGCCCACTTTGTACAGTTTGTCCAGTGATCTGTTGTCTGGGTAGCTGCTGCTCTGCCAGAGGTCTCTTCAGGCTGCTGGGGCTTGACCACCTGTGCCATGCATGGTTTCGTCTGAATACCCCTGGAGAACCCTTCCAAAATCAGTATCTTGTTGAAAAAGAAGGCTCAAGTTAATTTCTTGCCAAAGGAGTAATTGTTTAATATACGAGTTAAAAATTCTGTTCAGGGCTCTGATATACTACCTTAAATATAAAGCCACTATGCCTAATAAATAGGGGTGTGCGTGTGTGTGTGTCTGTGTGCGCCTGACCACTTTGTGTGTGTTTTAACATAATGGGTTTTATTAGGAGCTCTGGGAGAAATCAGCAAGGAAGAGGCATGTGACCCATGAGTTTATTTTACAGCATTGCCCTCTTGATTTGTAATCTAAGATACCAGACTGAGGTGGAGGCTGAAGTGCAGTGCTGTGGTGAGACAAGTGAATTCCCAGGTCTGTGAGTGTGGGGAGCCTGGGACAGGAGGGGCTGGTACCCGGAGGGAGAAATTAAAGCCCATGGAGAGACATAGTTTTTGTGCCTGGGTTTCCTGCACTGGTGCCTCACTTAGAGGGAAGTGCAAGACTATGTGTAGAAACAGAGTAAGGCTGTATGTCGTTTAGTACTAGTCCAGTTAAAATTGTAATACTGGCATCTGCTTAAGTACCCGAGTTCTCCATGGCACAGGCAGCTTCACAGATTTCTGGGTCATCAGTAGGATTTTAGTCTTCATGATGGTTTTCTGAAAGGGAGGGTGTTCAAAGGGAAGATTTGCCCCTTCAGAACAACGCTGTCCTCTTCCCGGCATACCTGTGGCAGTAGGGAGGTCACCTCGTTCTGTGGCTGAACAACCACGCTGGACGGCTTGGTACATCAGCTCCTGCAGCAAGGTAACACCGGTGCCTGCAGAAAGCCCTGCGACAGCTGACGGGTCACGTCCCTCACCCGTAACCAGTGAGGAGCAGTGAGGACAAAGGCTTGCGGAGTTTGGATGGCAGGGCTTTAACAGAAGCAGTCAGGGTGGGTTGAACAGGAATGGCTGCTTTGTCAGGTGTGAAACATAGGAACAAACTGAAGAAATCCACTGTAGTAATGAAGAAATGGGGAACTGGAGGCGGAAATTTCAGAAACTGAGGTGACTTTGGGTTTTGGCTCTGTTTCTGTGCTGTAAGTAGAACACAGGGAGTGAAATGGCTGTGAGAGAAACGTAAAGCATTTGGAGCTTAAGCAACAGAAATTTGGTGTTAGGGTTCTTGACTCTAGGTTGGTACTAAACAGACAGAGGGAAAGATGTCCGTAACACACAAAGTTAGTAGGTAAGGAAATGTAAGTGTATTTGTAAGCAGTGGAGTCCTTCATATATTAAAAACTAAGATATAAACAGATTTTTTTATGCACTGTATTTCTTAACACTTTAAGTTACAGTGAATATTTGTGACAACAGCCAGATTCAGACCCAAAAGGCAAAATATATGAACCTGATTGCTTGAATCTAGACCTCTAAATCCATAAACAGGCAAGAACTAAAAAGGACCTGTCTGTCAGAGATGATCATAGCGAATTGCTGTGCCACCTCAGTAACCAGAGCTTTAACAATAACCGCTACGTACAGGGTTGTAGCTGAGGACACTTCACATCCCAAAAGCCAGTCAGAAAACTTCGAAGCAACTAATGCTAGACATGTTCTTGCATATTTTGCTACACTGCAGTCTGTCAAAATTAAACACTGTTGGTGAGCTCCTGGTTTCATTGAAATCTGCAGACTTTGAAGGAGGTTTCTTGTGTATGTGTAAAAACTGAGCGGTGTTTGGTGTGCGCTTGAAGGGTGACACAAGATGGGGGCTTGTTTTTGTAGCTGAGATTAGTGGCAACTCGTCAGTGTCTTCAGTGGGACCTGAGCTTCCCTGACTCCTCCTGACCCCACTCGAATCAATGCAAAAAAATTCTGTTGACTTTTGAGGGCGTAAGGGGTGGTCGTCATAGCCAGCTTTTGAAAACTTACAGTAATATATTCTTTGCTCTTATTTGTATTAAGGTAGCACGTAAGAAACACCGAGTAGAGTAGAAAGCTCGAGAGAGTTTACTGTCCAAGTCTATTCAGCTGAATCCTCTTTCCAATGGCAGCAGTGCAGCGGAGGCAACAGCAGCCCGTGCTGCAGCCTGTGCTCACGCCAGGCTCCGCTTTCATGGGAGCTGCAGGACTGACGTGAACAAGGAAATTTTTGCTCATCTTGGGAAAGGAAAGCAAGGAACTTTATTAGAGCTGAAATGTTTGTTTTAAAGATAACAGGTTTCTATAATTACTTTGTCGCACAGGTGTTTTGGTTTTTTTTGAATCCCTCAACTACAGTTTCTATAATTATGACTGAAGTTCAGTCAAGTTACTTTTGAATAGCTGCTCCCAAAGAAAATAAGTCTATTGCTGCTAGTGATGTTGACGAGGTAAAGTGTTCTATCACTTCACACATTTTTATTAAGCAGTGAGTTGAAAGGCAGCATAATTCGAAAGCCCTGTCATATCTTTGATAAATGCTTTCTAACATTGCTGTGTTTTGCCCAGTTATGACAGAACCCATTAGAATGACATATATTTCAGCTGTCGTCGGTTTGGATCTGCATACACTCCAGGAAAAAAAAAAAGGGTGTTCTCTCCTCAAGGAAAAGACCTGTGCTGCGGGAGGGGAAGACCCTTCAGTGTAGGCTTTGGGTGGCGGGCCACACATGATAGACCCCGAAAGGATATTTTTGCCTTGTTTTTGCGTGTGGGCTTTTTTGTTCTGTAGCTGTGGTTGAAGTAGAAGGCAATTAGCCCTGCTGGCCCTGCCAGTTGGACATGCTGCAGTGTATTTATTCATTTATTTATTCATTTTTTTATCTAGCACAGCAAGGTTCTGCTCTTAGATTTGAAACGGAGGGTGCTACTCAATAGAAATAATAATCAGATAGGTATGTAATAGATTTCTTAATGCTAATATTCAGTTTAATGCAGCATTTTTTGTAAATCATTTCCACAGCTCCTCTGTGAAAGAGAATTTATGGACCAGGTTTCTTTTGGCAAATATAGAAGCTGACTGAACTTAAATATAGGTATTATTTGAAAGTATAGTGCCAGCTGCAAGACCCTATGTTGCATCTACTACTGTGTAAAAATTATAATGGTAGTTAAAAGAACATTATTTTCCTTTCAAAATTATTAATTTCAAAATTCCTAATAATATCTCTTTGTCATTTTTGGAGGAAGACAGACAGAAACCCCACTGTTTCTCCCCTGTGTGTAGTCAGTTTCTTATGGTAAAGAGCTTTTTACATAGGAAGAAACAAATTCAAATACACTTACAAATAAAACTAGGGCAAGTTTAAAGTCTAAAACGAATTATCATCAGCAACTAGATTTAATAAGTGAAACTGGTTGGTTAAAAAATAAAGTGGATTTTGCCCCTTTAATTATGACAAAAAATACAGTGTGAAATGCCATCCTAACTAGAGTTGACAGTAAATTCAGCTCTGGATCAGACCTCACATCGCTTGAAGTAAAACCGAGATATTACTCTGACTAATTTTGCATTGTAATAATTATTTAATGTTCACAATGGATCCTTGTCCTTAGGGTTTTATGCTTTAGCTGTTTCTTACCCACGCCTTGTAGTTACTAAGTGCAGACAAAGCTGCCATTTTTTGAAATGGCATAATGTATATCAGTGTGTGTCAATGAAAAACATCAAAACCAGGCATTTTCTGGTATAATACATTAGCTGTATGAAATCTGTAACAGTTTCTCCTTCATCTTGGGAAGTTTCTTAAAGCAGTGCATAAGCCATAAATAGATTTTTTTTAAGTAGCATTGGCTGTCATTTCAAAATTTGACAAATCTTAATTTTTAGAGAAGTGGAATTGCCCAGTTTGTGTTCTGTCGTATGCTTTCAGTTAATTCCAGGCTCACTCGTCTCGTATTTAGCACACTCATTTCATCCTATTGATCAGCAGGCACTTTGGAACAATTGCCTTCTTTTTATTAAACTACTGAAAATACGTATATTTTGCATTTCAGTACAAACATGTTTGCTTGCTGATGTGATGTTTGGTTTTAGACACCTTTTACAAGTCTGTAATGAAGGGCTTAATGCAGTATTGAAACTGAATTTTGGGTGGTTGGGGTATTTTTTAATGTCAGAACTGCAGGATTACACCTAAACACTGTGTATCCTGGTGATCGTGTAACAAGAGTAAATAGCAAGAGTGATCACAATAAATGTGTGAAAATTCAGAAGTCCTAATGCTGAAATTAGACATTGATGGTACAACAGCAGTGCTTTGGGCCCTAGCTGGAGGCCTGAACATTTTATGGCCAAGGTAATTTAGGTCTGAATAATTTCATTTGAAGTCGAGGTCAGAATCTTTCCTTTCTGAGGGTGGGAGAAGCCATGTGGGAGTTACGCTGTAATAATGCAGGGAAAATCATGTGCCCATGTGAAACGACGTCATGGGCTGTTTCTTGCCCTTGGGCAGCAAGTCCTTACCCTTGGAAAAGAGCCAGATGCTCACGTCGTGTAAATCAGCGTGATTTTCACTGGCATGCATGAGTGCGTGCTCATTTACACCACATGAGGATGTAGGATCTTTTTTCCTCGAGCTCCTTCTAGTTGTGTTTCTTGACATATACTTAGATATCATCTAAGTGCCGACACTGTTAAATATTGTATTGAATATCAAAAGGCTTCTCCATCTCAGATGGCAACTGTGAGACTGAACGAGAGTAGTGTGAAATTGTCCTTAGGCTGTTGCAAGCTCTGTGTGTGGATGCGATTTGTACATGCAGAACAAATATGAATGACCTTTTCTGTACTAACTTCTTGTAATGATGAAAGCTGTGTGACCCAGGAAGTTTAGCACTGCGCTTGGCCAGTATTTAATAACTGAATTATAGATGATCAAGCAAAAGAAGCACTATTTTGAAGGAACATCTTCTTTTCACAAATATAGGTAAGGTAGCACTAATATGCAAAAAACCCCAACCCATAGCCTGTCAGTGATTTATTTATTTTTGTAGCATTAGTATTAAAACTAACTCAGTAAACTGGGCTGAAAGAAGAAAATCCACAGATGTTATTTAAAAACACCAGTTCTAAGGACATATATGTCGCATGTTTTTATGAAGTTCACAAAAGAAATCCATTCATTGGCCTCTTCCCTGGGAGTTCTCCGTCGGCATGTTCTGTTTAAAATGTTTCTGTGTATTCATATCACACTGACCATTTTTAATGTAATATTGCCATGGAGGTGAGACCTTAATTTTAACTGTTCAATTTTCACATCAGATTAGCTATCCTTAGTTAATTATAAGGACCCTGTACTACTTTTCTGCACAAGACACTCCTAATAGGAATGGTTGCTCTGACAGATTGTCATTAATCTGTCAATAATGAGATTTTTCCATTTTATGCTTAGATGTAAGCTCTTTGGGGAAAGGATCATCTCTTTGCTCTGTATTTGTACAGTACTTAGCACAGTGGGGTTTTGGTCCATGATGGGGCCCCTCGGTCCCTCTGTCATACGTACCGCTCCTATAAATAATCATGTTTGATGTGGAGTAAGATGAGAGGAATACTTTGTGTGAGGAGGATAGTTCCTTAAAACCTAAACAGCCAGCTTGAAATGCTGAATTTTTTTCTCCTTGAGGGGACGGGACTTTTCTCCTTATAGCGTACAGCTGGCCAGATGGCATGGCAGAACCTCGTGCACTGCGAGCACAGCCCCGACGGGAGAGCGGACAAGACCCAGCCAGCCCTGTGACACTACTGTGCTCTTTTGCAGGCACGCAGGAGCTGGACGCCAACCAGCAGCTCTGGGAGCGGGGTTATTTTCAGGGCCAGGGTGGCGTTGGTTGACTCTCCTTTCCTCAGCGTGCCAGCGAAGTTCATAACATTTACGGAGATTTTTCTGGCCGGCGGACGGCCGCCCGGGAAGGTGATCACTCTGTGCCAGGCAGCTGTTCCCCGGCGCCTCCCCAATGCCCCCGCACGCTTTTCAGTGCTCCCGGCACGGACCCTCTCCCACAACGATGTGCTGGAAAGCTGAGAACGGTGTGGCCTTCCACAGCCTCAGGAACTTGAAGATGCCTATGAAAGAACAGACAGCCTGGTGCACTTAAACAAAGTAGAGCTCCATTTAGGAGTCCAGGAAGATACAGGCTTTGAAAGGAGCTGGTTGTCTTACACAGAGCTATGACTTTGGCCCAGCCTGGGAGCACAGTGAGTTTGGTAGGTACAAGAGGGTCTGAGAGCACTCATTGAAATGGGGAGATCTGCCAGTCAGCATTGGGTAGCCATTAATAGTCATCATTGTGTCTGTGCTACTGCTGCCAGGACAGGTTGCTGTTAGTAAATAACTTAAAAGTTCAGAAAAGTAAAAAAAAAAAACAAAAAACCACAAACAAAAAAACACAAAGAAATCCCCCAACAGTTGGGCTCATTTACAATCACAGAGAAAGATGTGTTTGTTTTAAATTACTCCAAGATTAAAAGTGCTGATAATGGAAAAAAATCTTACCTATGGCACTTTCAGTTAACTGAGAAAAGTTCAGCCAGTGATTAAACTGCTGAGAGGGAGGAGAGCACAGATTGCATTTCAAAGGAAAATTCAAGCAATGCATTAACGATTATTAATGTGTGTTATTGTTAAAATAATCATATTTATTATGGTCTAGCCTAGAGAGAACCAGTAAAAATGGAAGCCTTGTTCCGGAGACTGTAGAAACATGCACGCAGTAGGTGGTCCGCAGCCTGAAGAGCCTGCAGTCTAAATAGTAGTAGATGGAGTGGATAAAGCACCGGCCCAGTTAAGGAAAGAACGACAAGAAACACTGTTGGTTTGCATCTGCTTTGCAAGGGCCTGGATAATATCTGTTGCTCGGTTCTCCTTCCAGTGTTTGCTCTAGATATGTGAGGGCTCCTGTACGATCCTGATTTAAAAACAGACAAACACACAGATGTGAAGAGTAGAGAGTTATTGATTTACTGCTGGTATTGGCTCTCGTAGGCATAGTGGAGGCCAAGGATGGGAGACAGGATAACATGATTGCTGTTGCAGTGTGAGCCACAAAGGCTTGATTCCCCACCGCTTTGCCTTAATAACAGAAGAATTTTACACCCACTTGCACAGATATAAATATCACCCATGATTAGAAGCAGCAGTTGTTTAGTTGCCACTCGAATATTTTTAATTGTGTTCTACCTGTTTTAATCAGCCTATTCTGCTTGGACACTTGCGTCCGTGAATGCTTGCTGTAGTAAAGGGTTACAGGTTTCATCAGTAAGTGATACCAGTTGCCTAGGTGGAATAGTAAGTATACGGTTTTGAAAAGCAACCACACAAAGCCAACCAAACCAAAGCTGTATTAGGGCAGTCTCCCCTGTGCATCCATCCATGCCTGCCATTGCAAGCAGCTGGTTTTATCTTGTAGTACAAATTGACGTTTCTAAGTATGTATTCCCTTTGTACTTTTTGTCATGCAGTCACGATCAGTGACCCTTAATAAAGAATAAATTTGGTGGAAGGCGTTTTGAAAAGCTTGGGCTGGTGATGTATCCCTGTGACTCCTTTAGGCTTGTGTATGCCAGGAGAGGTTTGCAAGTACGGCTGTGCCGATGAGCCCTCCACAGGGAATGCAGGTAGTTCTGGCGAAAGAGGGCATTTGCCACTGCCTGATGCTTGTTCTTTCGATAAGGTATGTCTGCTGTAGGGCTTTTTTTGCTAGATAGTTATGGCTTCACTAGATACAATTTTGGGTCCAGTTTATGCAAAGTTGAGGTTTCTCCCTCCTCTCCCCCCACAGCCCCTTCCCCAGCTGCCCTTGATCCACTGCCAGGGCTTCACAGTGCTGGCCGTGCTAACCTGGAAGCCAAGATGATGTGTCAGCATGGCACAAAAAATATAATAGTTATAAGCAGGGAGCTTCTAGCTCCAGGGTGTGCTCCTGTGGCAGCTCAGTTCCAGCAGACTGTTTCGGTTGCTTTGTGAGCATGAGGCCAAGCACACATGTAGTGACGGTGCCTGATGCAGCCGTACAGAAGTGCAGCAGGGAGGTCTGGTCAACCCTGTGTGAGGAATAAACACCAGTCACACACACTCAGAGAGAGCTGGGCTTGGGAAATGCTGTGCTTCGGAGCTGCCTTTACCTGCAGAGGGACATCACTGCACTGGCTGGGGCATTGCGCAAGAAGATTAGAAGGCTTTTGCTCCCCACCTGGTGAGGAGGGAGGAAAAACAGCCCCGTAGCTCCTGCTTTCCGCCTTGTGCTGCGATTGCATGATAGATAGCAGGGGAGTCTTATCCTGCCCCTGTCTTCTTTGACTTACAATTCAGCCAGCTCTGATTGTTAAAAAATAAACAAGCCTGTAACTGGTTAAGAGCTTTAAATCCCCTAAATGACAGGGAAATAGCCCCCGAACACCACCGAAATAGTCTCTTCTATGTCCGCCTATCCTGGCAGCAGCTACAAATCATCATTAGTGGGTCACTGTGACACAGATCCCTTAATGTAAGTGCTACGTTACATTAACAAGCAAGTCAACAATAATATTAGCAATAAATGAGAAATTAAATTCCTAGTCATTCATCCCTCTGGGTTTCCCAGTGTGTCTCTTGTGTTTTTCTTGTTTTGATCCTAAGCATTTTGAAACAAGAAGTGTCTTTATTTTGTGTCTTGTGGCGTGATCCCAGCCCATTAAAATGGATGACAGTACTGCTGTTGACTTCAGTTAGCAATTATTGTAGGAAAGAGCACATAGTGTGATTCAGAAATTAATAATAACCATATACACTGATTTTAAAGAAGGGATATAAAATTGAACTTTCCTGATGAACTGATTTTAATTCAAGCTGGTTTTTTTCAACAAATAACGGATAAAAAACTAATTTGCATTAAATTGGAATGCTTTTACTTTTCTGGACCAAGACTGGTAGTGAGGGAGTCACCACTGCTGAGCAACAATAAAAGGTGATGTTTTGTACATACTAAGAAAACTCTAAATGTGAGCGCTCCAAAGCAGAACTGGAGTTTTTGGTTGCTAATTTTAATGGAAGATGTGGCTAGACCCTCAAATGGCTTGACAGCCAAAATACTTAAATTGTTTTGCCTGTGTTTTCTGTTGATATATGTAGACTGGAGCATTGTTTTGTTTGTTTTTCTCAGATTACAGCAGTAGCTTAGTTCCAGCATGTACTGGAAAATTGCTTGTTGGACTTTCCTGATCAGAAATCACTGATTATGGGATATTATCTGCAGTGCTTTTATGATGAAGACTATTAAAGACTGAACTGAAACCACAACCTCATTCCTTTTAGAATTAATGCTCAGAGTGAACCTGTCTTGTTCCTGAAAGGTTAGTCTCCAGTGCACTAATTCTTTGTTTCTGTCTTACCAAGTGTATTCACTGAATTGCACTGGTGGCCTGAGCCTTTCTCATTTTGCTGCCTCTACATCCAAAGTGAATCTGCAGTACCTTGTAGCAACAGCTGGTACAGATTGCATGTAATCAGTTATGGAACATTAAGTCTTGAAAATATAACAAGGCAAGAAAGGGGGAAGCTCAATGTTGAGCTCTCTCCTGGCATATGCCTATAATTAAACATGCATAAACCTTCCTGAAAGGGGAGTGGAGTGCTCAGCCCTGCCGTGAAGGCTGGGGTCAGGTGTGCTGATGGGGATTTGCAGCACTGCCAGAGCACAGGCTGGGTGCTCCTGCTCTCTGCACCTCCAGGGTTTGGCTCGTTGGGAACAACTGGGCCACAGTTCCCTTCTCACCCTCCTCTGCGTTCGTGCAGGAGCTCATGAGGATGGTTCTGTCCCCCAGTCCCCAAGGACAATGCTGTGGTGGTGTTAAATTAATTGTCATTTGGGGTGTCTACTTTGTTACTGGATGCGTTTGTGTTCTCATTGATTTGGAATATCATCCCTATTTATGGCTTGGTGGTTGTCAGAGTGCACTTGGAATAAAGCATCTGCAGTGGTGATGCTGCTTGGCTCCCCGGGATGGGAAGGCTTGATAGTCTCCTTCCCACTCCCTGCAGTGCTCTGGAGATGGCCTAGAGGGTGTTCAGGCATGACTGAGCACCTTCACCCATTTTCTCTTCTTGTGCCTATGGGACAGACAGAACAGAACAGCTCCGTAGGAGTAATCCCATTGAATTGAATGTGTGAAATTAAGGGGGGGGGGGGCAGGGGGCAAAACAAAAAAAGGCAGAAATTGGTTTTAATTACCACCAAGTCAGTAAAACTGGATCTGTAGGTGCAAAATGGAACTGCAGAATGGAATACCTGGGTCATTAATGAAAACAAGTCACAAGTGCATGTAAATATTTTGAGGACACTCTTTCAGACTTAGCTGGTAAGGCTGTGGAGCTGGAAGGAAGCAGATTTTCTTTAAAAAGGATCCAGTGGTAATCCTGGGAAATGCAGGTCCTTCTGCAGTACTATGACTCTGTAGCATGTGAGGTACAAGGGAAGATCAGATATTTATTTGGATAAGAATGTGTGTCTATGTTAGAGGAATAAACATTTTATAACCAATATAAACTTACATTCTTCATGTTACAAACTGGGAATAAGTTGTTGGCGAGTTATTCTGTCATGGTTTTGAACCTTATTTGGAACGTCTAAAGCTCGTCACTGACAGAGTATTAAGCTAGGTGAGCCACTGATTGAGGCAGAATAGGAGTTCTTATGTTTCCAAGGGACTGCGTGATACCAAATGCTAAAAACGTTGCTGTGTTCCTTCATTGTAGAGTTTTGGGGATTTTGTTTGGATTGTTTTCTTTCACCAGACTTTCTCTCAGTATAAACTTCTTCTTTGTGGCTTCCTTAGATCTACCGATGAGTCTAAATACTATAAAATAAATATTTGTAGTCTTTAGATACGTAGACTGTAAGTATCATATTTAGTCTCTGCAGCCTTTCTCCCAAGGAACTGTTATCCCACGTATTTTTCCACAACATATGGACTCACTCATTTTCTTTTCCACACCTCCAACATTTACTTTTGAGTGTCATACTAGTTTTTCAACTAGTTGAATACATCGAAATGCCATTGCTAAAATACTGGTAACTCTGTGTCTTCTAGGTTTTAGCATTGCTGTTGCAGTGAGGTCAGCATAACATTTTCCCGGTAGGTCATAGCTTACTGACCAGTGTGGAAATTTATGAATTGCTGGAATTGTGATGTCAGTTAGTAATAAATTCAAGCAGATGTGAAATTTTCATTCTTTCAATCAGATTTTTTCCAGTTTATGATCTATAAAGTTAGGCAAGGCTACTTAGAAGCAATAAAATGGTTAAATCCATAGGAATGTGTTGACTTTGTCTCTTGTCCAGTGATTCCATCTTCATGGGTGATTGTTTACAACAGCAGCCTCAAGCCTTCCATTATGGGCATCTCATGCAATTTATCACTCAGGTTTGTAACATTTTGTTTCAGTACAATTGCTGATCCACTCTTGTCTTGCTTAAATTTACTGACCACTTCTTAAAGCTGTTCCAAATTTTTCAGTGAATCATAAAAAATTGCACATAAGTCAGCTACTGTGAGAAAATAGTTGGTGTTTGTGAGTATTTACCCTGAAAACATAGGCACAATGTCTTTCACAGTGTTTTGGCCATATTCTTCATGCTGTGTCTGGGGGTTCATAGGTAGTTCAGCTATGAACCCCGTGGTTCTTGGGTTTACCTCCATATTAAGATGCATCCTCACAAGCAAGCGTTAATCTCTGTTGTGCCTCAGGTCCAAAACAGTGAACCACATTCGAGCATACACATGTGAATTTATAGCATGGGAAATGAGCATCAGACTATGTGTAAGTGGTTTTGAATATATACAGAAAATTCCTGAGCAGTTAGTCGTACCGTAGAAGGCAGTTTGAGTCAAACTTGGTTTGTCCCCTTAACTCCTGTTTGGCTGTTTGTTAAAGCACTGAACAGCAGTGTTACTCACCATGTGGTCTGTGGATGTCTGGAGGTCCATGAAACATCAAAAGATATTGTGAGAGGACTACACATTTCAAAAACTGAAACAATCCAGTCCATGCTAATGTTGCCATACTTGCAAGGAAGCAAAAAAATGCGAGGAAATAAAAGTGGTAAGTGATTATTTGATTTTTAGCCTTAAATTTTATTAGGTGATAGAAATGAGAATCTTTGTGGCAGCACTGCACAAAGCACTCCAGGAGTTTTTTTGAGAAGTCTGGCTTTTCTTTGGTGGCACAGGATTGAGGAAGTTTGCTGTATCTGAAAGCCAGAGCAGCTTTGCTCTGTGCACTTCAGTTCCTCCTCTCAAAAAGGAGAGCAGCAGATCTGGAAAAGATTCAAAGAGTGCAACAAGGAGGATCAAAGAACTTCACTATGAACAGCTTCAGCACAAGCAGTGACTCAGTGGACTGCACCTCTTCAGTCCAGAAGAAAGAGGTGACTCAAAGCGGGTAGGGTTGAGTCTGTAAAATCGAGTTGCACAGAGAAGGTCAATGAGGAGCAGCTGCTCACTCTTTCTTCTGCACTAATTTAAAGTTTAGGTGAGAGGGTCAAAAGAAACAAAAGGCGGTGACTCTTGATACAAGATCTAGTTCAGCTATGAAACTCTTTGGAAGATATAGTAGAAGCTAAATGCTTATATAGGGTCAGAAAGCAAACAGACAGAAGGAAAATCCCATGTTATATCCAGAGGCACTGATTCTGGCTCAGGACACTGTTGAGCTGCAAGTTATTTGAATTTGGGAGAACTCTCTTGAGCCGTCCCCACATGAGCCCTCCTTGATTCAGGGGTGAGATGCTGGCCTCACTGGGCTTTGGCCAAGCCTGGCACCCCATCTCATGCATCTGGGACCATATTGCTCTTCAGTGTTTTTTCTTGTACAACTGGTGATCTCCTTGCTGTTCTGCTCCTGATTGTCCACATGTTTGTCCTTCCTCGGGATCCTCATGCTTCTCGGTGCTTTCCTCCCAGCCCAGACTTCCTCTGCCTGTTAGAGATTAAAGAGGGTTATGCTGGGGCACATTTCTTGTCCTTGGAGGTTGTGGAGTGTTTGAGGAAATTTGTTTTTTCATAGAGAAGCAGCACACTGTATAGATGTCAATAGGGCTCTGGCAGCATTTGAATTGCTTTGATTTGCCTGCCACTACATGTGCCAAAATTTATTTAAAAAGAGGAAAATACTGGTTACTTTATCAGGCACAGCTGTCAGGCTATTCTTACCTCTCTGCTGTGCCTTTCACCTGCCCATTACATCTACCTGTTGTCTCTGATTTTCTGTGCTAAGCAAGCTCTTTGAGAAACTATGTTTTTAAACAGCCAGTACCATGGAATTGAGACCTCAAAGTAACTGCAAACATTGCAACTAATAAATAATATTATAGCTATGTAATTATAATGTGATACTAATTCCTTTTAAAAGTACCTTTGTGTCAACCTGAGAGTGTGCTGTGATTAGAGCAGTTCGTTTTGCAACTGCTGTGTCATCAGGAGCTTTTAAGATGATGTTTACAATAAAAGGAAATGCAACCATGAAACAAACTGACAATTATTGTATATGCTAATTTTTGCCTTCTATTTACAGTAGACTGACTGCAGTATTGATCTTAGCATTTACAAACCATTTGTTTTGGGCTCAGTTTTGCCTTTTTTGCCCAAAGTAGCCTCAAGCCCATTCATGTGAATGACAGTATGTGCAACCAAAGCAGAATTACTGGAGGCCTGTGAAGAGAGATGCTGTATATTGCGTGGTCTGATGGCTTATTACCTAGCCGGAGCATGGAAAATATGATTGTCTTGCAGTATTCTAAGCACTATTTTTCATTATGCTAACCACTGCACAGTCACAAGGAGGGGGTGGTCTCCATCTGAAAGAACTTGCGTTTGTAGAGAAGAGAATGGGTTGATGTTACAGGAAAGATGAAGGAAACCAGAAGGGTTTGATGATCCAGAGTCACAACCCATCAGCTGCCTTCCTGTTGTGAGGGGCTGGTTATTCAGCAGAGATCCCGCAGAGCTGGACTGGCACTGCAGCCTCTCCAGCTCAGCAGCGGAGGGAGAATGGTTGCAAAGTCATGTTGCTGGAGCAAGTGCCTGAAGAAAGACTTTACTTCAGTCTCTGCTCCAGCTCTGTTAGAGTAAGCTGAGCAATTATGCTCTGGAGCAGGACCTCTCAGGAGCTATTTTGAGTTTTCACCTATGTTTCTATATGTAGAAGTTCAGCTTTGCCTCCACAAATTCTTGTAGAGGCTTTTGAGAACTGGCCTGCTGCATTCCTGGGGCAAGAAAGGATGATGGGACCTATCAAAAAAAGGATTGTTGCCTCCTCAAAAGGGTGGTTGCTGCTCAGCAGAGGCTCAGCAAGATAAAACCAGCCTCAGCAAATCAAAGATCTGCAGGAAACATCTCTGCAAACACAGTCATAAAAATTTGCTGTAATGTGGTGCTTGGGAAACATGCTTGTCTGGTTTATCTTACTTTTCACCTGACGTTGGCTCTTACAGCAGCTGAGAGGTGGCAAAATTTCATCTGTCTTGAAAATTAGAATGTACTTTGCTAGTAACTTGCAATTGATCCAATTAGCTAAGTCCGTTTAGGGTTTATAATTAAATTTGAAAAGCTGTGTTCTTCAGTGAATGATATTGCACCTATAATTATGGATTTTTTTCCCCCAGGGATTTAACTTATGCAAAGTTCAGTTTAAGCAAGAAGTCACCTCTTCTGTATAAGCATAAAATCTGCATGAGTCCAAAAGTGATTGGACATATTTCTGTGAATAAGTCTAGGGAGACAACTTCATTGCCTTAGATTTAGAATAGATTTCACTGATTTGCTCTGATCTAACATAAAAATATAATGTTTATTATGCTAAGTCTAAATCATGCAGGCTATACACACGTGTCTTACAGAACATCATCAACATGATGCAGCAAGTGAACATCTTCATCAACATCATGGAATAATTTGCAACAGATTTTTTTCAATCTGTCACTGCCTTGTGAATAAAATAAGTATTAACCAGCATTTGTATGCTGAGTGCCTTTGTTCAGCATATCTGCTTGAGCAAAACTATATTTTTTCCTAGATTTTCAGAATTTTCAGTTTTTCCTACAGAAAATAAGTATATATTCTAAATATTTTTTCATATCATCATTTCTGGAGAAAAAAATAACTTTTCAAAGATATCATGAACCTTGTGTTTTTAGACTTATTTAATATCCAACTTTATATAGCTCATTCTTAATTAATTGTGAGTTCTGTTATGTTTGAGGTTCAAGAGCAGTGTTTGAATTCAGAGTTTGCAGAATGGGCCCCGACATAAGATTTTTCCATTTCATTATTAGTGGCATTGATTGATGTCTTTGCTTAGCAGAAAGATTGCCACATGAATATAAAAATAGCATGTTTCTTGCTCTGTTTGAAATGCATCTTGTCCTGTTTTGCTTTTACATGTATAGTTAAGAAGAACTGAAATGGTAGAGTCCTTACACCCGTCACCTTGGGCTGAGTACAGCAGAGGTATTCTCCTTACATTTCTGTGGCAGATGACCCTCCCCTCGCACCGCCGGGATCTTTCACAAAGATCCAGTATCAGAGTTTCCCTCCAGCCTGCTGAGTTTTACTGGGTCCGTACCAGAAAGTCTGTGAAATAAATCACACTGCAAAAGAAATCAAATGGAGGTACTGAGTGGTATATCAGTTTCAGTCTGAAAAGATTGACTTTGGTTTCTCTGGTTTCTGGCCAGCTCTGGAAACCCCAGCTCAAAGGTTGTTGCAGAGGAAGTTAAAGAATATAATTTCTAGTTGGAAAAAAAATGCCACTTTGTGAAGACGAAAATCTGTTGCTGTGCACGGGGAGAGGAGGCGTTCTGGCAGCGTGTGAGCTGGTGGCGGAGGATGGACCAGCCCCCTTCTATACTGTCTCGGTAACTCCATAGATGGTAGAGAAAAATGTTAACGATAGCGGAACTTAAAGCCGGTTTGCTATTCTGCTGCCAGTATATCCTACTGCTGGACACACAATTACTGAAATTATGCATTCTTGGTCCCGTGGCGTCTGGCTGGAACAATTGCGGCGCTTGTTCTGTGATCAGCGCATTGTGAGACAGCAGAGTCTTTTAATGCAGTCAGCTGAGCTGCATGTCCGCGCTGTTCTTTATGCACTTTATTTTATAGCTGCGCATACAGAAGACGATTGAATCAATTAGCTCCTTGTCTCGCAAACAGGGCACAGCTTTCCAGAAGAGCTGCAAGGGTGTGTCTGAGTGTGAGACAAGCTGGAGATTTCTCTTGGGCAGTGCGTGGGCTGGTTTCAAGTTACTCCATATTTTATTGTCTCCTATTTGCTGAACCTTGGTTTCAAATGATTGCGCTCATTCACTGTGCTTCTTAAAGGTGTAGGTTCTTCCAGCTCCCCCAGTCCGACACGAGGAAGTACATGTACGCTGTATCCTCCATAAAGCCAGCTAATGGTTTTCACCTGGGGGTGTGTACAGGGAGCCAAAAACACACGTCGTTACTGATACATGGTGCATAGAGAGAGGGGTTAGGCAAGAAAAAAATCTATTGGCTGCGTATCTTGGATTAAAGGGCTTATCTTCCCTGCATTATTCTTCAAAGAATAACTATATCATTACTATAATGAGTTCTTTTTCCTATTTTTTTGTAATTAATAGAGGCCAATTTAGTAGGAAGTACAGCGATGTTTTTTGCATTCCCATAGTGTTACCATACTTGTCTTACACTGACAGTGTATCTGTGAACTTTGGACCCGAGGCTCTGTGGTGTGGAGTGCCCCCCATGTTGTGTTAAATGTACATTGAGAAAAAGGTTGTCTTGACAAATGTATTGTGCAAATCAGATAAAGCTGCAGTGGGTCAGACATTGATAATAGATTAGCTGGGCCAACTCTGAAATAGGGAAATCCGCTTTGATATTTTTTTTTTATTTCATTTGGCTCAGCACCCTTGTTTTCCCATGAAAAGGCTAAGAAAGAAGAAATATCTCCTACTTCATCTGCAGCATCTAACGTAAAGCTTTAAAAGGGTTTGCAGTTTCTTGAAGTTCAAGTGCTCTTTATTATTTTGGCCTGTATCAGTGAAGGCTGCAACTATTATTTAAAACCCAGCAGCTATAGAGGTGTTGCTAATAACTTTCTGTAGCAGTGAATTCACAGGTTGAACATACGCTGAGCAAGAGATCTGCTCTGGTGCTGAGAGTGCTCTGAGATCCTTTGGATGAAAGGCACTCCAGTCAGATCAACAATTTTTCCCAATATTGTAATTATTGTTATCTTCACAGTTAAAGAACAACCAACAAAGAACATTAAAACCAATATTTCTATCCCTGGCAATTGTGAAAGAGGAGCTTCACCTACCTCTTCACTTCTCTGCGCCCATGAGTTGAAGTCCGAACACTGAAGACAGTACAAAGAATTCCTGTACCAGGCAAACATGTAGAGAAATATATTCATGTTTGAAGCATGGGTGCTTTCTTTAGGCATATGTGTTTCAAAACTATGTTTTGTTGTGTTGTTTCTCTTTTCAATTAACCATCAGGGCTTTTTGTTTTCCTAATAAAAATTGCTTTAGTTTTATAACATGAAAAATAGTTCATGTTTCTGATCTGTTTGAAATAATGGGCTTAAAGTGTTGGATGTGCATCATGGAAATCGCTCTCCCTCTCATCACCTGTTTTTTCCCAGGTAGGGTAATATTACTTGCCAGTTCTCTGCTTCCATATCCCCAAGATTTGGCCGTGCCTTGTCTAAGGTATCATTTTAAGGATATATTTCCCTGACTCAAATTTAAGTGTATTATCCAAACCTCACCTGATTGTCAGGGTAGCTGGAGACTTCTTTTTGTAGAACAATAGTAAGATATAAGGGTGCATTTGATATCTTTGTGTTAAAACTAAAGAATATGATGCCAACTCTTTAGGTCCTGCTATAGGTGTCTTTAAACCCAGCAGTGATAAACGAAATCAGTTTTTAAGGTCACTTTTTTCTTTCTTGTGGGATTGGTAAAGGATCACTTAATGATCCTAAGGTTCTTCTGTATGAAACGGAATAAATGTGAAGTTGTACCAAAGATGTCAAGCTGCATTCCTGGTGAGACTTTCCTAAAGCGATCAAGGTTTCTTCTGCTTCTTGCACTAATCATTAATAACGATGCTGTTGTCACAGCTCAAAAACTTTCCTATTGATACTTCAATCATTTTTAAAGATCTTGAATGTTCAGCGTGTATTAAAGTAACCTTTTGCACTCTATTAAAATTTAAGAACTTCTAGATTTTTAGTCAATGCCCAAGCAACTGGATCATGAAAGCATTACCTTGTGCCAAGGGCATGATGCAGAGCACTGATTCCTTTTTAACAAATAATAAGAAGTTTGACTTTTCATTTACACATTCTGCCAATTGCTAACAAGTTTCCATCTTGTTCAAACACTGGATTGATCCTAAGAAATTGAAAATATTGATTTAACCCTCTGCCTGATTTGTGCTGTGGGCACCTGCTAGTACAGTCTTAGCACATTACAATTGCTTGGCCGTAATTCCTCAGGGGACCACTAATAACTACCACATTTGTCTTTTCATCTTCTGAAATTATGCTAGCAGTTGTCCAAGTCAATTGTGATTCATTTGATACTGCTCTCCTTCAAGACATATTGCAACCAAATAGACTTGCTCACCAGTAATATATCTGATGACATAGTTAGTTCTAGTTAATTGACAGAATGATTCAGGCTTTTATGGATGGCATTAATTGGTCCCTGGTGTCCATGCAATAATTGACCAGACAGTGTAGGCTACATTAGCTTCTCATCCAGTCAGAACAGTGGTAAGATGAGGTAAATGTGGTACAAATGATAAAATGGCTATATTTTAAATCAAACATTTATAAACTATAGAAGTGGGAGATTGTGGCATCAAGAGGGTCTGAATAATGGGAACATATAAATGTCCACATTCGAGGGTTGTGTTTTCTTTTTTTTTTCCCCCACCCAATTAACACATGTGGTAAGTCACATTTAGATGCCTTAATGGATTCTGTTTGAATCGTGGTTTAATGTGTAAAGTAAAGTAGATGGAAGGGCTGCTCGTGGTGTTTCAGCTTCTGTGTATTTATATGGTACAATTGTAAGCCTGGTGTTAAATGTTAGAAGGAAGCTAAAGGTGGGACAGCCCTTTGCTTTTACAGTGGGTCCTTATTTTATTGTATGTTTCCCTCAAAGAGATGACTTGTGGAAGTATTTTGGCATATTCTGAGTGTATAAGAAATGCAGAGTCTATGCGTAAATAAAAAGTGTAATTTGTAGAAAAAGAGAGATAAACAAGAAAAGTGACATTAATATAACACTAACTTGCCGCAGCCGTTCTTGAAGAAGAATTGTCCAGTGATTTATCACCTCCTACTTTTCTTACTCTGTTTTGAGTAAGAAAACATGAAAGATAAGGAAGTAGTGCCTTCTGGGTGTGGCTATTAAACTCTCAGGTTTAGAGGAATGTGACTGAAAAGAGTCATAGAATCATAGAATCACAGAATCACAGAATGTTAGGGATTGGAAGGGACCTCGAAAGATCATCTAGTCCAATCTCCCTGCCGGAGCAGGATTGCCTAGACCATATCACACAGGAATGCGTCCAGGCGGGTTTTGAATGTCTCCAGAGAAGGAGACTCCACAACCTCTCTGGGCAGCCTGTTCCAGTGTTCGGTCACCCTCACCGTAAAGAAGTTTTTCCTCATATTTATGTGGAACCTCCTGTGTTCCAGCTTGCACCCATTGCCCCTTGTCCTGTCAAGGGATGTCACTGAGAAGAGCCTGGCTCCATCCTCATGACACTTGCCCTTTACATATTTATAAACATTAATGAGGTCACCCCTCAGTCTCCTCTTCTCTAAGCTAAAGAGACCCAGCTCCCTCAGCCTCTCCTCATAAGGGAGATGTTCCACTCCCTTAATCATCTTCGTGGCTCTGCGCTGGACTCTCTCTAGCAGTTCCCTGTCCTTCTTGAACTGAGGGGCCCAGAACTGGACACAATATTCCAGATGCGGCCTCACCAGGGCAGAGTAGAGGGGGAGGAGAACCTCTCTCGACCTCCTAACCACACCCCTTCTAATACACCCCAGGATGCCATTGGCCTTCTTGGCCACAAGGGCACACTGCTGGCTCATGGTCATCCTGTTGTCCACTAGGACCCCCAGGTCCCTTTCCCCTACGCTGCTCTCCAACAGCTCTGTCCCCAACTTGTACTGGTACATGGGGTTGTTCTTGCCCAGATGCAGGACTCTACACTTGCCCTTGTTATATGTCATTAAATTTCTCCCCGCCCAACTCTCCAGCCTGTCCAGGTCTCTCTGAATGGCTGCGCAGCCTTCCGTTGTGTCAGCCACTCCTCCCAGTTTTGTGTCATCAGTGAACTTGCTGACAGTGCACTCTATTCCCTCATCCAAGTCATTAATGAATATATTGAATAGAACTGGTCCCAGAACCGACCCTTGAGGGACTCCGCTAGACACAGGCCTCCAACTGGACTCAGTCCCATTGACCACCACTCTCTGGCTTCTTTCCTTCAGCCAGTTCACAATCCACCTCACTACCCGATCATCCAGACCACCGTTCCTCAGTTTAGCTGCAAGGGTGCTGTGGGAGACCGTGTCAAACGCTTTACTGAAATCGAGATAGACCACATCCACAGCTTTACCATCATCTATCCACCGGGTTATGTCCTCATAAAAGGCTATCAAGTTGGTTGAGTATGACTTCCCCTTGGTGAAGCCATGCTGAGTGCCCCTAATGATCCCCCTATCCTTGATGTGCCTAGAGACAGCACCAAGAACAAGTTGTTCCATCACCTTGCCGGGGATGGAGGTGAGGCTGACCGGTCTATAGTTCCCCGGGTCCTCCTTCTTGCCCTTTTTGAAGACTGGAGTGACATTCGCTTTCCTCCAGTCCTCAGGCACCTCTCCCGTTGCCCACGACTTAGCAAAGATGATGGAGAGTGGCCTAGCAATGACTTCCGCCAGCTCCCTCAGCACCTGCGGGTGCATCCCATCAGGGCCCATGGATTTATGGACATCCAGGTTGCTTAATTGGTCCCTGACCCAGCCCTCATCAACCAAGACAGATTCCTCCTCTAACCTGACTTCTTCTGGGGCCTCAGGGGTCCGGGGCTCCTCAGGATAGCCTCCAGCAGTATAGACAGAGGCAAAGAAGGCATTCGGTAACTCCACCTTCTTTTTATCCTAAGTCTGCAGGGCCCCCACCTCATTCATCAGTGGGCCTACATTGCCTCTAGTGTTGGCTTTACCTGCAATGTATTTGAAGAAGCCCTTTCTGTTGTCCTTGACCTCTCTTGCAAGGTTTAATTCCAAGGAGGCCTTAGCTTTCCTAGTTGTCTCCCTACATCCTCTGACAACAGACTTATATTCCTCCCAAGTGGCCAGCCCTTCCTTCCATGATCTGTACACCCTCTTCTTCCACTTGAGTTTGCCCAGCAGTTCCCTGTTTAACCATGCAGGTCTCCTGGTACCCTTCCTTGACTTCCTACCTGTTGGGATGCTCTGATCTTGAGCTCGGAAGAAGCAGTCCTTGAATGCTAACCAACTATCCTGGGCCCCCTTACCTTCTAGTACCCTGTCCCATGGGATTTCCCCTAGCAATTGCTTGAAAAGGCCAAAGTTGGCCCTCCTGAAGTCCAGGGTTGTGATTCTGCTAGCTATTCTGTTCCTGCCACATGAGATCCTGAACTCTACCATCTCATGGTCGCTACAACCAAGGCTGCCCTCAACCTTCACCTCTTCAACCAGACCCTCCTTGTTAGTGAGGATAAGATCCAGCAGCGCTCCTCTCCTAGTTGGCTCATCCACCATTTGCATCAGAAAGTTATCATCAATGCACTGGAGGAACCTCCTGGACTGAGGATGGCTGGCTGAGTAGGCCTCCCAGCAAATATCAGGGTAGTTGAAATCCCCCACGACAACCAGGCCCTGTAATTGCGAGACTGCTCTCAGCTGCCTGTAGAAGGCCTCATCACCTTCTTCATCCTGATCCGGTGGCCTGTAATAGAATCATAGAGTATTTCAAATTGGAAGGGACCCATAAAGGTCATCAAGTCCAACTCCCTGCTCCTTGCAGGACTACCTAAAACTAAACCATATGAGTTGAAGTGAATAACAATACTGGTACTGTGGAGTCTTTGAGTTTGGGCCGGTTCAGGGATATTTGTGTTGCAGGCCTATCACGTGGTTTATGGTGTGCCTATCACCTGGGGCTCTGTTGCAGGTGTAGATTTTTAGGTCATACAGGAAGTAAATATTAAATATAAATCCATTGGAAAAAAAAATAGTTGGTGGAAGGTTCCTCCTCTTGGTATATTTTCTAGTGCGTTGCCCAATGTATTTTTTAGTACCCCAATGTAGTTTTTAGTACCTCAACATGGGACATTTTTGGAGCTTGTTTTAAATCTGGAAGTTATTTTCTTGCTTAATATTTAAACTTTGCTTTGTTAAGATCATCTCTCTGTATATTCTCACATATCCTGTCCAAAAAAATCTCTTTTAGCTTCTCTTCTGTCTTTATGCAACTCGGCTGTCTTCCTTCATGCTGCATACTGCAGCACTCTTGCCTGTGCCCCTGAACCAGCCTCTGGCCCCCTGTGCTGCTCTCCCCATCTCTGTTTATCAGCCCCTTTAGCTCCCACCCACAGTGAGTACATCCTGCTGCTCACTCCCCCTGTAAGTGCGATGTAGTGCCGGAGCTGGCCCGCAAACCTCTCCACATACAGTACCCACAGTCTTCTAGATTACAACCTTCTGAAGCACGGGAGAAGCACTTTCACAGTGATTTGTAGGAAATGAGTATGTCAATAACAGGTAGGTTGAGCTGCTTTGGGAATAGTCTCTACCCGTAATACAGAGATTGCTGTATTAATAGAGAATGCCAGCCATCATCAGCTTTGATCACTTTATTCACTTGTTACACCCCTTTTCAGTACCCTGTCCCTTTTGCTTAAATCTTTCTAAATTGCAAAGTTGTTACAACATAGATCATACATTCCTTCAGCATCTAGCTCTTAGAGGGTACTGCCAAGAACAAACAATAAAACCAGTCGTTGCCCTGCTTTAATTTTTATGGATTGTTGAATGTCCTGAGCTCCCACTGATTTCAGTCTGCTAGTGGGAATTGAGGGCATTCACAGATTGCTGGGAGACTCAGTTTTTACACCATGTACATGCTGATTGCAATGTCTCCACTTTGTTGTAACTTCTTCACAAATCAATCTTTCCAATCTACTAGTAATTTACTGCTCTTCTAGATGCCTTCAGCATGCTGGTATTTTTTTTTGGAACTGAACCCTGCATTTGTGTTGCAGGTTGAGTGGGTAGATAAAGGAAAAATAGGAAAATCTTGCCCAAAGAAAGTCTTCTGGAAAAGTGTCCATTGCTTGTGAAATGGGTCCATTTCTTGTGAAATGGGACCATTTCTCTGTTCTTACAGCCTGAACTACATTCAGATGAGACTGTTCCTAGATGAAGTGGCGTAGTTTCTTTGTTCCTGAAAAAAGTGTTGGGTGTTCATACGTGACGCTTGTTCCTACATGGCTCACTAGGTATTTCTGCCTTATTGGATGTAAGCATATACCATCCTTTGGTTTAGTGTCATCTTCTTGGGAATACATGAGGCGTTATATTTCCATAGATCACTTTAAGATTATGATCCTTCAAAATACCGATTTTGTGCAAAAGGGTATTATTTCTTGATAAAGAACCCTGCCCACTGGTTAGGTCAAATTTAATGTAATCTGTTATTGGATGTATTGGATTTTATGTTGTAGAAAGCAATGCTGAAGTTTCAGGCCAAGGATTTTTGCTGAGGCCAGTACTGAATGCTAGATAGTTTTACTTTCCACATTTTAGGAAAAAGAAAAGACATCTATATGAAAGAAAATAGGATTTTATGAACTGTATTTTATTTTATGACAGCAATTAAAAAGCCCCTGTACTTAAAATCAAGCTCTTCATTATATACACACCTTAAGATGCCACTGACAACAACTCCAATGGAACCTTTCAAATTCCAAGGAACAAGATTGACTTTAAGGGGGCTTAAGCACAGGGGTTAAGTATGCCTAATTTATATAATTTGCACTGGTTTTAAGCTTCTCAAATTAGAATAAATTATAATTGTTAATATAACTTAGTGCAATTTACTCATTCCTGAAGCCAGATAAACATTTATTTAAAGTTATGAGGTCAACAGTTTTACTGTCTCAATCTCTTCACCCATAAATATTTTGGCATTGTAAAATATTAATAATTTCTACTTAATCCTAAACTATTTTAACCCCAAGTTTAGTAAGAGGTGTGTACTGAGTACGTGAACCATCAGTTGTATAAAAGACCAGATGTAGGAACTGGGATTGAATTTGTTATTTTTATCCATTAATGTCTCCAACATAAAGAGGTTTATCCCAGGTTTCTGTTATCTTCTCTGCTCAACCACAGCCATGAAACTACAAGTTTAGAAGAGAAAATCTTTTTGAAGAAGAAAACAACTTGATCCACTTCAGTCTCTGTTGTTCTTTTCCTGTGATCTTTACTGCTTACTAGAAGGATAGAGGATCTAGATGGATGAGATGAGTTTTCTTCACCCACAGTTTGCAGTCATGTTCAAATGTCATAAGCAGCTGAGCTTTAAATTCAAATTTGAATACAACAGTGAAACCAGACTCTCTCTCTTGAAATTTTCTTTTGTCCACAGCTCCAAAGCAGTCCACAAATGTCTGCCTGTCAGTTCTCCCCAGTCACTTCTGCAAATCCTTTGCTCACTGTTAACCGAACCAGAGAGAGAAGTGATGCTCTTTAGGAAAAGTGAAACAGAAAAGTGGGTAGATGGGAGAGAGACCCTATGAGCATCTTGCTGGGGAGAGGCTGAGCGTAGCTCTCAGGAGGTGAGGCACCGGAATCCATGCAAAAGCTCATTATCGGGACCCAGAGCCATAGGAAACCAGGCCTTCTTGGTTCTGCTGCTCACAGAAATATTTGTTCAAACCTACTGTTGGCAGCAATGCAAGGACAACTCTTAATTTCAGAGATAATGCTGGCAGGATGGACTGTGAGCAGAGGATAAAAGCTGGCAGCTCTTCAGCAAAGGCAGAGACTAAGAAAAGGCATTTTCAAGTGAGAGACCTTGATCCTGCCACAGCATGGTCCCATGCTTCCCCTGTGCAGCGTGTGTACGTACACCACCAAGCGCCTGCCTGGCAGGCGTAGATGAATTTGCCTGCATTCTCTCTTGTGCAAATACCTGGATATTTACACCTCTCTCTTGACACGCAGGCAGGAGCCTTTGGGGGTCTTGCTTGGGAAGGTACAGAAAGAAGATGGACAGAGATCTGATTTCTGTGGAGATTCACTTTCTCAGACACACAAGTTAAAGTATTTCCAGTGCTCAGAGAATCAGCAAATAATTCAGGCATAAAAGTTTGTGAACTAGTTTTTAGAGCTGCTGAGGCTGTTTAGCTCATATTCACCCTTGAAAGACCTTACTTGTGCACATAGAAATGTCTGACATCTTCACTTTTTTTTTTACTTGGAGAATAAAAAAGAGCCCTTTGTCCAGGTAAGAATGGGAAAAGATGCAAACAAAAGCCTGCCGTAATGGCAGATGTTACAATAGAAAATAAATACTAGGATGGAAAGATCTGAGTTACTGAATTTTAAAAACTTTTATAAATTGGCTTACATTTTAATTGAAGTCTTTAATTAATCTCATGGAAATGAAAAGATGAAGGAGAAGCCAGAGTGATCGTTTTGAAAGCACTGTAATGACACTTTTGTTTTCAATGTATTAACTTGGGTTTTTAACAAGACTGGAGTGTCAAGCACTGACAGGTGCGGTAGGCACTCTGGATGAGTTTCTTTAGCTAGAAGTGAGTGCCGTGAAAACTCAGGCTGTTCTGCTTCAATTGTGATACTGCAGCAAGGCAATGATTTGCCCTGTACAGATTTGAAAAGGTGTTTGTCCATATTGACTTGTCTTAAGTTTATGCAAATAATTGCCTTGGCTGTTTTCTGTTCCATTAATCGTGCACACTCTGCACCTTGAGTCTTCAGCTATATGCAGTGGTTGCTGTAGCAGAGATTCAGTTCTCCTCTTCCAAAGTATTAATGTGGAACACGACAGTGAGGGACCATTTTTGTTACTCAGCTCTATGTTTCTTTCAGAAAATGCTATAGCACAACTACAAGCCAAGTGTCTGATGTGATTAAGAAAATAGTTTCAGTGATTTACTTTAATGCTTCTAAGAGTGTCCTTTTGATATCTGAGGCTTATGTTGTATATACCCTCTCTGGGATGACCATAAGAAAGATTTGAAGACATGGAAACTGTTTCTTGAGATAATGGACAAAAGCTTATGTGATAAAACTGGCATACAGTTGTTTCGGTTGCCATTGGCACAGTGTTGTCCTCAAGCCTTCATTCTGCTAAGTGTACCTCAGAAATGGGTACAGCTTTGTGCCCCTGGCCCTACAGAAGTGGGGAAGTTCTCCAGCTGGAGTGAGGGATGCTGGCATGTCCCTGTTTCCTTAATACACTTTCTGTTTCATTCTGGGTTTTGATCTTGTTGCTGGTGTGCTTCCAGATGTGAGGCAGAAGGGACACCTCTGCTTTGGACTCAACATCTCCCGTCAAGTTTTCATCTTCAGCAAAAGATGCAGGCTAACATCATTTAACAAAACACCTGCTTTGAGACTGTGGCTCTCACTGTAAATAAAAAATCAGCAGGGAGGATACAGCATCAGCCTTCTGACAGCTCCAGCTCTTGTCTTCTTTTCAGCATCATTGTGCTAGACCTTTGCATAAATTCTATGTTTTCTTTTTTTAAAACAAATCCAGTAGGGAACAAAAATTCACTCCCTTGCATAAGATTTTCTAGCTTTAATTCTCCTGCCATTCTCCTGGTAAGAGTTAGAAAGGTCACTAAGTGCAAGGCATCCTTTAGCACCCATTCCCACTTGAAAGCCTCAGGCCTGGGTGTATAGCAATCCCAGACAGCCATAAGAGTTTGTTCTGCTTCACGCTTGCTGAAGCTGTCCTGGAGGTGGTCTTTGCCTTTGAATGTCCTTTTGGCATGGGGTTGCCATCTCTGCCATGCTGCTAGATGTGAGGGTGGTCTCCTGCACAGGAAGCTCTCCCTGGTGTCCATACAGCGCGACAGGTCCCTCAGCTGTCTGCTGGTGCGGCAAGTTGTGTTTACAGGTACAGGAGAAACTTGAACGTGTTTTTCCTTTTATCTTCTGTGTTCCTTTTATCTTCTGTGTTCCCTTTAAATCTCTGTTTTCACATTCAGAGCTGTTCTGGGAAATGCCATGGCAGCAATTCTTCCACTCCTTTGACTGACTTTCTATGAGTGAAATGTTACTGTTTGGCAGAGCGAGGTTTTCTCACTGACAGGGTGCAGTGTGCAGTAGGGATGGAGCCCAAAGTGTTACTGTCGACATCAGTATGATCAGTTGTAGGCCCCTGGGGAGTGCTGCACTACAGTCTCCCATCTGGCTTAAAAAGAAAGGAAAGGAAAAGAAAAAACCCCCAAATCTCTGAAGTCCAGGCAAGGGGGCCACACGTGTTTTAATGACAGATACTTTTTAAAGCTTGTTTGCATTTGGGTGATAATGGACTTTAGTATAGTAGGGGAAATGAGAAACTTCACACATGGCATCTGGAAATCCTTGTGGCTCACTGCCCTCCTTGACGGCAATAATGTGGCTATAAATTTCCCGCAACAGAAAACATGTAACTGCATCAGCCATACCAGAAAAAAAACTTTCATTTTCTTTTAAATGCATGTGTTGTTTTAAATCTTAGCTTTTTAATAGCTTCATATAAACATTTGTGAGCCTCTGAGGTAAGTAAGTATATTTTTACTTCTTGTTCTTATGTCATAGAATCATTTAGGTTGGAAAAGATCCTTAAGATCATCAAGTCCAACCGTTAACCTAACACCACCAAGTCCACCAGTCCTTATGGAAAATCAGCCTCTGGCTCAATTTAGTGTCTGGAGGGGTGAGTACTGATATATTCATGTGCTTCTCACAAATGATGAAAGGGATGGCACTCTTGCAAGCACTCTTGATAAGTCTCTGCAGCACTAATTTAATCTCTTCATGCATATGTTCTAGCTATGCTTGGTGTCAGGTGGAATTTCTTTGGCCGACTCAATGACCATTTCTTTATGTCTTTTAATAGCAAAACCTAGTGTGTGCTAAAATGTTGATACTGGTGCAATTGCCAGGTTCAGGATGAATTTGCCAGTTGCCTCAGTGAAAATGCCTTCATGACCAAGACATATACTAGAAAAAAGAGAAAAATGTAGTAGAGTGCTTGGAGATTTGTAAAAGTAAGAAATTTGGTGCCAGGTGGACTTGGCAGAAGTTTATGGACAGTACAGTACTCTGTACACTGCCTGTGTTTTAGCAGAGCACCGGATGACTATTTCTGTGCTTGCATAGGCAGAAACTTGTGAGTCGGGAAGGGGGAAGCTGATCACATTGCCACTGGTGTGAAATACCCTTTTGCCAAGGGACTCATCTGAATATGTATCAGTGTCAGAAGGCTGAAACCAACTGTTATAGTATTTAACACTTTTAAAATCCTTTTTCATTTGCTGGCCCCAGCTGCACACCGGTGAAGCTCAGGACCACTCCCTCACTCAATACTGCAGTTCTCAATGTGTCGAGATGCATCCATCCAGCCACTGGCCAAGTTAGAAGTAAGATGCAGGAGTCTTGTTCAGAGCTTGGCCCATTAGGAAGTAGCGCCTGCAAAATAACCTTCGTGGTGTGTGACAGCCTGTGCGTTCGTTACGGTAGCATCTGTACGGTATGGGCTGGGCAGAAGGGCAGTGATCTTTAAAGCTGAACCAGTATGGGATGGAGGGTTATCCTGGAAACAACTGAGGAAGGGGAAGGATTGGTATTACTTGCCCTTACTGTTTAAGGAGGGGAGAGAGAGGGAGAGAGAACGTGTGAGCGCAAGAGCATGCACGCATTGAAAGAGGGGAGAGAAAAGTGCATAAAGAGCCATCATTAAAAAGAAAAATGAAATCATTTTATGCACCGGAGACTACAGATTACCATATGGGCAGGTTAGACTAAACAGATGATAAAGTCACATGAGCAAACTGAGAGCTTGGTAGGGGTAGAAATCTCTAAGTGATATTAATAAATGTTGAATGCAATTCCAGATCTGTGTGTATTTAAACTTCTTTGCTGCGTGAGGCTGCCATGCTTACAGCTCCTGCCAGTGTACCCGTCTTGGGTCTAGTGACATTATCTGTGGGGACTGCACTGGGACATGTCCCCCCTGTCCTTGTCCTAATGCCAGCCCTGGGCCTGCAGCCCCCAGGGAGTCGTGTTGGAGCTGAGAAGCAAAGTCCTTCTGCTCCTCGTGAAATGTCCGTTGTTGCTGTCAGGACTAGAAGCCACTGACGGCTGAGGCTGTTCGGTATGATAACCATGCTGGCATGGACACGGGTGGAGGGGAGGCATATCAGGTAGGAAGTGGGATTGATCTTTCATGCACCTTTTTCACCATGATTTTTCGAAAACTAACCTTTATAACAGGCAAAAACTGTGAAGAGAGTATAGGGACTCAACAAGGAAACACGGCAGAGCTGCGGCTGGAAGCCCAGTCTCCTCTCCCAAGTCCCACGCCAATGGTACTCAGCCACAGAATAACCTGACTGTAAAGTTTCTCTCCTACTGCATGAGGCCTAAAAAAAGTGGGATTAAGAATTATGCATGAAACTGTATCTGCACTCCATTACTCATTTATCCAAAACAAACAAACAAAAGGTTTCCAAATGTACGCTTTTTGGATAAATGTTATGTAAAGTAATGGCATGAGCTGGGAAGCAAAAGAAAGTAGTGATTTACTATAGAAACAAATAAGTGGTAAAAATACTATAAATAACTGTAATTTTCTTTTGGTTCTCTGGCATGTCCTACCCCTTAAAATTATTTTTGAAAGATCCCTCCCATCATCCAAAGCAACCACTTTGAGTAAAATAATTTCTAATGAAAATTACAAACGTTAGGACTCTAATGCATTTGGTGGATACACAAAGCAAAATTTTCTTATGATTCTCCAAGATAATCCTGCAGATTTTGAAAGGTACAAAGGGGTGTTTTCGATGATAATGAAATCAGCAACACGTATTTACACTGCTTGGGACGTACTGTGGACTGCTGGAGGCCGCGGAGCCTGGGGCAGAGGGGCAGGAGGAGTCAGGCAGGCATTTTACACTCTGATGAATGAGTTAGGTTATGAGGAACACTTCCAAATTTAAACAAAATACATTATGGTGCGGTATTATTTGATTACTCAGCTCTTCATTGCTGTTTCTTGTAGCTGAGCTTCAAAATAAGCAGCGGTATCTTCCGTTCTTTAACAGCCTGTTGGGTTCTCATACCTGAGTTCGGGATGATATTCAGGTTTCTTTTTCTCCCCTTGGACTGGTGTCCTGGGCATCCTTCAGAAGTGCAGGGATATTGTTCTCCTCCACTTTAGCTTGAACATCAGTGACCCAGATGGGATCAGCAGGGAGGCAGGAATGGGCAACTGATTTGGACAGGTTCGTATCACATCTGGAAGCGTGGACAGGTCTTTCTTTAGGCTAAAAAAAGCGTTAAAGGAGTCCCAATTTTAAGCATGTTTTGAGACTGGGTTTGCAAGAAATGACTTACCCTGTAGCTCAAGTATGTTGTGGGTCTCTCTTGTGGGTTCGTAACTGGAGCAAAATGTTTATTGTGCTGTAGCTAGAACGACATTGTTAGCTATAAAATCTCCACAAAATGTTACTTTGTGCTTGTGAAATAACTTGGAAACCAAGGTTAGTGTTGGATGTATCCCAAGCTCTTTCATATGCCGGTCAAATGTTTCTCCACTTGGCCCATCTGCTGTCAGAAGCTGTCATCTAACACAAACTGAGTCCAAATACCCTGGACACAATGAAAATTTAAATACCTCTTTGCACCTGCTGTGAAAATAAAGCATCTTAACTGCATGGGGGACAGACACCAAATAATTCATAAGCTAAATAAACAGTTTTTGCAAAGAGCTGTGCGAAATGCCAGCGCAGGGTCTGTGGAGCTGAAAACGAAGGCAGCTCATGGGGTCCTCCCTCGCCTGCAGATGAACGCCCCCTTCCCGGGAGCTGTATGGTGGGACCCCATCCCTGGCTGAGAGCTCTGGCATTGACCTGTTGTAGACAGCCTCTGGATCTGGCCGGAACCCCCATCACTGAGCAAGAGAAGTGACCTGCTCTCTTAAAATCTCATTATAGTAAATGCTGAGTTAGGAAATCATGTCACAGCTTTTCCCGTTTCTAATGTTATCAGTGGAAGAAATTTACCTCCTTAATGCCTCAGCTTTGCTTTCTATTAATGCTGCTATAGGGCATAGTGGAATATATCACCACTCTGACTTCAGTCCACCGTTAAAATGGGCGAGGAGTTCAAAAACGTATTTGGCAGTACACGGACATGTTTTTTAAAATGTGCTGGATTTTCTGGAGTCTGCTTGCTGCCTGCAAATTGGATGTGTGAGCCTTGCAAAGAGGGGGACCTCCATCACTTTTACAACTCTTGTTTGACAGACAAATCTTGGTTGCTGTCTGCAGGAGTGATGGTCCATGGATGTTTCTGGAGTTTCTACATCTGCTTGCCTACTTGTGTGCACTGACTTGTTCATACAGATTTATTTTAAATTTATATAGTATAAACAATATAAAGCTGTTCTGTAAGGCAAGTCTTTCATTATGTTACTTTGTGCAGCCGTTTCTGAGTCTTCAGTACCATCACTGTGTGCGATATGAATCTAGTCAAAAGAAATATGCAGTAGTTCAAGCATCTGCCTCTTGCAGTTCTTGAGTCACAGGCTTGTAGTCAGAACCTCAGTGAAGCATCAATACACAATTTAAAGTAATTTTTTGGTCTTTTTGATCATTTCTCTTTGAACTCAAAACACTTTTTTGGGTATATGCAGCTTAGAAACATGTAAGCATGAAGATATACATACAGTTTAAAGCAGTCAGAACATTGTAGTTGTGTAATGTTTTAATATTGAACATGGGGGAAAAAGATACTGTTGTAGTGATAGTTAAAGTGGATTTCTTAAAGAATGAACAATAGAAAGCAAACTGACATCCAAGATTTCTCCTCTGCAAATAAGCGTTACTTAAACAATCGTAATTCCTTTAAAAATGAACTTCATTTTGCCTAAGAGAACAAACAGAACTGAAGCCACCTACTGAGAAATTCTATTTTGCTAATTTTTATCTATTCTAATGCAAATAGTGGTTTTAATCCCCTTAACTCATCCATCATGCATGACAGGTCAGCCAGCCCATTGTCTGTGTATTTGAAGGATTCCTGTCCAAATCAGAGTTTCTGACAGTAGCGTTGGGCAAGAGCCTTCTCCTTTCTAAACGGTTCATGTTGCTGAAAAATTGCAACTGCCTTGGAAAACAACACAGCAATTACATATGCACATGCAAGTCGCATGGGGTCTTCGCAGATAGGTTACTAAGAGTTCCTATCATAGCAGGGATGAAAAAAAAAAAGAATGTCAGATTAAGGACATCTAGGGTTTTGTATAATCTACTAAACATCTGTAGCTGATCCAGAGAGATGGCAAAGGTCAAGTTTGGGGATTTCTTTGTATATTCTGAAGCCTAAAAATTGTTGTTTTTTTTGAAATGCATTTTTAGTTGCAGTAAAATACAGTTTATAGTAAGTAGAAAATAATATAATTACAAGGGAGCAAAAAATTTCCATGTATTTTTGTAGCATTTAAATTTTAATTAAATGGGGCTTAGAATAAATTGTAAAACCTTCTTTTGTTGAGACAACTGACACTGACAAAATATTAATTAATGAATATTCAGAGAGATCTCTGGATCACTCCTCTCTCTTTGAAATATGTTCTCTCTGTGTTTTTAAAAACTCAGAAGAAGAAAATTAATAAACATTGCTTATGTGGAATATTTCCCAGTATGAAGACCTGCCAAACAGAATCCAATGCATTGCATTACTGTCAATGAAGACTTTTGAACCAGATGTGTCTATGGGTCTTTTTTGTTGTTTTCTTTAAAACTGAAGCTGGGATAAAATCCAAAAGGTTAAGACTTGACATGAGGAGAGTATCTTTCCGTGCTACTATTAGGTCATTTCCCTTTTGCTGTATAAATTAAATTGTGGTATTGCTTCAATCTGGTATCATTTTATTATTGTTGTTTTTAATACAATACACAAAAAGTTCTTTTCTTTGGAAGTATCATTATGATATAGCTTCAATGAGTCATTGTAATTGTTCGCTTATTAGCATCCAAAGGGATTATTTCAGTTATTTTGTTTCTTGGATCTTTTCTTTTCCCTGTCCTCTTGGGCAACCCAGTTACAGTACACTTTGCAAGTAGTTAATTTGTGTATAATAGTACTTAAGTGGCTTATTGTAATCTTGTGTGTGTGTGTCTGCATACACACACGCACCACTCGGGCAGCCCTCGTAACCCATTTTAGGAACCCCGCGGTCTTTGTCTCCTCCCAGTCACGTCCTGGGATGGCCACTTTTGTGCATGGTCCCTATCTAAATGCACAGCCAGAGCCTTGGCTCTTGAAGGACTCAGTGCAGATACAAGCAACAAGCTCCAGCAGGTCTAAGATGCTCAGTTATTTTTTTTTGCCCCCACTCCATTCCCTGGGGGACTGTGGGGACCTGCCTGCATCCTTGGCTGTGGGTGAGCTGGGTGGCCCTGGCCCTCCAGCGAGTGCCCGTGCAGAGAGATGGAAAGCCTGTGCTTGATGCAGGTTTGAGGCTGATTATTTTTGCTACAAAGCAAGTGAAAAGCAGCTCCCATTCTCTTCCACAGGCTGGAGGAGTTATCTCCTGCCTTATATTCCCATTATTAAAGGCTGCCTAAACTGAGCGGTCCCACAGATTTGCAGACTTGGGCTAGGGAATAGTAAATTCCCTTGATAGAGTCTCCCCTCTTTAAAGCATTACATATACTGCTGCTTAGAGAGGAAAAAAAGAAAAAGAAAAAAAGAAGTGGAGGGGGATCAAGGGAGTGTTTGCATTGGCTCACTTGGCAATTAAAAATATATAAGTGAAAGAATTGCCATGAACTTGCCCAAAGGGCTATAATAAATAACATCCTGCATAACTAGTACATAAAGTGTGCTCTATGGTTTTGAATGAAATGACTGTGTTTGTTTTTAGGGTTGTTGGTTGGGTTTTTTTCAGAATCGTAACAGTTGGAATACAAATAGGCTTATGTTTCTGTAATTGTGGTAAACATATTTTAAAAATCACTGTTTGATCAACTGTAAATATTACCAGTTCGGAGGTTAAATGCTGTTGTTGAAGCCATTCAGGGAAATCCAGCAGAAGTGTAAATATAGCAGAAAAAGCTAAACAATATGGCAAAGGAATATTTGCTGACTTAAGAGTGCAGGATCAACACCAATATTTTTCCAGTGATGCTAAACCTCTTGTAACTGCTAAATTGGATTTGTAGTTGAATGAAGTATCAGCTGCTGTTGGACAAGCCCATAAAGGCCGGACGGCTGGCCTTTTGTAGGCAGGGCTTAAAGGACGATTGATATGTTTTAGCACTTCTGGGATTATTGTGATTAGGAGGAAGCCATTCTGAATGATAGAGAAAAGGGTGTAAAAAACACAGTCCACAGCTGGTAAGCAGCATGTGTTTGCTATAAGGAGAGGTCATGACTAGTTGATCCTGCTGGTTCTGGCATTGATTGACAGTCAAGAAAACTTGATATTATGAAGCAGACTCTTCCCCCCCCCCTTTTTTTTTCCTTGAAGAAATGATGCTTCTGTTGTGTAAAGCCAAGGTATTTTCAAAATCTGGAACGCTCACCAGTTGCAAGCTAAATGATCAGAGACACAGCTGCAAATTGGGAGTTGTTAAAATATCATCTAGAAATTAGTATTCAACCCATATCTGTGAGAACAGTGAATAAGAGTTACAGAATTAGCTCTGGTGTTTCTGTGTTTGCCTTTTTCATATGTGTTAGTCTTAACTAAAACCCTCTTTGCCGTATAGTAGAAAATTTATGCTAAGTATGTGGAAATTTCAAGTTTGCTGAACTTGTTTACTGTTATACCTCTGGTATATCTAAGATATTTAGCAAGGAATAATATGTGTAAAAAATATTTTACCATCTGGAAAACAGTTTTATCATTTTATTTCTATTAAACACCTGCCCCAGAAATCATGTAGGCTATTTCATCTTATCTCCGCTACCCACTTGGAAACATAGCGCGCCTCTTTTTTTTTTTTTTTTTTTTTTTTTTTTTTTTTTTTTTTTTTTTTTTTGTGAGCAGCCATCCGAAAGCTCGCAAATGCACATTTAAATAGTTGGATCTCTGACTCTTTAGTGGAGCTGTACCTCTTTCAAAATTTGAGTTTAGCATACCACACAGGAAAGAACACAAGCTTGCCAACTCCCGCTGAGCGTTTTTTCAAGCCTGTGAAAAGAATGAATTATTCAGCAGTAAGCATGCTTACAGCTGGCCATTTGGGAGCTTTGATGTGCGAATCAGGCGGTTGCATGAATGCCCTTATTGTCATGTTATGTGTACACAGTGTGTGAATTATTGAAAATAGTGAGGCCTGAGCCTCATCTGGTAGAGATTACAGTGCAGGCATGCTGGGTGAAGGTCTGTAATTGAAAATCCCCAGATGCTGTTTATTTGGCCTATGTCACGTGGCCTTCTGCAGAAAGCTTGTCTGAACAAAATGCTGCCCGCCTGGGAAGGGCCGCCCAGCCCCCTCAAAAGCCCTCGCAAAACCCAGTGTGCCGGCGACTTAAACACCTGCCCGTAATATTTTTAAAAGCTTAAATTAGATTTGCCTATAACGTTTAAATAGAGGATGCCTTACTTAGGGGTTTAAACTGCTTAGCCAGTTGTTGACTTGCAGAGCTCTTTTATCTACAAGAGGCTTTTTGTTAGCCAATTTAGCCTTAAAGCGTCTTCAGAAAGCGGCACCGGCAAATTTTAGGCGAGCTCTCCCAAAGCCGGATATTCTGCCAGCAAAATGCAGAAAAGCACCAGGGCCGAGCACCACGGCGGGGCAGCTCTTCCTCCATGGGCTGTGAGCCTGGCCACCTGAGGGCCCCAAGACCACCTTCTCATGGAGGAAAACATTCAAACCAGCCTGTCCCCACTGGCGATGTCCACACGCAGACCCCTGCGACATCGGGTGGGATCTGGATCCGGCCCACACTCAGCAGCAAGACAAAGGGCTCAGTGCCACTCGCAGGGGCTGTCCCAGGAGGACACCTCGCCTGAGGTGCCGTGAGCTCGTCAGCAAGCTCCTCATTAAGCAAAATTCACGCTAGCTCTCCAAATTTGGCCCCTGGACACGTGTGGCACTTTGCGATCACCAGGCTGTCATAGCAGCTTCGAGCAGAGACAACCAGAAATGGAGTTTACCAAAACCGGCTGAAAAGCTTTGCCATGGTGAAAATACAGCCATGAGCATGACTTGGGAGATGAAATGTTTGTGCAGGTCTCTCCCCAGGCTTTGCGCTAAGGATGTGAAATACCTATTTCAAGCCACAGTCTCGTAGAATTTGGGGAAATTCATAGTACGCCATTATCTGAAAAGAACAGGCTTTTCTATTTGTTCATTACTTGAATTATTGTGCCGAGTATGAAAACTTTTTTAAATTAGCTGTTCATTTTCAAATTGCTAACCGGCTTGATTTCCCACACTCACCTATTTTTATCACATTCGGATGGTGCCTATTACTGCAAGCTGTGAAGGCGGAGGTTTAATTTGTGTCATTAATGTTCTAAATAAAGACACCCGCCCACCACGTGGCCGGCAGCTCCGCAGGGACGTGATGCACCATCTCGCTGCCCTGTTGCTGGTGGGAACTGGGTTTGAGCAATGTCGCTTGTGGCCGGGACCTGGGGAAAGGGACCCGGCATGGTTGGGGGCATGTCCACAGCTCACATAGGTCCTGGTAGAGCTGCCTGTGGTGGCCTGGTAGCTCCTGTGCAGAGGTGGTGGTGCAGCTTTTGGCCCATGAAGGTGTTGCCGGTTATGCCCCCCTCACCCAGAGGGTGAATTTTAACCTTCGGGGGCCTTGCCCACGCTGGGTGAGTGGGGGCAAACCCACCCTCAGCACCAAGGACGGCATCTGGGAGCCTCGTGGAGACCTTTGTGGGGGCTGATGCTTGGCTCCTTTAGGCTGGTTTTGGAAATAACATTAGTGGGGGAGGCTTCCCTGCACAAGGGCCCTCTGTTAGAGCAACAACTGCCTCCCCTGGGGAGAGGCGGGTGGGAGCCTCCCCACTTTGCAGCTGCTTCCACTTGTTTTGAACAAAAAGAGCAGAAATGTCAGTCCTCCATGCCGCCTGTGAGGTGTCCGGGATCACTGCACACTCCCTTGTTTAGGGTGATGCTCCTCAGGGATGGGGCAGTAGTTTGGGAAGGCGGAGGGAGCCTGTGTCCCACTGGTTGGCAGGAGCAGGGCTGCCCTGGGGCCTGGCCATTCCCCCGGAGGGGCCATGGTGAGGCTTTGGCACCCCGCAAAGCCTCACAGGTTCTCTAGCATCTGCACTGTTTCCTAGCTGAACCTCCTTTTTACTTTCTGCCACAATTAAAAAAAGATGTTCTGTTGTGTAAAATGCCTCTTCCTCAGCATCAGTCCAGGGAGAATTACAGTTTGCAATTGCACTGACAGTACAGAAAAAGATAAAGCCTGAATTTAAAAGGAAAAAAAAGCCACAAGAAGCAGCCTATATGAAATATTTGTTGTGGCCCTCTCCTGATCTTTTCAAGATCCTTGGAAAAGATTCCTGTGCTGTGAAGCTGTTTTATCTGACCGGGCACCTCCCTACGCCTCTCTTTGATACCTGAACCAAAACATTCAAAGTAGGAGACTGTCATAGCAGATGACAAGAAGAAGGAGCTGAACATTTACAGTTCAGAAACCTGACCTCTTCTTTTCTGCCAGGCAATTTCCCAGATATATATATGACAGGGAGGGAGAGGGAGGGCGTGTATGGAAAGTATTTCCAAAGCTGAGCTCTTCTTAGAGAAAAACATCTATTTATTAATGAGCATTTTTCACCCTAAGGTTCCTAATGGGCAATTAAAGAAGTTCCTTGAGCCTCCTTTTGTTTCAGACTCTCCATATTCTCAAGAACAGGAAAGGGGGTTTTAAGACTATTAAGCCTTCCTTTCTGTAAAATCCTCTCTGGGCCTTAGTTGATCAGGAGATAAGATCTTTTCTGTTAGTATCTGTCAGAGTTGGTAAAGAAGAGGACCAGTGTTTGGTAGATAACTGTAGTAAGGGGAAAACCGGGGGAGGCGCGCTCACAGGTGCTGGGGAACGGTCCGGAGTAAGCTACGTGATCTCAATGTGAGTATGGAAGCTTCTCGTTTATTAACAAAGAAAGCAGTGGTTATATAGACTATGCATATGTTAATCGCGCGCCCCGATCGCACTTGTGATTGGTCCATAGGTTTACATATTCAGAGCCGTGACCACCCCCTCCCCTCCCGGATGTAGTTTTGCTTCCCGCGAAGCAGGCACCACGAGGTTCTTTGTTCTGCTCCGTGCAAGGGGAGTGCAAGGTCGCTAGCTCTGGGCTTAACCCTTGCTCAAAGCCTGGGTTGCTCAGACTGCTCAGTGACTGACACAGGATCGTGCCCCTTCTCACTCAACCAAACCTCTACAGATAACAAAGGCTGTAAACTTTTAATTGGGACATCTATCTTGCATATGTCAGGCAGTGCTTATGTTTGTGTTTATAGATTTTTGGTAGTCCAAAAAAAGAAGTTACGTCTTTTCAGATAATAGTGGCCGGGCAGAAGGTATTTAGTGAGCCTCATGAGGCTACAGTATCTCCTGCTCTGGCTAAAACTGATACATGTTTCTTTGCTGTGTTGAAAACATGGCTGTAAGGAAAATGTAAGGCTGTTGCCTCAGCCACTTTGCATGGTTCCTTGTAGAGTTCCTCCTCCCTGTAAGTTAAGTCAAATTATTCCACCTTGTTGACTCTCCTGAGCTAGGCTCCAGCTAGATTTCATCTTAAGGGGAAGAGATCACTTTGCAAAACCACAATCTTGTTAGTCATACCCCTGCCAAGCTAGATAGCGGCTAGAGAACCCCCCCTCCTTGATACAAGCCAAAGCACTTCATGGATGGACTGAGGCTCAACTGGAGACAGCACTTGACTGGTATTTTGAATAATACAGTCTAGACTTTCAGTGCTTGGTGTTTTTTATAAAGCTGCTTTTCCTGTCAAGTGGCTGCCTGGGAATCTGAGCTTTCCTTTAAAAATAGTTTTTTAGCTCTCTTGACTGGGAAGAAAAGTGTGAAACTGTGAGGTGGTTTTAACCCTTCCTCAGCTACTGCTGAAGGCTGAAGGCTGCATAGGACTGCCTTAATGGGCAAGGGGTGGTGTGACTATGTATCTGAAACATCTTCAGTACAGGCAGAGAGACAAGAGGTGGCAACGCATCCTTTACATCACCTTATAGAGTCATTGACCTTGCAGAGTCACCAACTGCTGACAAAAACAACCTGACAATGCTTTTTGCACCAAAAGACTTAATGTGCTTAATGTGTGCACATACTTAAAGATATGCAAAGAAGGTACTTTCTGGAGGGGGGACATTCCCCAATTAAATCAAAATGTGCATTTAGAAATATGAAAATGTTCATACCACCTATCATACCGGTGATTGCAGGAATATGGTGATCTCTGAATCTCACCGGCTCACAGAGGGCTGCTCTTGCAGGCTGCCACCCCTTTGGGCTCCCCGTTGGCAGGTGGTGAAATGCATCTTCCTGTTTTTCTTTGAATCTTTGTGCACCTCTTTACTGTCTGCTAGTGTAGTACTCATTAAAGGGACACTAGAGAGGCATGAAAACTATCAAGCAAGAAGGTTTTGGAAAACTCTTGTCCAAAGCACATTTAGTATGACGTGCCATTGTTGTATACCTTTTCCTCTCCCTTCTCGTTGCCGTGGCCTCAGGCTCTCGACCTCTCTCTTGATTCCTTTTCCCAAACTGTATGATATTTTTCCACTGTAGAACTTTTCCACCTAGTATTAATGAAGAGTAGAGCAGCTCCATTTCTGTCCATGCCCAGCACCTGCAAGTGAATTTGCGGTCCTGTCACTGTGAGGTAGCTGCTGTTACAGCATAAGGGCATAGGGGGACAGCCACCACTATGAAAACTTAATTCTCCATATTTGAAGTGCCCTGTTTGGATTATGAGAAAGAACATGAGAACAGAGAGATACAGAGATGGAGCGTTCCCTAGTTTCAGCCCATGAACACAAAGGCTCTTGTTCACTGCAAATGGCAAGTGCCTTGTGGGCATGACAGGCTGCAGAACTTCTGTCCAGGCAAAAGACAAGGTCTTTGCGTGAAATTAGGCAACTAGCTGCTCCTCTGTTTGCATACGGAAATCCCTCATTTGTGTGCAGAAATGTTGCTTGTTTGTGTAACTGTTTGCTCATGCAAAATTTACCTCTTGAAGTTTGTCCTGAAGAGACCTGCTGAAGTTACAAACCTCACATCACTGTTACAGTGGCGTGTTGCAGGAAACCTGGCACATAGTCCAGACCAAAACAAAAAGGGAGTCGGAGAAAACATAGCTCTGCTCTGAAGCATGTTGATATTTCATATTCTAGTACCCATTTAGCAAACAAGCCATGGAAGACACAGGAACCATGAGACATTTGATACAAAGGGTGTAAAATAAGGCTCAGAGGGGGAGACAGAAGAAAAAAGGAAAATGGAGGTCTAGTTTGACTAATTGTGTTCCATCTTCCAGTGAACAAAATGCCCTTCAGACATAGGCAGGCTACTTCAAAACTTCCCCATCTCTCCTGCACAACATCAAACTGAAAGAGTTTGAGTCTCCGGCTGATATAATTTCTGCACTCCCCAGCTCTGTACTCATCCACTTTAAAATAACTTGGTGGGTGACAGGTTATTTTCTTAACCTCCTCATTTTCAGCTGGCTGCTAAATCAGTTTTCTCATTTTTACACACAGGCTGCTTATCCCCAGTGCTGAATGCAAATAACTCCATAACTTAGGACTTGTTGAACAAGTATATTTAAGTTATTACAACTCATGGAGAAGTAACATAATATGCAGTGAAAATAAACAGGGCACCACATAAAACTGTGTTACCTTCCATGTCAGCAATATTTAGGAAGGAAATTATTTTGAAAGAAAATGTTAGTTTATATTAGATAGCATAATGTGTGACTGAAGAAGAGTCAAATAGCCATTTTAGAAACTTGGAAATACTATGCATTTCCAAGAGAAATAATGCTCTGAATAACAAACCACCATGTTGATTGGCCCCACTGCAGCAGGAACTTAGGCACCGCAGGGTGACCACTCTTGTGCGTAGAGTTAAGGGTGTGATTGATAACCTGCTGAACTGGGACAGTGATTTCTATCAGTGGAGGTGGCAGAGTGCTTCCTGGCAGGAAGGGTAGATTTTGCTGTCCTCCTCGCAGAATTAGAACTTGGAGAAAAGCTGATGTGAAACCATAGCATCTGGGTGATTGGAACTTCGGCTTGGGTGGCACACGACCTTCTCAAGAGCAGCTGCTTCTCCCAGCAGGGATCCAGGTGGGCCAGGGGGGCAAACGCCACCCGGCACAGTCAGAAACAAAACCAGAGGAGCTCAGACCTTGTGTCAGCCCCCAGCATGGGGGCTTCTCCAGCGAGAGATCGTCCTGGGCACCACCAGCTGGTCAAGGAGGTGCCTCTCTACCTGCAAACAGCTGTGGGACTTCAGCAGGAAAACACTGAACCCCTAGCCCTCTGCGTAATTCATGTGGCACATACAATGTCTGTTAAGGAGAGGGAAGAGAAATACTGAGGAACAATGAGAAGTACTGATAAATAGTTTGCAAAGGAAAAGTGGCGTAGGTGTAAGAAAACATAAGCCATGTATGCAGGGAGCTCATATGTTTAAATGTGGTATTTTGATGGTGTTTATGGACGTGATGCTGCTTGTCCCTTATCATGAATTTTTCTTTGTTTCAGGTAGGAATGAATTGATAGCCAGATACATCAAACTTAGAACAGGGAAGACACGGACCAGGAAGCAGGTAAAATAACCCAGTGGGGGAAGTATGCATGTCAGTGAATGACAAAACATGGCATTTTTGGCTGCAGTGGCTGGCTGTGCTTCAGCTCTGATGAGATGATGTATTGACTTCACTGTTCAGATTAAATACATGCTGTTTAGAAAATATTTAAAACTCTGTTTTTTTATGTTGTGCATCATTTCAGTGGTGGTTTGAGGATTCATTTTTTATTAACCTATATGTACATGAAGCTGTTATCCCCCATATTTGAGAAAAAAAAATCAAAAGTTGAAGCAGAAGCATAAAGCATTGTGCCTTATTTCTCTATAAGGACAATTACAGAATATAAGGATTATTTTGAGATGGTGAATAATGGAACTTCTAAAAGTCCAGCCAATTTGCCTATATAATAGAGGTTATGATCCTTGGATATGAGAGGTAAATAAATAAAAACTATCTAGCAGGACTGATCGTAACCATGCTCTCAGCTCCTGGTCAGTACTTTCTACAGGATGAAAAAATAATAAAAAATTCCCCTAAGAGCCTTCAGGCTCCTGGTCTGTGACCACGGTAAGATTTCATTCATCAAAGAGTCAGAATAAACCTCTAACCAGTCTTAAGTCTTTTTCAGATGATTATCACATAACCATTAACTTATCTCATATGACTAAATCTTTTAATTTATAATATCCACGGTGATCAGCAGCCTCACAGAAGGCACATGCTCTGTGTAGTTTATGCGGTGGTTACTAAACCCTTGCGCTGTTTCAAAATGCTTCGCAAATCGCAGAGTCCCCTCCCTTTCTCTAACGTCAAGTGCGAGATTCCCCTTCTCCCTATCCACGTGCGTGACAAAGGGGAAGGCAGAAGCTCGTACACTTGCATGCTACACGTGTTTTGTAGTGCAGGGAAAGGTGATGCTGAGTCGGCACACACAAAGATGGCCTGCTGCCAGCACTCGGATTTAAAGCACTTTGAACTGTGTGATATTTTGCACTGGATGGTGTCCTTTGTCAGTTAGAAAGAAAACATGTGTACAAAGGATGAAAAAAAGACATGAGAAAGGAGAGAAACTGCAGCACGTGGAGAAGGAACAAACAAAAGACTGGCAAAGAAATTTGACACAAAAGACAAAGTCCTGAGTTCTGCCCTGCTATGCCCATGTGAGCTCCAAGAGTCGGGGGTTATGCTGGGATCTTAAAATTGCATCAGGTGTCAAAATGCAGACCTTGGGGCTAGATCCTTGGCCAGCACGTGCTGGTAGAGTTGCGGTGAAACCAAGGGGGCTCTGATGGCTTACATATGGCGATGTTCTGCCTCTGTACTTGTACATCCCTCTGTAGCGATTCTAGCATTTAGAAAAGTTTGATTGTCGTTACTTTTGAGTTTCAACTGAGCAATTAAACATTACAATTGTGCTTCTTGTATAACCTTTAACACCACTAATATCCCACTGAAAGCAAAACAAATGAACACGTGTGAAAACTTGGTCTACGTGTTTGACTACAAAATTGCTTAATAAGCAGTAGCGTAGCTCTGAATTACTGCAAACTGGTTCCTGAGCTACTTCCTGAAGAAGTCTCTCAAGGTGGCCTTCGGGGGCTGGGCTCATTTATGCATTACTGTTTGCTTCCCTACTAAAAATACAGACTTTTTGGTACTATTGTCATGGAATAGTCTTATAGAGAGAGGAAATCAAGCTTTGTTTCTCCTTTTCTTTTGCTTTGTTCTTTCCCAAACAGGAATTGTAACTAACTTATAAAAAATGTACAACACCTGATACGGTATGCCCTGGTCAAACAAGAATAAAAGATTTCTCTGTAGTGGTTTCTGCCATCACTGCAGGTTTTAAACCTTCACAGAGGGCTGTAGGATGCTGAGAAGTACCAAGTGATGCTGGGCAGCATCATTAAACCCTCATCATCAATAGCATGGATTTCAGTACAAGCCTGAGTAAACAGGAATGTGAATCTGGGCCCAGACCCTTCACTGCACAGGCAAAAAGTTCTGACCAATAACTGATCTAGTGCAGGACTGAGTTTACATAACTTTCTTACCAAAACGTCATGGCGATGGGCCAAACCTAGACATCACTGAAGCTGATGTCAAGTTACTGGTCCCCACTTAGACGAGTGTTTTGTGGGCAGGCTTGATGTTGAGATTACCGAGGAAGCCAGTACAGGTTCAGGGAGCTGTGTTGTGCCAGTATTTTATTGTTTGTGCCAGAATTTAAAGCATTTCAGTGGGGTCAAAACACAGCCTGGGGCTCCTCATTGGAGCTGCAGAACACACTAAGTAATGGATAAAACTTCTCGGTGCCAAGTTATGTCTTGAGCCTAGTGGCAAACGGTCAGAGTGGGCATCTGCATCCCCAGCAGATGGGGTAGAAATCCTGTTGGCTCCCCGTGTGAGAGCACAGGGCCTGGCCATGGATGGGATCTGTACCAAAGCAAGTGGGCTGTGTCCAGATGTGAACTGTGTCTTCTGTCTTGTAGCTGAATGCACAACCTGGTGGGTTATGCTTTTTTTTTCCTTTTTTTTTTTTTTTCCCCTTAATCAAGACACTGCAGTGATGACCTGTATTGTTAAGCCTTGGTGCTAAGAGCTTGGTATCTGGCTGGGAATGTGGTATCTTTAACAGCAGAGCTTACTGAAGATGCAAATAACTTCCTCCCCTCAGAAAAGTTTTTTTTTTAAAAGGAAAAAATAAACATTTTAAATTTGATTTGCTTTTTGTTTTTCTTTTGTTTGTTGTTTTTTTTTTTTTCCCCTATAAACCTGAACAATGTAGGTGTCTAGTCACATACAGGTCTTAGCAAGAAAGAAAGTTCGAGAAATTCAAGCCGCCATTAAGGTACGTTTGGCTTGCCCAGTTGTAGGGGGCTTTTCATCTCCATGGTTACAGGCTTTTCCTTTGTTTCCTCCCTTCCCCTACCCTGCAGGTGTCTAGTCACATTCAGGTTCTTGCCAGAAGGAAATCTCGTGATTTTCATTCCAAGCTGAAGGTATGCGCTTTTCTGCTTTTGGGCTTGTGGTTGCTATGCCTGTCCCTTCCTCCTCCCCGCGGTGATGGGCGAGCGCCTGGTGCTGCCGTGCCTGTAACCTCGTTTCCCTGCATGTGGTAGCTGTCTGTGTCTCTTTTGTGTTTAATCTCCAGTTTCTGCACTAGCATCCACATTAAAAACGTTGTTTTAACACTGTCCAAATGCAAAGTGAACTACTCTTTGTAACAGCTCGGCACCTAAACCTGATTTTTAACCCATTAGTCTGTTTTTATTTTTTTTTTAACAGTTGAGTGCTAGGAGTGTATTTAAGCACATGGGGTTTTTATGCAGTTGTGTAGATGCTTTTTCTTTTTTTCCTTTTTCCAGAGGGGCAATTGGGGTAATTGTTTTCCATTCCCAAATGTTTTTTGTCTGTGCTTTTGAAATGCTATCAAGAATACTTAAAATAGATCACTTATTCCAAGTGCCAGAGAGCATAGAGTTTATCAAGATTGCTCTAACTATAAGGTGGTTCTAGAGTACCATCTAGTATCACCTCAAGTTACGTACTATTTACAAGATTCCCTGAAATATTATTTTTTAAAGTAAAATACTGACATTTGATCTTTGGAGAGCCTCAGTCAGAGTCCTGTTCAGGGAATATTAAGTATGTTTGCTTAATCTGACGTGATGAATTGTACATGTCCCCGTTTTTCCTGCTTTCCATAAAATATATTCTAAGGCTAAAAAGAAACTCTTGGAAATGCTTAATAGGGGTTTCTTGGATTGCTTGTTTTTTCAAGTTTTCCAGCAGAGCTCTTGGGACCCTTTTTGTTTTGTTTTCACATTACTTGAAAGTGGAAGAGGGGGGTTTGCAGTTTTTGCTGTTGATTTTTTTCTTTTTTAATACAAAGCGAAGGAACTTGTAAATCTTTTACTTCCCTTCTTTTTTTCTTTTTGGTGATTTTTTTTTTCCAGATGAGGACAAATCATGTTTTTGTTCTAGCTGAAAAGCAAAATGTTTCAGAAAGTAATTTCACAATACTAAGCGGTGAGCGCTGCGGATGCTTACCACAATCCTGGAACTGCAGCGTATAAATAACAGCCTGGCTTTGTAACAGGACTCCTTGACAGAAGCACTGGGTTTTTCGTCCGCAGTGGGCAGCATGCTGGCAAGCTTGTATGGCTGTTGGTGGCTGGCTTTTTAGCTGCACTGGCTGAGCAGTTGGGGTTCGTAAAGAACAACTAAGACAACTTAAACATACTGCTTTTTAACCGAGGATGCAATAATACAGAGATATGTAGCATTTTAAGCTTAAATTGTCAATCCTTGATGCCTAAAATTAAGTATGTAAATAGGTAGCCTTACTTTCAGGGGCGCTCAGCACCAGCAGCTCTCAGAGAGCTTTATAGGACTGGTGAGCGCTCAGGGCTACAAAAGTCAGGAAGCCCACTTAAATACCAAAATACAGGCCGAGGAGCCTAACAAAAATATTGGATTTACTGTTCTAAAATACTTCCCTTTCTGAATGCCCAAAATAGCTTAAAATATGAAGATACTTATAAAGCAAAAAATATTTTTAAGTACCACACCTGCTGTCTGATATTTAATGAAGCTTTCCAAAGAAGAAAGAAGCTAGCTGAGCCCTAGTAATATTTGAGACCTCTAGCCTAGATGCCATTTGCAGTAAATAGAGATCCAGAGGGATTTTTCATTTTAAGGAGTCTCCTGAAGAAGGAAAGAACTGCTAGGGCAACAGAATATTTTGTAAGGGCTTCAGACCTTGCTGCCCCTTCCCACCCATCAGCGGGCTGCAGCTCCCTCAGAGATGAGTAGAAAGTGGGGGAGCCGCCATTTTGGTGCAAGGAATTGATTGCTTGAGGAAGAGTCTCCCACCTCTGCACCCCTGATGCTCTGCAGGGGCATTTGCTGCAACTCTCTGCGAATACACAGCGAGGACAGAGCACACATTAGTGACAGAGGTTTGCTGACCCATGGCCTTGCCACCCTCCAGGCATCACTGGTGGCAAAAGCTGCCCCAGCCCTTCCCCAGCAGGTTTTCCTGGCCAGTGGGGCCCGGGCTGCTCCTCCTGCCCCTGCTCACAGGTACTCAGGCTGCCCGCAGGATTTAGCTCCTCTGGGAGCCCCGACACAGCCCTGGTGACTCCTCCACAGCCCCCAGCCAGAGGGGTGCCCAGAAGAGGCAGAGAGGCCAGGCTCTCCCTGTCTCCCTCCTTTTTTTCTTGCCATTCTTGGTCCCAGCGAACGAGCTGCCATGGCACGACATCAGCCCTCTTGCACAGGCCTCTTCCAGAGAAGCTGCAGCCTCCCACAGACCTTTTTTATCCCCACATGGAAGAGATGAAACTTTGATGCAAAAAGGTGCCATGAAAGGGAGCTGCCTTTATGAGGAAGAGAGCCCTTGCTTTTTCTGCTGGGAAACTGCAATTACTCCCTGGAAGTGGGAGAAGCTGCTGGTTTTGGACCTGAGAAGGAGCCTTGCTGCTCCAGATACTTTGTTAGTGCTACTGCCCAGTTTTCTTATTATTCTTGTATTGAACCATCTGTATGGTCCATTGTCCTTTGAAAACTGCCTGAGAAGGATATCACTGATGTGAAAGTAAGGCCAAGTGAATGCATTTTGGCACCTATAAGTGCCCATTGTTTCAACGGGGGCCATTTTGGCAGCAGCCTGGACTTCCCCATCAACCTCCTCGGGAAGATGATGGGCTCTTGTTCTCCCGGAGTGGGTGCTGCCCGCATTTACGGGTGAAAGGGTGACTGAGAAGAAGATAGCCAAGGGAAGCACTGTTTCCGACCCAGGCCAACCTCACCCTTTTAACAATGAGCTGGCGCTTGCAATTATTCTCTAAAACCTGTGATTGGTGCCATCCAGGGGAGCAGTTGCTACTTAAAAAAAACACATTCATCTGATGTCAAGTTTCCTACCTACAGCGTGAGGCAAAAGCACTCTGTGGATTCATGCAGACATACTTCATGCCAATCCATAGCTACAAGTTCAGTCAGCTCTGACCCGAGGCCATCTCCATCTCCCGTGTTTCTTTCTCTTGTCACCAGACGTCCTCTCTGCGCACCTCCCATGCATACACCGGGCAGGGTATTGCAGAGAAGCTGGTCATTCCCTGTGTGCCAGCACTGCTTTAGCTTAAATAATCACAAGCAGGCACTTGAGGATTGCAGGGCCATGGCAGGAGGCTCTTGTCCCCCAGCTGACATCCGTTGCTAGTGGTTTTCTTCATAATGCCATTTCTTATCAATCTTTTGGGATGTGGCCAATCTGTCCCATTGACCTCATTTCCTGGTCTCTTACTCTGATGAAGGGTATAACAAATCACTCTTGTTCCCCAAGTACCTGCTGAGTTTATTTTATACCAAGAGATCTTTCTGTTCGCCTTGGTCTGAAACCTGCTCATGGCAAGGAGAAGACTTGGGTGAATCTTCTGCAAAATCCAAATGGGTAGAAGGATTTCAGAGCTATCTGCACCCATGGCATTGGATAGAGTATTACTGAAGCTTACTTAGTAGATTGAAATCTCACCTGTGTGTCTTAAAGTCTGCTTGGTCCAGCAAAGTCCCTTTTCTTTGATGATAAGTGCCTACAGTCGCTCTGGACAGATGGATCCTTAGCCTGCAAGGAAGAAAAGTTTTGCCCATAAATGCAATTGCTACATTTCAAGACCACCAGCAGAGAATGTCCCATCAGCCCTTCCAGGGTTGTTGTACATTTTAATTCTTTTTACAGCAGGAAAATACTCCCATCTTAGAGATTTTAATCTTAATTTTCTGAGGTTATTAAAATCTTCCTGAAGTTAGAGAAATTTAATGTCATGAAAATGGAAGGAGAGGCTGAGATAAAGCTGTCCTCGGAGACAGATCTGAAAGGTGGTTCCTCTTCATGATATTTCCTCTCGTGCAGAGACTGGAGGAGGCAAAGCAGAATTTTTACGCTCTAATGTTGTATTTCTGTGTCGAATACACGAGTCCATAGTGTTATGTTGCAGCATTTCCCACCTTTGCACTGAGAGGGAGCCAAAGTCAGCTCTGCCCATTCAGGAGAAAAGATGGATTGGAAGTTGTGCATAAATAGAGAGTAAAGGTCTTCACAGCAGGAAATACATCTATCTTAGGCTTTCATTTCAGATATTTTTTCATAGTGCAAGATTAATTAGACAGAGACAAAAAGAAACATTAAAATGCCTACAGTTCACATGTATTACATGTTTTAAAATCCATTATTCTACATTCCGCATTGAGGGATAAAAAGAAAATATTGTTGTCAATTATAAAATGCTAAAGATAGCTCTATACTTTTTAAATGAACAATGATAAAAGCCTTGAAAAATTCCCTTTGATGTGAATGGAGTCTTCAGCATTTTGAAATACAATAAGATGGATTAATTGCTACTCATTAGGCAGCAAGTTGGGACAGCTTTGAATGCGCATTCTCTTCTTGGCATTAGCTATTGCCTGGCTGAAATAGCCAGCTTTTGTATTTACTCCTGTCTTCTCTAATAATAAGCAAATTGGAGATCAGGGCTAGAAACACTGAAGTGCTCTCTATCTTTTGTCCAGAACAATTGTATATTTTCATGATTTGTTTATCTTTTTTGAGCTACAGCTAATTATTGCAAAGGTTATTTGAATCAATATGAGATCTGAGCAGAAATAACATCTGCAAAATTGCTTATTAGGAATCTATTTTATGTTAGTGTTACTGTAATATCCATTTTGTGAGCAAATTGTTGTTTTTTCTCTTATGTCTTTTTTTTTCCCTTGCAAGAAAAGTTTTGTATTTTAAATATTGGTGCAGGTTTTAGGGCTTCTTGAATTAATACTGTGTTCTGTTGTGCTTACTTTTCCTTATACTGTCTTACATTTTTTCCCCAAAGTCATAGATAACATGGTATTCAAAGCCCCATTTATCATTCTAGGACAACAGTTTTTATTTTTTGCTGTAGAACTCATTTGAACTGATTGATTGAATTATTCTTCTGTTTATGTTGGATTAAAAGAAAGTCAAGCACAAATCCTTTTGTTCTTGTCATGTAGAACTCTTGTTTCATGTGGGGCTTTTATAGATATTAAGATTTATAATTGGATGATACTGGGGAATTATAATTATCTAATTTAACTATGTATTTTGCATTCCAAAACTAATGGGTGAAAAGTAAACCTCAAGGGCCTGATTCATTAAAAGTTATATAGTCTCCTTGCATTAGGTTCTTAGTTCTAACTCCTTCCAAAACCAAAGTGTTTGCAACTGCAGCCAGAAGCAGTCAGATAAAACATGAGGCAGATCCTGATCTCCATTACAGTGATGACATTTTAGGGGTTTAGTGGAACTAGACCAGATTTCCACTGATTGTACTCTAAATCCACCTCGGTAACATTCATTACTAATTACGTACCACAGCACAGAAGACTTTTTTAAGGGGAGGGGAAGGCAGCAGTCTAAGAGTGCAGCCTGTTACTTACTACAGTGTCATTCCTGGGCAGCAGCAGCAGCAATCCCATCAGAGCTCATAAATTAAATAGGGTCAAGCCAGGTCAGGGCCAGATGGGACCTATCCAAGGAATACCTTAAGCTCCAGCAGGATTTAACGATTCAGTAGGAGATACCATCCCCCCAAGCCTCTGCTGAACCTCAGCACAGAACTCTGCAGCGCACTGGGCCAAACTTCTATTTTACGTACATCAGTGTAAACCTCATTGACCTGAAAGGATTTATTCCAGCTTTACACAGCAGCACAAGTGAGAGCAGAACCAAACCCTTTTTGTCTTGGACAAGATAGGAAATCAAAGTCTTAACTATTTGTGGTCATTAAAAATCCCACAACGTTCCTGTTTAGAGTAAGGGTGTTAACCCATTTGTCCTGGACGAATTCCAACCTGGGTAATTACTGTAATCTGCCTGTTTAAATTACCCCTGCCGTTTTAATTGGATATATTACTTCTCTTGCAGCCTAAACTGTGATGTAATACCATTGTGTGTTATTAATCAGTTACCAAGTTTCATCCCAGAAGTGGCTGCATTGCAGTGATAGGTAGAAAGACTCATTCCCTCCTGGTTACATGCGCTCTCCATTACAGTGTAAAAAAAAACCCAACATATCCTTGTTTTTTTAAGTTGCAGACAAGCTAATATTTCAGTTTAAATAAACAGCTTTAAAATGTGGTTTTCCCCTTTGTTTTTGAAGACTATGGGGTCTGCCTGATTATACAAGCATAGGCCACCACCTTGCAGCTCTCCAAAACATTCCTGGAGCTGAAGGTGCTTTTTTGCCAATGGACATCAGGACCTCCTATGTATTTGTATTCCATTTTGAATTTGATTTCTTTAACGTTGAGTGTGAGGTTACAGTTACTTTGAGAAATACTGATCTTCCAACTATGCAGAGGTTCCTAAGCCTACAAAAGGTGAAACTTCCCATTGGTGTGTGTTGGCCTGAGTCAGCTGATGTCCAGTGGAGCTGACAGATTTGTCGCCATTGGGAAACTTTGTAGGTGTCATTGAAACTCCTCAAGACTAGCCCTATTGCAAGGGCTGTATTTCTGAGCTGTCATCCTATATATTTTTGCTTTTTCCCCATCCTCCTGAAAATGTAGTAAGTCAAAGAGCACGAGATGAATGGCCACCACAAAATGTAGAACATTCTGGGTGGAAAAGCAGCAATTGGCAAGAAGAAAGGCACATCCCTTCTCATGTCATGAAACAAAAGATGTTTTCTCCCTCCAAAAATCCTTGTCACTGTTCCTAAAATTAAGGATCATCAGACTCACTGCTAATGATTGCTATCAGCTCCACAGGACAGTCTTACGTGTTCCTCCTTCTGTTAACAGAAGGTCTTGAAGGAAGCGTAAATTTTCAATATATTTTCTATAGTTCATCTGTTATGGTGGGATTTACCTGCTGTAACTGCTGCCATGTAGAAGCTGGGTCTCCAGGCTCCTATTCTAGTCCTTGGATAGTGATAATATTACAGAAAGTAATGCACTCCAGTTGGTTTTGATGCCTGGTAAGGAAGAAATATGTTGTAGGTGCTTGCTGCACTAACAATAGCAGGAGGTTAGCTGTCTGCCTTAGACTGGAGACTTCAGATGGCTAAAGCGAGGCGTGATGAACTATGTCATAGATATATAATTTGCCCTGGGCTCATGCAACTCCCAGATATGGACTTTTATATCCCTAACAAAGCTTTTACTTTTAAATTCTCCTTTAGTTTAGATCCACCTAATAGTAAGGCCATTATAGCAGAAGAACAGTATGAGTTTGGGGACTTGGCAGGAGCACAGGTACTGGCTGCACCTTCATGTGGTGGCACTGGGGTGGCTGGTTGCAGCCAGGAGGCAGTGCAGGACAGGAGGCTGTAGTGCAGCAGCAGTTCTGGAGAATAATAAGGCAGTCACAAAAGCAACACTCATGTAGTTTTGGAAGTTACGAGGACCCAGAGGCACACGTGTCTCTTGAATCATGCATTTCACACACAGGATATCAGTCCCTTGTATGTTTGGTTTTGTTCTGATTCAGCTGACTGCAGGTGAGACTTGCATGGTTTAGCATTCCCAAGCCAGCTCATCTAACAAAAAAGGGGGGGAAAGGAACAGAAAAGTCTCTTTGGGGCTAGCATCTGCATATTGCTTAAGGACTTCTCCTTGTTTTCATGACAGAGGGTCCTTCTTACTGTGTGGGAAGGTAGAGGGGTCAGCTTCCTGGAGAGTTGCGTGAATCTCAGGGTACTGCCACACCTTAACACCCACCAAAGCATTTTTAGCCCAGTGATCTGCAGACATACAAAGGCAGCCAGTAAAACATGCCGTGCGCAAACCTCCTGTGCACACCCTCCTGCCCTGGGGCAGGCAGAGGTGAGTGCTGGTAGCCGGCAGAACCAGAGCTGAGCTCTAGCTCTTACCCAGTGAACTGCTCATGGTTATGTGGGAAAGCTACAAGTTGGAGAAACGTCCGCGTTTTGTTGGTGCGCTGATGTCCCCCCGCCTCCAGAAGCTGCTCTGTAGATGCACTGTCAGATGCAACAAGGTGGTCCTGAGGCTTGGACAGGTCAGAAAGCAGCATTGAGTGCCACTGTGCGGGAGGCAGCGCGGGTGAGTCCGCAGGTGTTACGCTGCTGCAGGCAGCACCGCAGCAGATCGCACTTCAGGCTCGCATCCTGCGAGGTGCTGAGCGGGGACGCTGCTGGAGCAGCTACTGCCCTGCTCCACCTGCCGCTCTTCTGGGATGCAGCCCACAGGGGCTTCTTGCACAGCTCAGGGAAACAAGCTCAGCAACAATCCCCTTCATTCAGTATTGCAGCTTTCACACAGAGTGGCAGGGGTTATTTCCCCCCACTATTTTGTTTTAAGTTTTTATCCTTTTTTTTTTCCTTTTAATGAATCAGTCCCTATGTGAAAATAATGCATTCGTTTAAACCTGATATTTAATGTCGAGCAAACTGCTCTTCCTTTGTCTCTTACTATTTTGTTCATATTTTGCTAAGAATCTGCTGTTCTACACAAGCATTTTAATAAACTGTTTGTTGTTGTATCCAGGTAACAAGCATGGTAAGTATTTTAACTAAACCAAGTATTATGTATCTTAGCTGTGCTTGGCAGAATTTTTGGCTAGCTTTTCCTGTACTTTCAGCCTGTGCTGTTTCTAAAGAAGCTATTCAAAGGAAGAAACTGCTCACCTATAGTACTACTACATACAAGCTTTAGAGGGAGCATATGTGCAAAGTCATATATCATATATAAGAGCATGCATCTCTTGCCAGCATGCTTGCTACTTCGCTTGTAAAATAAAACCAGAAAAACACCCCAAAAAATCCTTGCTTAATACTGCTTGTGTTCATTCTAAGTCACATACCTAAATATTAGCACTTATTAATACAGTACTTCTGGATGAGGAACCCCACTTTACCAGACAGTAACAGTCTGTTGTTTACTTATTTTACCTGACCTAAGATAGCCACTTAGTTAACTCTGTTTCATTAAGAGGCTTTCCTTTCCTATTCTGTGATCGTACATGATTGGCAGTGACTAGGACTCCAAGCGCTGCTCTAATACAAGTAATCGATAACGCATCTTTTCCTAAACATGTTCCTCTATGCTTGAAAACAGCAGAAATTTTATGGCTGATTGTTTTCTTTGGGAACACTGTAAAACAGTAAAATACCACAATTGGAAGTTTAAAATGTAATTTACATTTTTGTTATCTAACTTTTAAAATGCTTGTCATAAAACAGAATCCAAAATGTTTCTAAACCTGTAAGCATGAAGAAAAATCTGTCATTGTTTGCGAGACAGTCGCAGTTCTGTGTTCTCATTTTACAGTGTAATACAAAAGGCAAACTTCTCTTAGATCTAAATGATAGAGCTCAAATCTCAGTGCTCCCTGTCCTGCAGGCAGAGCTGTAGCAGCTGATCATGTTTAGTCCAGCCTGATTTAAAATCAGCAGAATTTGCCCAGATAAACAAGTGGGCAGTAGTTTGCTCTCCCAGAGCTTCCTGCGTGTTGGCAGAGCAGACTGTGAGAATTCAGGTCTACCATGCATGTCTGAGAGGAGGTTTTGCCTTGAGGTAGTTTGAGTGTTAGCCTCCGTGCTGTATTTTTTTTTTCCTGCATGGTTTGCTATTTTTGCATTTTCTGTGTGGCTTTTTAAGTTTTTAGTTATGTGCTTGTAGCTGCAGTTATTTAACATCATTTGTTGTGCCAAATGTTTTAAGACTCCATGTAATTGTCATATTAAAGGATCAGACAGCAAAGGACAAAGCACTCCAGCACATGGCAGCAATGTCATCAGCTCAGATAGTCTCAGCTACTGCTATTCACAACAAGCTGGGCCTGCCAGGAATTCCCCGTCCTACATTTCCTGGGGCACCTGGGGTAAGTTGTTAGCCGAGTCCCAAAAAAAATCCCTGTATTCTCTAACAATGTTCAGTAGAAAACTAAGGCTGAATGAATGGATTAATGCTTTCACTTGTGTCTTCAAAAGGAATCATGCTTGTTGAGAAATATCCAAAAACAAGTAAAACAATTGTGGGTCTGTTTGTTTGTTTTTCCTCTTTCAGTTTTGGCCGGGCATGATTCAAACGGGGCAGCCTGGATCCTCACAAGAGTAAGTCTGAAAATTAAAATATGCTTCTATATGCAATGTGGGGCTGGCTTGTGCACTGTGCTGCCAGAGGATATCAATGAGGCAAGAACTCGCAAATTTTTCTAAAAAGGAGGAAAAGATAGTTGTAGGGAAAGGAAGAGCCTTTACAGTGATGTGAACTCACATTCAAAAAATTGTAAGGCATCCCAGACCTCAAAGCTGAAGCTGAATACCTCATGGGCACACTCCTTTTTCTCCCATTGCATGGTGAGATGCAATGATAATGCCAGGGAAGCAGCTGGTAAGGTTTTGCCTGTGAACAAGTTTCCAGCACAAATACTTCCATCCTCTTTTAAATATATGAGCAATACTGGAGGCAAGGAGGATGTATTTTCCTGTAGGGCAGGAGGTGACCGCATGAGGCCTGTTAGTGGTCAGTGGGGTTTACTGCCTTTCAGTGCCATATGGAGAAGGAAGCCTTTGCCGCTCTGTCAGGTGTTACATTTTCAGCCCTGCAGTGGTCTCTGGAGCAATGTTTCCCAGCCCTATTTTTCAGCTTCTCCTCACCTTATTCTCTTGAGGTCCATGGGAGCCGTTGTGCCCCTCTAGTCCAGTGTCCTCTGAATTTATTGGGAGTCAATGCAATCACCATCCATGTCTGCTGTGACACTTGCAACGGGTGGGTCAGATTTCCTGCTGGGTAACTGAGCACAGAGGAGCTCCTCGCTTTAAGATGTTGGGTGTAATTCTCACCCCCTTCTCTCTCTATTACCTCTTTACTGTCTGTCTGTTAAATATGCTGTGCAAGGAAGAGGTATGTTTGTGGGTGAAGGTCATTAACCATGTATTGTCTTACACTATGTGACTCTAATGGAATTTACTGTGGATGGCACGGTGTCTGATTTTTGTGTAACTCTCTATTCCAGCGTAAAGCCATTCGTTCAGCAGGCCTATCCTATACAGCCATCAGTCACAGCTCCCATTTCAGGTAATTCTTCCATTTATACTCTCCTTTAAAAAGACTTGAATTGTGTCCTGAATATGATGTATTAATTCCCGAGATGGACAGAGCCACTACTCCATATCTAACGTTCCCTGTAGGCAAACCAAACACAAGTCCCAATGTCCTATTACCTGATTATATATGAGGGCAAATCATTGCGTTTGGGGGTTTTTGGTGGGTTTTTTTACCTTTTAGGTAGGAAGCACTAATACCTATGCAAGGAGTTGTGATATGTGATATCCAGTCAGCATTCCATATTGTAGGAAAATGCTTTGTAAAAAATAAGATGCCTGTTTCTTTTTTAATAGCTAAATCTTGCTTCCATCTGTAATGAGAATATGCCTTACTTTATCTGGTTGTTCGTAACTCCTCTCCTCCTGAAGTTCCTGCTCTGTCTGGTACCACTTTGATAAGTACCTAATGTTTATTCTTTCTTCCATTGCTCAAATTGATCAAGGCCTTCTCATGGCTATTTCCCTACTCCTTTTCCCAAGCTGGTTTCATGGCTAATTTCAGGAAAGATCATTATTTCTTTGCAGGTGATTGATAACTTACCAAATGACACCATGCTTCTGACTCTGAACTGCAGTTTTCTGCCTCTTACCCAGTTTTTTATGATTTTCTAACTGGCTGCTATTTAATGCTTAAAATTAAGGCTATCTTTCTGCACCCCTGATTATTTTCCTTTTCTTGATATTTCTAATTTATAACATTATTATCTAAGGCAGACATTTTGAGTCGGCTTCTTTTCTTCTTCCATGTTTTCTCTCAGAATAGAATTATTAGTATTTCTAAATCAATCAAAACTCATGCATGATTTTTTGCTTCATTAGAATTCCTGTTCATGGCTAACCAGTCACGTTTGTAATTCTCTATTTCATACAAGTGTCACACCTTCATTGCCTAAATTTGAAGGTTGGAGTCAGGTACCATACTCCCATTATGGGATGTGAACACACGCTACCTGTGACCTCTCCCTGGTTCTCAACCTAGTTCAGGATTATCTTTGTATTCTAACCTTTGGTGCCTCTCCCCTGCCTTCCTTGTGCCTGCATCTCTCCCAAGATCAGTTTTGCCTTCGAGCTGCTGCCTTTCCCTTCTTCCTCTACTGTTTTGTTTCCTTCTCATCTCATTTTCCACGATAAGGAGCAAGAGATAGCATTTATTCTTTCTCTTGAGGTGAATTAGAGATGGTGGTTAACATCCCTTCTCTCTGTACATCATGTCATTCCCTCTTTATTATCAATTTAAAACCTTCTTTTTCTTTTTAGGGTATGATTCAGCTCTCTGCAGTAATTATTTATTATTATCTGTAATATAATGCTGCCTAAAAGCTCCAAAAGAAGTCAAAGACCCAATGTGCAAATACATAGTAAGAGACAGTTCCTGCCTTGGAAACCTTATACTCTAAATAGGAGAGGGGAATTGAGAGTGGCAGAAGAAATAGGCAAAAGGAGGTGATTTACTTGTAACATGTGGCACATTAGGAGCCAGAAATGGAGGCCAGTCCTCTTGACTCCCAAGGCAGTAATATCTCCTGTGAGTCTTGCTGCCAGTTTCCGAGGGTCAGCTGTAAGTCTATGTGAAGTCTCTATAAATCTCTATAATCTAGTATATAATTTAAACAAAAATTCTACAGTGAGTTACAGCCCCAAGGAAACAAAGAAGTAAATCTTTTATTTGCACCATTATTAGCTTGCTGGGTTGGGACCTCTTTTTCTTCATATTTTTCTGTGTTTTTCCAATTTTAACTCATTCTGAATTCATTATTTGCTAAAATTAATATAAGTGTCCAAGGGCTACATGCATAATTCCCAATTATGTTTAATTCAGAAAATGTAAACTGAGGAATTATCAACATATTCATGAAAATGGTTCCTTTATTTTAGGATTTGAGCCTACGTCAGCTCCAGCTCCCTCGGTCCCTGCGTGGCAGGGCCGATCGATTGGTACGACCAAGCTCAGGCTGGTGGAGTTTTCGGCTTTCCTTGAACAGCAGAGGGATCCCGAATCAGTAAGTGTTGCCTTCATGTCTGCTAATCTGCAGCTTTTCTCCGTTCCTCCCCACCCTCTGAGGATGCTTTCCAGGGTTAAGCCTGATGGAATACACCTGGTGTTTCTGCATTTGCTACTGCTCAGTGTAATATTCCTTTCACTGTAGTACTGTATTTTCCTTCCTTGCCCTCTTTTTCCCTATTTGCAGCAGCGTGAGGCCTCTCTGAAAGCAGGCGTGGTTCGCTATGGTGCCTGTCTCACTGTTGATCTAGTTTAGCAGTTGTACCAAATTGCATTGTGGTTTCGGCAATAATTCAGTACTTGAAATTTAAGTTAAAGCCTAGTCTATTTCCTAACAGAAACAAAATTAAGGACTTGCATAGAAACTATGCATATTATTATAAATATCTGATATTTGGGGTAGCCTCAGAGTATCAGGATTGTCCCTTTTGCTTCCAGCCTCCCAAGCACGTGCCATTCAACTGTATCACTTTTTTTTTTTAATTGAGGTTACCTACTAAATGTCCAATCATTCAGTCTTCCATGATCTTTAATTGTGCCTTAGGGTCCAACCCAAAGTTTGGACTTTTTTTTTTTTAGGAAGGTTTTGAGTTTGTTCTGATTTTTAGTCTGCATGCTATACCTGCAAGGGTAGTTTATGAAGTTGACTGTAATGTTTCATTTACTCCAGTTAGCCTTGATATTAATCGTCATGTATTTACTGTGAACATTTGTTAGTAGCCTAGCACTGTTTCTGCGGCATCACAAATGAATCAAAAGAGCTTCTTTCAGCTAGAACCTGAGAATTTTTATTGATATAATTTCTGAAAAGCAAATATTGTCATGAATGGGTGATATAGATAGGCCATTCTTGTGCAGATTCCTGGTAAAATACGGTAGCTTGGAGCAGAGCGAAGCTATCACTTGCTCTTTATAATTCAGCACTGGAAACCATAGCATTTATGGGCTCTGGCCAGGGGTGTTATCCAGGGAGTGTTTACCTTGCATAATGGAGATTGGAGACATAGCCCAGAAACCTTGCAACAGAGGAATGCTTCTGGCAGAGAAACATCCCAGTGAAAATATACCATATCTCAGCTATTCATATACTAAATATGTGGCAGTGTGTGGGTTTGCTAAATGTCGTGTTTTGCCAGGTTGAATTAACTTTGAGGGAGGAAATGTTTGGTAGCAGGTACAGTTATCTCAGCGTTTACCTGACTGTTAGAGACTGGATGGTTTCCCTGGGATCCCTCTGCCTTCCCGTGGCCCTGATTCCCACGCTCTCCCAGCAGTCCTCGCTCTGGTGGGCTAAAGCTTCATCTTAGTGTCCTCCAGACTAACCCGCAGCTGGAATGCCTTCTCCGTCCCCAGCCTCGAGTACATCCAGACGGTGGTTTGTATTTCCAATGCAGAAACACAACATCCAGGTTTTCTCCTCAGGCAGCCTTATGGATACTCGGCTTTTGGAGTCCTTGGCTCGCTGACCCCATGTAATATGTCCTGCTGATTTATGGGGTCTGCCGTGTCCAGATTGCTGCACGCCAGGATGTTATGTGTGTGTGCCTCGAGGTTATCAGGAAAACAGGATGTGGCCATGTAATGCTCAGCGTTACTGTGCTGTATGTGAATGAAATGGCATTTCAGTGTATTTTGATTTACTGTTTTGCCAGTATACCACCTAATAATCCTTTTTCCATATGTTTTTATAATGCAAAACTATTTGCAAAACTCATGGGCTTATATGATGTAGAACCTCTGTGTATCTGCGTGGCTTTTATGAAAAGAGAGTGAACGAGAGTTCAGCACCTAAGTAACTTTTATGTCTTTCCCTCTAAGAAAAGTCTCCTTCAAACCAAGTGCTCTCTTAACAGATAACATGTGGTTGCTCGTCACACCGCTGGTGTCTGCGGCATGAAACCAGCTGAGTGACATCAGTATATTTGCAACATGACTGACAGACCAAAGATGAGGAGATGGCGCTGCTTTGGCAGGGGAAGGAGCCACAGGTCCTGTTCCGCTGTGGTGGTGTGGCTCAGAGATGGTTGTGCTCACGCATGGTGTGTGGGCTGGCGGCTTGGGGACGTGTTGGGGCTCTCGTTTTTCAGGCAGGTGCAGGCTCTGGGGAATGCAACACAGCCACTTGCATTGCAGAGAAAGAGTGGAGGCCTGAATAGAAACACGGTTACCCGTGACGGCCCCGTAAATACTGTAAAGCCTTTTTTGGAGTAAACTAATATTATTTGGAATTCCTGAGAGTGCAGCGAGGCCCACCGGAGCTTGTCCCAGCTTGCTGAGAAACCTACCTTTTAAATGCAGAGCATTTGTGCAGGAGGTTCACTAGAGAAGCAAGAGCATCAAACTACCCAGACTTGTTTATTAAAACAACGGTTACTCACGTGCTGTAACATTTCAAAAATGAGACACAAAGAAAAGTCAATTCCCAGTCATGCATTAATCCCACTTTAGATCATTCTTTACATCCAAGCTGCAAGTGCAGTGGAGCAGTGCTGTGCAAGGGCTGCATGGGGACAGCCTGGACTGGCCAGGTGAGCGCTGTGGGGAGCCGAGGGATGAGCCCCCGTGGGCGGTGTGTCACTGCTGCTGCCCGGGAAAGGGGAACGAGGAGAAGGGACAGCATTGTTTAGATCAAATTAAGTAAATTTGATTATTTGGATCTTAAATAAGGGCATAAAAAAAATCCCAAGGCAGTGCGACCAGTTCCTGGGGCAAACACAGAAGGGCTCTTGCTGGAGAGGCGCTGGGCAGAAGCGCTGGTGCACGCCTGTCTGCAGGGACGTCTCAGAGGGGCCCTGCCTCCCGCCAGCCTTCCCGTCCCCAACCCACAGCTTTTTCCAGCAAGCACCAAAAGTCCTCCTCGAAGATGAGAGCCAACTCCCAGCCTCATTTAGTGCTATTGAACAACATATGAATTCTGCCTGTGGTTTTGTACATGTGTTTTGTGTTGGTGCAACATTTTATTGCAGATACAGTTGGTGCAGCATAGAAAGGATGGGGTTTTATTATTTTCTAAGTAACAAAATCAGCAAGCCAGGCAAGGAGCATGCTCTGCACAATGTGCATATGAAGTTGTGTAGGCATGTGCTGTGGTTACAGCATCTCCTGTACACCTTCGTGCCTTTGCTCACCTCAGAAACGAATACAGGTATATGCCGCTATATGAGAGCCGTGTAAGAGTTCTCACGTGTCTTTCAAAAAAAGTAGGTATATGTCCATTACACTTCTGACTTTTTACAGAAAATGACAAAAAGTATTATTTTGATCAAATGGGCTTCCAACATTTTATTAAAAAAATAAGATGACCCTTCCTCTCAACCCAAAACCAGGTCAGAAAGCCTCATAGTAGTGGGGGCAAATAGACCAATTCCACCTTAAAGTGTAACCTGGAAGTTTATTGAAAAAGGCTTATTTGACACGGCACCCGGGGCCAGGACTCGATGATCCTGGGAGGCCCTTTTCAGTCTGTATTCCTGTACAGCAATTAGAAATTTAGGTCTGTCTGCCCATGGTGACTCCCAGCGACTTCAATGGGGCTGTGCATGGACACAAAGGTCCACCCACAGGGAATGCACTGTAGGAGTGGGGCCTTAAACATTTCTGGGGTTCTTCCAATGGCAATTGGTGTTTAAAAGTACAAAAGCCCCTCAATGTCAGGCAGTTATTTTAATTTAGAGTGGGCATTCTGGTGGGTCGGAAATGTGCTCCGTAGAGTCCTGTCACTTGTGGAGGGCTGTTGACTTTTTTTCCCTTGCCTAGCCACAAAATTGTTCCATTTACAAAAGAAAAAATTATAGAAAGGAAACAATAAGCAACCCTCACTGTAACTCTGCGTGGCAGAAGATAGTCTGGGAGACTTAAGATGGCACAGTTGCAGAATCTTGGAATACTGACTCTGCAGTTAAGGATGGGTAAAATTACTCCTCCTTTTACATGAAAATCAATTCGGTTTACAAATGTCAAGCTGTATTTTCCTTTTGTGGCATTTTGTGCTCAAGTCCAATTCCTCAGTGGTGCATAGAAGCTGCCCTTGTAGGTCCAAACACCAGCGTTTTAGTTACCTTTAATTATTGCCTACCCTGTATAACTATCTTCTCAATAGATTAACAAGTTTATGTACCCATCTGTTGCTTTCAAGACAGGTTTTCTTTAATGGGGGCTTTCCATTTTTACTGTAGTGGTTCTGTGAAAGTTCAGGACAAATGCTTAAACCAAGTAATCCCATGTTGCCTAACAAATATAAACTGAGTATGCAAGCAGATTAGAAGGGATCTAAGCAATTGACTGTTACACAAGTAGCTATAAAATTCAAAGACTATAACACTGAAATGATAATAATTCCAATTATTTTTTTTTTCCCAAGCTTGCTTTACAATCAGGAAAAAAATCCTGCCACCACCCAACAAAAAGAGCCCTTTCTTCTCTTCCTCTTTGAGGTTTCTCACTCTTCCTGCCACATTCGTTTTGACTGTGAGCGCTTCAGACAGCTTTACATCTAAAATATCTATATAGGGCTATAAAGAACACGGCTGATGGGCACTTTCAGTATTAATCCACCTATCCAAACTGTCGGATTGTGTTAGGTCCAAATTTCAAAATGTATTTTTAAAAGTGGTGAAGAAATAAAATATTCTTTATGTTTTAATTCAGGTTTTATGGTTGTTGTAAAAGGGCTTTGTGAGCCCAGGGAGAATTGTGCCTGAGAACCAGAAAGTGAAAGCAATTGCCCAAGGGCCATAAAAACAGCCTGCCATCATTAGCCAAACACAGTAAAATTCACCAAAGTTAATCAAACCACCTAAGTGATGAAAAATAAATGAGATCTTTTCAAAAGAAGCCCTCCATCTTTGAACAATATCCATTGTTACAGGCATTGCTTATCCTTTCCGTATTCCCTGTAAACAATATAAAAAGCAGTTCAGCGTTTCAGTCATAAGGAAGTCCTTGGTTTAGCGTCTTTGTGATGTGAAAGGACAAGGAAGCAAACCCACATTTGGATGAATGTCTTGGAGTGGCAGACTCAGGATTTGAGGTCATTTTAATCTAAATTCAGACAAAGTTTAACTAAATGCAAGGGTCATTTATTTTGCAGTGCAGGAGAGCTACGTGCTGGCCCTGGGAAGCAAATGTCATGCTCTGTAAAATGTTCATATTCAGGTGTCTGTATTTAGAAGTGCCAAGAAACCACTTTAAGGGGGTCCAGTACTGACACAGGCTCCAGTCTTGAAACCACAGTGTCACAGCAGACCTCCTGGCTGGTGACGTTCCCAGGGGAACACATGGAGATGTGGTGGGTAGCCTGGGCCAGCTCCCCCAGCCCAGTTGTAGGGTCAGGACATGGGCTCTTCAAGGGAGTGTCCTGGGGTGAAAACGCGGTGGATTGGGTAGAGAAACCAAGCACAATTGATTCCTGGAAGTTGGCCCCTGTTAAGTGCTGAGGACAGGTGGAAAGACCACCAGGGCCTGACTGCGCTTGCTTGCTGCTGCCCTCATGCACACACTCTCCCTTTTCCGAAAATCCACCACTGCTGCTGGACATTTCCCAGCCAAATTAAAAGTGCTGCTTTTGCATAACTGAGGAGGAGTGCCGGCGGCAGCAGCCGTGGTAGCTCCCTCTGCCAAGCCCTGCGCCGCAGCTGGTGCCCAGCCCTGCCCATGTTCCAGCCCGCACTCGCCCAAAGCCCGGGCACTGAAAATAGCCAGGGTAGGGGTAGCTCCCTGTTACACGGGGCAGCGGTTCTGACCAGGGAAACGTAAAATCGGGGAGGAGGGAAGGAGCGAGTAAGTGAGGTTGTGGGGTTGCTGGAGCAGAGCCCGGGCGCGCAACTCCTTCAATGAGCCCAGGAGAGCCATAAAATCAGGGGGGTCATCACAGTGGGGGGCCTCTGCCTCCCACAGCCTTGCACAGCACTGTGCTGTTCCTGTGGGGAGGAGGAGTGGGGCGACGCGTGGGTTGGGCTGGCATTAGCAGTGTGGTGGGCTATGGCTGTGCATCTCCCCCCGCGCTGCCTGCCCTGCCTGTGTGCTGAACCCCAAGCATCCATCCTTGCACTTGCTCCAAGGGGCTTCGTGCCTGGCTGTGCCTCTGCCCTGCGTTTTCCCATCTCGTTCCACTGCAGGTTCCCCCACCCTGCCACCCACCCCAAAATTGCTTAGTTGGGCTGCAAAGTCAAGCTCTCAGAAGGTGGGAGATATCCTCATGCATCTGCTCTGCAATGCAGCAGCATAATTACAGGCTCACGTTTATTTGTTCCTGCTTCATTCAGTGTAGATGTAGATGGCCCTTCTTTGATAAGCAATTATTCAGTAGTTTGTTTTCTTCTGTTGTTAAAATGTGTGGCCCTATGCCCTGCTCGCTGTGCACTAACCTCTCCTCCAAACGGAATTAATAATTCCCCCCATTTGCATTTCACAGATGTATTAGTGTAGTCATTTTTTAGATGAAGGAGCATTATTACTCACATTTGACAAACTGAGAAGTTCAGGTGCAAAAGAATGAATGGGCCACTGATTTTGAGGGTTCACTTTGATTTGTCATGAGCCTGATTTTGCAGAATACTTAGCATTATTGAGAGCTTCCTATATTCAGGCATAATTTTCCCATCTGAGCACTCAGCACTTCTGGAATTGGGACCGCAGGATCTCAAATCAGACAGGCCAGAACTGAAGGATGCATCTTCAGTGTTGCAGGAAAGCTGATGAAAATGTGTGAGCACCTTGCCCAACCAGCAAGTCTCAGTTTCACACTGGGACTCCTGTGGCAGTAGCTGGGAAGTGGTAGGCAATATTAGTACGTCAGGGCCAAGGACTGCCCTCGCTTGTCACTTGCCTCCCCATTTCTGCAACCATAAAGTAGCCAAAGATGTCCTATTACTTCACATTCCTGATTCAATCCCTGAGCAGATCCAGACAGGAGTCTGAATGGGTCCTTGAAAGACTAGGTTGACCATGCAGTTGTATCGTAGCATACAAGCACAGAAAGGTCGATTAACATTTCACATGGAAGTGTTAAAAACCTTAATAAGAGGAGTTGGTACAGACTCCAGTTATAGCATTAAAACATTCTAAATATAACTCCCAAATTGCTTCAGTGGTGGGTAACAGCAACAGGAATGAAATATTCAGTTACTAGTGTTTTGGTAGAAATAAGAAGAACTGTTGGCAGACAAAGTGATTTTCTTACATGAGCAGGAAATTAAAGAGCGTCAGAATTAGAAGATACAGCGAGACAGCGGAGCGGAGGCTGGGGAGGGTACAGGTTAGAGCCGCGTGTAGACTGCTGATATACTGGTGGTTGTTTTTTAATCAGTCCACCCACCTGTCTCCTTTTTCCTCCAAAAGCACAGTTGCTGCACAAGCAGTGCTACATTTTTAAAAGATGGGTTGGACCAGTCTGTGGAGGTACAGAGGGAATCACTGCACAGAGCCAGGCGCTTGAGCAGTACTGGTTTCTCTCATTTCAGCGAAAGCTCAGGTTGTCCCACCTGCCTTCCACTCACTTGTACCTCTGAGCTGCGGCGGTAGTCCTTGTGACCTCCAGTACAGAATATATTCAGTCCAAAGAGAGCCAAGAGGCTGTCCCTCTGTGTCAGGAAGAGAGAAGTCCTGCAGCAGAGCCTCTTTAATGCACTTCTGCTTTGGGCGGTGGAGTACGGGCACATAAGACTACGAGCCGTTCAAGTTGCCAGCCTCTCCCTGTGCTATTTTCTCATAGGGATTTGTCACTGCAAGTAATGATATAGATGGCCTCACCCTCGTGGTTGTTATGCTTGAAATTTGCAGGAACCTGCAGCTCTCACGAGGCAGCCCAGCTAGCAAGGTGCTGTTATTAGGCCATGCAGGGCAGAGAAGGCAGCGGGGTGCTGCCACCTCCCTGTCCTGCTCAACCGTCCCATGGATGTGCGAGGTCTGCAAGCCACCAGCTTGCTGTCTCATTGCGGGACAGGGGTGTTTGCAGAGGAGCTTACCCCACCTGCACCTGAGTGGGGATGACTCCAGGCGTGCGAGTGCGATTTGCGGAGAGTGTTAAATCACAGCTGTGCCCCTCGGTGCAGCGGGAGGGCGCAGCGCCCTTGAGACAGAGCGCTGTGCCTGTAAGCAAGGTCATCCTTGCAGAAGCAGCTGCCGAGGGCCCTCTCTCAGATCACCTGCCTTCTGCCTTGCTCCACATCCATGTCATTCAGCCTTGGCAGGGCCTGGGGAGCTACTCGCCCTTCCAGTGCTGCTCAGTATGGTTATGTAGGGCTGCACAGCCCCAGTCGCCAGGAGCAGCGAGGGAGCGGGTACCCCAGCAGCTCTGTATGCCCAGCTCACCTGCACCAGGAGCATGAGAGGGTTGGCTTCACTGCCATCTGCATCTTGGCCACCACTGTTTAATAAAAAACTTGGTCCTACGCAGGCTTGTCAAGGCTTGGCATTAGCTCCACAGGTGTGGGGAAGCACAGGGATGCGGTAGAAAGCTGTGGCAATTTGCAAACCTGCATTTCATGGACCAGAAAGGCTGTTGCCTTAGAATATAAGCACAAAATTGGTGAGGAGCTGTTACAAATATGTATGCTGGCTGATAAAACAAATGTAGGTGATTTGTCTTTGTTCTGCACCAGCTTAAATGCTTGCATCCTCTGCCATTGGCAATTTGTCTTGGTTCTTTTAAATTCCTAAGTGGATTATAATTTTTCTCGTGGTATTATTTGACAACAGTCATATTTCATGGCTTTACTGCACACTTTGGATAGTTAGAATTTTTGTAAGGAAAGGAGCTCAGTAAGAGGCGGCCATCTCCAGGGCATGTCGTGTAATGCAGACACTGAAGACATAGCTGAAAATGTTGTTTGTATTTTTATTTAGCTTTTATCCTCAGAAAATACAGGATTTGACCTATGATGGTTTACAGCATCTAAAGCACGTTACTACCCTAATGCTGGATGCAAATCCTTTAAATGCTGTAGCATGAGTAAATTCCTCAGCAGCTAATGTACTTAAGTGACTCTGCAATACTCAGCCTAAAAGAACAGTGAATTCTCAATATAATGTGGATACTTTTAAGCTTTCCAGACACTAATGGGCTCAAAAATATAGGCATAAAACTTAGCTGCTTTGCTTTTATCTCTGCATAAATTCCTGTCATGGAGTATGTTTATATAAAAATGATAGAGATCATTTCAGTATCCATTTACCCTGCTCCTAATATCGTATTATCATTTGTTAGTTCGTAGAAATGTGCCATGTCTAATTAGGTTAGTAATGATTGTACTTAGGGTAGGAATTGCAGCAACATAAGGAGAAAATAATCACACATTGCAATATCAAAATAAACATTTCTGTCCTAAGAATGTTGTCAGGTGATGTCATACCATCTGTCCTACTGTACTTGCTTGGAAATTTTGCTGCAGCAGCATCTGGTACTTTGGCAAGCTCCGCAGACAACTGTGGTAGCTTTACAGCTGCCTTTAACTTTGCTTTTATATTTAAACAGCATTAAGACTTCATGCTCCAGGTTCCTGTAAATGTGTTTGCTTCTACTAAAGTTTGGATACTGAGCAATTTGTATATTTTCGTGGTTTGCAGAATAAGGTACAGGGTGTGAATTGTCTTGGGAATTTGCAGTTGCCAAACTGTAAAATACAGCTCTCCCTTCCTCCTTCACTCCACAGCCACCTTTGGGCTGAGGAGAGAGACCCCCCTTTTGGGCAGGACACTTGCCTGGGCGCAGGAGAACCTGAGCCCTCAGTTCTGTTCCTATAAAAATGTGGTTATTTGTACAACCTGGAACAACTCCAGCAGAGAAGACTGAGAGGAAACAGTCCCAAAATAAATAATAACCTGGTCACTAATGGTAGGGATGGTTTTTCAAGCCCTTACTCTGAACAAGGGGGAGCAGAGAGATGCTTTGGGGCATCTCACATCCCCAGGGAGAGCACAACTGCTGGGCACTCCTAGGCAGGCTACAGGGGTGCTGGGGGAAGGAAAATGTTTTGGTTTAGTTTTTCAGAGAAGGCTGAAGTACTTACCTTTACTGGGGAATTCTCATCATTCTACTTGAAAAATTGAGATGTTTGCCTGATCACAGATAGGCTTCCACTGATAGCCACGTTTGGTGTCCCAGCCTGTGCCCTGTCCTCCTGCACTTCATCTTTGGTAGCTGTCCTGGTTTTGCAGAGATAACATTTATAGAATTAATTTTCTGTTACATTTTGCTTCAGTTTGTGGCCAGCCATGGTATGGTGATCAAGGCCATTAGCTATAAGCCAGGGCAGCTGACCCAGGCTGGCCCACGGGTGTATTCTGTTACATTAACATCACGTTCACTATAAATGGGAAAGCTTGGTGGGGATATGGGGCTGTTTGCTCTCCTCTCCTTCTTTCTCATCTCTTCTCAATGGTTGTGATCCCTGGAGGAACTTGCCACCACTCTATGGGCTGAGTATAACTTTGTGTCTTTTGTATTAGTATTGATAATGGTTTTCTTATTTTATTAAATCTGTTTTATTAAATCTCCATCCTTTTCCCAATTCCCTTTCTCAGCTGGGGAGGGGTCTTGGGTGATAGAACAACTGGTTATTGTTTAGCCCTGGGTGCAGGCTAAATGAAGACAGTAGCTTAGGAAAGCAACAGGAGCAGGTTTCTGGACTCCATTTCTTGTGTTCCCGGCAGTTCCCAGGTATATGGGGTGCTCCCCGCCGCCCATGTAGTTCTCTGCCATGCCTGTTTTCCTCTTCAAGGTAGAAACAGCTTCTTTGGATCAGCTCTGTCCCTTTTGGGCACCACATACACTAAGTAAAGGCTGGGCAAGTTTTCCACTTGTGCACAGAAGAAGCTGGGATGGCATTATTCTGAAAGAGGGCTGCAAGGAAAATACATTGAACTGGTGCTCTCAGACTTGGACTTGCTTGTGCAAACACCTTAATAAAGTGTTACACTTTCCTTTTTCCTTCCACAAAATGAAAAAAGAAATAAAACCATGTAAAAAGCATGGAACGTATCCCATTTTTGGCCCCATACGCAGATGAGTGTTCTCTGATTCTAAATTCAGATTTTACTGTACTAGATGATTTTTAAATAGATTTCAATTTAATTTCCTAAGTGCAGAAATCTAGCCAGTCTATTTCCTTTTCCCCAGAGTTTTGGACATCTGCTAGGAAAGACTCTGCTTACACCAAAGGAAGGCTCTGAGTAGATGTCCAATTAATTTGGATTTGTCATTTCAATTTGTTCATTCGGCAGGTATATTGTAAACAAAATAGCTTAAATGAGGTCTGCTTTGGGGTTTTAAATATTTTATTTGTTCTTAGCTTTTGGGGATTGCCCCTTATTTACAGCATCTGTTCAATACGACTGGGTTTTCTCGTGTTCATTGACGGCATATCAGCTTTCTTCTAATTGAGTTAGCAAAATGTTTTGAGTTAGCAAAATGTTTTGTGATCGCCATGGTTAAAAACCCCAATGTTTAATGCTGCCACTCTCGAGCTCCTTCAGTCTGCTCACACGATGCTGTGAGCTGCTGATTGACTAGCAGAGGGTCTTTGGGGTTCGTCCTTTTGCTTTCATTTCAGGCGTTGGAAGGTGCTCTTGTCTTGCAGACACGGCAGCCCCTAAAAAAACATATTGGATTCAGTAAGGGGCTGCTGTGGACTTTATTGGGCCAAGGATTTTCCCCAGGCAGGAAAGGGGTTGCTGAGGTGATTCCTGTGATTATAATGAGGTGCGATGGGATGAAGTTAAGAAATAGGAAATTGAAGCTGAATGTGTTTTGGCAGAGATGGTCATCTATAGAGCTAGCTCCCGAGGGAAGTGGTAAAAGTTTGGCTCTTTAATATCACATGGGTCAAAATACTGGAGGACATACAATGAGAACCACTTCTATAGTAACAGCAACACAGAGTAACTGGCCTTCTCGTTATTGTCATTCTGGAGTTAAAAGAAAATCCCTTCTATCTCTTTTAGTTAAGGGGCATTAGCATATGCTAGAGATCGTAGAGGTCTGGGGTTTTTTAATAGACAAACAGGAGGTGTATATGTGTGGGCTCTGTAGCACTAGCAGAAATTCAGGCTCTGAGGACATGCGACATTAAAAGGCACAGTTTAAAGAGGCAGCAGTAGGCTTTCCTCGTGAGCATATTCATCCTACTGTGCTCTGCGAAGGGCTCCTTATCACCGTGCTGCTGCTGGGTCTTTCACTGTAAATTACTCCCTTGAAGATGACCATGTTTTGTGGTTTGCAGTAGGGACACGGGTTTTTTGATGTTGACCCTTGTTCACAAGGGGCTACGATACAATCGCTAAGTTGTTCGTGGAAATCATACTGCAGAAAATCATAGTCCCAGGAGTAATGTGCGAGTCATTTAATCCATCAAAGTGCGCTACCCTCCACAGGAGCACACGCAGACCCGTGCCTTAATAAACCTCTGTTCTTTTTGTACAGCACTCATTTTCCTGTTTCTCTCTTGCAGTACAATAAACACCTCTTCGTGCACATTGGACACGCTAACCATTCTTACAGTGACCCGCTGCTTGAATCGGTGGACATTCGTCAGATTTATGACAAATTTCCTGAAAAGAAAGGCGGTCTAAAGGAACTCTTTGGGAAGGGGCCTCAAAACGCTTTCTTCCTCGTAAAATTCTGGGTGAGTAAGACATGACGTGGAGAACCTCTCTTGTTGATAAGGCCTGTGTTTAGTATTTACCACCCTTCGGGGTGCTTGTGGAAATTTCTTTCGTCGTCGTTTAAAAGCACAAAGCTGTATACCCTTCAGGTAGGACGCTGGCCCAGGGCCACTCTTGTTGACAGCTCCACGAGAAGCCTGTGTTGCAGACGACATGCAAAGGCAGATGCCTCAGCTGTGCTTGACCCAGCTGCTGGGCAGAAGCGAACAGGCACCGAGTGCCCCGGTTTGTAGATGGGGAACTGCCATCTAGTGGCCCAAGGACAATCGGGGAAGCACAGAAACGGAGACAGCTTTTCATCTTCCCAATGTTGAACTCTTGCCAAGTGCAAATAGTGCAAGTATCATCCCTGCAGTCAGTCCACACTTATGCAGATAGGACCAAGCAGGATTTGAACCAAGTATGCAGCAGGATGACTGTGAGCCTGGGGGGGTTCCAGGGTTTTTCTTCAACATTTTTTAGTTGCTAGAGCACGTCTGCTTTCCCCTTGCCTTTTTGTTAGTCGGCCATGGGACTCTGCTCCAAAAGTTATACCTACTCATATCAGTTGTGAGCAAGAGTGAAAAAAGGAATTGAATGGAAGGCTGAGACATTGTATATTGATCTAGTTTTGATAAATTTCATTGATACATCAGATTTTTCTTATTGCATTTACAAAAATCTCATGTTAGTGATGTTATACATTCATCCAAAAGGATCATCAGATCTCCAGACTGGACCTTTTGCTTACACTAAAGCTTTTTCTACTCAATTTGTTGGGGTATTTTTTGTGGTATACTCCTTTTCAGAGCAACAATTATCATCTAAACATTTTAAATTTGTCTTTTAAAACCTCAGTGAAAGGGACATGTTCAGGGCCTAATTACAGGGTGGACAGGTTGATGCTGAAACCAGAAAAGGTTGATCTGGAGTCACTGCTTGTGATCAGATTTCCTGGTGTTTCTTGCTTTCAGTTAAAATTTATCTGTGTGACCTGAAATACTCTTCACCTTGTACACATCCCCAACTTCATATCTTGCCAAGAGTTTCTGTGGCATCAGATTTGGAACTGGAAACTGGGAATGAGGAAGACTCTTTTCTCAGATCTGGGTGTAGAAGGGATAAACCACTGAGCAGGAGCTGTGCTGGACTGAGAAATTCATGGGGCTTAAATCTGGGTGTTGGAGCTGTAGACCAAGTATTTGAGGGCTGGCTGAGCAAAGAGGCTGGGAACAGGAGGTAGCAGAGAACAGGGAGCTGAAGCTCAGCAGGCACCAGGAGCCTGGAAAAGGCAAGTGAGAATATAGGGTCAAAAAAAGGGAGGCAGTGGGATAAGCAGCCTGTGGGGAAACGTAGGGATGAAGGCACACAGCAGAGACAGGTATGTGAGAGGTGGGAACAGGACAAGCGTAAGGGCAGAAGAAATCTGGCTGCAGAGGAATAGGGCTTGGAGTTTAAGCATCTGTGACCACTAAATACATTTTCTTGCAAAACTTGGGCTTGAACTGAGGACTGTCATCTCACCATTCCACTTTGCATAATAAATACTTGCGAAACTCGCTGGCAAAATGAATGTCACCTCACTTGCCTGCTCTCAGTTCCCACAAAGAATGACAACCTTCAGACTTTGTATTAGACATGGAAGCAGCAGAGATTTGTGATACAGTCATTGATGTATGTGTATTGTATGTTCTGCTTTTTCTCCATGTGGAAACTGATTTTCAGGCATGCTGAATGCTCAAAGATGTATCTAAAGCCGACAGAGATCTTGTTTGGATCATTAAGGTCTGTGTTGTACTCAAGACTGAAAATTCCAGTGCCAGCCTTCCCTGAATGATCTCCTACAAGCAGTGCAAACCTTTAACACTCTTGCCTCAGTGCCCCATCTGTAACATGGGGGTGATACCATCCTTTCACTTCAGGTGGTCACTGAGAAATCACACTCATGGCTGTGTATAAAGAATAAAGATAATGCCATGAGGAAAACCTTTATAAAATTAATAATTCTGTGTTCAGCACAGGTTTTGAGTAGTGTGCAGGAAATAGGGACTGGGCCACACTGAATAATGACGACAAAGAAATATTGTATAGATGCTCAGAGGGCAAGTGTGCAGTCGTGTAGCTAAAGACTGTATCATGACGCACTTCAGCAGTCACGATGTGCAGGCAACTTCTATCCAACATTTCCTAACCTCACTGGGCCTTCCAACATAATGGTCTTTTAATACAATTTTGTGTTGTATTAACTTAGAGATTAAAAACATACAGTGCTAACATCCTTCTGAGTTATACATTAAAAATGTGGTAAGAATGCCTTCCTGAGCCATGACCTTAGAATAGGCCAGTGGATTTTCTCTCTCATCAGGTGAGTGAGGCAGAGGGAAGGTGCCAGGGGCAGTGTTTGGGTGTAGTGAGAGTCACGATGAATGCCCTTCTAGGAATAAACTTCATATCCATGCCCCTCAGCTAGAAATAGGTATAGGAAAAACAGAAGATGACTGTGTAATTAGTCATGAGAATTAGATCCTAAACTGTCAGCTCACTATCCTTAATTTCGTTCACCTCAACAGAACATTTCTTCAGAAAAAAAGGAAGTTGTTCCTATTTCTATGGGGAGTGTTAAGAAACCGTTCTAAACAGTCATATATTACCAGTGTAAAGCTGGCAAAGGTTGCTGATAATCTTTTTGACCCTATTAGTAACTTCAAATTTATTACTATGAAAATAGACTAATTTTTGTATTCTTGTCCTTTTCTTCTAAATTAAGCGTCCACTTCTGAATCAGTATCCACTCTCTCCTTCTCATCCGCTACCTCCTCCTACTCTGAAAGTTCAGCTTCTCCCAGATTCTGTTCATGTTGTGTGGTTATTGCTTACTCACAATACTCTCTCTCACCTATTATTTAACCATTCCCCTCTTCCCATTCTTTCTGTCTTCTGCCTTCATTGTCATGTAACCATCGATAGTTTGCTCAGCGCTGTAAGCTATGGAGTGCACCCTAGCATCGGTGTCCAGTGACAGTCCACGTTTTGATGGAATTTGATTGTAATGTGAGTAGAAGAGGACTATGAATTTGTGTTGGGCAAGTAAGTACTGCAAGGAGAATCAATGAAAGAAAACCAGGGACTATGAGTGAAAGGAGACGAGGGAAACCAGAGAAGGAAAGCAGGCAGGTGTCATGGCATGTGGAAGCTTGAAAGTGAAGGTGAGGATTTGATGCCAGAAGGGATGGTGAGCCTGTAAGTGGATTTAAAGAGCAGTTGGCGTGTTGCTGAAGGCAGCAAAAAGGGTATTTTGTTTTGACATTAAATCTAGTGTGGAAAGGTGGGAAACAGGAAGAGCAGAGACGAGCACTCACATCGAGGATGACTAAAGCAGAAAGTGGTAGCTGGAAAGAGTACTCCTCTTGCTCTTTCCCATTTAGTTCTGCTTGAGGCTTCTCAGCAGCATGGTTTTCCCTGTGACAAAGGTAATAAGGTTTGATTACAAAAAAGTGGGAGGGAAAGGTCTCAGTTCTTACAAGAAGACATTTGGCAATTGTGGAGTTGACTTTGCGAAGCATCACAGGTATGGACTACAAAGCAAAGTGTTGCTTCGCTTTGCAGAGGTTTATTGGTTCACACAGATTGTATCTCCTGTGAAATACAGCCTGATGCTGGGAATGGATGGGCTTCTGGCCTCAGTCCTGGTGACACGTCTGGACGTCACACTTTTGGGCCTCTTCCTACCTAACAGCGCAGGAGGTACAAAAGGAAGAGACTTCTCCTTTTACACCGCCTCAAACAACTAGCCTTACAGCCCTGCAGAGCAATTTCCAGGTCCTTGGCTTGCAGCTTGAATGCAGTGACTGTTTTCTGCTGTTTATCCCAGGTAGTCACTGGGAACCAGAGAGTTCAGGGAAGTCACCCCAGAGACGGGCTTTTACAGTAATAGAAGGAGCTTTACTCGGTATGTTTTGCACTCAGTACAATGAGTAAATAAGGAACAACATGCTAATGATATGGCACAGGAAACTTGTGTGGCAATGAGATGAAACTGGAGATTACAGGGATATAAAATGAAAACAAAAATAAAGATTCTTCAATAAATGTAAAAGTTATTTGCTAGAACACTGACGAGGAATTCAGACAGGGCTGCAGAACATCTGCAGATGAAACCTTTCCCTGGGTGCAGGTTGAGTGCACAATCCTGCTTCTGTTACCTTAGTCACTAACAAAATAAGCCCGATCTATGTAAAATAATCAGGTATGATTCAGGCCGTCTAATCTTAATCTGAGTAAGGTCAACGTTCCTGTTGGTTAGTTCATACTCAAACTGTTTTTGTGACTTCAGAAAAGGCCCAAAGTTTTCTGGTCTTTGAAGTTCTGATTAGCCTATCTAAAAGCTAAGTCAACACACGTTGCCTCTATTAGTTTCTTTTATTGGTTGAAGTTCTACTCATATTGATATCTAATGCTATCCCCACTGGCTACTCACTACTATTCTTAAATTATCCAACACTAAATAATACACTTAGGCCTCCTGAAAGAGTTCAAACTAAATGATAGATCGCACCTCCAGCTTTACCCCAAAACATCTGTCTAAAACATTACTGCTGGCCTTGCCTCCTTGGCCCCCAGTGCCGATTGCCCAGCGCTCTGCCACCCCTGGCTCTCTACTTTCTCTTGCAGGAAGTTGACGGTACGTCTGTCCCACTGACACCACCTCCCTCTTGAATCCAGTGTCTCTCAGCCACATATCCCAGTACCTTCATTTTTGGCTCTTCTGTTATGAGCACATACATCTCCATTGACTCTGGGAAGGGAATTGCTCTCGGAAGGCACAACACATTCTCTCCCTTTATGCCCCTGCTAGCTTTGCGGCTTGCCCCTGTCTAGCGCTAGTTCTTCTGGCACACTTTTCACTACTAGAAGCACCTTGAATGTTAATTCAGCAGTGTGTATCTGTCTGCTGCAGCCTGGACTAAATTGTTCTGGTTTAGCTCGTTACTTCTCTCTCATGTTTTGCCTCAACCCCCAAATGCAAATTCTGAGGCAGGGATCCTCTTTTTGCAGGACTTCTCTACGTAACCTACAGTATCGTGCAGTGGGTCCGTGCCTCCGTTGGGATCATTAGTGCTGGTGTAAACACACCTCACAATAGCAGGGCCAGGGGTTTTGTGTCTCTGACACTGCCAAACGCTCTGTGCCAAGCCTGAACTCCGACTTCTGCAGCTACAGGAACAGTTATGGGAAGCAAATATATCTGAAAGGAGGAGGGATGTTTTCTAACTAGTGGGAGAAGGAAAAAAAACAAACCAGCTGATACAATTTAATATTGGGCTGTCAGGCTTTCTGCTGCTCTGATCCTCTGTCTTAATTGTAAATGTTTGCAGTAGCTTGAACTATTCTTCAAACTGAGGAAAGCTTAGTCAGAGCTCAGTGCAACTCTGAAATAAAGACCCAAACTCATCTGAAGATGCATGGATGATACTAATTGATGTTTAAAATGAATGCCTCTATTTGCAGGAATCTGCAATGCAAACTAGGAGTTTTAGAAAGTAATGCATATTATAATTAGGGCAAGCTTTTAAAGATGCTTTGAAGTCCTAAACATTTTTGAAATTCAAATGTGGGATGGAAATAAAGGAATCTACACAATAAAGGGGCATTAAATTATGTCCCCCAAAATTTTACTGTTTTATAGATGTAAATATATGCCATAATTAGTGGTAAGTAACATGAGGAGGACGGTTAAGTTTATTCCTATTCTTATTCAAAACAGCTGTGGCATGAAAAATAATGCTCCTTCGCTTTGTGATACACTGGAACAAACAATTTACCCATGTAATCAGTGTTCAGAAATGGCTCACGTCTGTGGTCTCCTCCCACCCTCTCCTGAATTTATCCCCATGTCCCTCCAGCCGTCTTAAAAGGCGCAGAGATTCTTTGTGCCCTTCATTCACACACACACAATTGTGGCTACTGTTTTTTTTTTTTTTTTTTATTTCTATTTTTTTACATGTAATTTATATTGCACCATCTAGAATCTTGGATTTCCCTCCGCACACACACAGACACACATGCACACTTGCCAGCTTTCACTGGCAAATGATCTGCAACTCACAAATGGTATCCGTAATGTGAATGGGTCTATGGCCAGCATGCAAATGTATGCAAAACAAATGATATGGAAGAAAGCAGACATCCATTTTCTTTTCCCCATCGCAGCCCTCTCGGTGCAGGGAGCTCACGTGGTGCTTGTGGAGAACCCCTTTGCAAATTGATGCAAGGGCATTAGCGCTTGGGGCTGGCTAATGAGTGGAAGGGGCTGAGCAGCTGGGAAGCCGGAGCAGCTTGGCCTGTCCGTCACAAGCCCAACCACGTGGCAGACCTGGACGCAATTCCGGAGCTGCAGCGTAACGCGCGGTGAAACGTGCCAATGACCCAGTGCTCCCGTTGGAAAAAATTGCTTCACAATTTGGAATCTCTGCTCTTTGATCACTCTTTGGAGAGGAGGAGGGGAGGCATGATGCAGTCATATGAGTAACACACCTCCCTGCAGTCAGCAGTTGTTAAAAACCTATATGTTGTTAATAAGTGACCTTATGTGCTTAATGTTAACTACCGAATGCCAGTGTAAATTGTTCTGGCCCTCCCCAAATCCCGCTGTTTCCAGTAGGTGCTGTTTTCCTTCTACTCAGCAGGAAGGATTTAGACGCTTCCCAGCAATTTTTGCTGGAGTTGCTTTTTTGTTAGCCAAAGCTGTTATTATTATACAAGCGCTCTACCCTCTGCCCACCGCCTTTAACATAGAGCCTGAGAGCTCTTCTGAAATGAAGAATAATTTTTTTTTTTTTTTTAAGTTTTTACTCTTTATTTTGGTTGCAGCCAGCTCTGTTTTGGTGCTTGCTCTGGCACACTGGCAGAGGCTTCTGCATGAAGCACATCAAACACTTGGTGCTCTTAATATGTAATATTTTCAGTGCTACGCATTGTCAAGCTTTGCTTTATTAATGAATTAATCATGCTCTTGCACAACCACTGTAGATAGGGTGCCAGAAAACTGAGTGCCTCTCCCGTCTCCAAATGCATTCAGCTAATACAAATCTCAGCTCTGAGAAATAAATCAAAATCAGAGTTTTACTCTTGAAAGTAAAAAATAAAAAAAAAATTTCCATTTGTGTTTTTAAGTTGTTGTTTTTTTTTTTTTCCTAAATTGTATTGATCTTGTATTTTAAAATACAGTGTGTTAATGGGCTCCTGTTCATCACATGATCATGCCATAATATTTGGAATCACACCAATATTTTTGAAGTAACCATTCGAAAGGTTATTTATCTGTATATGCTACAATAGTGCTCACCAGCCCTAATTCCTGGAGCCGTGGGTCAGAGCACAGTTGCGTGAGAACCTATACAGAAGGGAAAGGTGGTTTACAGCCCAGGAAGATTTGCAGGCTGAGTCTGAAATGCAAGAGACAGAGTACCAAGGAATAATGAGCCAAAGCTGCTTGCAGCATGAGAGGCTGCAAGCAGAGCGCTCCAGAAGCTTGACTGTTGTCACATTTTTCACAGGGATCATTGCAAAAGGAAATTATAAGGCGAGGGTTAATTGAGGTTAATAAGATAAATTCCTATATTTCAATTTTGCTATTATTATATTTATCTACTCTTGCCTCTTCTGTAATATAGACAGTGAACCTCACTAAGTAATGTCTGCCTCCAGACAATAAGCCTACTCAAACTAGAGTATCCCTGTTAGTTAGATATTTAGCATGGTTGAAAAAGACCCCAAGTAATGGTGATTCCACCACGTTCGAAAATTATGCCAGCATCTCATTGCCGTCAGCAGTACCAGCCTCTGCCTTGTTTCTCATTTAGCTTTTGCATAGGTTTAGCTTTCTGTCTTTTAATGTCCTTTTCTGCAAGATTTAATCTATCATCAATCAGAAGACTCTTCCCCATGTAGCAACTTGTAGGCTATGACAAAGTCGTGGAAAAACTTCCCTTGGAAAAAGTAAGTAGATGGAGTTTCATTAGTCATTCACTACAAAGGATGTTTTCCAGACCTGAAATCATTCTTGTAACTCTTTTCTGAACACTTTCCAATTTTCCAACATCCTTTCTAAAATGTAGACACAAAACCTGGAATCAATACTATAGTAAGGATCCTGCTAAAGCTGCATACCAGGGCAAGACATCACCTTGATCCTGCTCAAAGCTACAACTCTCATAGCCACAGCAGTGCCCATTTTTAGCACAGCGGTTTTGTTGGTTTTTTTTTTTGGTAGTTCCATAACCTGGGGGAGGGGAATTTTAATTGTGACCCACTTCCATCAGTTCAAGAAACACAATTTTACTTTCAGGTGCATGTGTTTAGATGAACCCCTTACTATGTAAGCCATAACAATATAATCAACAAGTCTTTCACTATAATTTTTTAACCAAAGTTTTGTATTTTACCAGGAGCGATGATCTTTCCTTCTTTTCTAAAGGTACTCAGCATGGACCAAAGCTTTCCACACCTGGTTCAGAATACTTCCTTGACGTGACAATCCCCTCGTTGCAATGATACTTACTCCTTCCTAGCGTTCATGTACTTGGCCTCTAGTGAAAAAAAATTGAACCCAGGCTGAGGGGCAAGATTCGTTATAGTATGTGAGAACAGACAAAATTCTTTTGGTATTAAAAGGTGCTTTGGTGAAGCCTTCATTTAAGAGTATTTGCTGTTGCCAACTCATGATTTTTATGTTGGTGTTACACTTTTTGAAGGAGCCTTAAAGCTTCAGCTCTCAGCAGTTTGTAATTAGTTGAACACGAAAACTGTTGTTTAAAAGGAAAACTCTATCTTTCCTTGAAAACACCTTTATTGTGTGCTAGACTCAAAAAAAAACCTGAATAGCAAATAAAGATAATTCACATCTATATTACCATCATGGGACTTTTGCAACAATGTCGTTATTGCATAAGAGTAAATCATGACATTTCAGTGCTAATTTCAAGCATTCCTCATTCAAACATCAGGGCCCCAGCCTGTATTTTTTGTGTACACAGGACTCCTGGTGATTTGAGCAAGGGTTGGAAGAGCTGTGGGAGTGAGCAAGAGGGTGCCAGATGGCCACATGTGTTACTTTTCCAGGTTAAATGTCAGCATGTAAATACAACAATTAGATTTTTCTTTCCATGGACTTCAAAATCAGAAGGCAGCAGACAAAAAGTTATTCTTATTTTTTAACTCTATAAACAGTTGTTATTGCAGCTTGAGATGTAAGATCTATGTGGTTGACCCTTTTGACAACATGAAACTATAAGGAGCATTTTAGTTGTGTTTTCTTAAATATTTTGTCCATATCTGAAAGGAAAAAAAAAAAAGAAAATGTTGTGATAATAAAATTGTAATTGTGGTAGCAAGCAGGAATAACCGCTTTTTAAGAGATTACTACTACTGTTGTTGTTGTTACTATTATTGTTGACAACAATGCAATTGTTTTATCAGAAATCCCTATTCTTCAGAAATTCTGGTGGAGCAGCTCTGGCATGGCTGGATGGCTGCTACAGTTTGTCATGTTTAGATGTTTGTCATGTTTCAATTGCAAGCCAGCTGTGATGGCAAATTGCTTATTTACTATTAGCTTAGAACGGTTTCTTACAGCTCACTGTGAACACACTGCTTTAGATGTACATTAAACATTAACTGCTGCCCTCATGCAAAACATGTGCAAGAAACAAGGTGTAATAGCGATAGGATTTCTTTCTGTTATGCAAAATACGTGACTATAGGGCTGTTTGTGTTACTGTGTGTAAACCTCAGGAGACCTCTCCACTGATTAATTTACCAAAGCCAGCCTGAAGTAATCTTAGACCTCTGTCTTCTCTGTACCACAAACCAGCTCAGTATGTGTTATTATCAGCATATTGCCTCAGAATGTCGTACCACAAATAAGGACTGTAGACACTAAGTAGAATTAATGAGTTGTTGCGTAGTTAAAAATTAAATAGCAGTTACAAATGACCTGAACTATAGTGAAGGCAGGATTATAAATATTCCACACTAACTAGTAAATAAACATACCTGTAAACTGTGTTTTTAAAAAGTCTCAAGGTAGACATGAAAGTATCTGTCTGTCAAAATTTTTTCTGTTACATTTCTGTATTAGCAATAAAACCAAGCAGAGCTAGAGTTGGAAGTGAAACAGCTGCGAAAGTGCATTTCCCTGCTAACATGCTCATCTCAGAGTAAGTTACAAATTCAGACAATTCTTAGATGTTACACTGCAGTAGCTGATCAGCTATTTCCATATAAAAAGAAAACCCTGCCCACTCTCTCTTCGGGCACCAAAGATGTCAGCAGAGCTAATGCCTGAATCAACAAATCCAGCTGTGGATATCCCTGGACTCTGCCTGTGACCGTATTAGTGCTCTTTTAAGTTGAGGGCTTTTGAAAATGGATTCATGATGACAAAGAGCACAGTGGCAGAACAGCGTCAGTGCTGCTGGGGAGGCCGGATTCAGCATGTGACCCGTGCTGTTGCTTTGTAGCCAAATTAATCATGCTGTGCGCAGGACTTGGATTTGGTTATAAATAATTAAAGGTAGCGCTGCTCCTCACTTGATCCTGCAAGTCTCAATCTCTGTTGCTAGATATCAAAGGCCGCTGGGTAGTTACTGAGGCTGCAGAGGAATAGTGAAAGAAATCAAATACTTCCAGTAATATTTTATTGGTGCAGTAGGCACGGCTCAGTGCGCGCAGCTCACGTGAAGCCTGTGAGGTGCATCATACAGCTCCGTGAAGTCAAGTATTTTGCTGAATCAGGGCCATATGGCTTGACAGTCTTATCAGAGCTTGATTCCTGTGTTGCACAGCTGTCTCCCTTTGCCGTGAGGATTTCATTGCTTTAAGAAAGGAAAAGGAGAAAGCGTACTATGGCCTCTCGGGAGCAGGATGGCTCGGTTGCATCGGAGGCAGGAGGGCAGGTTCCCTCCAGAGGAGTCAGCTCTGGAGCCAGGCTCCTCGCAGGTGATCATTCCCTTTGCTCCAGGGACTTCATCAGCTATCTGCCAGACAAGAACGTCACCTGTAGCCAAGAGAAATACTGGGTTGTCTTCTGTTGTTTAAAGTTTCAAAAAATTGCCACTTCCCTAAGGTTTTTACTGCAACAATTAGGCAGGTACTTTCCTGACAGACTGTAACTGTTGTCGCTATAAAGCTCCTCCCTCCCCGTATTTCTGAAAAGAACAGTGAGCTAATTACAGCTTACGCTACTGACATTGTCAAATAAAAAATAAAATCTTCAACATCTATTCCTTTTTCCCAACAGGCTGACTTAAACTGCAACATTCAAGATGATACAGGAGCGTTTTACGGAGTCACTAGTCAGTACGAGAGCTCAGAAAACATGACAATCACCTGTTCCACCAAAGTCTGCTCATTTGGAAAGCAAGTAGTAGAAAAAGTAGAGGTGGGTGTTGTGATGGGATGTGTGGGATGATTCTCTGGTTCCCTTTCATTTTAATTAGGCTTTTCTCCCTCTTGTATTTGCTCTTATCTGTCTTTTCCTTTCTTCCTATAATCCTTCCTGAAAGAGTATTTTCCTTCCCAGCAGTGTTTGGGTTCATTTTAAAATCACTGTGGGAATGGTGACACTACAGTTAAGTAAAATCCTAGTTACATGTTGCTTTGGAGACCCTCCTCCACTCCGCCTGTGGCACCCTTCGGTGGGAACCTGCAGCTGATATCAGTGCTGCCTCCTCCATCACGTGGCAGGGAAGAGCTGAAGCAAAAATGCTTTTGCTCCATTTCCAAACACGTGGCCAGTCACGCAGCCTGTTTGGAAACATACTACAGTGACGAGCTACCCTCTATCATCTAGATTTTTTTTAAACATTTTAAAGCCATGGATGGTGTGCTATGTTTCATCTGTACCCATGCTTATTTTATCTTATTTCATGCACTGAAAGGCATGCTTTCCCCAGTCACCAGCAGCTTTTGAATTCAAAGTTGCATATTTTCTTAACACGCAAGAGCCTTTATATTTATTTTTTATCTTTTCTTTACTGTATAGCGCAGTCAGGTAGCCAGCTGGTTTATTGTACAATGGTACTGCAGCTATTTAACTTGTCTTCTGTGTACTAAGCCAAGCCCCACACCCACCACTATTATCTGCAATATAGTTTTTGTATGGGAATTTTAGCCTAGAGCTGCAGGTCGAGCCTTTATAGATGTACTGGTCACTGTTCATGTCCTGCTTATATTAAATATGATTTCTGTGCATGGTGACCATAAAAAAGTTTTCCATCATTTCCATTATTCCAGGCTTAGAGAAAGCCAAAAAAAAAAAAAACCACAAGCCACTGAGTACCTGATCTGAGCAATTGGTAGCTGGGCAGCAGGAGTCCCAAGAGTCCCAGCTGTACCCTCCTTCAGCCCCTTGTGAGCACCTGCAATCTAAATCAGTCTGGTTTTCTTCTGACTGTAGTCTTGCATCTTTCTGTAATTCATAAATTGCCTATTAAATCATGCAATAATATAGCTATATTTGTATGTGAATATTTATGCATAAATACATAAGCTTATTCTTTGCTGTTCCCTTTGCAGACAGTTGCCTCAAAACTATTGTAAAATCATCTTACCACAAAGTTTTCTAGTTAATTCATTTTTCCTTGACTTGAACTTACCTTTGTGTAATCCTCATCTGCTCAGTTTTTTAATTCACAGGTTAGAAAACAGGTAGTGATATTGTAACTTTTAATAATTAAGGGCCCTTGAATTTTTAGCAAGGCACTGCATATCTCGAGCAGAGAGTTAGCAAGTGTGTGTGGGGGGGGGTGTCTGAGAGCCACTTTCTCTTTTTTTCTGTCTACACAAAGAGAAGAACAGATTTAGTATTCACTTCTTTGCTATTTCTGAATTATCTTATTCTAAATGCTTTTTTTTTTTTTTTTTGTTAGACTGAATATGCAAGGTTTGAGAATGGCCGATTCGTGTACAGGATAAATCGCTCTCCAATGTGTGAATATATGATCAACTTCATACACAAGCTGAAGCATTTACCAGAGAAATACATGATGAACAGCGTGTTGGAAAATTTTACAATTTTATTGGTATGGACTCACTTTTTCTTTTTCCATTTCTAAAATACTCTCAGGCTTTGTATGGCTTGCTTAACTTGTAATATTTAGAACCAGTTTCCAAATCCCTTAGTCATGTTGCTTACTAAACACCTCATCCCATTGACTTCAGAGTAATAGTCTTGGAATTGTGCACTATAGACGCTAAGGATGAAAAGGCTAAGCTGGCTGAGAACATGAACAAACATCTTTGTTACTTTCCAAAGATTCAGCTTACCTCTCTCTGGTTTTGGTTTTTTTTTTCATGCAAGTCTCTATTTGGTGTTTGTAGCGAGCCTGAGGCAGTAACTTTGAACCATCCCATTCATCTAATGTGTTCTTACTGAGATGCCAGTTATAACACTGCAAATGTCAGCGGTGTTAATTAGTTCTTGGGCCAGGAAACCATGCAGTAATGGGTACACCCAATATGCAAGCTAAAGCATGAAGAATGGTCCACATAGTGGCCTCTGAGCCAGTTTCATCCAGTCGCCTGCTGGTTTTCACTGTGGCTTTGCAGTGGCACCTCAGCCAAGCGCTTGGAGCCATGAGCTGCTGCTGCTGCCATAGGATTGGGGCAGGACCAAGGGCTGGCGGCATGGGGAAGGGGTAGGGCCGTGAGCACAGAGCCACATGCACCCCGCTCAGCTGCCTTCTGGCAAGCGAACACAAGGTGACGAGGGTGCGCTGGTTCCCCTTTGCTGAAGTGGGGCTCAGGTTGAGGAAGGCTGAGCCAAGACCGTGCGATGGCGGCTCATGGTCAAGCAGCCAGGGTGGGATGAACCTCAGTGCCCTCCGCTGGGAGCTACAGCCCCGCGGCTCAGCCCCAGAGCACAGTGCGTGAGCGCAGTCACGGAGGTCAGTTTAAAGTGCCAAAGAGGGAGCGAGAGGAGACACAAATTTCAGTCACAGCTAAAGATCATCTTTAATTAAGCCAGTCGTTTCTTGCTTTGGCCCTGGTGTTTCCGAGTGTGTAATACACTGTCTACCTCTTCCTTCCCCTCAAACAGGTTGTAACAAACAGAGATACACAAGAAACCCTGCTCTGCATGGCTTGTGTATTTGAAGTGTCGAACAGCGAACATGGAGCACAGCATCATATCTACAGGCTTGTAAAGGACTGAGCAGTTATTTATATCTACACTTCATTTCACTTCTTTATCAAAACACAGACTGTAAACCTCAACACTAAGTGGCAGTGCCTCTGGCCCAACTTTCACCCGCATTTTTCTAAATCCTGTTTTAGTGAAGTCATTTTTAATGTGTTCATATATAATTGTAGCTGTGAAATTCTGGTACAGTTGTAAAAATTATTTCTAAAACTAAGTGTTCTTCAAATTTGTAAACCACAGTTCTTTGGGAAGACTGTATTTAAGAACCTAATACCTCTGTCTGTGGGGGCCTATTTTTAATTCTGATAGAAAAATGTATGACAGAGCATTTGCCATGGGGAAAAACTGACAGCATTTGTAAGAATTTATTTTGGGTTTTTTTCCAACATGAAATACTTGTTTTACGATGCAAGTGAAATTGAAATGAATCTTTAGCTATAACTGTAAATGAGTACACAAAGTTAATAATCTTTATAGACTTATCTTTGTAACTAATTAGGGTGGAAGATATGGACGAATGTAATTCACTAAATTATTTTTTAAAATGAAACATTCTTCTGTTTGAAACCAAATGAAAAATATAGCCTTAAGAAATGCCTGATAGAAACAGACAGGTCCTAAGATTAGGCAAATTTTGTATTTTTTTCTCAACGCTAAAACTAATCTTCTAATCCATTAAACTTTCAAACAGGTATTGCAGAGAAAGAAAACATCATCCCTTACCCCTAACATATCTAGTGTATTTTAAAAGAGTATAAAGTTGTATTGTACTAATATGAAAATTTGATTATTTAATGAAAAAGATGGCTCATTTTGCAATAAGTAGGTAAATACTGAAGATTTAGACTTGCATTATATGTAGTCTTGTGTGTGCAGTTATATTTTATATGGACAACTATGTTTTCTAACGAGCGAAAAACTTGCAACTCAAATTAACAGATGAACGGAAAGAACTGACATTGCGACAGCACTGAGTAATTCGTAAACTGAAAGCAAAACACTAATGTGTTTGAGAGAAGCATACGTACACCTCTGAAAGGATCAGCAGCTTTAATATCTATGGGACGCTAGAAAATCACAACCAACATCGGGCAAAGACGACTGGAAAGTGGAGATTTTTTTTTTTCTCCTTTTCCTCTTTATCATGGTGCTTTTACGCCTCTCCCAGTTGTCTCTCCAGTTCTGACTGGCAAAGACCTTAACTGAAACAAACACGTACGTACCACGTGTCTGATGTCCTTTTGCATCCAGATGTGGTAGCATTCATCCTTCTGATATATTCAGGGAAGACTCCAGGAAATGAAGTACAGCTGGAGACATTTTAATACTGTAAGGATTCAAACCGTGGGTGTGAGTGAGTCTCTGAGGTACGCACATGTGAGAGAAGTAGTCTCATTCCTCCTGGCTATGCCAGAGCATGTTGCTCAGTTTCTTTTCTACTGCCCACCCAGCACTGCCCCACAGCTGCCCAAGCAGCAGTTGTTTCGGCAGGTGCTGGGCTAGCAGCGGGTTCTCACGCAAAACATTTGTCTGAAAGGCTGAGGGCTGCCCAGCCAAGCACAAGCCACCTTAAAGATCAGTCGTGAGGTATCGGCAAAGAACGTTCTTGGGAAGGTCTTCTGCAGTCCTGGATCAAAGAAGTTAATGTTTAGCAGGTCCCTCCTCCCTGCCCCATACCGATATGTGCCCATGCACAATTTAAGTCTAGAAATTACTCCCAGGCACAGTGCTGTAGTCTTCAAAAAAGCCAGTCTTAATTTTTGGATATTATATTTCTGCACAGTACTCTCTGTTAGAATTGCCCATTGTTGAATTATCTAGACTAGAATATAGCCTAGATGAGGTAGCGGGTTGTTGTACGTCTGCGTCAGACCAGGTTCATCCTTAACACTGGTGAGGACTCAGGTTAGGGGACAATACGAACATCACCAAGGGGAAGGGAGACTACTTAAATTCCTTAGCCTGCCTCTGCTCCAACTCTAGTAGGTGGATGATTGCTGTGATGTCTAGCTGTTACCTGCTTGTGGGTATTAGGGCTGATGATCTTTTGGTTTATATTCCATGAACTGAACAGAGAACTATGTCCATGTTAAGGTCTCTTTTAACACTCGTTTTTAACACTAACGATCACATCAGGAAAAGCACTGCATTGTAACAGCCTAACGGTAGCCCTTTATTCTAAGCACTTGGTGTTACAAGTCAAAAACTACTTTTTTGTTTTATTTTGTTCGAAAGTTGTCTTTTATTTAGGGTTTGAATTGTGGTTTTGGTGATTTTATTTTTTTTTAAATAACAAGCAAACTCTTTGAGGCATATAAAGTATGTTAAGTCAATTTGCAAAACCAGGTACAGTTTTTTTTAATAGAAGCTGGCACACTACATATGCCGTAACTATAGGGTATAAAAAGTCACAATGTTTATTGGTGTTCACATATGTAATATTAGGGAAACTACTTCCATCGTCTTTTCTTTATACTTCTGTAAATGATTCATACCCTGTATATGTTAATTCTTAAAAGCCTTAATCCTTCAACTGTTCAGTGTGGGGTGTGTAGTCCAACAGGCTGCCTGTAAACTGTGAGCTCTTTTGTAAGCTGGAAGTACTTATCTTGTTACTGTTACTTTTTTGTAGGAACCTTTTAATTGAGAGCTGCCAAAGCATTACAATATGCAGTGCCTTAGCATTATATTAGAAGTACCTTTAGCCTCTTAACATAAATTTTACATATTGTTTTATTAATTGGTTCCATTTTTAAAAATATCTGTATTTTTTCCCACAGAAATGCTCTTTGACTGCTTGGTCTCAATCAACCTTCTGTACCAGTCAGTCCCATTTACTACGCAGTTAAATGTCTATACCAAAAGGAAAGGTTACAGATTCTTAGTTCTCCATGGAAAGTGAATTGTATTAATAAATGCTGCCTTTTTAAATTTCATGACCAAATAACTAATTGTGACTCTTCTGCACTCTAGCATGAAAGTGCCTTTGGTTTGAAATTCCAGCTTAGAAAAGTGCTGCCATAATAATGACAATTTGTAGAGAGACCAAAAATATTTAGTTATCACCGTAATGCCTTTGGTTTATTGGAATAAGTTGAATCTACAGGCCTCCATTCACAAAAGAGCACCATTTATAGCAAAGTAATTTTGCTAATGATCAACCTGCTGAAGAGTAATCTACTGTTTGCCACTTCTGACAGCATTGCAAACCAGCAACTGATTTGTCTGTGATATAAAAATTAAAATTATTCACATTTATATTCTCTTCATCCAGTCATGCATCTGCATAATGAGGGATCCATATACTGCAGAATTTCAGACAGTGGACAAATGTGACTTTATTGTTCTCCGCTAATAATATTTCGGTATCTGTGAAGATTTTTTGTTTGGACATAAGATTTTGTTTACAAAGTTGTGCATGCTGAAAGTCAGATGCATAAAACAAGCTGAAAAATGGAGAACAGCGAATAGGAAGGGTAAATGCAATTGGGTGGTTTTAAGCATTGAAATGTTGAGTGGGAGCGTTGTGGGTGAAGGTGCTGTTAGAGAAACTCTGGCCAGCACGACTCAAAACACAGGGTGGTTTTGTTTTGTTTTTCTCCCAGATGATGTCTTGGAAAAAAAAAATGAGCTCCTCTTAAAAATGTGTCTGTATTTGATACCTTCTGTGAACGGGGGCCATACTGTACACTACAACTGAAATTGATGGGAAGAGGAGCAAGATTTTAAGAAAATAATGTTAGAAAGAACAAATATCAGCAAAACCAAAAGCTGTCAGAGGGATTATATAGTTGTGAATACAATTTTAACTTGATTTTTAAGGTATTTGATGAAAACTAAGATTAACTTTTTATATATAGAAATATTGTGACACTGTGTGGTAAATATTGTGATAACTCAAGTTCCCTGCCTCTAAATATTATTTTTGTTATTCCTTCAAGGTCTAAATCTCACTTACCTCTATAAGACAAGTAATCCTGTTGAACTCAATGAGACTGAGGTAGGGCAAAGACACTTTCGCCCCACAAGCAGAGCATATATTTTCAGTTATTACCAAACGTTTCAGCTGTACTAGTCAATATTTGTGATAAACTACACTTCTGTCTCATTAAAATATTAAAATAAGCATAATGGTACCATTTGGGGCTGTTAAAATTTACTACTAACAAATGTAGTTTTACGTACTTGAATTCCAAAATGATTTTATTTAGGTACTGCACCACTGTTTTGAAGGAATTGCAGATGTAATGCCTGTTTCTCACTTTCCCTTTCTACCACAGCTACAGCTCGTTCAGTTTGGCAGTAGCTTCTCCCGTTAAAACCTCCACGGTATAGGCTGTTTGAAATAATGAAGGGTGTACATTAATGTTGAATGTAAGTAACTGGCCAGTTCAAGGCAGATACGACATTTGATGTACCAATCCATATCTATTTATTTTTCCACTGCAAGTCCTAGGGGCATACTTGCTTTCTGAAGCAGTTCCCCTTACAGTTTTCCTGGATCAGTCAGTCACGCTGAGAAACCTTTTGTCTCCCCTTTACTTGACCCGTATGATACACGTACCCGGTCACACAGCAGATGTGTGTAGTAGAGTCCGGTTTTGTACCTTTCTCAGGATGATCTCTTTTCCCCCTCTTATCTTTCGTAACGAGATGTTTAGCCCCCTAAAAAAAGATTGAGGCTGGGTAAGTCAAAGTACAAGAAACACTTTGGACATCTTAATCTTTTAACTTTTCAGGTCATTCTTGCTGAGATCATGTAATTAGTTTTAGTGTGTAAATTAAATCTTAAATGCACTCAGTTGACTAAAAGGAGATGGGTCCCTGTTACCTCCTTACAGAATATGTGTTTTTGTTTTTGTTTTGTTTTGTTTTATGGGCCTCTGATTCAGGCTCATGACTGCAGACAAAAAATACAATATGTGCCTGAAAAAAAAAAAGACAAAAGAATTTTATAACATTGAAAACCTGAATAGCCTTTAATTCTTCAGTACATTTTATGTAAAACAGGTTGGGTTTTTGTTTTGTTTTGGGGTTTTTTTGCCATGTGCATTTGTTCACATTTGTAAATGACTTAATGGAATTCTCACTTTATGTTTATTTGTGTAATGTGTATAAAATGGGTTTGTGACTTAAGCATATTCATATATGGTCAGTGGTTACTTTAATATTGTACTGCTGCTGGTAACTTTTGATGTAGAACTTGCCTTTTGATGATAAAGTACCTCTAGGTTAGACAGGGAGGGAAGGCTCTTTGAAAAAAGTGAATGTTCTCCAATGTTTTCTTAACATATTTGCAGAAGCTTTCAAAAGGAGTTTCAGTCAAACCTCTTGGCAGTACAGTATTCTTGTATTTGTTATTGTCTGTGTGTAGGTACTGGTACCTTTTTTTGTTTAAAATGTTTTAAGTGTTGGCTTTAAAGTGAATTTATCTTTAGTATGATAGTAATATGAAAATTATAGGTTTTGTGTGCAGAGAATTTTTTTATAAAGTGCTTTGTAAAAAAAAAAATGTATTCTAGCTTTCGCGGTACATATGTGTGATAACTTTAATATCCATGACAGTTAAGTGCAATTATTTCATCACTCTAAAAATGCTATTTTTGTGTCGGTTACTGCAGGTGTTTTCATGTCTTTGCAAAGTGACACATTTTGATGCCTTCTTGATAAAGTGGTAGAATTTTTGTAGCTTTCTAGAAACTTTGTATTCATACAGTATCGATTGAAAATAAAGAAAATGAAAGTGTTTGTGCATTTATCTTAATCTCTTACATCACTCTCTTTTTAATGTTGGGTGCAACTTTCAAAAGCATTTTCCAAAGTAGCACAAGGCCAGACTTGCAGAAGTAGCTGTGTAGCTCCGTAAAGGCGCAATGGACACCCAGCAGGATTTACAAAAACCTGTAGGGATGGCACTCAGGGCTGGCACACCCGAAAGCAGTGTTCAGCAATGAGCCCATATGCGTTCTAGCATTTTATCAGCAAGAAAGGCAACCACTTCCAGCTTGTGTGTCTTCCTAAAGAAATGGTGGTGGATTTTTTTGAAACATCATTTAAACCATAATCCTTTACTGGGAAAAGCCACCCATCCCCCTTTATTCCAGAAGCAGGAATGACCTGTTCAAAATCATACATAATAAATGGTATCAAATACATCACCAACTTGGCTAGAACTGAGGAACACAGTAGTTATCTGAGTTTGAGGTGTTTCTTTCAGAAGGACACTGAGCTCTGTGATAACTGAGGTCCTAAAAATGTGACGTTTTTCAAGAGACTGATGTCTAGTTTTTCTTAAACCACTTGCCCCTCAACTAGCAGCTGTACCTGGTATGACGAGAGGATGAAACAGGATCAACTTGCCTGCTGCGTTCGTGAAGTGAAACCACCTAGCTAGGAAAAAAAAGAAAAGAAAAAGAGAATAAGGGATATCCTGGATCAACGGAAATCAATGGGAACATGACCAGGACTTGGCAGAGTTAAAAAAAAAAATACATCTGGCTCATCTTCTGCTTCAAAAGGAGAGCAGTGGCTTTTGAATAAACCACATGCCCCTCCCACACACCCCAATTCTCCTTTTGGGTGGCAGATGTTCCCCTGCCATTTTTAAAATGCCAGCAGAGCACCCCCCCACGTGCAAGATGAATGGGCTGAGAACAACGCACAGACATGGTCTGTTTTGACCCTGTTTTCTCTTTGTTCCCCAGTAAGTACACAGCTTCAGCCCTTTGAAGTGGGTTAGCTGTTTCAGAAGCAACCTGCTTCTTAATTAAGGTTCTGCTTCTTAATTAATTTAGGTTAAAAACCATAAATCTTCCACCTTTGGGAAAAATGTCATGCAGCATTTAAGGCTGGGAGTCCCCATGTAACGTCACATCATTGGTTTATTAACGAGCCGCCTTCAGCAGAAGCAACGGCCTCTCCCTGACTAAGCAGTCTGGTTTACGCGAACACGGCAGCATGGGCAGGGAACGAAGACAGACCAGTTACTCTGTGCCGTTTCATGAAGTGTAGGATGATGAGCTCTGCGGGGTCCATGGACTTTTCTGTGGCTGTTTTTTAAAGAAGGAGCCTATTTGACACTACAAATACAGAACACATTAATGCTCACAAACCCAAGAGTAAAAGGAGGGTGCAGAGCTCAGCAGTGTGTTAGCAGATGTCTACAGTTCCTCCACACAGCCCGAGCTGCTCATCCCAACCCTGACCTTTCGCAGCCTTACTATTGTTGTCTGGGGCCTTTGGAGCAGAAACAGATGAACAATCTGTTACACCAAACAGCAGTAGCTTAGCAATGTTCAGAAATAATTACCTACCTCGTAGAGAGGTGTGACACTTAATTGGTTAATGGTTGTAAATCGTTATATGATTGCTGTTGTTTTGTGAGAGCTAGAGCTGTGCTGGAGACACTAGAAACTTAGTGTAGGTGGGAAGGGCAGGAGGGAGTAGATAGAGAGACTGTACTAGGAGTGGAGAGAAAAGGAAAAGTGTAGAAACCCAGAGTGCAAGTAACAGTGACAAAAATGAGTAGCAGGGTATTGCTTTTCAACCCAAATGAAAAGCTGAGGACAGGACAAAACAGGAAGAAAGGAGGAAAAGGATCATTTGAAGACTGTCACCAACAAAACAGTCCATCGGAGGAAGGAGGGAAAACTGAGACTAAGAAATGCACCTGAATGCTTTGCTTTCTGGACCTCCAGCAAAGACAGACTATGGCAGCAGCTTTCAGAATTACTCTGAACAGAGTGCTGAGCTGTATGTGCAGCTGACTTTGCCAGTGGATTAACTACAAACTGATTTTTTTTTTCCTGCCCCAAGCATGTAAGTTTATTAGCCATATTTAAAGATCCTTCTCAATTTTTTTTTGGTTGGCAGAGCCCAAAGAACAAGGGTTTTTTTCCAGACTTTTAAAAATTCCTTTCTGCTAAGATTATATGTTCTCTACAGTGTTATCAGAGAATTTATTTTTTTCCAAGATACTTGTCTTCTCTTATCCTTTTACCTGTGATGTTGAACTTCCTAGTGAGCATTATACTTGGCAAAATGTACAAGAACAGCATTCAGGTTATAACCGTTCCCTTCAGTACGCTATGAGAACACTTCCTTTTTGATGCAGCTCTACACTAATTGGAGGGGATGGAGGGGGGAATACCTGTGTCTTCGTGATGTTTGGCCTTTCCATTAGTTTTAAAATGAACCCACATATGACAAACTCAGGCAATTAAGTACTAGGTTCAACCACATTGTACACATTGCACCATTCCACAGCACAGAGAATTTGACGGCTTCATTGTAAAATATCTGTATTGGTTTTACTATGACTATATTGTATTTTTAAGAGGTTTTAATCTAAGCTGTAGCATCAGAACACCATGATGGGTGGAAACTCAACAGTGCAGTTCACCTCCAGATTTTACAGCAATAATGTGGCAGACAGAACACTAGTCTCTGCAGGGTTTGTGCTCCCCTATCTCCACCAATGATCTCCTGTGTTGAGGGAGGTGGTAGTGAGTAATGTTTGGGAGGTGCCCAAAGACTTTCCAGCGATAGGCTCTGGATAAGCGCAAAGGAGCAGGTTGATGTGGTGCAGTAACAAGCAAACTCCAAATCTTTTGGCTTTCCTGCCCCCTTTCACCCATCTCGCAGCCAACAAAAGGACACAACGTCACCTGGGCAGTGAATGAACACAGGAATGGGAGGGGGTCTTGAGATCTGAGACCGCCCCCTTTTTGCAGAATTTTTCTCTGACTGCTCCCTTCTCTGAAAGGCTATAACTTGAGACTAGGATCACCAGGCTCACAATTGCTCTTTACTCTGGGTGAGGCACCGCAGGGCAGGCAGAGCACTCAGACCCAACTATGGCATCAGCTTAGCATTTTTTTCCATGCAAATAAAACATCTTCCCATTAAGAACATCAGTGCTGGAAGTGGTTCAAGGGTAATGGCCACTCAGACAGAGCAAGTCTAAGGGCTCAGGAGCCACTGAGAGGCACCAAACAGGGCAGACACAGGCAGTCAGGCAGGCTCTCTCGTGCCCTGCTCTAGGCCAGTGTGGTTTCTCAGCTCGGGAGGAGGTGGGAAGAGAACTGTCTACCCCAGCAAACTGTAGCACCAAGGGAGTAGGTACAAGCACAGTGGAGAAAGTCAGCTTGAAGGTACCTGAATACTAAGGGAAAGGAAGCATTAGCCATGGGGATTAACCATGATTTGAAGATGAAGCTGACGAAGCAGGAGATAGGGTAAAGGCTGTTTCAGAGGACTGCAGAGGAGAAGGCTTTTCCACTACCTCTGGTCAGACACATAAAAGCAGAGACAAAAGTAGTGTTAATCAACTGGAGGCAGCTGGAAAAGTATCAAAGAAAGAGAAATGAACCCAGAGGACCAGGCTGAGGAAAGCATACAGGGTGCTCATTAATATGAATTAATATGAATATGACCAATAACCTGGTAGGGAACCACTGAGTGGTGGAAGGGGAGAAGAACATCAGACAACCCCTGAAATACTGAAAGAACAGGTGCAGAGCTCTGCGTGTTCAAGTGGCTGGATAGTTGCGAGTGACCATTGCCAACGTCAGAAGTTCCTGCACAAATTAGGCTTTCTCGGGTGTGCCTGTGAGACGCATGGGAAAGCTGTGGATGCAGCAGTAGACAGATTTACAGATACGAAAGATCTGGGAGGGGGTGGAAAGTTCAAGATCAGGGCTGCCCACAGGTTCCCTGTGAGGGAGGCAGATGGTAGGTGGAGGGGAGCAAGGAGGTGAAAGCCATGGAGATAGAGCTGCACAGTATGGATCTGTCAAGTGGTCTGTCAGCTCCAGCAACAAGCTCTTCCTTACTAGAAGAGTGTGTGGTGGTAGCAGGCAGCGTGGTGTGCTTGTGTCCGCAAAACAGGGGGAACAGGGAAGTGGTGAGACTATCAGCTCTCCAAACACACACTCAAGGGTGAAAAAAACAACACGTCATCTGGAGCTCATTTTTGGCTGCCTGTTGACAAGACAGACAAGTATTTATGCGTAAGAGATGGTCACGATTACAAAGGAGATCTATGGACACTGATACCTGCACAATATAATTTAGAAGTTTGTGCGGTGCAGATGCTTTGTTACCCTTGTAGTCCTCAAACAACAGGTGTGTAATTATGTAATGGTGGGGGGTGTCCAGTTTCTTTAACAAATAGAAAAAGAGGAATTCTGTATAATATTTAAGCTTTCTGTTCAAAGGTTAAACACAAAAATGCTGTTCAGCCATTAGAAAAGTACTTGACGAGAAGCTGGGACACTGGGCTCAGAGAATGTGCTGCTCAGCTCTGCTGAAAACTAGGAAACAGCCTCAGTGCTGAGAGTGCGCACGGCCCCACATCACATAGGAAATGCCAGGCATGCAGAGAGGCCGTGGTAAGAGGCAATAGAAACTCCTCTGCCAGCAAGTGAACAAAAAAGCTTGAAACTCTGACCAAGATACAACCCAAGATACAACCCAAAATGTCTTTAAAAGAAACATTCATTCTTGCTCCCTTTCATTTCAAGATTGTATCAATCCCTGCAATAACTGGATTTAACCCTCCCTATGATGACAAAATTGGTTTTTGTGCTTACAAGAAGTATCACTTTGAGATCTGAACATCTGACAAAGTCCCTCAGCCAGGAGCCCAGGAGGCTCATGCACATTCCAGATTTTCTCCTTAGACCCTCCACCAAAGTGGCCCAAATCTTTGGGCATGCCCAAGAGAAGGATATGGCCCTAAGACAACAGCTAGATCTTGAAGGATTCTGGTGCTTGCTGCTGCAACACAGTCTAATGTAGAGCATGGGGTGGCAGCGAGTCTCATCAGGCTTTGTTGTAGTCATTTCATGACTGCAGCATGTCTCAATCTGTTTACCTGCAAGTACTAGGTATAATCAGGTTAGATAAGACCATTACCATGGTACGTAACCTTTGGACTTTGGCTTGAGGCTTCTACTTTCCCTTCTGGAGAGAGCACATCGTATTTCACTGTCTATTTTATTTTCATTCTCCTTTATTACAGTTGTGCTCACTACCCTACACAGATTGATTTTCCTGGAGGCACAAACAAGCAGATAGAATCTAGAGGATGTTTAAATAAAGGGAATCATTTTAAATGGTCTTTGAACTAATAAATATATATAAAGATAAATAAGAAACATAGAGATATATAGGACATATAGGTAGTACAAACAAATCATGACCTATCTATCCAGTGTGCTCTACTGATGTGTGCACTCAGTGCCAGGATATCCTGGAAAGCAATAGGCCTCTGTTCTTCATCTTTCTGGATGCACCTGTGTTCCCAGCTGGGACACAGGAAATTTTCCACGATCTCAAGTGAGTGAAGGATGGGTCCCTAGATAACATATTGTGCCTAACAGGAAGAGTTTACCCTAAAAGAATACCTGAAAGGCACAGTCTACCTTCTCAATTAACTGAATTTAAGCTGACAGTATATACACTTCCACTGTAGCACCTACTAATTAGCACAAGAGACAAGAACTACCAATTTAAACATGCTGGTGACCTGCAGGCAGAGGGGGTCACTGTTGTGTTTTAACAAAAATTTCTCACCTTTCTTCCCCCCTCCCATATTCCTGCCAGCCACTGACCTTCCTTTGGCCTGCTGTAAATCTTGAAGGTCATCTCCCTTCTACTTTCTGGATCTGTGTTCAGAAAGAACAGCTGCAGCATTCATCATGAATAACTACGAACAGCAACTCCTTCTGAGTCTCCTTTGGAAACGGGCTGATCCCTTCCTGCCTAATTAACAGAATATGGAGTGGCACCCTTAGCACAAGGTGACCAGATTTGGTAAGATATTTGGTTTTCTCAGTCTTCTCTAGCGCACAGTCTGAAGACATAATGTGGAAATTTATCTATCAACGTAAATTAGGCACCAAGGTTGGACGGATTTGATCCACCCGAACAACTACTACAAAAAAATACCTGTTCAACCTCCTCCCCTTTCTCACTATGGTCTGGTTCAGCAATACAGTTTTGGTACTTGGGAATAGCTTCTATCTACTACCTCAGTCTATATGTATTTTTAGGGAACTAGTAAAGTATAAGCAAATGTAATACATTGGCTTTTCCATTCTCTTCCAAAGCTCTCCCTTGGACCAGCATCCTACCTGTGACTTTCATCTGCTATATCAATTAAAAATTAGCCCAAATTTCTGATAAAAAGAAGGAAAACTGTACCAGTTACCATAACATATTGGCTTCTTGGCTTCTGCTGAGACAGCAAAGTTAACATTAAAAAAACCCCAACCCTCTATTTTTTAGTTCTATTTCAGGTTGATTGCTTTTTTCTCTGTATTTCTTCACATCACTGACAGTACCATATATTATCTACAATATAAGGCACATATTCTCTTAGCTTGGTTCCAAATTGTCTATTGCCTGGCCTGTGTGATACCCTATGTCACGTGGCACATAAAATAACAGAGGCCCTGTCTCTCCTGGAAACCTCTGTGTACCTCTGGAGTAGTACAAACAGAAACTTAAAGCACTAATTTACTTCCAGCCCTGCTTCCAACTACCGTTGAAGGTAGGTCACTAGAGGAGGCAGACTTGGATTTCAGTCAGTCAGACTGTCCTCGTATCGCTCTGAAGAAGATCAAGACCAAACGCTGCAGATATGCAGCTTGCCAGAGATGCTCAGTGGCTTTGCCAGTGCGGGAATACAGCTGCGCTGTGATACGTTGGCATGAGATGGTTTAAAAGCTGAGTGCGGCACCTCAATTGAATTACACAGTTCAAGGGAAACTAAGACTACTAAGCATATAGAAACCATCTGACTCTCCACAGAAAAGTTATTACTCAAAAGGCTTTTGTGCTTACCAAATAATCTGATCTCTGGTTACTGCAAAATGGTTTTCCTTCTCTCTTTGAACTGAATTTCAATGTGTCCTTGCATGAAGAACATAATGAAGTACATGCCTACGGCAAGTGCTGTTTAAAGCACTGTCGTTTATTCCTAGAGACATTTCCAGGAAACGCGAAGCTGCAGTATAAAGCACCTCTGGCTTTATCACGGACTCCCTCTCCTGCGTCAGGGGATGACACTTGGCTAGACAGCATTTAGCACAAACATAACCCAGCAGATCTCCTCCTCTCAGCCAGGCAGGTGAGAGTCGTGCCTCACGGGAAGGTAGACATGACGGGGCCTGTCACCTGAAGGCAGCGCACAGCATTTTAGGAGAACTGTGACTTACAAATGCAAAGATCAACTCCTTCACCTCCCAAAGGTGCGCCTTTGAACAGGCAAAGATAAACACTGCAGCGACAGGTCCCGCTGTTGGTGTCAACGCGGGAGAAATAGAACTGTCCAAGTTACAGAACAAAAGCTGATGGGGATTTGTATTCCTGTTCAAAAATCTCACCCTCGGGGAAGTGGGACATTTGAAAGCGATTACCAGGCACACAGCTCATTCTCGGGGTGGCTGGTCACTCACCCTGGGCATTGCTTGTGCAGCCTGGACGTCGCCTTACAAGCAGAATACAAAGTGGCATTTCTGTCTCTTTCTGAAGCACTGTCCAGGAAGGGCCCCTCACGTTACACACACACCTTCCACGTTCCTGGCTGGTTAGATACAGAAAGCTTTCCAGGCCACTCGAGGCAGGGTGGCAGCAGCGTGGGGCAGGTTGGGGAAGGGGCCAGACTCTCGTTAGCATCTCTTAGTCACGCGTCTGAGATCTCTCTGCCGCTCCACCCTGAGGCCCAGGGAGGCATCACTGTTTTTCCAGCTCTGCCTTTACTGAATAACTCAGCTAATAGCATCAGATGAAGTAGTGATTTTCTGATGCTTGGCCAAGCTGTTAACGTTGTCATTCTACTACATTTTAACAAGTACAGACAGGTCTGGGCATTAGTCATATTTCTACAGAAGGGTTTTTTTTCTTTGTCTCTTTTTTTTCTTTTCTATCTTATCCATTTTACTGGGCTTCAAAGTCCTCACTGGAAACAGATGTGCGAATGTTATAAAATTACATTGCTAAATCGGGGCTTTTTTCTGACTTTGTACAAGTTGTATGTCAAAAGACACTACAGGCAGGAGGGCCAACTTCTCTATGTTGAGAAAAGCTCCACGTATAGACACCTTATTCTACAGAGTACAACCTCCAACTGAATGCTAGTGGTTTTGGTGGCACACCTGAAAGCACAAGCTTTTCAATACTTTATCACACCTTCACTGGCCAACAGGTGGGCCTGGCATCATCAGCTGTATCCTGGAGACGACCTTTATGGTATGTGAATACTTCAGAAGCATGTATTTATTTTCCTGGTGCTCCTCTGAGCAGAAGTTCAGCCTGCAATCCTCAGCAAGGCTGTGACACTCAAAGGTTTTTTGCAGTGAAGTTCATAGCACAAAAGCCTTACACGTCTCCTAGACTTGAATTAAGGGTGGTACCCGAAGAGTTTCTAAAGAAACTCTTGCAACAAGCTCTGTTTCTTAGCAAAGTACTCTACCTTGCCTATATCAGCTGTTTGTGTAAGAAGTGCTCCAAGTAACATAAGAAAGTATCCCATTTCTTTCCTTTGTGCAAGTCAGACTAACTCACAGTCTGGGATGTGCTTGTTATGCATGAAGCAAACACAAACAAAAATCCTGAAGGAATGGGAATGATTAGTTACAGACAATAGAGCTGTGAAGCTTGTTACCAGCACCTCTCACTCCTGCTATGCGACTGATTCTTGCCGAGCAGCCCAGACACCGTACAGGGGCTGTACGGCTCTGGGACAGCAGCTGAGCAGAGTGCGTCCCTGCCTGCAGCCCGCCTGCTCCTTTGTGGCCCAACAGGCCGCAGCAAACGTGACAGCAGGGCTTGCACTCAGCAGAGCAACAGATTGCAAAGCATCCGGCGATACCGGGGCCGCGCTTATGTGGCAAAATGTGCTACGATACGAAGCGGCGAGCTGGCTGCTGCACCACGGCAAGGCAGGCTGCATAGCATTAGCACTGGTGACAACAGGGCGCTCATTGTGTGGGACAACAAGTCACACAGAGAATGTGCAAATGCGATTGGTTGGGCCCGCTTAACATATGCACAGCAGAGTGACATATGGCAATTGGTGACTTTCCAGCTGAAAGGCTTTGTTTGGGTACAGTGTGTGGTGCAGATCCAGTACAGCGTTCCCCCTTCGGTGGGAGCACCCTGAGTGCCAGCAGCGCTCTCCCCCACCTCCAGGCACCGCAGATTCCCGATGCCGTGAGTGCTTCTAGCTGTGCTGAGCAGACTTTCTGTTACCGGAACCCTCCCCACCAGCCAAAGCCTGGGGCATGCTGAGAAATATGTTTGATGTAAAAACACAAGCGCAGATGAACTGCCATTTCAACTCCTTGTGCCCTTTGCATTTGGGTTTCTATTCACATATATATAATACCACAGCCTGAAACAAAATGTTTCTAAAAGTGTTTACTTTTTCATTAGAACCTTTGTTTTCAGTAGTTTCTCTCTATTAATGATATAAACAGATAACTAGATTATGATAAATAGTGACAAATAGATTATTTTTTCAACTCTGTTAACCAAAAGTTTAAATGGAGGTTAAAAAGGACAAAGCAAAATTATGCTTTCCTAGCCATGGGACTGAGACAAAATGGAAGAGAGGTTCTATCAGCTTGTTCATGCAGAAAAAATATGGAGGAAGATTTTGAAATCCTGGCACAGGTTGTAGCTGTGCTCACCTCTGCAGAGCCATGAGATGAGCACAGTCTGATAACTACAGCACCAGCTTCGGGCTAAGATACAGAGATCTATTCTCATCTCTGCCACTGACCACCTATGTGACCACTGGCAAATGACCAACTTCGGCTGAACATACCTCAGAAATAAAGACATGATACTCACCCCAGTGCACTGCTTTGCAATTGCCTGCTGCCTGCAGGGTGGAAGACAAGGTAGGAGCTGACCTTACAACACAGAAGACTCATCAGACAGTAACAGCATCCACCAAGCTGAGGACACGAGGGTCAAAATCTTTGCATCTTATTCCATTGCTGGCATTATCAGTCTTTGCTCACTTGTCATTTTATGTGTTTCCATGGTGAAGAGGAACACAAATCTACATAGATTTAAAACACTTCATATACAGACACACAGTCAGGGGCCAAGCAACCCAAGCCAGTTGATAACTAAGTGCCACCTCTTGCAATGGGATGGGAGTGGACACACATTCTGTCCTCCCCAGATTTCTGCTCAATCAGACCACAAGATGTAGAACCAAACTAGGACACGGAGCTGGCAGCCACCGCCACCTCCCATAAGAGAGCAGCTTGAGAGCTGCCCAGCTGAGAGCAGTTTTCTTTGCTTTATGCTCTTTTTGTTTTTACGAGCTAGCGAAGGAAACGTTGCTTCAAACTGGGACTGTGGAGTAGCCATACAAGTTAAGGGACATAACATGAGTTGCTACTACCATGTTGCAGAAGCAAGAGGCGAAGCCACAACCATGAGCGCTGAGAACTATTTGAGTATAACTGGCTTTAAAACTGCAAATCTCCACTGTACCCAGGCCGCTCAGAGATCATCAGAGGGCTGAGCTATGCTGGCTCTATGATCCTCAAACTAATTTGTCACTGTGGCCCTCAGTGGATCCCCAAGTTGCTGTATTTCCATGCAGAAATATGAGCATATGCGGTAAGTTGGACTAGTTCTGACTGCATCATATTTACTCTGCAAGCACTGACCATCTCCGCAGCAACTGTCCAATACACCCAAGGCTGCATCAGACCCTCTGGACCTGTACTGTGGTGTTAGTGCACACATTTGCAGTGCTCGGCCAATACCTCTGGCTGTCTGGCTCATCACTCAAAACTACTGTTTCATCTTCTCTGTTGTAATAAAACTCCAGACAAACAGCCTCAATCCTCAAACTTGTCCTGGAAAACAGTCATGCTGGAGAACATGATACATTCGGGGAAAAAAAATGGGTTTTCAGTTGTCCTATCTCTGGCATTGAGAGCAACCTGAAGGGATCACATCAGCTGACATGGAAAGGGGATACGGAAGAAGAGTTTTACCTTGAGACGAGCTCCCTCTGCAGCCTGATTCTCAGCACCCCGAACACAGCACGTCTTTATAGACAAACATTTGTTTTAACTGCTACTGACAGCCGGCAAAACCTTCTGGGAATGAATGGAGTCAGCCTGGGAAATCTGTGCTCTCTATCCTCATGAGGTTATCAGCTTGTCTCATGCTTTCCCATATCATAGGGATAGTGCATAACTACCCCAGTGACCCAGACTGGAAAGCAGTCGGACTTTCAATTTAAAAGTATGTCACTAAAGAAATGTCACATCAAAATCTTCCGACAAGGAGGTAAACACAGAGGTAATGGCTGGATTTCCTGGATGAACGGAGAGCAGAATGTGGCCCCAACGAGCGGCCCCGCGATGCTCCCTGCAGCGCTTCACATGCGCGCTCGGTACGCGCTTCTGCAGCGCGGGACAGAAGCGGTGAGCGCGGCTGCCCCCGCGGAGCGGAGCGGGACGGGACGGGGACACCGCGGCCGCGCAGCCCCCGCGGCCGCGCAGCGACACCCAGCGGCCCCGCCGGCTCCCGGCAGCTCCCCGCGCTGCCTCCGGGCATCCCCAGTGCCCTCCCCCGCCGCTCCTCGCCGGGCAGCCGGTCGCCGGGGTCTGCGAGGGAGCTGCCGGCACTGAAGTGTTTAAATCGCAATGGGACACTTCGCTGATGAACGTGCTCTCGTTGACATACAGGGTGAGCACGAAGCAGGAATTAAACCAGGGAAATTCCACAATTTATATTATACAGGAAACCAGATTAGATTATCACTGTGGATCCTTCAGGGCTTAAACCTGTGAATCTGCTGGCAGGTTAATAGCTTCTCTATCTCCCCTCATGAGAGTAAAAACCTCCCTGGATGGCTGAAAGACCTGTTTTTAAGCGCTCACTATCTTTATTACACAAGACACCATACCCGCTGGCCACCTTCCTCAGTTCTCGGCTGCCTGGCACCTGGTACAAATTACAGTGCTACGAGAGGCAGTTAACAAACTCCCCAGAAGTGCGGTTGTGCTTCATCAGCCAGGTCAACAGGCAGGAGGCATCTCCCTGTGTTAGTGCTTCTCTGCCCCAAAAGCCATCACATCCAGTAGCATCACTTGTATTGAGCATAAGCTGCAGCCGATAAGCGATTGGGTTAGCGCAAGCCATTTGCTGTGCCAGCAAGCAGAAAGCACCGTGAAGTAACATTGTGCTGCTAAATCTGTGATGCATCAGCGCGTAATGGAGCTCAGAGCTGCAGGCATTGCCAAGGCAGACGCTGACTTCACCACGGTTTCGCTGAAAACAGATGAATGCAGTATTGTGAACTTCAGCCAGCCAGAAACCATGTCACGCACCCAAAAATCATGTGATAGAATTTTTAAAAAGAACAATTTCAAGGAATTTTGCTTTTAACTTTTGGTGTTTCCAATTTGCTGTACTCAAGAGAATGGAAAACACCCCTTTTTATATTTATAATCATAAGACCTCTACACACCTCACACAATGCCCCAGGTCTGGCTCTTAGGCCAGTGCTAAATGTTGAGCCATATCGTAAGACTGTGGGAATTGTCAGCACTGAACAGAGTAGACATTTACAGAGACAAATAATCCCATGCAGGCAGACACAAATAACCCCCCTTCCTCACTGGGCAGCAGCCAGTTTATTGGCAAGTGCCTCTTCCCAGCTGAGAGCAAGCACCAGCCCAGAGCCATAGTCAAAGTACAGTATGTCACTGCAACCAGTACAGCTAGAGCATTTAAAAGGAGAGAGCACATTCACTCAACTGTGTGAAGAGTTCTCAATACTTGCAAAGTTCAGGGCTCGTATATGCATACAATATAGAGAGCTTATTTTTCTCTATTTACTCTCTTCAGGATTTGCACCTGGCTATTGCAACAGCCACTCCTGGAGGGATGAATTGTTATTCTATATAGAAATGTTTAGCTAGCTAAGAGTCAGAAAAAAACCTGAGTAATTGTTCCGAATGTTCAAAACACAGTCCACCTAGTGAAAAGGCTGCATCATGTCTCCCACAAAAGGAAACACCACCTAGTAGCATAAATTGCTTGTTTGCTGCAGAAAAATAAAATTCAAACTGGTGTAATACAAAGACTAGTCCTGAACACATCACCTCTTCACCTGCTGCCAGCTATCAGTGTTGTAAATTGGCTTAAGCAACCACATCTTCTTCTCTCACATAGACCTCCTCTCGTCTGTGTTTCATCTGTAGACGCATTTATTAAAGCTAGGTGAAAACACACCTTTTCGGTGCCTCCCACTGGAGGAAAAGCTCATTAACAACATTTTGACAATAACAGTTTGCACAGACTACCTTTTCCAGGCACGGAGGAAGGCTGACAAAAGGCTCAGGCAAACCATTATCCTGGGGTAACAACTGGCTAGAGACCAAGCTGAACTCGGCCACCAAGCTGCAAATCAGTACAAGCAAGCTCCAAGTAGTCTGTCCTAGTTTGGCAGTTAAAAACTGCACATGGACAGTTAGGAGATTCCAGTATAGGCTTCCTATGCTGCAACTACTTGCCAGAAGATCTCATTCTTCTGTAGTCCACCCTCAAAGGACAGCTGGAAGGAGGCCTGACCATCTGGAGAAATCATTCATGATGTTATGTGACATCAAAAAGCAAAGAAAACAGCCTGGCAAAATAGTAGCCTGCTATCATGCTAATTCCCATTTGTTTTCTCTTTTGGCTCTCATGGAGCTACATATGAGCCTCTGAAAACTCAGGCATAAAGCTTCAAGTTTGGCTCCTCCAGAAAGGCCATCCCGAGCTACAGGTGGCCAGCTGGGGATTCTCAGCCACCTGGCTTCATTGCTTGATTTACTTCAAGGACAAGCCCATCTGCTGGCTTCAGTGGCCAGCCTTCTCCTGACACGACCACCTCATCTCTAGCACACAGAAGACACGCACCTGGGCTGGCAGCGCATTTGTAAATCTTCAGACAGTGTGCTACCACACAGCTCTGTCATACGGCAGGAGGCATGTAACTGACATGTGTGGATATGGTGCAAAGCAGCAATTAAATTTCTTGGATCTCCGAATACTGTGTATATATGAGGCTGAGATTTTGGGCAGTCCAAGTAGCTTAATTGCATATCTTTGACAATAATAACTATCCACAGCCATTATTAACAGCCTTGGCCTCTCCCGCAGACTGACAAGCTCCACATGGGAAAACACCTGCAATGCTCCTAGTGCTCACTTCCAGCTTCCCATTCCTACTTCTGCTACCATTTTTCTTTTCTCCCAGCTATCATCACTCTATGCAACACAAAATAGGAGACTAATACATCACAAGCCTAAGTGCATTGTGGTCCAGACTGAAAGGTGTTGCTAGAAGCTTAAACAGCATGTTTGTAAGCAATTTAAATATGGAAAGGCACAAACTAACATTACTAAAAAGTAATCCACTACTTTAAGGCTTTTGCAAGGTTTCCATGGAATTGTAGTATCATCTCAGATAAGGGTCTTACCATGGAGATGGCAGAATTCAAACCAGCTTATGCTAAAAGATTGGTTTTCAAAGAAAACATTCTGTTCATTATGTACTTGTCCTGGTTTGGCCTAAACCAGGCCGATTTTCCTTTCAGTGATTTTTACTTTCAGCTAAGTCTCCTCTAAATAACTGCACTTTCTGAAACTAACTGCATGTTTTTGCAGACAGTGTCTGCTTCCAGGACTGATAACGCTCGAAGTTTGTAGTTATCGCTGAGGCACCGGTAGGGATGTTGTGCAGTAAGGCTCTTGCTGTACTTTTTTCTTAGAGAAACCAAGGTCACCGCTGAATTCCTCACTGCTTACAAGTGAAAAGCCGAAGGGGGGGGTCGCAGCTGCAGGGGGGAGCAGACAGGGCAGGTGACCCAAAATTGACCAACGAGGGTATTCCATCCCATACACGTCATTCTCGGTATAAAGCGGGGGGATCACGAGGGTCTCGCCCCTCTTGCTCGCTCTTGCTCTTTCTGCTATGACCGGTGTCCAAGGAGGACTCTGTCTGTTTTCCTGCTGCCCCCGATCCTGATCTGTGCATCCCTGAATCCAGCTCTCGACCGTCGCTAGGCCCAGCCTGGGCCTTCCCGGAGCCTGCCCTGCAGTGCCGGTGGTGACGTTGCCGACATCGGGGGAGCTTGATCTTGGTTTTGTATATATATTTGTATATATTTGATTATTCCAATATTATTATTATACTCTTTTTCATTATTATAGGTTTATTAAAACTGTTTTAACTTTCCAACCCGTAAGTCTCTCTCCCTTTTCCCTTTCCCTTTCCCTTCGGGTGGGGGGGGGGAGGGTTAACAGAGAGCGTCTGCTGCAGGTTTAATCGCCAGCCCAGCTTTAAACCGTTGACAGTACTTCAAGTGAATTGCAGACATGTCCCTCCCTGTTCACAGGTAAGCATACAATTACATTTCTGTTAACAGGCAGCTGAACCTGTTAATACTTCGGAGTGCTGCCATGAAACAGAAAAATAATTATATCCAGAGACGCAGTGACCGAAGTTTTCAGGTCCCTTGTCATTTTCCTTGTTTCCTTTTTTATTATCCCAGCCTCATTCTTTGAAGTTCATGTATCCTCTATTGCTTGTGAACCTTTTGAAGGGATCCTTCTGTTCTACAAACAGTTTATCTTCATGCAGACAAAGCAACAGACCACCTTCAACAGAGTATGTATGCTTATTCTTCTGAACATATCAGTAATTATTTTGCTATTTTAATATAGAGATAGATTAAAATAAAATCATTAGGTTTGGACTTTGAATCTGCATCACAGCTCCACTGTTCTCAAGAGTGGGCTAAATCCAGACACGGATACAAACATCCAAATAATCTTACATTTGGGTCTGAAGTTCACTATTTCAATTTCAGGTGTGTTTTGATTTGGAGCTTTGATGTACTTCAAAATAAAACTGAACTGCCAGCTGAAAAATACTCTAAAACAAACCAGAAGACTAAACAATCCCCTGAATAAACTTCATGAGTGAATCCTAATTGTATTTTTAGGAACTGCTCCGCTGCTTGCAGCCATGCCCTCCAGCGTACCACAACCAAGTATGATCACAAGGATTTTTTCCCCCCATAATCTGACATAAGAATGAGCTACAAAACAGGCAAAGAATTCAAATTTGTATTTCCAAATCAGTTATGTTTCCTGCCAGGTCCTACCAAATCAAAATAAAGCTGACAGAGTAGAGCAGTGGTAAACAGAAAAGACACTCAGCACTTGAATGAAAAATGCAAAAGAGCTTAGAAAGAAAAAGGAAGGAACAGTAAGGCATCAATCTCTTGCCTTTCCCCAGGGCTTCTTTGCATTTCCCTATTTTATTGACACTATAATCTCTTTCTGTATTCTTAAAGCTCAGCTGTGGTGTGAGGCAGGTTCAGCAGTAATGTCAACCCAGTGAACTAAACGAAGCAGTTCTAGCAGGATTGGCCTAGGGCCACTGATTTCAATGGGAGCTGCTGGATGCTCAGCATGACTGACAGTCAGGCTCTTTGTGGATCAAAAATCAGAGTAATTTTGTTCCATCTGGTATTTTTCACGATCCCCACTGTGCCCAATACTGCAGTCACAACACCTCACTTTTTAAAAATCACCCCTCAGCTAAAGGCATAAAGATTTAACAAGCACTTGAACAAGTAAAATAGTAGCAACAACCACATTCTTGCATGTTACAGTTCTTTGGTAATTGGATAGACACTCCTTAAACAAACCTTTTTTTCCAGGGAGTGAATATTCCAACTGCTCTTTGAGATACTTCATCAGCGTACGCTGGAGGTCAAACAAGTTAATCTCTGAAGATGGTCTAAAGAAAGTAGAAAATAGCAGAGGTAGTAAAGAAGGCAAAAAATACGGCTTGACAGATGGAAAAACTGAAGAGTGATAGAAACTGCAGGAAACACAGAGGAAAGAAGCTAAGCTGAAGGAAACAAAGTTTTAGACTAGAAACATAAGAACTGCCGGACTTCACAGCAGGATACAGCCCAGCATCCTGTCTCCACAGTGCTGAATGGCAGATGGAAGAGTAAGAGAATGGAAGAAGCGTATAGTGCTTTTTCCCTGACAAACTGTTTAAGCTTTCGGAGATACACAGGGTAATAATTTCTGGAACCAGAGATGGTAACATTGGTGTTTAACAGCTTTTGGTGGAGTTTACTTCTGTGAACGAGTCTAGTCTGAATCCAGGTAAACTTCTGACATCAAGAACACCCTCTGGCTGTAAGGCTCACGGTGTACCTATATTGTTTGAAGAGGTACCTCTTAATTTCTTTCAGATTTTCCACCTATTTCTTGAACTATGAGAAATGGTAAATGATGCTTTCCTAGTCACATTCTCTACTCCATGCATGATTTTTATACTTTTCTATCCCATCCCCACTCAGTTGTCTTTTTCTAAGCTAAAACCCTCATGTAATGCTCAATAAAACTTCATGTCAGGCTCAACATGGAAGGTAGTCCATATCTTTTACTACTCTATCTGCCTTTCTCTTTATCTTTTCTAGCTCTACTATTTTTCTTTGGAAGTGTAATCGTGTCAATGACATGGTGGTAGAGGTAAAGGAACCTGGATTTATTTCTGCAAATTCCTTTGAATGCTTTTGAAAGCAACTCCTCGAAAGCAAATGGTAAAAGATTTAGCAAATCTCTTTGCTTTTATATTTCTAGTAGTGTTTTCAGAAGCATGATGACCTCCTCCCCATACCACATACAAACTGAGAGAGCCTAGTATAAGCATCAGGCCCAAGAATGTATAAACAAAAGCATGGATGTTAACATAGAAATGATCTGATTGTGGGTTCTGTGTCTCATTGCATATGAGTATTGTACAATACAGTGAGCACTGTGGAGTGTTCATTGCACAAACACCGTACTGTTGTATGTGTGAAGCTAGCCTTTTTATTAGCTCTGAATTATTTGGGGCAAACAACAAACCCTGACAAGGTAAGCATGTAGTTTAAAAAAAGTGCAAATTGAAGATACTTCCAAGTTACAAGGAAAATACTGAAAATTCAGAAAAAGACAAAAATGGGAAGAGTCTAGAAAAAGAAAATGATCTCCAGATGGAGGACAGGGGAATGCCAAAAGTCTTGAAGAAGTTTTATTTTAATCCCAATTCCCTAAACATTGGATGTTGTTTATAACACAAAATTGCTTGTATTGTTTGTATGTTACTGCCTGATTTCTAAAGCGATGAAACAAGCTGTGGAAGCCACAGCAGGGTTCCCTTTTAAACATTAAATCAATGCAGTACATCTGTTGAAATCCTGGAGAGCCCAAGGCAGCAATGCCAAATTCCAGAGTCTGTACTCAGCAGGAGCCGTGTGGTAAACGTCTGCATTTGTGTTCAAAGTTTGGCTTATTAGCTGTCATCCTCTGAAAACTCTTTGGAGGCTCTTCAGTCAAAGTGCTGGAACTGAGAGTTCTCCCCTCCCACCTCCAGCAACATTTCTGATACAGTAGAGGCTGTAAAAAGCCTTGAACCATCCAGGGGAGGACAGTGAGGAGAACTCAGCTGAGCCCCGTGGTTACTTCAGGACTTGATGAAGGAATTGTCCCAAGATGGTGTTTTAATGTCTTTTCAGAGAACAGTTTTCCACCTTTTTCTCTGTGCTGAAAGATGGAAAGTTCTCTGAGCTGACCAAAATGTATTGACATAAAACTTTAGAGGAGTTAAGAAGTCATGAAAAGCTCCCAACACCCACGTACAGATATGTCTAATATTCAAAACAAAAAGAAGTTAAGAACGTATTTTACTAAACTCTCCAAATGCCTGAGGTCTATCCGTCCTCCCACTATTTACGCACACAGGAATCAATCAAGCTGGGAACAGAAAGCCTACCAAAATACCGTCAAAGCTCTGTGCCACACTATGTTCAGTGCCGTGTGACTCTGGGGCTGCTGCCGCAACTGCCCACCCAGACCTCTCCAGCAACACACTTAAGCATATTCATTTCATATGTCTGCTTAGGTGCAATTAAATCCGCAGATTTGGGCTTCATGGTAAAATACCCTGTCCCCTCCAAAGATTGTCTGGGGGAGCACATAAGGAGAAGGGTTAAAAGGACATTCCTGGTTTCGAAACCTGAGATGCTTCGGGTTTTCAGTGGGCGACATCCATTGACATGCTGCAACCTGCCTATCTACCTCAGTGTCTTTGTTTCTAAAATGGAAAGGATTCCTGCTTGCTCAGTGGGGGCATTGAAAGAATGTATCAGCTAGTCATTCCTCTGTTCCTGGAATTAAGAGTAAAAAACATGTCAGAAGGAGTTCTTGCTTAATGACTGTGATGAAGTGCTATTTTTTTCTGAGGCAGCGACAGTGAGAGTCAACAGCACAAAGCATGACATGCATACTCCTACATGCTGGACCCTCAGTTTAAAATGACTGTGTGGTCCACTGTATGGTTTGCCAGACATCTCATATTCATGAGTATGGTATTGCATATCCTTACTCTAATGTGAAATCCTAAATCTGACCTGAAATGTCAAACAGGACACATTCTTCTTTCGTTTTCATATCAACTGTCTGCTTTTCTGGATACTCAGTTTCCTGGCTTGCCAGGCACCTGGCAAAGTAGCCACTGCAAACACACGTATGCAGGGATAAAGTGCAGAGACAGACTGGTCAGATGATGTCTGTCTTGGACTTCCATCTCATCTGAACAGATCTGCACAGATGACCCATTCATGAGCGATTTGCCTGCCTACGACTGTAGAGGCACTGTACCCAGAGCTTCCAAAAACTTTAGTATTACAGAGAAAAATCTGGCTCAGGGTTAAATCTAACTTAATATTTGCTTTTGGAACATGGTTGTGCCACTCAAGACTTTTACTGATTGAGTCCAGGTGTTACAGACAGAAGATTTCACTCCAAGAAGCAGTGGAATTGAAAATGACTTGGTGTGTGATGGGCAATTAGTTAAATACAAGCTGTGCCAGGGGGTGAAAAGAGTGAATTCAATCCCTGGACATTGAAATGGAGGAACCTTGCCTAGAAGTATCTTACTACTACATTTGGTATTACTACAGCAACTATATGGTACCTAGTTCCAGTGCTCAGAAGTGAAGAAAGATCAGCTGATATTCCAAAGAAAAGACAGGGGGGAGCTGTGAGAATAATTAAAAGGGCTGAGAAAAAAATGCTTTATTTTCTCATATGAAGATAACAAGAAATATGAAGAGATCCAATGATGAGAACAAAACTCTACAATGTTCGTGCTAGAAACATGTAACATTTTTTTTAAAAAGTATAAACCTTTGGAAAAGCATACCAAGATTTATGACGGATTTTACCTCATTAGAAATTTTAAATTCAAAATTTGTTGCATTTTCTAAAAGAGATGCTCTGGTTCAAATAAATTAAGATATTGAACTCTGATGATCTGCTTAAATGGGAAGCTGAAATATATGGTTAGAATTGTCTCTTCTGGTTTGATCTACGAACACAGCCTTTTCATCATTTGGGTTGGTTTTGAACCCTCCTTTCCTAATTCTTCTAAGTTTTCCAGATGTGAACAAAGTGAGTCTCCAAATTTCCAGCTGAAACCATTGAGATTTCGCTTAAAAAAAACACACACACCCCCAAAAAAACCCCACAGAAAACAAAAAACCCACAAACCGTTACTTTCTGCCAATATTCACCCCCTAAGGAAGAAAATTACATTTCAAAATAGCGCAGAGATTACTAGCGGTATCTCTGACAAAAAAATAACAGTACTCACTTCTGGAGAGGGTATCCTGTGATCCCCCCATCAGCCTCATTCAATAATTCAGCTAGCTAATCTCTTCCCTGATTTACTCAGGACTGCCCAGATGGACTGATCCCCTAGTTTGACTTCTCACTTGGACTGCAACTGCACAGAAGACTGTACCACAAGGAGAGCAGGTCTCTATCAGGGTGTCTGTATCTCAGGAGAAGGGGAAAAAAAGGTGATTTGCCCAGACAAACTGGAATGTCCTATCAGTCAAGCAGCAAATGCTGGCAGGAAAGAGAAAGATCTGGTAAGAAGCTGAATGGCTGTGAAGTGGCTGGTGGGAGGGCGGAGCAGAAGCTGCTTGTGCAAAGATGCCTCCTCACTCTGAAGCCCCTCCACCCACACATTGAAGGCAGCTACAAGATAGAGCTCCAAACTCCAGAGCAGGTTTACTGCCTGCTGCTGCTGCTCTCACTACCTACCCTTCACTTCTGAAGGGTCCTGATGATGCTGAAACCTGGACAGCCCCTTCAGCATCTTTTGCTGGCTGGATAGTTTTGAATGAAGGGCTAAAAGAATCATGTCCCTCATGGCTCTTCATACCTACATATGGGAAACTGCAGAAGGAACATTGGAAATTCCTCCTCTTCTAGCAGGCTCTCAGCCTCAGCCCTGCTCTGGATGTTACGGGGATGCCGAGTGCTGCCCCTCAGGAGGACATGGCTAGAGCACAACTGCCACTGCTGTGTTTGACTCCTTTCTGGTGGGAAGAGCCATGCTCCAGCCACTGCTGGGTTTTGTAACAAGATTTACATGAAGACCAGTTAAACGCTGCTCACAGCTGTCCTGAAGGTTTAAATGACATAAAACCATCTTACTGTCAAACATTTACTTAGCATATTGGCACTGCATGGCAGGTGAGGGGGGAGGCTGTCCTATTTATTTCAGTCTTGACACTGAGTTACCTCTGGCCTCGCACAGTACAAGTGATAACCATAATACAGCAGCCAGCTGCTCCCATTTTAGACACTCAAATGCTTCCTCACATACAGGAAGCGTCATGCAAAAATATCACTGCATTACTAGGCTTGAAATTGGGATTTTCAAAGGGTCTTTAGCCAGAGCTGGTTAAGAATGTTTTATTTTAAGGCAAATGTTGGCACCGCGAAAAAAGTTAGCTTGTTTGACCTTGGTGGGAAAAAAAAAAGAATTCTGAAATATTCCAGTTAGGAAACATTTCCATCGCATCTCATAGCAATGGTGCTCCCACTCTCTTCCCTAACCTGTACTACCCAGGTGCCTCCTCACAATGTACAGAAGCAGTTGTGTCACAGGCACCCCTAGCTATGATGTACTGCTGTTGATGTCACCTTACAGAGAAAGCAGGAAACAGGAATCCCCAACTCCAGCTCAGATTGGGTACGGTGTCAGAACAAATGCATAGGAAATATTTTTTCCTTTAGGATAGTTAGCTCTTCTATGACAAAACTGAATTTTTTTTTTGAAGGAAGGAGAAGTTACTGTTATGCAAGTCTAATTTGGCAATGCCAAATTTCCACTTAAACAAAAACAGAAAAGGGAATTCTACATTGATGTGCAGTGGTATCAATTCAGCCACAGTGAAACTGCATCTGCCTTAAAACACAACCTGAGCCATTCACTTGCATGGAATTACGATTGCCCGCATGAAGGCAGAACTTGGTTCTCAAGTTAACATTTCACTGCATTAAGATTTTTTAATGTAAAATAAAGCTTAATCTAATTCTACTTTCCATAGTATAATTTACTCAGTGTGATCAAATACATGTTGCATAATAAAAATACACACACGTACACTGCATAGCATTATCCAGTTCTTAGTATCCTGCTACGCTCTGTATGCTGGTATTCGTACCTGGTGTGATGTCTGTATTTAAGGGGAGCCCGTGAACAAGAACTGCAGAGACCAGACCCCCAGCTGGCACCTGGCGGCCGCACCCCCAGTCAGACGTCCTCCTCCTCCTGGTCCCAATGCCACTTGCTGCTATCTAAACTGAAACCAAAGCTGTGACTGCTTCAGAAGGGGAAGCTCTGCCTCTGCACAGCCTAACGCGGGGAACTGAGGAGATGCTGCACGTGTGTATTTCTTACAGGTGTATTTGCCCAAATCCCCCGCCCCGCAAAACCGCCCTTGTCGCCTGCTTCGGAAACGCCGCCTGTCCAGGACAGCCCGCGGCGGGGCGGGTCCGGCCGGCGCTGCCGCCCCGCGGCACCGAGCCCTGAGGCACCGAGCCCTGAGGCGAGCGGCACGCGCGTGCCCCCAGCCCAGCTGCTCCCCAACGTCCCGCAGGGGGCGGCAGAGACCGGAGAGCGGCGGCGCCGTCAGCCCGTCGCTGGGCGCGGGGCCGCCGCGGCCTGCAGGGCCCCGCAGCCGGCGAGGGGGTGCTGCCTGCGCACCGCCCCCGCCCCCGCCCGGGGCACAGCTCAGGCTGGCAGGCTCGGGGAGAGGCCTGTCCCACCCAAGTGACTCGCAAGTGCGTTTTACGGCGCTCCAGCCCCTGCGGGCGTCAGCGAAGCGGCAGGTGGTGACAGAGTCCTGTCGTGCCGCGTGGAAACGAGCGGGTTCCCGACGGCGGGGGGTACAGACCGACACGGAGCACAGGTGTGACTCCAGCAGCCTGCACGCAGCGGCGGAGCCAGGGCACTACAGCTTTCCCGCTCTGCAGGCGACCCCGAGGGCGGACAGCATCAGCTGGTGACCGTGCGGCCACTGGGCAAGTGGCTGCGGGCTGGAGACACGAAGCGCGGCCGGGGATGTGAGCGGAGAGCCGCGGTGCTGCGTGCGCCCAGCCATCTACAGCAGGCCCTGCTGAGGAGACCAACAGCATCAGGAGGACGTTGAGGTAAAGCTTTGCACGGCACCACGTACCACATCTCCTGAGAAGGCAGTGCCCGTACACCTCTGCAAGGAATATATTTCACCAAGTTTGCAAAACTCCTTCTGAGCAGAAACTCAGAAGTACCTGTTGGCTGGAGAACAGCAGCAACCAGAGCTGGTGCCTACTGCCACGGGGAGGAGACATGCTGATGCCACCCACACTGGTGTGCTGCTAGGAGCTTGCCCGAGGCCCGGCTGGGGGGCAACCAGAAAATTAGTGGGAGTAAGATACATCTGGAGTCATTCCAGTACAGTCAGTGATATACAATTCAAAACATTTAATATACTTTGAAACATAGACCTCAGAATTAATGTGTTAATTCCATAGTGGCAGAAGGATTATGGATCACTCAACCACCACCAGACTCCCAGTGACTGCACTGGGCTTTAGAGCAGGCTCGGCAAGAGCGCCACATCATCTGGAAGTCATGGAGTAACATTGCTCTCTCCGACACTGCGTGAACTTGTTTTGACACCCGAAATGGAACAGATCGCTGCCTATTTTTAACTCATAGTAAGCCAGAGAGAAAAAAAAAATCAATAAACCAGCAGGTGCATTGGTGCATTGCGGAAGCTGAGCAGAGTAAGGTGGGACAAAGGTGCCAACTCAAACGGAGTGGAAGGGAGGAAGGGGGAAATCCTTCCCCCCAATACCTGTTAGGAAGGAGATCCTATTAGTTCAATGTAGGCCTAAATCTTAGCCCAACCAGTGTGAGCAGCTATTCAAATCAGAAGGAGCTCTAATGGTGGAAAAGACTCACAGAAAAATTACTTCTACACAACAGAGGGTGGTAGTGGAGGTACTGATGGAATGTGAAATAAGAAAGTCAGCAGTGGGCTTTTCTTTCCAGGAGGGAGGACTGGTAAGTTACATTGCCACTAGAGAGATATATGGGCAAATCCAACTGGAGATGTCAAATAAGTCACGCAAAAGTAGTTAAACAACAGTGCATACATCCCACTCAGCAAAATATCACAGTCTGAATTCCCAGGGAGGAATGTTATTAGCAATATCCCTTTCTCTCCCAGTTTTTTTTCTTTTTCTTTGTGGACCCTTCACTTTTCTCTTATGATTACACCAAAATCACAGGAACAGCGTCACATTATGCTGAGCAGACAGCAAACTTCATTCCCTGCATGGCCGTCTCCTTCACACACAACTCTGTCACATTGCTCTTGATACGGCCAAATCTCTGACCTCAGCCTCTCCTCTTGTATCATGAGACAAGCCCAGAGCAGAGCACGCTGCTAAGTACAGACAGGTAAGGGAAGCAGAGGGAGCTTCTCAGAACAGAACAAGGCAGAATAGCAAACACACTCTGCCCCCCTTGATCACTGTTGTTCCCTGCTACTGTATCTCTAGAGGGGTTTCCACCAACTTAAGGGAATTAAAGAGGACTCAAACTTTACAGTGCTTTAAGATTGGCCACAGCACTGCAGATATATACTGTAGAGAACAAATGAGATCCTGCTAAGTACCAAATATCAGTAAAGTCTTAGCTAAAAGCTACGACTACCTAAAAAGCTCTCAGGCACTTGATCCCCAAAAATGCACTGAATGAGCACAGAAGACCAGGGCTTCAAGTACCAGGCTGGAGTTATTCGGTCTACAATAGATGTCAGCACAAGGCACTGACTCTTGAGACTTTGCAGAGCAGAGCAGCAGAGTCACCACAAAAAAGGTATTTTTGCTCAATTACTTCTGATGGGAAGTAACGATAAATGAAAACAAATAATGACATGTTTTATTCCAGTGGTCTGCTGGTGGGCCATACTTTTTATGGACACAAATAAGGCTGCTGTTCCATGACTGTCCGATCACATATCCTCTACTCTTCACCACTTCTGACTGCTGCTCCCTGTGCACTAACTTCCCACATTTTCTTACTTCTTACCTCATGCTACACACCAAGATCCTTGTGCTCCTCACTTCACCTAATATTCCAAGCCAGGAATCCTTTCCTCCCAAAACTCATAGTGCCCACATGACTCTCAGCCCATTTTGCTCTTTCCTCTACCAAATACCATGGCCTACTCATGCCCTTCATTCCCACCTAGAAATGCAGGTCCTAGTGTTGTCTTGGACACTGCAGACCATGGAAGCTGCGAACTGCTGCTTCACATGGGAACAAATTAGTACATGTCAGCTGGTCTTCAGTAATAGGAAGTGGCTAACCTTTCTGTGAAGCGATATAACCTTGGGTTTGCCACAACACCACATGAAGAGACACTATTCCACAGCTGGTTTTAAAATTTGTCATAGCTGCAATTTTGTCAATTTTCAGTAGATAGAAAATGTTGAAGAAATCCCATTTCTTAGCAAAAATGAAATTGTAAGAAGCAACATCATACATGCATACTTATGATACACTTTTCACCTTGACTACAGCCTATCAAAACTGTCTGTGGGACTTAATCACTTCAGCATTCTCCAACCCACTGGGAAATGGAAGCGTTCACCAGCCCAAACACATGGTTACAAGATCAGCTCTTTGACAAGAAAATGCTGCAATAGTGGGCAGGTTCTCTTAAAGAATTCTCTCTTCAAGTGGTGGGGATCTTCTCTCCCAAGGAGTGAAACATTGGTGAGGGGGAAATGATTGAGGAGGTTCCTGGGTTTGAGATTTGCTTCTTGCCTCCACTGTGTCCCTCAGTCTATGGAGACAGTCACTAAATCTACATCAACTTTCCAGTTCCTGTAGTCTGTAAATCAGCCAGAACTCCCCTTGACCTTGGTGGGAGGTTTGCATGATTAAAGCCAGCAGAAGAGAGACAGGAATGAAAAATCACATACAAGAGCCTTTCTTTTCTTTTTCTTTCTTTCTCTCTTTTTTTAAGAAAAAAAGTATTTCTAGCAATGAGAAATCTTTTCTGCTCCTAAGGGCAAACTTTGAAAGTGAAATAACTGTTACACGCGTATATCCTATTATTTGTCAACAGGTTTCACACAAGTAACTTGAAAACATTTCCTTTAATATAGGAACACAGGAGATAGATTAAAAGCATGCAAGTCCCCTGCTGAATGCCAGAGGCTCTGGAACACTGAACTCAGCACTTTGTAAAATTATCTCCCTTCAAAAGAATTTTCTACTGTACTGGTTGAAAAGGAAAAGAGAGGCAGGAGCCAAATAATGCTAGAGAGAATTCAAGTCAATTCCATTACACATCCATATTCAACCTGCAACCTGCTCACACCACCCTCCACTCATCAAACAAACTAAGGTTTCAAGCACAGCCAGCCACACCTGGCTGTGGGCTGGACAATGGCAGTGCATCAGCTATGGAAGATGCTCGAGTGCTGTGGAAATAGGCCACTAAAGGGCAATAGTCCCCAAAAGAATAGTTGTGGGAGTCACTGCCTCATCATTAGTTGGCCCACACCAGCTTGTCATGGCCAGTAGTGGTGCAGCGAGGGCAGCAGTAGGGAAGGTGATGGCATCTCTGGCTTCAGAGCACAAACCTGACCCTCTGTGCCCTGGGCTGAGGCTGAGGCTGCCAACACCCCCCAACTAAGGCAAGTCAGCCACTGAAAAGTTGGCTTTCAAAGGCACAAGTGAAACTTAGAAGTCCAGAGCCAGTAAATTTTCAGACTTGCCTGGTCTATTTCTGCATCCTCATTCTCTCTCTGTATAACAGAAGTGTAGTTGCTCTCTTCCCCCAGCACACCTTTAACTAGTCTCAGTCCTAAAGGGTATATATCTCTGTGTGCCTATACAGTAACCAGCCTAAAAGGAGCCTGGCCCTGGCTGTGACCTCTCTAGAGCTCTATTTACCCAAATGCCTCCAACCCACCATTTGGAAACCACAATTAGCCTGATGAAAAAAGAAAACTATATATAACAAAGTTTGGGGAAATTACTCCACAAATTCTGCACTCAGGTTTCATTTCAGTCCCTGGATTAAAAGGTTTCATACAAATCCACTCTCACTAAAGATGGTGAGAGCTTGGTAGATATCTAGACATTTCTATCACAGAGATCATTGTGTTACACCAGGGCACCAAGCTGCAGGTAGGCTCCACTTCTCAGGATTTAGTCTGGTGTATTTTAAGAACCTCACTGGCAAACACCCCAATATAGGATTTCAGCTTCCTTTCAACTTTTAGCCAAAAGGCTTCATATCACTTACTTGGGCTGCAGTATGAGTAAGCATGTATTCTAATAAGGGAAAGATGAGACCTGAACTTCTCCTAGGCTATGAAGATTGGAGGATTGTGCCATATAGCTCTGAGCATCTCCAGCTTCCCTTGAAGCCTGTGGCAGCAACCCAAGATCTCTCTGGATCAAGCCTTCACTCATTCAGAAGGTAGTTCTCCTGGGATTTTCAAGAAGGTCTATTTTTCACTCCTGACAGTGCTTCTAACGCTACTAATGTTAGGGTTTCAGCCAAATATGTGAGGCTTCCCTTCCTGTCCTGTTTTTCTCCTTTTTTTTAAAAAAAACCCACCACAGTGATGTGTTCAGTTTTCCTTTTTGTTTTTGTTTTTAGTTGATTGTTTTGCTTTGTTATTTTCCTATGGCACTTTTCACAGTCCAGAGTAGGAGTGGTTCAGTGGAGATAGATCATGCACAGCAACGGCCAAGAAGCATGTTAGGAGACTGGATACCCAAACCACAGAGCTATAAGCAGTAAGCAACTCGGCAACTCTGCGAGTAGTACATTGAATACTGACAAGTTCCTTAGGAAAAACAGACTTCAAGCTGGCAAGTGTGCTAAAACTTTAGGATGGAGAAAAATCACTTAACTTTTCATGCTCAAAGGTTGTCTTTCTTTCCTCGTATGTATTAAGAAATATTGCCAAAACCAATGACTGATGCTGGTACAAGCAGGACAGAAATGAAATGGAGGAATAAAAGACTGAAAAATAGGGGATTTGTCATAACAATGTGGGATTTAAAATCTGCAGTTAGGATTTTTTTCAGTTCAAACAGTATCAGTTTATACAGTGCCTTCTACTTAAAAACAAGTAGCTGACAAAGTTTTAGAGTTAAAAGTGCATTTTGTCATGATAAATGAAATCTAGGTAAGTTTCCTTACTAAAAAAAGTACACAGGATTCAAAGGTTGCCATGAATTACAACAACAAGGAACTGTAGGTAATACAGCTTCAAAAAGGTGTCTGGACCAAATCTTGAGCTGACATAAGTCATCACAGCATTAAGAAGTCAATTGACTTTAAGCTACTACAAATCTGATTTATGATTAATGTTCTTAGTAGAAGTAACAGACTCATTTGTTTTCTGCATATAAAAACCACCCAAATTAACTTTATTTATTATTTTGTGCACTAATTAGTGACACGTAAGTCTCAAGCCCTCACTAGATGTAAAATATATATGCTCCATTACAACAGCAGCCTTTTCAGTTGGTAAATACTAAATAATTAAAAAATTATGACTCTTCAGTCATCAATAGCCAGTCAACAGGAAACACTTGTGGCTGTAAATGTGGCCTGCTGGTGTTACTTTTCCCACTGAATGGTCAGCTTTTGACAACTGACTTTACAAGCACACAGTAGAAATGCATGCAAGGCATCCAGAGTAATCAGCTGCCAGCAAAACCTACACCCACCCCAGAAGCCCCATGAGACTCCCTGAGAATTGTTTATAAAGTAAAGGATAAAACTGGAGGCTTTTTACAATAACAAGAGAATTACAATGCAGCAGCCCACTGCAGCACAAGGAGCTGCTGATGGATGGAGTATCATTCTTTCCTGAGTGACAAGTAAATGAGGCAGATACAATCTCACTTTTAATACAGTTGTCAATTTGTAAGCTAACCTGAAAAATCTCTTGTGCGAAAAGCACAGCTTTACACAAAAGGGCAAGCACATTAAGAATCAGTCTTTTCACTTGTTGCATGTAATACCGGCATGGTTTTGGGAGGATTTAGGCCTTCTAAAAAGTTGGTTGCCACTACACGGATGCAGGCTCTAGATACGGTCCCCATTTCTGCCAGGATCATTCACTATATTTTTACAGTGCTGTGTCAGTTCTTGTTTTTATCAATGTTGCTGTCACTTCCTTTAAAACAAAACTCTAGAAACTGCCAGATCTGACTTATTTTCTTGACATCCCCTGAATTTTTCTTTCTTATTTTCCTTGCACTGCACTTGCTGTCATCTCCTCATTGCTTTCATTACGATTCAATACTTACGGCTTATCTAGGGATCATGTTATCTTATTAAGCTGAGGAAAAGGATAAAGCAAAACCACATTTTTTCTTGTGGCAATGTATCAAGTGCTAAACAATTCAGGTGTCTCCTACAATGTCATTTTTCAGGCCTGTGCTTGGCCATCCTGAGGGAAACTGAGCATTTCCTTAGATCACGCCATCTTCCTGGGACTCTCCTTCAGGAAAGCCATGCTTCAAAGCATAACACATCCTATTTCCCTGCTGCATGCACCCAGCTCCAGGGCTTTTTCCACATTACCTTAACTTAGGTTTCTGTCTCACATTGCATAGTACACTCAAATTTTTCCACCAGCTTAAGTTGCATCTTAGTTTATTTTCTGTCCATGGAACCCATCCAAGACATAACTGCTCAAGGGAAAGAACAGCATCATTGAAACCATCTTTCTTTCTAAAGAGGCCTCTGGACCTCATACAGCTGTCACTGTTAATGTCAGAATGGGGTCAGGGGCCACATGAATATACACAGACTATATCCAGCTTCGTATCTCTTTAAGTCCTTTAGTATTATCTTCTGTTGCAATCATTTGTAAAGCATCCTTAATTATTCATCTATGAATTTTATTTACTCACTTCAGCTACTCACAGAGGCTTGGTTCGAGTTAGGCTAGTATTATGATGATCTATCTAGAACAGAGAAGAAAAATGTTTAGAAATGGGTCAAGGATGCAAACGTCTTGAGGTAATATTACAAAAGTTCAGAAGTAAGGGTTTGGGAATATCTTCTGCAAAGACTTAGAAAGATCACAACTGGACAGAATGAGGCTGGAAAATGTAATAATCTCACAAACAGTCTTAATTCAGGAAGGATTTCGTTATACTTGAAAAGTAAATTATACTTCTTGCATATGGATTCATAGCTACATATTTAAACCCTTATCTGAATATGTCTGTGCTATAAAAGCTGAAATTAACTATTGACCCTACAAACAGGCCAGGAAAAACAGATTGCCCATTAAGTACCTTTATAAGATAGACTTCAAAATCAAATAATGTCATCATAATGCTGGAAATACTGAAAGTTCTGTTCATTCCAACACTGAGAATTCCTTGGTCCTCATACTAAGCGGTCAAAACATCTTACTGCAATAATTCAGCCTGATTTTATCATCTCTCACTTCACAGTGGTTTCTGGCACTTTTAAAAAGCTCCCTGCAATGTATTTCACTGAAGAAAAGGGTGTCACTAAATCTAAACACAAAAGAGACCTACACACAATATATAGGCAACACCTATGTTTGCACACAAAACTTTTGGTTCTTACAAATTTCTGAGTATGTTTGTAGGCTGGTAGAACGAGAATACGCACTTCATAGTCACAGACAGGAACACACGTCACTAACTGTTCTCCAGCTCAAATAATATATAATTAAATTCAAACCCTCTCTTTGTACCTGCAAGAATCGCCTTACAGAAATGTAGTGCATACAGTATACCTGTGAGCACATGCGAGTTGGACATGCTTGCCAAAACGCAATGCCAAGGTTGATCTGGGGCCTCTTTCTTCGTGGCAGTTATGTTGAGGAACTATATTACTCACCTTGCCAGCATGAAAACAGATGTTTCCTTCATGCCTAACTAACATTTCCAACTATCAGCACTCTAGGCCCAGCTCCTAGTGAAACCTGTCAAGAGTTTTGTCATCGATCCCAGCAGACAGAGAGCAGCTCCTCTACCTGGCCTGTACAGAAAAAAAACAACAGGAGAACTTTTCACTAATCACCACCCCCATTAAGGCCAGAAAGCTCAAGTCCCTTCCCTTCTTCTGACCCGCAGAAGAAGTCATCTGAGTGGCTATATGGGAAACTCTGTATCATCTGTGTTAGTGAAGCCACAGTGCTTACTCAGAAAGAAGAGAAGGTATATTCTAATGGATATTAACAAGTTAGTAGGGAAAAAAAATCAGCAAGAATATTTTGGCCCTAAAGCACTTAAAAGCCTTCCTGATAAATCTCAAGAAGATAATGAATTACTTAGTACATGTTTTGAGCTTAATGGTCAAAACTGAAGGAACAGTTATCGTGAGAGCCTCAGACATTTTCTCAAGGGGTAAGAGAACTGTTAAATGTAGAAGCAAAGAAGCTACAAGTGCTAAATAACTAAAGTTGTCATATTTGCACTGAGGATGTCTGCTGAGGAAAGGAATCTCACTGTACCTAATTCTTGATTCCTTTTTTGATCAATAAAGACTGACTATTCAAGCTAAGACTAAGCTATTAGAGTAGTACTAAACTATTTTCAAATACATTTAACATTTTTTGGAGAAGGAAGGTTATAGCCATCGTTTGAGTCTGATCTTTCTCGTATTTCCCCCCAAAGCATACTAGTGCATCTCCACTGACTTACTCAGAAGCAAAGCTTTGAATATCTATTATGCACATTATAAGGAAAAGTTTTCTGCTCTGTACAATTATTTTTGTTGTTCTTCATTTCTGCTAAATAGCATTCAGTAAGAAAAGAAAATCTGAAACATAAGGTGTAAAGGGAGAGGGATTCTCTTCTATCCTAAGAGTCATAGGCACATAACAAACAAACAAAACCAAGTTGTTAAAGACTGTTCAAAGATGAGAAGTTGGAAATCAGTATTCTTAGTACTGATCTTTGCTGTGCCCCTAACCTGCTGCATGACATTGGTTAAGCCTTCAAGGCAGGGATAGTCTCTTCCCATGCATTTACATTACATCTAGCATATCAAGACTTCCAGGCTCTACTGTAATATAAATATACGTCATCATAATTTTCTTTAATGGTAGTCTATAGACGTACCTGCATTTTCAAAGCACTGCAGAGGGATTTACCCATGCAGCCCCCACTGATTTCACTGGAAGACAGTTTCCTCCTGACATACCCATTTGTAGTTTGGGTGTGTGCACATTAAAAAAGAAGCTACTGGAGAAAGTAGTCAAAGCAGTATAACCCAGCATCAGCGGCTTTATTATTTAAACAGACCACACCAGAGCCTTCCCAAATGGATCACACAAGCATGTGTGTATCACCACTGATGTGAAGCAAAGAATTACTCCAGAGTGTGTATGTCAATTGTACTGGTTGCATCTGGGGCATTCAGAAGCAAGACAGTACATATCAGATGCAAGAAACTGAAGGAAGTGGATCGAGAGTTCACAGAGCTTATAGCTTACAGAAGCAGATCAAGAGTTCATTACTCCTCTTACAAGTCACCTTTATCAAAAGTGCCAGGTCTTTTAGTTGCTTCAACAGAAAACCTGCAAGTAAGAAGTTTTCTCTCATGTCGAAAGCTGTTCAGATACAAACTGAACAACTTTCTTTCAAATGAAAGTCTAAGTCTACAAACTCTTTTGACTAAAGTCTGAATGCTCCTGCTAATAGAGAGGCAGTATTTCAAGCACTTCATTCTATGCATGCTAACTAGGGATGATTTGGTTATTCACAACATGATTTGGTTATTCACAACATGATTTGGTTATTCAGCTTTATACTTTCAGGAAAAACTAGGTACAAAAGAAAAGAGCATCTATAAGAAAGTGACTGGCAAGCTCAAGTAGCCCCTTCCACTATTCATGTATCTGCAAAGGTAAGCAAGCATTGCAGAAGTCTGCAGTATTAACAGTCACATTATGTCCTAGGACTTCATCAATGTTTGTTGAGACAAAATGTCAGAAAGCAGCAAGCATAAGGGACCAACAGCTAAACCTCACAAAATAAGATTAACAGGAACATAGGCAGAGGAGCCGTGAAAGCACCATTGGTGTTCAGCATCACAACAAAGAGTAACTTCTCCAGACAGTGATGGCTCAATAGATTACCAGTTGCAGCCTGCCTTTACTCATCTCACTGAGACTGTATTCTTTTGAACTGTAACCTCAGGAAAAATAAGTAAATTGTCCTGAGAGTGATCTAAAAAGTAAAAGCAACTTCACTGTGGAAAAAAAGAAAAATACCCTGAATCCGAATCCCTACACTTTTTCCATTTAAATACTTTTGAAATAAATGAATTCTCTGTCTCAAATACAGTTTTCTAAGACTTCCTCCACTTTCCCACTGAATGAATTATGGAAGCAAGAAATTAATTTTTATTTATTTGTTTTAGATTCAAAGTATTCGAGATAAAGTCTTGCATCTTTTTATTTATTAAAAATATCAGGGCTACAATTTCATTCTGGTAGCTCGACAAAAAAAAAGAAGAATAAAAAAAGAAACAGCTACCTCACTATCCAACCCTATAATGGGAAATGCTGTTCTTATCACAAAAGACTTGGTAATTTACTTGCATACCTCAATGAAAAGGAAGGAAGAGAAAGAATTTCACGTGAAATGCCAGAATACAGCCCATTTCCCATCACGCAGCCTTGTAATTCTTCTGCAGCAGGTAAAAATAAACTAGTCTATACCTGGGCTTGGACTTTTCAATACAGCCTAAAATGTTAAGCTCATAAATCTCCTTTTGGATGTTAGGCAGCTGTTAAAAGTATCATCAACTTTGAATTTTTGCAATTAATAAAACAACTCAAAGAAATACATGCCACGCAGTGATGCTCTGGATAGCAGTCTGCCAAGGAAGTTTGCGCTTCAGAAGCAGAGCCGGCTGACAGCTGTGCATTGATACAGCAGTACAGAAACAGCCTCTGGATTACAGAAGATCATGTTCATTACATTTTAAGCTTTAAATTGTGCAATATGCTTATTTCAGAAATTATAGAAGACCCCATATATCACTGCTTTATGGGGAAGGGTGTGAAGAGAGGAGCTGTTCTGCCCTCCAATTTGATATTTTAATGACACGGCCTCTCTGCACGTCACTGTTGAGGCTTGCAGGTTTGCAGGCACAGTCAACTGAAGCAGGAGATTTGACTTCACCAGGCAGGAGGAGATGTCTGAAGGAGCCTGTATGCCACTGCCTCCTATTGCCTCACCAGAGATGCAGAATATGTTGTCTGCTGCGTTTGCACTTTCATTTTATCATCGTCTGTAGTTGTTGAACTAATGCATACTTCCTCATCTCCTTTTCTCATGGAATAATTAAATGAAGGAGAGAAGGAGAGGAAGGAGGCAGAGCACTAGGCAGTCAAGTTCAGTGACTAATGGCACCAGAGTGAAGGAACCTGATTTGCTTTGTGACACTGCTGCTGCTTTCCTATATAACCTTAGGCGAGGCACTTGACTCCTTTATGCCATAGCATTCTTATCTGTAAAATGAGATCATAACACTACCTTCCTCTGTAAGATGCTTTGAGATCCTTGGAGAAAAGGCAGAGGGTTGCCTGCCTTCAGTTGCATTTTGGGATTCAGCATGGCAGGGCCCAAACTTTGCTTCAGAGAGGTGCTTATGTGCTTAAGCTCTCAAACTTTTGAAGCTTTGGTGGCATTTCCCTGAGTCTGCAGACAGCCTGAAACAAAATTCCTGAGGGCTGAACTTGAGATCTAACAATGTACATTTCTAATACCAGCTTTTTAACCACAAATGATACACGTACTCATCTGATAGGCTTATCCTACCAAAGTCAAGTGTTTGTCTATTTAATCTTACTACGTCCAACCAAAATGCCAACATCTTCGTTCTCTCTCTGGCAATGCTGCCTTGGGGGCTCCACTGGGGAGGCAGAGCCAGTTTTCCACACACAGAGATGTGGTCAAGGAAAGATGGAATGATTACCTTCCAATTTCATCGCACAAAGCCAGGCTTGGATGCTGGCTAGATACAGGCAGTCAGACAAGTTGGAGCAGCTTGACCTGTGGGGAGCATAAGATGTCTCTTCACATCACACCCTGCTCTTCCTGTATTGTTCTTTGCCAGAACAAAGTAGGTACAGACATTCCCATAGGAAATACATGTAAAGTGAGATCAAAACTAAACGGGAAAGGCAAGGAACCACCAGTAAAGGAATCAGACAATTTCTCACTGCCTTGTTAACCTCTTTGCTGCACCCGATTCTGCAGAAGACAACAAGGAATGGTCTGTTTTTCTTTCCAAGTTTCTGCCAGCCTGATGAGAGCAACAAGGTTTTTCTTTTCCTACTCTCCTAGAGGTTTTTTTTCCTCTTGGGCCTTTCAGAGGCAAAGCTGAATTGTACAGTCCTGTTTCACATCCCATTCCTGTTCAACACCCTATCACTCTGGGGCAGCGTGAGCTGTCAGGTTCGTCCCAGAGTCCTTATGACACCCTTTGTCAAGGCCATTTTGTCCTCTTACAGGACTGCCACTGCTGGGTCCACCTTCCTCTGCCCTGGAGCGAACAATGCTTTTAGGCATAATCAACACACTGAACAAAAAGACTGTGCACCTCAGGAATGATCTTCCATCAGCAGACGCTTCCCTCTATACAAAAAAAGCATAGCGATGTAGCGCTTCTGACACATCATGAGAGCAAAGTGACCTCATCAGTGACAAACTTTACCATTGGACAGGGATAAGCAACTTTAATGTAAGGCGGCTGGGGTGAGGAAATTCAGCCTGTTACTTGCACCCCTATCTTGTGTGCCCTTATTGCAACATGCAGTGGCCACATCGGTTTGGAATCGTTTAACCTGCAACAATACAGGAAAGGGACGTTACCAGCAGGCACATGATCCGCGTGATGTTCAGCTCCAGGAATGCTGGCATTCGGTGGTCGCTTAGCCCACTTCCTCACAGGACAGGAGGCCGCACAGCAGAAACCACCATTGTAATTAGCTGCCTTACGCAGCCAGAGCAGAAGGCAGGCTTTCCTCCCCAGGACTACTCCTTCCACGTAAATACACGAGAAGCTAGAGCAGCAGCTGCCCACGCTGAGCCTCTGTACTTCAGGGAAAAAGAGGATGTTAGGCTGCAGAATTGTTAACTCACTATTTTGTGTGCTCCAGCTTTGCTGTTTCAAACAGTAGAATTACAGTAGCTACAATGCCGTAACTCTGTTCCGTTCCACTGAGTGGAACACAAACCTTATTTACACAAAAATCCTCCCCAAACGGCACACCGATTGTATTGGCTCTAAAAATCCCCCAGAAGGTACAGATCAGCCTTCAAGTTTTAGGAAGTTTACTTCCCTTATAATCCTTTCTAGCCACACAGAAAAGCACAGGTCTGTGAACCCCCACGATGGAATCGCGCCATGAAAATCAGTGCCACAACCCTGCTTTTTATTACCATTTTTTACACCTTTTCATTTTAACTCGTGCTCGGAGACCGATCCTGTTCCCATCAAAGCACACAGCAAGCTTCCATTAAAATCTGGCTCAGCTAGTATTTTAATAACACTTAGACATTCCCGTCCTTTGCATATTTCATCTGCGGAGCGCTTTACAAACATGAATTTCCTAATTACAGGCGGATGATTTACTAAAACTGGAAATTCCTCACTAGTTCTGGCTTTCACTTTGAAGCTCCGGGGACTCGCTCTTGTCCCTCGGCACTTTGGAAGATCCCTCGACGCCGCTCGTTCGCGGCAGAGCAGAGGGGAAGACGCACAGACGACAGCGACCTGCCTTGAAGTTTCCGCGCCGGCGGATTTCTGCGCGGAGTGCCGGGGCGGCGCTGCCCGCAGGGGCGTGAGCCGCGGGGGGCGCCCACGTGGGGAGAGAAGAAAACCCGGCGGCGGCGGCGCCGGCACCCGGCAGAGCGCGGGCGGCCGCCGCGCCGGGCTCCGCACCGGGCCCCTCCCGGCGGACCGCCGCGCCGCGCCGGGCAGGAAGGGGTGGAGCGGCCGGCGGAGCGCACGGGCGGGGAGCCGCGGGCGGGGAGGCATCCCGGCCATGCTGAAGCTGGGCGGGCGGGAGGCGCCGCGCCTCCTCTGAGCGCTCCCCATGGAGCGGCTGCCCGGCCAGTCCTGAGCCGGCGGCCCCGGCCGGCCGACCGCCCACCCGCAGCCGCCCCCGATGGAGCCCGAGGAGCGGAAGATCTCGGTGTGGATCTGCCAGGAGGAGAAGCTGATCTCCGGGCTCTCCCGGCGGACCACCTGCTCGGACGTGGTGCGGGTGCTGCTGGAGGACAGCCACCACCGGCGGCAGCGGCCGGCGCTGCCCGAGCCCGGCGGCGGGATGCTGTCGGGGCCGCCGCACTCCTACTGCATCGTGGAGAAGTGGCGCGGCTTCGAGCGGATCCTGCCCAACAAGACGAAGATCCTGCGGCTCTGGGTGGCGTGGGGGGACGAGCAGGAGAACGTGCGCTTCGTGCTGGTGCGCAGCGAGGCTTCGCTGCCCAACGCGGGGCCGCGCAGCGCCGAGGCGCGGGTGGTGCTCAGCAAGGAGCGCCCCGGCCACGGCCTGGGGGCGGCCCGCGCCAGCCTGGCGCTCACGCAGGAGCGGCAGCGGCGGGTGGTGAGGAAAGCCTTCCGCAAGCTGGCCAAGATCAACAAGAAGCGGCAGCAGCCGCTGGCCCGGGAAGCCTCGTCGGCGGAGAGGATGGAGACGCTGGTGCACCTGGTGCTCTCGCAGGACCACACCATCCGGCAGCAGATCCAGCGGCTCCGCGAGCTGGACCGGGAGATCGACAGGTACGAGGCCAAGATCCACCTGGACCGCATGAAGCGGCACGGCGTTAACTACGTGCAGGACACCTACCTGGTGGGGGCCGGCGGCGGGGAGCCGGAGCCGGGCGGGGCGGCCCAGCCCGCCGCCGGCCGCCCCGAGGAGGACTACGCCAGGAAGTGCGAGGAGGTGCTGCAGCTGCAGGAGCAGCGGGCGCAGCAGGAGGAGCTGCTGGAGCACCTGGCCGCCGAGATCCAGGAGGAGCTCAACGAGCGCTGGATGAAGCGGCGGCGGGAGGAGCTGGAGCTGGCGGCGGGGCCCGGCCTGGCCGACACAGACTGCGACACCACGGAGCTGAGCGGCGGCGGCGGCGAGGGCGAGCTGCACCTGGAGCACGAACGGGTGAAGACCCAGCTGAGCACCAGCCTCTACATCGGCCTCAAGCTGAGCACGGACCTGGAGGCCGTCAAAACCGACCTGGACTACACGCAGCGGGCGTGGGAGGACAAGGAGCGGGAGCTGCAGCGGCTCCTGGACACGCTGGGCACCCTGGACGTGGCGGAGGCGCCGGTGGAGCCGCGCGGGGCGGCGGGCGGGGGGCGGCCGGCGGCGGGGGGCAGCGCGGCCGGCTGGGTGGAGCAGGCGCGGGCGCTGCGCAAGGACCGCGCCGACAACGACGAGGACTCGGACACGGGGCTGAGCTCCATGCACAGCCAGGACTCGGACTCGGTGCCCGTCTGCGAGTCCCTCGTCTAGCGCCCGCCCGCCGGGACGGGCCCCGCAGCGCCAGGGACAGCGGGCGGGCTCGGGCCTGGCTCGCAGCGGAACCGGGCACGGTACCGGGCGGTGCGGTCGCTGCCCGGTGCCCCCATCGCCCGCCGGGCAGCGCGGCGCAAGCTGGGCGGGCGGAGCGAGGCTGCCAGGGCAGAGGGTGGTGCGGGGCTGTGAGGGGTAGGCGAGAACGCTCCCGGTGCAGGAGGCAGTCGCACGGAGGAAACACTTTAATTTTAGCTCTTGAGTTTAAACTTGTTCTGACTAGTCATCCGCGGGCAGCGTTTAGGCTGGCTCGCCGGTCCTTTTATTTAAGGAAGAGAAACCCACAGCGTGTTGGTGTTTCGTTCGCGTTTGGGATTGCTCGCTCCTTAAATCCTGCCGCCTGCTTCCCTCCGAAGGTTTTCTTGCCGGGCCTTGTAACCCTACGATTCCCCACGATATCCCCCCGTGCTGTAGCACAGGCTACTCCGCAACATCTCTTGGCGAGTAAAACGCCAGGACGCACGCTCCGTAGGGTACATCGATTATCTCCTTAACAGTTTCTCAGCATTGCAGAGTCCGATGGTGGGTTATACTGGCTGTCATTTACAAATACACCTGGCTCCTTTACAGGCAAAAAGTCACTGAGACTAAAGCTGCTCATCATTTAAACACTACGGAGGGAAAGTGTCTATACTACTGACACTGGGATCTCCCAGGGCACAAGCCTGTGGAAGATACTGCAGTTTCTTTTGGCAACAAAAAGGGGTAATAAATCACTTTTTTTTTTTTCAAAAAAAAAAAAGAACAAACTAGATCAAAATACAGGTTAACATGTATTAACTCTGCTCTGCGTAGTGCTTTTTCTTATGCATAGATAAGAGTGCTTTGTTTAAAGGCATACGAAGAAATCTATTAGTACCAATGTTCATTTGACAGTCATTGAAAGTAATTAGCAGTGCCTGTACGTACACAGCCTTCAACTACATTTTTTTCACTAGGCTAGCTGATACTTGGCTGAGCTTGGTTGTAGATAAACAAAGTACGGAATCAGCTTGAGCTACTGTTTTTAATATAGTTCATATCAGGCCAAGAGATACAACGATAAAAGCATGACTCAAGCCCTACCTGCACTACAGCTTAATCTTTTCAGTTAGTCCAATAAAAAAGAAAAACAAACCACGGCATCAGCTGTAACATGCATTTCACTTAACTGCCAAATCTTCCTCTGCAGTTTAACTCTTACCGAAAGTGTATGATCTGCTTTTACAATAAGAGACAATAAGGATTCTTGTATTCCAGAATAATTGCAGAAACAATTTAAGCAGTGAGAGACCAGAGAATGTTTAGTCAGGTCTGACTGACAGTGTGAACTTTTTAAAACTTCTGAGATTATTATTTATGTAAGGCTATTTATGAAAATTTTCATTTAACAATAAGAAAGTATAAAAAGGGGTACACTAATAGACCACTTCTTTATTTTCAATAAAAACCTCACAGCTTCCTCACCCAAAGACCAGGTTCTACTCTTTCGCAGTGTTCTTGATGGTAGGAATTCTACTGGACAACAGAAGAACAGACTCTGCAACCGGTCAGTTTGAAAACAATCAGAGAAATCCTGTCTGCGGATTTGTTGAGGCTGTACAATTCCCTATATGCTGTCATTCTTGATAAATACTATTCCACTGAATGGGTCTCAGTTATAACAAACTGTGGTTTATTTTAAACACTTATATATAATTGTTTTTCATATTTTAGTTAACCTTGGAAAATATTTAAGAACCTATTTTTAGAGCTAATAAAACTCTTACGACTAAATAAGTGTTCCAAATTGAGTGTCATTTAAAAAATACATATATCAAGTCTGGGATTTTGTTGCATTATCTTGTGGTGTCATTTACTCTCTGGCAAAGCAAGTAGAAAGATAGACCAAGTTAGACCTCTGCAGTCTGTCTCATGAGGGTGTTGTCCCCTCACTTTCTGATGGCACGAGGGGCTCCCTCGGGTATAAGTAACAAGAGTGTGTGTTGCTCAGATCAGTCACTGCAGGGGTAGCATAGTGGCATTTAGAAGTGGTGGCACATGTCCAGAGTGAGGAGTTTCAACCCCACTCTGCACTTAAAAATATTTATACGTAAGTAGAGCTGAAGAATAAGTTGAAGGGTAGGGGAGTCATATTGTTGTACTGCATTATATTAACCAGTGTGGATGTAATGGGTGGGTGATGCACGTATCTGTTGATAGCTTCTCCAATGACTGATGTAAGCAATAAACCTGAAATTGCTTTATGTAAGTTCTCCCATTAGCCACACCAAGCAAATAAAAAGCAAGCACATTATAGAAATAAGCTGCAACAGGCTGTACATCATTATGCTACTGATATAGGTGCCATGTATTTTGTGAAGCGTGAGGTAAAGGAAGCCAGGCAATTCAAAGTTGTAAAGCAAAGTTTGCCTACTCCTCCTCAGCTAGGAAAAGCCTTAAAACCAGGAGAAAGCCACTTCTGCTCTAGGTCACTGAGGGACATGCCTGTAGGGCACCATGCAGTGCTTGCTCTTGGCCTGTCAGTACTCCAGATAGCATGCGGTAGATCATGACCCTGCTGAGCTGCTGGCCCCTGTCCCATGAGGACAGGGGTGAGAACACTGCAGGTGGCACTGTAATCTCCAGGTTTTGGTGGGAACTGCAGTTACTTCCTACAAGCACATATTTGAATGTGTTCCTATATTGTGCAGGTGAAATTTGGTATATTTATTTGATATTTAAACAGTTACAAATGCAATTGCAATGAACTCAGTTTTTGTTCCTGCATACAGACTGCATTCAACCATCTTCACAAATCTCTATCGCTCTCAAACCATTATTAAAACATTAGTATACAAGAGGAAATCACTGTTTGCATTGGACCAGGTACTTCTCCCTTCCCTTTCTCTTCTGGACTTGTATATCCTCACTTAGGTAATAGAGACAAGCCACAGGATGCTTGGCTTTGTCAGGGAATTTGGCTCCAGGGTTTTGCTAGGCACGTAGCCAAGGGTTAGGAGAGCTGATTCAGAACCACAGGCAGAAGGGCAGGATTTTTATCTCCTCTCCAGTTATGAGAGCATGGAAGAGAGAGAGAGCAGCAGAAAACCCCCAGCCAACATCGCAACAGAAGTCTACCTTCCAGCACCGCCAGGAGAGAGGTGAAAGCTCCAACCAACACCCGCTTTTTTCTTTTTTTTTTTATACCATTCTCTTCTGTCTCCCAGAGTCATGAATTAAAAAAAACTATCAGCAGTATGAACTATTTAAGACAAATTATGTATAGTACCATATTGCTTTATTTATTCAACACCCTATCTGCTTCTCAAAGCAACTGTGGAGGACCAAGGCTGCCAGGCCTCTCAGACACAATACCTGCAGAAATCAAAGGGAGTTTTGTCTGGGAGACATAATCAGAGTAGAATCAGGCCTTAGTTTCAGGCACCCTTTAAACAAGCATAATCAAGCACTACTACACCAGTCCTGTCTGTTCGCTGCCCTCAGCCACATCTTTTCTGACCCTACACGGCACTTTCTTATGTGCCTATACAAGAGTTTATGGGACCAGATAGTGAATCAGATCAGAAAAAAAATGATGAGCTTTAATTTAGGTGAGTCCCTGATGTGGCTCAATGTACGGTCACACAAATAGTTCTGCCAATGATAAGTTACGGTGGTAAAAATGAGAAAATGAAGGCACTTGGAAAGGTGGAACCGATTCTTTCAGCAATGGGCACTGTCTTATGCTGACTTGCATGTTGGCAAAAGCTTAGTTCAGACTGTAAATGTCTCCCCACTCACAGTCTGAAGAGAAGGTTTTTGGTGGAAGACTAAGGCTGGAGCTGAAGCTTCATTGACATTACACTCACCTATATTAAACCCAAAATGAGTCAAGTAGTCCAGCTTTTAGTCTTGTTTCAGAAACCCACTATCAAGCAATATTAGCAGAATGAAGACTCTGTGTCAAATCCAACATATTTCTAGCCCTTAGCACACGTAAGAGATCTGCCAGTTTGAATAAGCACTTTGTAGGGATATCATTTGACACCTTAAATGGGGAGGGGAGATGGGAGGCAAATACATTTACTGTAATGAACACCACTGACATGCAAAATGAATGACCTATTAATTATTGCCATTTATTCTAAAGCAGCACATAGCCAGACAAATCAGTCTGGTTGATTTACAGTGACAGATCCTTTTCCAAAGAACCTACAGTCTTGTTTCAGACAAGATATAGTAGAAGGAGAGAAGCAAGTGAGTGTGAGAGAAGGAAAACATGTCATCAAGCTTTATTATTGACTGCTTGCGCGAAACATATTTTCCAGGTTTAGTTTAAAAATAGTCTGTGTGCCTATGTAGAATCATAGAATGGTCTGGGTTGGAAGGGACCTTTAAAGATCATATAGTCCACCCCTCCATGGAATGAGCAGGGACATCTTCAGCCAGATCAGGTTGCTCAGAGCCCCATCCAACCTGGCCTTGAATGTTTCCAGGGATGGGGCATCTACCACCTCTCTGGGCAACCTGCTCCAGAGTTTCACCACCCTCGTCATAAAAGATTTCTTCCTTATATCTAGTCTGAATCTACCCTCTTTCAGTTTAAAACCATTACCCCTTGTCCTATCGCAAGAGGCCCTACTAAAAAGACCGTCCCCCCCAGACATGTCTGGAGAGACATGCACGCAGACCCCCCTCCTCCCAAATTCTACACTATTTTGGGCTTTTTTTCCCCCCTCCCTTTCATTTGCACTGAGCTGGGACTGTAGCTGAATACATGAAAAGAGCAGCACAGACCTTGAAATAAAATAACAGGTCCGGTGAGCTATGCTGGTTACCGAGTTGAAATACAAGCCATTGCAGACTGTTGGAAGCAGTTGTCCTTTGAAGTCACTTGATATTATTGCTCCTGAGCTGGCATACAAAGTTTAGAGAAATGAGCATCACAAAGTGCAGGGAGTCTATGTGGATGTTACTTCTTTTATACAAACTCACTGCTAAATGAACTTGGAAGCTTAACAGAAAGGGAAAATTTAATAAACTCAAAGCAAGATTGGGCTCCATATGCAAACTAGCCAAGTATCTTCAAGCAGAATTGTCAAATAGTATTTTAAAAAATACTGCTTGCATAATTGAATACATTACTTGTGTAAATGCATCAGAGCAGAACCTTTCATGCAGGGTGGATTGCCACACCCTTTCACACGCTGAATAGCACTCCTGAGTTGGCCATTGATTTTCTTAGAGTGTACAGCACTAACTCTACCAGGTCACTAGAACATAAAACACTAGAACATATAACTTCTGCAGGCTCTACACACTGCCTACGTATCAGTTCCTTCATACTTTAAGCTTTTTTTTTAATTTGGGAAGTTTTATTAAAATCTCCATCTCTCGGCTTTGAAAGTGTTCCAGAACCCATTGATGTTGCATGAAAAACAGAGGTTCCCTCCTGATTAAGTTTTTTCCTCCTTCCTGCCAACCTACTCATCAGCATCTGCTCTGAATTTCATGAATAGTCTCATTCAAATTGGTGGGACTCCATGGATTCAGTATTAGGATCATACTTGGTAAGAAACCTGATGAAAGAAAGTTTCTTTCTGTCTTGGCAAATACTCATTTGTGTAGTATGTGGCAATCTCAGCAGTATTTTTATAGTTCTTTGTGTAATAACATGTCACACAGATTAAGGACGTACTCTCACCAGCTGTTTTATGCCACTGTTGCTTAACTTCCTTGTCCTGCCCCCACCCCTTTCCCCCCCCCCCTTTTTTTTTTTTTTCTTTTTCTTTAAACAGTGTCTCCAAGTTACCTTCTGAATTTTCCCCTTCTCCTAATTTGAGAAGCAAGTACTTCTCACACAAGGAGGGAGCATATCTCCTCAGATGATATTCTGGGGGGGGAATGTTACTGTGCAGCATTAGGGTAGGGAGATACAGTTTCTATCCCAGGTCTGAAGAATAACTTGAGTAATGAGTGGTATCTTATTTCCCTTGGAGCGTAAGCTTTTGATGAAGATACTTACTGTGTGATTGTACACCATCTGGCAGAAGGATGTCTAATCTACTTGAGGCCTTCTAGGTACTGTTATAATGAAAATGTTAAACAATTTCACTCTTCTGTGCCCCAGTTCCCCTAACGTTGAAGTGCATGTGCTTCCCTTTTCTAAATGGTTTCAAATCTTTTTTCCCATTTAATAACTCAGTGAAACCACTGCAGGGTGATCTCAGAACACAATCCTGCTAAGTCAGTCTTGGGATTTTAGAGAGTTTACTGTAAAAAAAAAAAACAAAAAAAAAAATCTGTGACTCATAGAAAGAGCTGTTACATATCTGAAACATGCTATCATCAGCTTACTAGCACTGCACTTCACATGGCTTAATTATGTAATTATTTAGTCTATTATCTCTAAAAGAAATACTTTTCATCAGTCAAATTGTGCTCATAAGCAGGTCTTTGGAAAATGTGTCAAAAGCCTTTAGGAAAAATATTTAATCTGTTTTTCAATTTAATGTAATCCACTTGTTTTAATCTCTTACAGTGTATTTTTTTTTACGTGTAATCAGGCTATTAGTTTATGCATTTAATTATCAGTGTAGCCTAATAATTTTTTTTCCCTGCCTTCCACTGAATCTCGACTTGATAGGCATATCTTAAGAACAGATGAGATGTGACTTTGGAAATGAAGAGAGACGTGGACCACCTTCTGAAAACGTTGGTGCTTGTTCTTCCTACCCCTAGCACAGAAGCAAATGATTTGCTTTCAGCTGCAAACTTCTAGCTTTTTTATGTTTCCCTTTATTTCACAGCTGCTCTTCACTTTCTCACAGCGATGTCTCTCCATAATTCTACTACAGATTCCCTTTTCGGAGTGACCGGATGACTCATGAATCACCAGTTAAAACCTTAAAGCCAGGATTGACATTTTTTATAATCGTGTTCCTGCACATTTTCTGTGTCTCCTACTTCCCCTGCTTGGCCTCAAGAAATATTACGCTGACCAGATAATAGAGGGTCGGACGCTCCAATATTGCCATCCTTCAAAGGAAGATATAGCGCATGGCTCCAGGTGTCCTGTGTCTGTGACACACAGAACGGTACATACAGCTGTGCACCATCCACAGAACTGAGCTGACTAGAAATGTCTTTCCTAGGCTAATAAACAAAGACGTGGGTTTGAAGCCAGTATATTGTGAGTTACTTACTCTTAGCCCTGACAGGGATAACTAACGATCTTCAGTAGGTGATTCCAATGTGAAACAGAATAGCCTGATCATCTGAATATTTTGAATACATATTTACTGACTTCAGGGTGTGGATTTTTAAAAACAGTATCCCCTGCTCCCTACCTGTCAGGGGTACAGTTCGGTAAGAAAATGGCATTCTGGCTTAGAGAGATTTATAAACCAGTCAGGGTAGTAACAAGCATGGGCTTTGCTTCTTTCTCTTCTACTGAGGAAGGAAAAATTTTCCTGCCTCTGCACTGCCTAAATGAATTGGGGATGGACCAGGACAAGACAGCAGAGAATGAAACCATGTCAGAAGAGAATGGGACTGAGCCCAAGAAACACAAACTGGAGAGGAGGTAGCTGAAGGTTCCGAACAAGAAAGGACAAAAACCAGCAAGAAGCCTGGACAGTAGGAAAGTAGCAGGCAGCACGAACCAACTCCTGCATTGTCACAAGGGAGAAAACTCAGGAGTCAGTGATAACCACTGTGCACCCTGCGCTTCAAGCTGTTTCACTATGACCATCTAACAAACAGCAGCCTGGGAGGGACAGGAGTCCATGCCAGGGTATCTTCACCACGTATCAACACTGTATCCAGGTGAACAGGAGGAAAAATCACTGAAAATCTTGTGATTTTCCTGAGGTTTTGTTAACTCAGCTATAAAGGCCAGCAACTGCAGAAACCGCAACAGGCTATCGTGCTGAGAGTTTGAGGATGAAATGTCACTCTCAAGTTGTTTTTATCTTTCACTTTTAACTCATACTTGGTAAATAAGGAGGGATGAGTGTTTCCCTGGATGATACATAGTTTATGTAATCAGAGTTTCTCCCCAATGCACTCCTTTCCTACAACATTAAGCCTTAGCTGCTGTTCTATGACCCGGGATGTTGTCATGTTGTTCTAAGTGTTTACCTATATTATTTGCAAAAAAGAGTGGCACAAAGTAAACAGGGTATTTAGCTTAATTTAACAGGCAAGCTTAAGGTAAAAGCAAATCCAGACCTATTACTCCAGTTTACACAAGCCGGTTCGCAAAGCATCTGTAATGTCATTTCTAAGTATGTTTTGCAAACTAGTTTGTGTAAAACAAACCAACTGAGCCAGATTTAAATTTCAGTTGTTTAAAGTCTCTCATCATGTGTCACTGAAGTAATTCACATGTAGATCACTTAGGCTGGTTAATGAACACAATTACCATGTTTTGACAATATTAATTGGACCTGTACTTACACTCCTTTTTGCATTTCACCTTCATAACCACCTCCATAATTATCAACTCCTGTGGCTTTAGTATGCCTAAAGGAACATAGTTTCCCTTTATAGAACATACATTTCATTATTAACTTGTCTCTCGTTGCCCCCTCCCTCCAATATTTTTCCCCACAGATTTTCCAAGCCTTTTACTTTTTCTCCAGTCATTAGCAATTGGGCTTCATCTTTGCAAATAAAAGGGGTGAGAGATACCCGCCTGTTCAGAAGTGGTCTGCCACACACTTTCAACTCAAGGCTTAAAACTACTAAGTCACAGTCATTCCAGCTGAGTTGCTTTCACACCAGTATTCTGGGATTTCTTTTACTTACAAAACTGAAGAACGGACATTTTTCTGGTTCAAAGATGGGTAATCAGACAACCAGCTTATGCAAAACTGCACAAGCTCCACTGTTTTGCCCAGGATATTGGAATCTGCTTGTAAAAGGAGACGAGTTAGAAACCCTGAAGATGTACCCAGTTAACCCAGTGATTAATTTGTACATTTGCAGCTAAAGAATATCATTCTTATTAGCACTTGTATAGCAATAGGACCACATGAGATAGAAAGTTATTATACTATGTATTTTTAAAAAAGACAGGACAAGGCAGCCCTCGCTCTGATGAGATGATGGTACAGACAGACAAGCCAGACATCAATGGAGATGAGAGGCAGAGGAGCTGCAGTGACTTGAACTGGGTACGCAGCAGGTTAGTAACAAAGACAGGAACAGAAGCCAACTCTCCCGATTCCCAATCCATTTTCCTCTCTGCTAGACCCACACTTTCCAGCCTGTGATGTGGTACAGACAAAAGATGAGGTATAGAATCATCTCCACCCCTTACCACCACAGGAGCTGTATACCAGGTAACTTGTGGAGACTTATTCAAGCTATTGAAGAAATACAGGAGGTCAAAGAGTATTAGAAGAGCATTGTACTAGACTACAGGAGCTCAAAGACTATTAGGAAAGCATTGTACTAGACTACTACATTTCATAACCATGTTTCTCAATAGTCTCAAGCCTATGATTTTGTATTCTGAGAATTTATGGTTTGAGGAAGATTTTTCATTCATTTACATGTTAATGGCATAAATAGTTGCTGTTTCTATAAACATGTTTCATTCTCCATCTCCTGGATATCTGTATTTCTCTCCACAACAAGGAGAGCCACACATACTGTAAAGATCTGTCCATAAATAAATTTTCCAACTAGATTCTTTTCAACATTGTTAGCAATATATACTTAGCAAATCTATAGTTTTGGGACTTTTAGTAAAAAAATGATGCTCGTGTTTCACTTAGGGCCTCAGCTCTATCATTTGACTTTTTCTCTATGTACTACTGGTACATATTTATGTTATACACCACTCAAAAATCACGAGCCTGGAGAGTTATCTTCAATTTATTGATCATGGAAGTCCAAACTTTGTCATTAGTTCAAGTGATACCAGCAAATTTTCAGTAGTTCAATGGAAACACAAACCGAAGTTTGGCCTAATGTTTGAGATGCCTATCACAGGATATCAGAAATTGGCATACTCACATTGTTCATCAGAACAGCCAAACCAGTGCACTAAAACATGCCTCAATGAAAAGTGAATTAATTTTCACATGATGTACAGTGGAGAACAGAGTTGGCTGGGAAAGTTCAGACAAGGCTGTTGTATTTTAGTTGCCAGTTCTGTAAAAGCAAAACACTTTGTGAAGACCGACTCTGCCAAAGGTGGTTCACCCAGTGGGCATGTATCGCTCCAAAGCCTGCCTGGCGTCCTCTCAGATGAGCTCTCTAGCTATTGCTGTTCTGCCTGGGACGTGGCTGCCTACTTGAAAGTTTCTCCTTTTCCATGACCCATACCTGGCAATTTCAGGTGAAGAGGAATATCAGAATCAGTATCAATGGCTATGGCATTTAAGAGAATAATATTTCCTTCAGACAGACTATTGCCAGTACAGCCATTTGAACTGAGCTCAGTCCTGAGGTTCTCAGCTTTACTCAAAAAAACCCATAAACGGAATATTTTTAAGTTACTGAAGGGCACTGCTATGGAGATCTGTATTGCCACAAGAGGCTTTATTAGGCAAATATTCAATAATAAGAAAGATTGCATCTTTCGCTAGGGCTCAAAAGGAACTACTCCAAATATTTTATGTCTTTTGATCTGTCTAGATGAAAGCCCTAGTCATTATATAATAAAAATGAACATTATGGCTGGTTTTGTTGTCTAGGAACCCACTGTGATTAGTGCTCTACAAGTTCCAAACAGTTTGGTCCCTCACCAAAAGCTTGTATGTGGGAAGGTAGCCATGATACACAGTATATGATTAACCTAAGAGATTTCCATTTTTATTCAAATCTCTAATGAACAAAATAATATCAAAGACAAGAATGGAAAGTACCAAACCTAGCGTCTAAGTCTGCAAGTATTTTAGATACTGAATTGGGAGCTTTAATAACAGCAGGCCCTGAATAATTACTTACGAGAATGCAAATAATGGAAGTCATGAGAAAATGATGCAATTGGAACTTGCTTGCAACATTTCATATGGCTTTAGATATATTTAGTACATGACATGCATATGCCCTTTTCCTGCTTCTTTGTGTTCTGGATTGTGTCTCCTCTCATGGCAGTCAGAGACACTCGCTAAAACAGATGTCTTGCAAAATCTTTCTTAAAAATTAACTGCAAGTATAATAAATATATTTAAATGTTGATTAACTGAACACAATCATTAATATAACTATACTTATTAATCATGATGTAGTCAATTATTGAACAAAATAACTAAAATCCTGCTCAAATCATGAGAAGATGAGATCACATAATGGAAAAAAAGCCTAATTTCTATCCTTTGCTTTAAAGGGACAGGTAGTCAAGACTTCTCTAGAAGTAAAGAAATTCTTGGCATGTTAACATACACTTCAAATTGAAGAAAGAGGCTTCAAAAGTACCTCACAATTCCCAGCAAATTCTTCCAATAGTGTAACGTTTGCAAAAATTCAGAGATCATGTTCATAAGCTACTCAGTTAAACACAAGATGATGGTTGATTTAATTTTTCTCCCTGATCCCATACTTAAAGTATGAATATCGTTTAGACATGAGTAGATTAAAAGTATGTCAATGAAGGACAAATACAAATTCAAATTACTAAGGAAAAAAATTAAGTTAATTTCAGTGTGGAATGTTTGTAAGCAGTGTGTAATCAGTCTTCAGTTTAAATGACTTAATTAAATAATCTATTATTATGTTCACTGGCAAATCGAGCCTAAACATGTACAAGTGCAAAAGCTAAGAATCCAACTAGATTCAGCATTCAAATATAAAGAACTTTTAGTACATCAACATTGGCCAAAAATATATTTTTTGTCTGTGTGTGTTTTGGGTTTTGTTTTTTTTTTTTTTTAAATCCTTAAGGGTATGAAATGCAGCTGAACAATGCATTGCATCTTTCACTAGGCGTAATGAGGGTCAAATTCCAGCCCAAGGTACAAACATTAAAATTTCCATAACATTCATGAGTGTCATACATTCACGTCTGAGTGCAGACTATCTATAAACAAATACAAGCCTACAAGGAGACATTCTCCAATGCTGTTTGAGAAGTCTGTTGCTCACTTGTCACTTGAGCACACCCAGGCCTAATTTTCTTTTCAGCAAATAGCATTATCCTCTATACCCCCCACTCCGAAGCAATTACTCATTTCAAAAAATAATAGAACAGTAGTCCCCAAGTGACTGCATTCAAACATCTTGATGCTAAGCAAACATCACGCCATTTGGAGTATCATGCCTAAGCCTGGCCCTGTGTCTGAAAAAGGATTAGCATAAGCCACCAGTCTGGCGGGACTGACAGTCATTGACTTCAAATCAAACATCATCTCCACCCCAGAGCATGCCCACAGGGGCTTCCTTTGCGAGATTTGCTGAGGGGAGAGAGGACGTGGGTAAGACAACGAAAGCCACCTCTTGACTTAGGAACCAAAGTCCCGCTTTTGGAAGAGGTACATGTTTTAGTGTCTTCGACTGCCAGTGAGACCTGTCCTCCATAAGGTTGTTCCTTTTGAAAATCACATGTGAAAACAGTCCAAAATCACTTGGACTCTTTTTGAAAATTGTAGCCATGCTACATAATTCAAGCGTTATGCCTTTGATAGTCAAAGTTGTAAACTAATAAGGGAAGCATATTGTTTTAAGACCAGGAGAAAACTTCTGCACAGAGAATTTTTGCAATTTCATACATTGAAACCTGTCTGAGTTACCACTGGTGACTTTCTCGCAATTCTGAAGAATTGCGTCCAGTTCTTATTAAAATACAGACTGGGGACAAACATGGAAATATTTAGGATCTTTCCTAAGCCCAACTTTTCTAGGTCATAGTAGTTACAGGTAGGAAGTGAATTAAGTCAGCACTGTCCCACTGAACTGTTTTTTAAAAGCTCACATTCATAACACTGTAATATTCTCCTTGCTGAGCATACACATCTCAGTGCCACATCTGACCAGGTCCACAGAGTAACTGAGCCAGATAATCACAAAGATTTATTGAGAAAGACTAGGTTTCCACAAATCCAGCTGCCTGACTTAGCTGATGCTCAGCCGATGTCAAATTTGCAGAATAGGAAAAAAAAAAATAATCAATTGTCCCAGCTCCCAACTTCTTTCTAAGTGCTCCCACATCCAATTTACTTCCACAGAACAAAACCCAAGTCAAGAGCTGCCACTACTAAAGGTATAAGCTTAGCTCTACTATTCCACCAGGGTGCTAAGAATACAAGGCATATCCGAAGGTAGCTGGAAGAAACAACACTGCATGTGAATGCTCAATTCCTCATTCCCCGGCTTTGGAAACCTATCGATGCCTTTGATCAAGGGAAAAACCTCAGCACTGCAGTCTCGCATTCAGGATTGCAAGGGTTTTAACCTACTGTAATTAACATTACAGTCAGCACTGATAACAGAATTGCTTTGGCACCTTGAACAAGGGAGATCACTAACAGGTCCCCACGACAGCTTTGCTGACAGGCAGAGGGGCAGAGTGTGCAAGCAGGGCTACCACCTGAGTTCATATGCTCCTGACACTAACTCACAGATCCATTGCTAGTGCACCCAAGAATACAGATTCAACAGGATAATACAGGTTGTTGTTCTGCTGTCCAGCCCAATCTTTTCCTACTGGCATAACTAAGCAAGTATGATTTCACTGAATAAAAATAATACATCAGTAACTGTAATACAAGCTAGACCAAACTCATATCTGAGGTTCATACTTTAAATACTGGCCGAGGGAGTGAATAATTATTATGTATTTATTATTTTCTGCTATAAGCCTACCCAGCAAAAGAGCTAGAACCCATAACTCCATCAACTTCAAGGGGTTTAATATTCATGACTGTAAGAAAATATGCATCCACACGGAGTGAACTTGACCAGTAATCTGACTTTGGAGAATCATGCCATGTAGTGGGCTATTTTTTCTTCTGTCATTCTTGTCCTGACTTTACTACACTGCATAAAAATGGGAGAGAGATAACACAGATCCCTAAGATGTGTTACATTGATAGTTTTGAGACATTTATGGAGCAAAATTGCATGAAACCAGATGTTTACAGAAAGCCTTAACACTAATCTTATGCTGGTGAAGCGATCCAGAGGGAAGAAATTTACTTATACACAAATGTAAGGCATTGATATAAATCTCCTTTTTTTTTTTTTTTCTCCTCTGTCATTTGGCAAAGGGAAGAGAAGAATCTTAGTCATTGCTGTTGGGTGGACTTCTAGCCAAAACCAATTGCTAGAATCATTAAAAAAACCCTCTTAGCCCAGCAAATATTTCACAGAAGAAAAAACTGCCAAAAGTTTATGTCAGCAAGTCAAAAGAGGCAAGACCATAGCACCACGTATTCATATACAAAAATCTAGTCAATTTTGTGTATACAGAAAATTCATACATCCTCAGCTTCAGCATGAGCTGCAAACATTTATAGCCTGAAAACAAACATTCAGGGAGTGTCCAGACTAGCCTTTCTAAACAGCAAACAATTAACTCAAGGTGAAACTATACTGCAGACATGCCCGAATCCAGACTGTGTTTCATTCCCTCTGGCTGAGGGGAGAACTGAGGTTGAGTGTAGAAATAACTTTTCTTCTGGGAAGCAAGCAGAAGCCCTATTGCTCTGAAGAAAAGCCATGAGGGAAGAAATGGGTCTGAATAGCAACAAAGCAAGAAGTAACCAACAGCTGACCATAGCACTTACTGCTCTCTTCTTATGCAACTGCACGACAGCATTCAAGGAAAGAAATGTGGAAAAGGAGCACTACAGAGTGGGATTTGCAACAGCAGCTTAAACGTGTTTCAAAATATTCCTTCCTTATTAGGCACCTCATCAGCTAATTGTTCCAGTGCTTGAAAAAAGTCCTGGCTTTTCTGACAAGAGAGAGCTGCTGCTAACCAGCGTCCAACAGAGCTTGCCCAAGGACTTTGCCTCCCCTCCCAGCACGGAGCAGCCGAACAGGACAACCATTTCATCACAAGTGTGTTACAATGACAGTTACCCTCCTCCTCATCTTGTTTCAGTAGGGAAGCCAAAGCAAGACACAGAGAAGCTGCAGCATCTTGGCAAGGACCCTTGTTAGGCAAAAAAAATATATTAATCTTTTATATAAATCATCCACTGTGTTGCAGGCAATTTTGACGTGTTCTCGGAGTCGTGAGAATTGCTACAAGATATAATCTATACTTAACAACTCAATCCGCTCATCCAGTATCCATGCCAGCAGCGATAACATCTGCTGTCTTCACGTGGCTGCATCTTCTCTACACAATTGCATTCATCTGCATTCTCACTCCCTGCTACCTATATTCACTTTCACCCTTTGCCCCCTGCTTTTTCAGACCTTAGTACAAGGCACCAGTCCCCTCAGTACACCTCTTGCTCAAACTCCACTGGGTGCCAGTGACCTCAGGGGACTGAGCAGAGGGGAAGAAGGCAGGCAGCCAGCTCCTGGGGGAAGGTGAGCAGCAGGAGGGGGAACTCCTTTGACCAAAACACCACATTTTTTTCAGGAATTCAAGGCCTTGGAATAGCACAGTGCAACAGTGCAAGCCCCATAGTAATAACTGGGCCCAGTATTTCTTTTGAATAGAGACTCTCCCTAGGAGATTCCACATTTATAACAGCATGTTAATTATTCATTCATATGCTTTTTAGCTCCACTTTAAATCAGGAACAGAACTATGTAACTGAGCAATTTACCAGGCACTTAATTGAGCTACTGACCTGGAGTAGTGCTGTCTGCAACTTCGTCTCACAACTTCATTCCTACAAGGGTCGAGAAAAAAACTACAGGAAACTGTGAGGATGATATGCCTTGGTGAGCATTTCTCAAACCCACCACCTTGGGAAAAGCAAGGCTCAGGAGTATTATTGAATCTTCTAATGATTCTAGATGTTCAGATTATGGTATTAGCCAAAAAGTTTTTATTTCTCCTCTTATACTGTAAAATTATGAACCTTTCTTTCATATGATGAACAATGGTGGCTTACTATAACACATGATACAAAGGTAGTAGCTCTTAAAACAATCCTGAATATTCACCTAAAAAAGGAACTCAGTAGCAAAGTGCTGTTACCAGCACTATTCCAAATCAATCTCTAGGATATATCCGAGGTAGAATTTATGATCCATAAAACCAATCTATAATTCTAACTTGGTTTGATTTCAACACAGTAGTTTAAAATTAAATATTTATGTAGCTTAAACAAGTGGCTAGTGGACACATAGCTTGAATTAGTATCTTTGGGGTGCACTATTTTGCAACCCATGAAAAGCATAGAGTTGAAAAAACAGGTGGATGTGCAAGCCAGCTGGGTGGGTTACAGTCCTTTCACAGTCATCTAGCCTAATGTATTTTTAGCAATTCATTTCAAGAAATCTTTACATCCCCTTTTTCACACTTAAGAGTATCAATAAACTCAGCCCTAAGGAAAAAGTAAGAAGGAGAAGCCTCTCCGTTCACAACACAGTTTTATATTAAAAATAAGCCCTGCCTTTCCCCTCCCTGACCACACGAAGGGGATCAGTCTTTGGCCATTAGGCGAGATGTACGTGACAGTATGTTTGCATACCAGCTACTTTAGTTGCTCTACGCCAGACACGCTTTGATCTTATGATCAAAATGTATTTTCATTTTGAACATTTGCATCCATGCTATACACATATGAGCTCTAGTCATGCAAACAGGCTGTGCTCATAGGACTATGCAAAACATCACTGAGTTTTATACAGTCGTTCCTAGGAGCTGAGAGACGTAACAGCAAGAAGAGCTCAAGAAGGCATAACAACTCCTTTTATTAAGCAATTTGTTGTGTTACTCTGCACCCCCATAACCTTAGGGAAAATGCTGGGATACATGTTCATAGGCCCAGCAGTGAATTAGATGCAACTTGTATGAAAAATATGTGGCTCTTGCCAATACAAATCAGAGTATTCTACAATTAACTGCTAACTTCTGATTTTAAGAAGAATAAAAGCCCTTTCCTTAACTATGTATTTCTTTTGTATATTTAATTCTTTCAATACAAACAAAAATAGAACTTTTCTAGGGTGTCATTAAGGTTAGATGTCCAAACTACTTGCTATAGAAAATATACTTTAGTGCTTTTATTTCTTAAAAATCTGCAATTTGAGATTTCTCAGGACATAGGAAAGTTCAAAGAAATTACTGTTTGTATAGCACTTTTAGATCTCCAGATGAAAAGCCTAAGAAGTGCATAACATCAGCCAGAACAGCTGTAACATTATGTAAATGCTGAGTTAAATGTCATGGTTTAGCAAATTATAATGGCATCTATTTCCATCCAGTGTCCCATCCTAAGCATTCAGAATTAAGACCTACATTAACTTTGTGATCAGAACAACAAAGTCCTACATGCCTTTTCTTTCTCATACTGGTATTAATTAGCCTCAGATTGTAGGGTTCCACTTGAAAAATAAGGAACACACAGTAATCAAAGCCACATCTATATACGTATAAATACGCCAGAAGTCCAAAGGCTTGCATAGATGCTTCCCAACAAACGTTTAATCTTTTGAAACTTTGTGGGGAGGAATTCCATTTGTTTCACATCCTTTTCAATGCAAAAAAAAAATACTTGAAGGACCCCCTCCAATATTGTTCTGCTAGTAAACAGGGGTTTTTTTCATGCCAAGCTGCCACGACACATCTCCTCACAGAGGCCTTCAACCACAGGTTGGCACCCTACTTGCTCTGGCCCACTTTAACCACCACCTCCATTTCAGTGGGATACAGTCAGCCTACAAGAAGGAACGGGTACGCAAGGCGGCTTCTGGTACTCGCTGAAAGCATGGGCGAAAGGAAAGGTCAGGATGGTTTTGCGAGGACCTTGGGTGGGCGCAGCTTCAGCAGGAAGGGTGGAAGATTAAGGAGCTCCAAATGGAGGTGGGAGCAGTGGGTTTGGATCCCCTTAGGCAAAGGAGGGACCTAAACCTGGGTAACCTGCTTTCTGGATGAGACTTCAAAGCTGGGACTGCTCCTCCTCTCCCACTCACACGCCCTGAGGTGTGGTTTTACACACACCCCTCGCACAGTGCTTCCTAATGTCTCTCTGGAGGGCTGCGCACACCAGCTGATCAGCAGGGTGGCTTCTTTCGCTGAGCTCCAGCTCCCCTCACACACTCCACGCCGCATGAGGAGCTGCCCTCCGGATTCTGCAACTCACTTCATCGGCCCTTTCTTTGTGCCTCAGTTCCCCTCTATTAAAAGGAAACAGCACTTCACTAACTTACTGAGGTTTTCTGAAGATAAAATACATTAAAACTAAGTTGTCAGAGCATGAAAACAGATAGTATTTGTAAGACTGATACATTGATAGACACAAGAGCCCCGAATGCCTCACATGCCACCTCCGAACCACACTGTCTCTGAGCAGAGGTGCCAGAAGAGGTTTGCCTACATGCTGAAAGCAGCCTTGGAGCTCAGCTCCTCCGAGGGCTCCGAGCCCAGAGAGTTAATTACATTAAGTCTTATATAGGTCCTGTAGGAGGAAAAGCAAAGCACCTCTCAGGTTACTTAGAGGTTGCTGGGAGCACCTCTGAGGGCATTGAATTGCACAGGCTGATTATTCTCTGTGCCAATAAGCTTTGCTGAATGCAAAATTAAGACAGCTAATTAGTGTAAATTCAGTGTTACATTAGCCATAATCTATTTAAGTGATATGACTGCAATGAGGAAGCCCACAAACTGCTCAGGACAAGAAAGCATTCCGCTTAAAGCTTTCATTTGAATATATTGCATTTCTCTTCTCCAGTTTGTTTTATTTTGAAAAATTCTGGTGAAGGATTAAGTGCCACTAACAGATTCAGTGCTTATCCTTTAGCTCTACTTAAAACCATAATAAAATATACATATTTTGAGATATTATTAATTTAAGCTTTTGAAAACTTCAGAAATATATTTCACTCCCTGAAGTCCTTTTAATTTAGTAACACCATGAAATCTACATAACTGCTCTAATATTTACCAGTACTAATCTGTTCCCACTGAAGTCAATGACAAAAGTATCATTGTTTTTACTGAGCACAGGTTCAGGCCCATAAGACTACAAAAAAAAAAAAAACAAAATCCCACCACATTTTGAAGAAGATAAATCTCATTCTCAATATAACTTAATTTCTTGCAGTAGCTTCAGTGCCTTTCAAGGATTTGTATTCTGGAAATTAGAAGGGTTTTTTTTAATAGTTTTTAGTACTTTTTTTTAATGCTAATAAACAAATACGTTAACAGGCTCAGAAGATTTATTAGTCAGTCTTAGAATGACACAGTCAGTAGATGAACTCTCCAGCAAGCTTCTTTCTTGCTATACTTAAAAGATTAGTGAAAAAGGGGAAAACAGAAAATCTGAATTGCAAGAGCTTAGTGTGTTCCACCAGTTGACAAAAGAAAGAGGATGAATCCCTTTGCTCCCACACGGGGAACAGAAATTTCATTGTTCCTCTGTATGGTGACTGTCCGCAACTTGTCTGAGCACCTTTCATTTGGTAATGGCCGGGAACTGTAATCTTACCATCTGACATGGCAGAAGGACAAGATGATTCTGAATAGAGGAGCAGTGGAAAGGATTTTAAACAGACAACCATCCTTTCAACTACTACAATACAACAGGTACAGAGACACCAAAACGTCTTGCACAGGACACTGAGCTGATATTCAATTCCTAGAACAATCTGTATAATAAAGGAGCAGTATAATGAAGATCAGCTTCCAGTAGTTAGCATTCAAAAGCAGAGTAGTTCAGGTCTGCTTGAAAAAATTACTTCTAGAAGAGATCTGAACCGTTAACAGACAATTCCCTCTGCCCCAGCTCCATTTTAAAAGCTTATGAAACTAGGAGCATGAAATAACTCTCTCATCTAGAAATCAATGTTTTGTCATAGTGTGCTTGATTTTATCTTGCTTTCAAACTGCTTTGATTAATTATATCATTAAGCATTAATAACAAAGCGTTTTAGATATTACACATCCAGATTTAACGTTCCTACTTTTCCAAAGCACAGCAAATTGTATGCAAGGGTTTCCAAAATACAAAGCAAAGCTTTCAAAACACTCCTAAGCACCAAGCTACCTTTCAGAACGGGAGAAGAGTTTTCATCCACACACAGACACACTGCAGCCAGCGTGCATACAGTCATCCAAGCTCCCTGTTGCACCACTTGTTTTTGCAAGCCTTGCCATATAAACACCATGTAACCAAAATGTCAGGGGAAAAGGTGCAGGATATCCTGAAGGGACAAGACCAAAGCATTCTACATATAAGCTCTTCTCTGAACCCAAAGGATTTATTTATTTGCGTTTACATCTTTGTCACAAAAATTCTTATTTGTAATGCCTCAGAAGTCATGGACACAAACACACTGATGTTCCGTATTTTAAATCCATTCACATTAGATCACTTTCAAACAATATCTCCTGCATATATTCATATTTTTCATCTATTTAAGATGCTTGCAGGGAAAAGACAAGCCTTGTAAAAAGAAGTAGAGGATGCAAGAAGTTAATGGAATCCAACCATAATGTAGTTTCTTGAAGGAGCAGGGAGCTGTCAATAGGGAGAACAGAAGGAAGAACAGAGATGAGTGTCTGCTGAGATAACTGAAGACCAGCAGTGTCCCAGATTCCTTAGTGGATCCATAGGTTTCCCCTAATTACTCAGTCTTTCTATGATTATAGAAAAACACCACCACAAATTTCTTCTTTGTACTGAATGAACCCCTTCACACCCAGGAATTGGATATCTTCCCATAAAATCTTTTCCAGGCCAGTTAAAAAAATCTGCCTTTGTTCTAGGTGTTTACATCTGCAGCACTAGCGGGTATGTGAAATCAATGTTCTCCCAATTAAAGCACTCTTTATTAAGAAAAAAACATCCTTGCCAACAGAAAATTAGCTTCACTAGTCTAGGTTATAATTTCTTCTAGAAAAATACTGCAAGCAAGTTGATAGTCTGGTACAATAGCACAGTGTTCAAACTGTGTGATTGGAGGGAAAGAGTCAAACAATTCCCCAACAATTTAAAGTGGGGAGAGAAATTTTCATAACTTGAGGAAAAACACTGGACATATGGTACACTCGGACAAAAAAAATTATACTGTTAAGGTGTGTTTATCAGCCCCCAAAAAGAAATAATGAAAGACACAGCTGACCAGAACCCAGGGAAACATTCTCCAAGAGCATCCCCAAATTTCAGCTCAAGACTCCAAAAATATCCCAATATTAATTCATTCAGCGCTGCAGTGTCTCTCCCCATGGTGTGCCCAGAGCACCAGGAGAACAGTCAACCCCATACCCTTCAACTGAAGCATTTTAATGCCACAGCATCCAGCAGAAAGCAAAAAACTTCTTTTCACCCTGAGTGTAAGAAAAATGGATATATAGGAATAAATGCTTGTACTTTACATAGACGTTAGGGAAAAAGTGATCGATAACATTTTGGCCTGGAATTTCTGCAGATTCTGGAAATAAACAGGTGACAAATGGCTATAACTGTGATGAAAGAAACTGGGAAAAACAAAAGGAATGAATAAGAGAGAGCGTGCCAAGTTACACGCAAGAAACAAAGCCTGTTATATGCAAAGCATGAATGCAAATTCTGAAATATTAATTCTGTTAATTTTGCCAAGTCTGATAAAAATATTCTATCTGAAAAACAAAACAAAACAAAGCTTGACAAAGCGTTTGGGTTTTGGGTAGGTTTTTTGGTTGTTTTGTTTTGGTTTGGTTTTGTTTTTTAAGAACTTTCACACTAAAATGGTTCTAGAAGAAACTTCTTGTTGAAAAAACATTATTTATTATTGGGGTAGAAAACAGCTACTTTTAACCCTTTGGGCATAGTGAAATGTACAATATTACAGTCCAATGAAAGGGGTCTTTGTAAGACCACAGTATGTATATTGTTCTTCTGCCATCCTAATTATTATAGAAGTTCCACTTTACATTGAGTGACTCTAGGCGTACCAGGAACATGACACTAGTGGACTTGATGGTGGTAAGAATCACATAGATAAAGTCTGCTTGAGTTATTCCATTATGACAAGTGTCCCAAATTCTTGGCTGAGGTTAAATGGAAATAGTGATGGAGATGTCACAGTTGGAGATGTCATGAGGGTCATGACTGTGTGAAATGAAGTAGGAAATCATTTAATTAGGTCATGATTCATTTTAATTGCTGTGAGATGTTTTCACAGACTGGTCCCAAGCATTTTGCTTAAACACTCAAAGAATTAATATTTTCTATAGATATTAATATTCTTTGAATTTCAGCAACTGTAAAGAAGATTAATAAAGCTTTCATTTGTTTATTGATCAACTCCTGAGAAACAGTAATAAAAGCAGAAATAGTGGCTGATTTTGATATTTTAATTATTGGCTCTGTATGAAATAAACCCTTTGAATGTGGAGAAACATGGAAAAAGGCAATAAGCAAGAACAGCAAGAAATGTGCAAACACCTCAAGAACCAAAAATAAATAAGAAAGACTGTTTTCATTACTATCGTTCTGAATTTTTTCTTCCACATTTGCTAAGTTTGGTGTTCTTTTAGGTATCACTCGAATACAAGCGGCAATAGGTGTAATCTAGCAGTCGAAAGCATCGCATACAGCTGGTAACAAAAACAAGCCAGGAAATGCATGGTTTCCGTGAACTATGAATAGGCTCTGGATGTTACTGCTGAATGATTTGTATTATTAGATGATTCTGGTATTTTAATATTGCTCAGCAGACCATTAAATAGCACACATGAATACAGAGATGTATCAAAAGGTCAGTGTGAAACAGGGAACTTTGAATTTTAGACACTAACAACATTAACTGTATAATTTATGCATCCTTAGTAATAACAACAGTTATTTTTACACATTAAAGAACCTTCTTTGACATAAATAAGAGAAGCTAGGAGGTAAGTCTGGTGTTTGCAGCAATTTCACTAACAGGTTAAGAGTTCATTAGCATATTTGCTAAAATTGATGTATTTGTTGGTGGCTCTGAGACTATGAACTGATCACGTCATTTACTGCAGTTGGTGCACCATTGTTTAGCAGTCATGTACAAGGGATGGCCATACAAACAGGAGTGAAAGCCCTCCACTGTCGGGCTAGCCGTGACTCACTGAAGAGAATGAATGGCACGTTTGTTGTAGACCAGTGAGGATTTAATAAACAGTAGTATGAAGTACTTGTTGACTCTACCTAAGGAAGGTCACAACGTGCCACAGTTGATCATCTGCAAGCAAACATTAGTTTTAAAAAACATGCTTCAGACTCTAATCAACGTTTCTGTAGCAGAACAATACATTCACTTCACATCTGCAGGTAACTAGGTGGTTAGTTTCACGTTGTATAATTTGGGGAATCAGGCACTGAAGGGAAGTTGTTTCACAACTTTGCATGCAGATCAATAATGAATTGGCACAGAGATTCTTTCAATTATAACAAAGGGTTACTGGCTGTAGCCTTCATAACTTATCAGCGGGGACTGGAAGAGATTGAAGAAATCTGCCACAAATACTTTGAAGTAAGACACAGAAAAAGATATGAACTAATAGCAAGAAAAACCAATAGGTGCTATTGCACTTTTCCTCATGTAGACTGTGGAAGTGAATGTTTGAAGCTCAACAGACCAATGTTAAAACCAGTCATTATGAATGAAGATAAACTGATAAAACTTCAATGCAGGTCTATTTAAGCCTTTCATATTTTAGAGAGTTTTCATGGTAACACTGCAAAGAGCAGCTATGCAAGTAAGTATATTCCTACCTATGTCTCTACAGTAGCTGAGGGCCTACAGCCCTATCACTGAAGGAAGAGCTAAGGAAATGAACTGAGCTTCAGAGGAGCAGAATTTTACAGAGGGAAGAACAGAGCTGTACTTTTTTCCCCACACACAGTATATCTATTTGCAGCCTGCCTTCTGTCCAACATTGCTAAACTATGAAGGCAATTCCACCCCTCACCTTGCCTATGCTTGCTTGTGGAGGGAGAACAGCAGCACATACAGCATCGTCTGCTCCCCTACTTCATGAAAGAAAAAGTTGACATCAACCACACAGCCAGCTTAAAGAAAGAGGGTTAATTTCTGATTTATTCCTCTGTGCGCTCATATACTTAGAGGAGAATAGTTACCTCACAGCAGTACCCTTCATATTTCAGAATATATTATGGTACGTTAGTATCCATAACGTCATGTGGATATACTGCTCTCCAAGACACTCCTCCGTACATCTTGGGTCCTGTTCACAGATGAACATCAAATGCCTTCCTGCCCAAAGGTCATTAAAATAACGACTAATTATTCTTCTCAGTTTGTCTCAGCACAACATCACAGCAGATTCTGCCAGTGTCAGATACTTCCTCCCCTTTTTGTTACTGGAAGCAGTGGGACAGGGAAGTACCTAGCATTATTCTTGAGAGTCCTTTGCCCAGCATCTCAGGCTGCACTGATTGCAGATGCTTCAGAAGGAACAGATCCCATTTACCTCCTGAGGAGACAGTGACTGCCTAAAACCCAGCTGAAGAATTGGAAGAGACCAAAAATGAGTGTCCTTTGGTGACCCCTCCCCCTCAGATGCATGTACTTACAACAACATCTAAGAAGCTGCAAGACAAAACACTCTGAAGGCAGTACGTAGGAGTGAGGATGGGTTAGCTTTTATCGTTCTAACAGTACATGAATACCATGGTGGTGATGAACTAACAACCTACTTGAAGAGATTGCTTTTAAGATATACATAGTCTCTATCTGGCACTCCTAGTACAATGAACACCACCCAGCTAACAAGCATAGCACCTTTCTATAAAGGAGAAACAAGAAGTGCAGGAGTATTTGTTTGCTAGGTCCTGCCTGGGTTGCCATAACTATGCCAATTTCTGCTGCTAACAAAGATGTCTTGATGCTACATTGCACTTGTACTGCCAGGCAATAAACAACAGTCCCAAGACGAGCTTTACAGTGGGATATTGACCCTAGTTTTAAAAAGGCCATATTTGAAAACACAGTAATAGCCAAAGTTAAAAAAGAAAGTGAGCTATTTTAAAATCGACTCATACCTCTTAGAATGTGAAGGATATATTAATTTATTTCATCTGACTGAAAGAGAAAAGAATTGTCTAAACTTATAAAGTTTTTCAGGTCATACTGTGTTTTCTCTACTGTAATTAAAAAAAAATCCAAAGTGGTGACAGAGTTCACACATCAGGTCTCTAATCAAATACAACTCGCAGCATAATCATTCCTGTTCTTAATTCAAAGAGGTGAAGAATGGGAATGCTTTGGACAGACAGGACTTCTCTACTCAGGTATAAAGAGATAGAGTTTTCATAGACACAGTCCGTAATTACCGTTCATGTAAACTATACACATTAAATGCAGTTACGAATACATGTTTTCTTCCTCTTTAGAGCTAAAGCCAGGGTCTGGTCTTCCATTCTTAGTTTAAAAACACCCCAAAAATGATTATACTATCTTCACCAGAATTAACTCAAAGCACTTAGTCAAAGCAATTACTACCTATTTAATACTAATTATCTTTTTGCATTAAAGAGTTATATAAATAAATAATTTGCACTTGGAGAAGTATAATTAACAGCATATTAAATATCAAAGACCTCAGTTTTTGGAAAGATATTTAAACAGATTAACTACTTGGAGAAAAGACAACAAATCAATGCACATAAGCTTTGTATGCAAGTAGGAGAATTAAGTTGTGTTTTTTTTTTTTTAATACCCATGCTTTAAAAACCAATCAAAATTCTACAGTTGTTATGCGGACAAAATCTGAAATCTTGAACTGGAAATGCAGGATCTGGCCAGAGACATATTTTCCACAAGTCCACAAAGCAATCCTTATATTTATTTTTATGTGAGAAAAAGAACAAAATAAAGTTGGTAACTATTTCCTGAAATTAAAGGCAATTATTTTCCAAGACACAGAAGCAAACAAGGTGCTTAAAATTATGTTCCGAGTGTTCTCACTCAGAACACGTTATTCTGTGAATAGAATCAAATCAGAACCTTAGCTGTATAATAAAATTTTCAATATTTTCTGATATCATTAACATGGGTTTATTAAAATGAAATTACTTAAAAAGACTCCTCCATCTTTCATACTCTCATTGCTTACTTTTGTACTTCATTCAGTTTAGAGGAGACAAGCATTTTCATTTTCCTGCTCCCATCTACTAAACCAAAGCTACAAAGTGCTAACATTTGTGAGATACTTTAGACACCAAAACTTCTCTGCCTTCATTAGAAACTTATGAAAAATACTATCAACATTAAGGTCTGAGAGGGGGGAAATAACAACACCCCCTACACACACACAATAATATGCAAAATACCTTTAATTCTCAAGCCTAGAATATGCTTTTAAAGACATGTAGATAATATTTAGGGGTTTTTTGGGTTTGTTGTTTTGTTTTTTTTTTTTAACTTAATTAAAATAGTTTCAATGATGCCATAGCCTAGTGTCCAACACACCCATATGTGTGCACACCTCTCTGCAGACAGGATGGCAATCAGTTTTTCCAGACTGACGTTTCTGACCTTTTACCTCTTATTGTCCCCATGACTGCTCAGACTTCCAGGTCTCTCCTGGAGGGTGGCTGCCCTGCCAGCGCTTCCTAACTGCAGGCACAATGGCAGGAGGGGATGCCTTCGTTTGCCTGCCCTTGAAAAGTTGTGAAGCTACAAAAGATCATTAGGGATGCACTGAGGAGGCTTTCACATATTCTTCTGCCTTCTGTTTCCTTAAAAGTCATGTAATAAGATAACAGAGCCTGCTCACTCACAGGGGCAGAAGCCTATGACATTATTTTGTAAGTGGGCACCTAACGCTTACATGGAGGGCACAGAGCAACATCCCACTGTGTAACCAGCTGCAAAACCTTCATGTTCTTCTGAACCAGGGTTTTTAACTGTCACACGCTTCTGCTTTTAGCATGTTTTAAGATCACAACAGTCAGTACTTGATAATACCTTTTCAGTTTACTTCTTTGAATATACATTCAACTAAAAGGGAACTTTGAGCAGACATCATTTATTATCCCACCTTTACAACTTGCGGCTCCTTAGGAATTAAGGCATTGAAAGAATTCCTATTCATAAAACATGCAATGATGACTAGGCAAGTTACGGTTTTGTGCAAATGGCATCCTCCAACCTTACTCTCAAATCATTAAGAAATACAGCTCAGCTGTAATACATGAAAAATGCCCACAGCCATTCAGGAGAAAAATATAGGCTTTGCTCTTAGTCTCCAACTGCTCAGACCTGCAATCTTCACAAGTAATGGAGGAAGAAGGAACCTGCATCTGTAACTAGATCTGTTGAAGCAATTAATCCTTAGAGTTCAACCACAACAGATGTTTGCTTATTTTCCTTTTAAGGACGATCTTCATAGCATTCCAAGTCAATCCAGTCAGACTTAAAGGACTGACAGCTCTTCAAGGCCTCTAACAGAGCAAACTCAACCCATCAGACTTAAGGGCATCTGAATCAGCTCTTGCAACATCTCCAAGTATTTGAGACACTTAAACGATACCACATACTGCTTCATAATCTGGACTTTCAAGCAGCTACTTAAAAGAAAAGTTATTTTGATCCAGTTTGGTCCTGCAAGCCTGGTTTTAACAGCAGAAACCAGAATCATGCCAACAATAATTCAATCCCTTTTCATAAAGTCAAAATTACACATTAAAGGGATGTGTAAAAGCCTAGTTTTAGTCAGATGGAAAACACCAGCTGCTTAATTCCTTCTAAAAGAGAAAGAGAATGGAAAGAAACTAGGACCTCTGCCAAGTTTTCTCCACAGTCCTCTAGCAGCTTATTTGTTCACAGCAATATAGCTCAACATCATCGATTTGATACATCATTGACCCAAGGAAAGGATGCTAGGGACACCAACTGAAACTTCATTTTAACATTCAGATGTCTGGTATCTGATAACTAGGAAAGGTCAGTGAACCAAACCCATTTTGTCTCTTGGAGGCAAAGCACCCTCTTCTTGAAGCTTATAAAACATCTCCCACAGCTCCTAGCTGAAGCATACTCAAGTCATTTAAACCATACCATCTTGTAATAGGGATCCCTATATATGGTGGAAATATAAAAGATGAAAGCAGTGTGATTTCACTTAACATCAGAGCACTTGACATCCAACAGCCTTTGAAGATCAAGTGTCAGACAGACGCTGCAGAAACAGTGAATAAAGAAATGCAGACAATTAATAAACTGCAGTTATTCAGGCTACTTCTAAATATTAGACAACTAAAGCAGCAGTGTGGCTGAACAAGTGCAGTTTGCTGGTTTTTATTCAGAACTCTGACATCCCTTATAGATTTCAATATTCCTAGCTTGGTCCTGCGAGCCATTCCTTGGCTCTGTTGCTGAAGTTCACATTGCCTTTCTAGGAGCACATTATGCTTCCTAGAGCATAGAGCATTTTCCAAAGTCCTTCAGGAAGCATAAAGCCTTGCCACTTGTGGCTGGAAGCATTTTGCTCTTTTCAAATAGGAAAGTTGCATCCATCTTGGCTTTTTACTTGCTGCAGGAATAACGATAATGTTTGATATCAGATGTGACGAAACACCTCAGATCTTTAGTATTCTCTGTTTTCATTCTTAGCTATACAAGTCGGAGGACTTGAGGTCTGCTTAATGCCTTTTTACAAGGTTTAAAGGGGCCATATTACCATACAAGCATTACATCTGGAATATCTTCACACAGAAGGATACTAGTAATTTATGTGTTTTTCTGTAGTACTTCAGCTTGTCCTTCCCTTCATTGAAAACGAGTGCTGACAAAGATGTAATAGAGTGAGAAGCATCTCTCTTAGGACCATAGCAGGTGCATATTAGGACCTGATGTCATCAAGCCCCACATAGATACTTAGACCTAGGATCTGAGTCCCTCAACTTACAGCCATACTGATTCTGTTTGAGCACAGAATCAAATAGAAGATGAAAAATCTCAAGAAGTGTGACTTTACAGAATACATAATGCCTGCTGGGATCCAAACATGGGAGGAGGCACGGCTGTAGGGGTGGTCGCAGGGACCACAGCCTGAGGACAGACAGACATTGGGGTGGCCATGGTCTTGTCCTGCTGTTATACTAGTCACTCCACCATGAGCTGTACCTGAAGGACTTACTGCTACTGACAGTTGAGGGGGTTGTGTGAAGTTTAGCTGTTGATTCAGCATTTGAGAGCTTGTAGGTTGATTTCTTGGATTTCATGTCCCCCTGCCCCCAGTCTTATGAACTCCCAACTTTCATACTTAGAGCTTGCTTAGGAGCCACAGTACCTAGCAGCCTAAGCACCCCATTAGAAAGGAGATTCACACCTCTTCTCAAAGTAAGCACAAATGATATTCTCCTTATATGCTCCATATTTGAAAGATGGGATTTTAATGTTTTGCAGTGGGGGCCTCAGCACTCAAGGCCTTCCACCAATCTGCCTACAAAGCCTGCAAATATTTAATTTTCTTTCAGACAGCGTCTTACAAAGTGATATACTTTTCCAGATACACTTTACCTTCATCAGCGTTGAAGCAAAACATCCTGGCAAGAAGGGCAATGTTCGAAATCTGGAGATGTCAACACTGGTGAGAGTATCAAATAAAACACCCTAGGGCTCCAAGAAATATAAAATTCCTTCCCACTTAGAAGAAAATGAGTTTTGTTTTTTCACCCCTTTACACCAACTCCATTAATTAACAAAGTGTATAAGTTATTTACACGTAAACAATTGGAGCAAGAACAACTTCAGCTTCAGGCAACATGGGAAGATTCAACAGGCAGCACTGGTCATGAGAAGAAAGGGAAGGGTGGAGCACCAGTGCCCCTTCACACGGAGGCAGAGAGGGCTGTACGTGCTGCCCCTGCAAGGGCTACTCCATAAATCAACAGATTAGAGGCGTTCAGCACACAACCTATTACAGCAAGCAGCGGAGTACACATGTACAAGAATACTCAGGGGTGGAATCCTTGTAAAGAAACCTGAAACTAACTTGTGACACGCTAGAGAGGAAGCCATTACTCTATTAGAAGAGAACTCGAGTTACCTCAGGAAATGAAGGGGGACAGCCTATAGACAGTTGCAGTGTCTGACCTACGTATGTATTGTAGAAGGGCAGAATTAGTGCAATGTGTTACATTATCAGATATGCAATAGATTAAGAGTTTAAGAAAGTTTGCTCTAAGTAAATAAACAACTGCTGTTTTTCTGCTCTTCAAAGTGAAGTCATGACTATCAGGGTTATGTATTATCTGAACAAGAACACCACCACAGTCCTTGCTTAGTCAAAACATAAAGTAAGCTCCAGTCCTCATATTCATCCACTTGCCCTCCGCAACAAAATAATCTTATAGATTATAATTTTCTAAACAGCATTCAATATTTGTCTTATACATAAAATAATCGTATGTGCAGTAATTTGTTACACGTACTGAGGTACCTGTTCTCTGCACTCACTGCAGCCTATCACATAGTCCAACTAAATAGCAGCAATGAAACCCACCAACATATCATATCAACACATCACGAGCTAGCATCGCTTGCTTGCAATTGTGGTGTCCTCTAAGACATGATAACTACAAGACATGATAACTACATGACAGTAAGAATCTGATTCCTATACCCTTTTAATAAAGTTTGAGATGAAATGGCTTGGCTTTGAAAGGCTGCTTCCTCCCCCTGCTCCAGAAAACAACAATACGAGTCACTAGATAAGGACAGAATGAGCCTTCATTTATGGGTTAAATTATGCTTTTAAATACAGCCTCAGCAAGGAGCACCTTTCTTTGTGCCTGAAGACAGAGAAAGTCATGTACAGGAGGCAACACTAACACTGTCGGCTGAGCCATGAGAGAGTCACCGCTTTGCTCCTCTGCCCCAGTTTGCTCAGGGACTGGGGGAAGCACATACCAATGGGTCTGATGCAGTTATGCAAGAGCTAGAGAAGCACTTTATTCATCCTTTTCCCTGCGCTTCTCAGCCACACTCAGAAAGACATCAGCCTGTTTGCACAAGTTCAGTCCTGCCACTTTTTACAGCGAGTTGAAAATCTGAAAGGGGGTGGTAGGGGAAATAAAATTTAGGATCCTATTTCTCAGCTATTTTATACTACCAGTTCTGCAAGTCATTCAGCTAAAGTGGAGGTGAGTTCTGCGGTTGGTGCTTTTATCTAGCCACCGGGATTTTGAAAATCTTTGAATTAATTGGATGCATTACTGTGATGAACTGTGGAAGGTCAAAATGCATACTTCACAGAAATGTTCCTGACAGAAAAGATGTTGCACTTCCAGCCTAAGAAACAGTTGTAAACCAGACATACACCATATAGCCTAATAATGGCAAAACCATGACTAATAAAACTTGGTCTGAAAAACAGAAGTTTCTTGTTTTAGTTTCTATCAGGTATCAAAGCCCTTGCTAAAATATATTTATTTAAATTGAATTGTTTTCAGACATTGTTTGGGTAGCCAGTAGTCAAACTGAAGATTTTGTAAAACAAGGTGGAAGGTTTTTTTGGTTTTGTTTTGTTTTTTTGAGGGGGAGGGGGCAGGTAGTGCATGTTTGGTTTTTGTCTGTTTGTTGTGGTGTGTTTTTGTTTTTTTTTTTTTAACCAGGTATCAAATCAGGGCTAGTGGTTTTAATACCAGAAGAGAAGCCCTGGGAACCTAGCCTTCAATTTTGGTTAAAGAGTAAATGCTGTACATGGCCATTAGCAAACCACCTGAATTGTCTACCTCAGTTTCCCTGTATTTAAAGGAGACATAATTATAACATCTCTGAATGATACTGCAAGAATCATTTAATGAAGTTTAATTTAGCTGATTAATTCATCAAGAATCACTTAATGAAACATAATTGATAGTTAAGTAACTTCTTGATATTTGAAAATGTCTTTGCTAGCATGAAGTATTGTTATTTTAATTGTTAATGATAATTTCTCTGGGGCAATTTGGTAAAAACTATTCAGCCAAATTAACTACTACTTGTTGAAAAATCACCAGTATTTCTGCAGCGTAGACTTTCTGGTGTGTTGCCCCAGTTGTTATTTAAAGTATGCAGTGGTGCACTCTGGAACAGATATTCTATTATGGTTTAATGTTGTATTTGAATTAAACCTGCCTGAAATCTCAAGTTAGCTTTTAGCACTGAAAAATACTAATAATTGTGAAAAACTTTGGCTAGATGCCTTCATTGCTGGGGGGTGGGGTGGGAGGAAGACTGAATGGTGGTGCTTTTCAAGCTGTCATGCTGTCCTTCCTCAAGTATGACAAGAATACCTACCCACCCCCATCTAGTGTTGTGTTTCACTTGAAATACTAAGCAGGGAAAGGGAGCTTTGTTTGTTGTAGAAAACTATTTTGGAAGATTACCCACCACCACCAGTGCCCACTTTTGTAGGGGAGAAACATATTGTTCTAATGCCCCATGCATCAAAAGCATAGAGATGGGACATACAACATGCAAATTACACTATCAATGTCAGGGCTCTCAGCTGGGTAGAAGAAAGCCCACCAAAGATGCAGAGCAAATGGTATAACAGAGGTCCCAACATTAGAGATTTTGCTTCAGAGCTCTGCCAAGCCCCACCTCTTATAAAGGATGTTCCTCTTACAGCAGTCATTAGCAGCACATAATCCTCTCTCAGTATAAGGTAACGTCCTCAGGGGGATAAACTATTACTTCATCAGTGTAGTTATGACTTTTGTGGCTTCAGACTTGCTTATTCTCAAAACTCTTTCTTTTATCTGGCTCCTCACTGCTGCTCTTCCATGTACATATGCATAAAAATGTGCTTATTCACTTGTCCAAAGTTTGCTTTGATAGGTCACCTCTAAAACCCGTAATCAGAATCATCACATTTTGTATAAAAAAAAAAAAAAAAAAATCAGGAAAATTGCTTTGAAAGTTACATTCCTTGATCTAGAAGTTTTTGCTGGCCAAATGAAAAAAGATTAAAGTAACTCAAATATAATGTCTGTCAACTTTCATTGTTTTTTTGCCATTAGAAATTCACCACACAGGCAATGACATAAGGCTCCTGTGTTTTGCACCCTTTAATAGGCCCCAATAAACTATGCAAGGTTTCTTCATTGATTTTCCCCTGCTTGGCCTTTCTTTGGCTTTCCATATGGAAATTGAGGCTACCACTGCACTGTACTGAGTATAACCGCAGGATCCCATGGCCCTGCACAGCTCTGCCATGTCCTGTAATCTAGTGGGAGAACATACTAAATTCAATCACAAGCAAGAATACTCTCAGAGCGAGATTTCTGGTCCCACACAAGTGTCCCTTTTCTATCATGAGACCACAAAATGCAGACAGGCAGCACAGGGAAGCAGCAGCAGTGATAATTCCTCCTACCTTCGCCATTTATACGTGCTAGAGATCCCAGGAACCATCACAGGCTGTAACAAGTGAGCACCACCAGAACACCAATCCAACGTACTACCAAACTCGTGCCAGACCCAGGACTAAGGGAGGGGGAGAAATCAGTTTGAAGGTGCTTTTATCTACTCATTTTTGGGCAACAATAGGAAAGTCTTTGAATTCTGAACCAGGAAGGAATATTTAGCCTATCAGTGAATTTATTTTGTTAACATCCAAGGAACACAGCTAACAACAACTTGGGTCAAAAGGCAGCTTTGTTCACAGTATGTTTCTTTACTCATTTCTATCAAAGTTTCAATGATGATAACAAAAATGAAGAAATTCGGCATTTTAGATATGTAATAGATATTATAAAAGTGAAGGGATACGAGAAACAAAAAAAAACCCACTCAAAAATCTTCAAATCTTGTAACGAAAATGAGAAGGGAAACAGTCCAGTGGTTTAGAAATATTTTGCAAATACACCTTAAGCATGATTTAAGAAATTAGGTTTTATTTTATCTCTTGCTGAAGAGCTGCATACCAGTTGCATTTCCACTTTTGCTAGAGGTTTATTCAATTATTTAATTTTATGTCTCAACCCAGGCTTCTAATTAATCATTTAAACCCTAGGAAATGGTGTCATTAAGCTTCCTACCAACTGACATAATGCAACAAAATATTACCTTATGTAACCTGAATGAAAGCAATCCAAAGGTCTGCTTTCTTCAGGTCATATCTATGCACTTTTTTTTTTTTTTTTTTTTTTTTTTAGAACTCAATATGTATCAGCATGGTTGCAGGTAATTATTAGGGAATAAGCAGTTCTTTGAAACAAGGACTATAAAGTAATCTACAATCCGTAGCCTGGATTATAGAGAAGGTTGGGAGAATACAGTAGGGACCCAATGACAAACTGGTTCATGTAACTCCACCTAAAAACCTGACACAGAACTAGAGAAGGTTTGGCTTCTTGTTAAACACAATTTCTCAGCAGTTGCCTTTCACTGGCACAAGACAGAGCTCTAGAGAGACAGTTCAGTTATCATTCACCCAGTTTTTCACATTTTGGCCTCCCCTGTATTCTTTCTCTACAAAGATCTTTGCTTGAGTTTCTTGGTTGACCTTAGAGATATCATGTGAAAATATCTCAAAAGCTTCCCACTGTTTAAGTAGCTCTTTGAAATTACATACCTTTTCTAGGATGATCTAAATGATCCAGGAGGCATGAAATTACAGTTTAAAGCTACCACTTATTTGACTATATTTGTTCAAATACCTGGAAATTTACACTTAAGATTGCAAAATGGTATGAGAACTTCCTTTCCCTTTCCACAGGAATTAGACACAAAACTATCCCCTCCTCAAAATGTAGTAAATCTTAGTTATCTGGAATATATTTCACGGTATTAAGAAAATCCCAATTTGAGACTTGATTTTGGTTCGGTTCCAACTTCTCCCAAACAAACATCACACCCTAGCAAAGCTGTGATTGCCAATGGGCTGAGGCCATGCAGGAGCCCCTTAGCAAGTTCTTAGATGTAACAGAACCTATAAATGAACTTGGTGTACCATAACGAACCGAGCAATGTATTAAATACATCCAACTTGTAAAATGCAGAGTCAGTAAATTTATGTGCTGTCCAAGGCATGTAATTATTCCATTCCTCAAAAGATTCTCAGGCAACGTTACTGAATGGAAGCATCAAAATATCAGTGCCTTCTGGCAACGCATGCAGAATTCTCACTTTATGTCCCACTAAAATCACAAATCCCTGGGCTAAGCATGCACAACGGATAATAAGAAAACTCAAAAGCAGGGTTTTCATATGTGTATATGAATGATACACAGAAATCAGGGCTGAAAGAGGTTTAAGATTTCAACTGGGCTGCCCCTGCCCTTTCTTTTCAGGTGCAGTCAACTCACACCTAATGAAGATATAACAAGTTCCTGAAGATCTCCAGGGGAAGCTCCACAACCCAGCAATCATTTCAGTATCACATTACTCTTAGAGTTAACAAAACCTTTCCTAATGCTTAACCTGCTACTGTTTTAGCCACTTACGGCTAATAACAGAAAACAGCAGTTCAGATGAAACTGTAATAGTGTTTAATGGGGTGGAGGATTACTTTACATCTGCTACAAATGACCCATTATTTAAACAATCCCATTTGTCATTTTTACAAAAAAAATCATGTTGACCACTATTTGCATCACAATCCACCAGAAGCCCTAGCAATTTTTAGTGCATTTTTTCCTACAAAATGACCATCTAACTATTGCTTTCGAAGTGCATAATTTGACACTTTTTCTTAATTAATTTTCTTCTATTTTCTCAATATGATTTTACTACATAGTTTTCAAAGCTATTCCCATTTTTCAAATGAGTTGTTGCATAGTGTCATGTGCCAATGCAATATGCACCCTTTCTATTTTACCAGCCCTATCAGCAAGGAAAGCATGGAATTGTACTCGACCCAGAAGCGCAAATCCTGCATAAATGCCATTAAAACAACTCACTCATTTGATAGAGGATCACTAACAGCAATTTCTTGAATATGCTTTACCAGCCAACTAGTATATGCATTTCAGAATTGTTTCAGCAAGTCCATATAACCAATGAGATGCTGCTTGGTAAGCATGCAAGATGGTATGAAAAACCTTACATGGTGTTGGCTGGATCTCTGTTATCCATGCCACCTGCTACATTTTCCCAGAGAAAGTCAAGCTGGTTTCAAATGATTAGTTTTGGACAAGTCTGGATAATCACAGACCTCCTTCTTACCCTATGGCTGCTGTCATATCTTTTGAGGAACTGATATCGGTCTAACTAATTTAGGGCAATGCGAAAGACCCTGCCATCTATGCCACACAACAAGAGCTCATGAAATGCTCACCTCTCTCAATGTTTGCTTTTCCTGACATCCCTGCTCCCATCTGCTTCTTCTTGTCCTGGTCTGGAACTCCTGCATGTCAATAGAACAGCTGCCCTGGAAAAGATAAAGCAAAACAGAAAATAAAACAATTTTATTCTTACTAACACATCTGCACTTTATATCAACCTACTGCCTGTAGCACCTTGTTATCTTGCCCATGGTTTCTCAGTCCATCTTTCAGTTTTAAGCTCCTCAGGGCAAAACATGGTACACTTTACCCTGTGTTTACTCACACTAATGTACTATGCCTCCTATAGTGGCTTGACCACTAATGGAAGCTGCAGGTTCCTGTTGTCACAGAGGTAATGGAGTGCAATCCTTCTAAATCCAAATTGCTTTCAATTGCTACACGTGGTGAAAACATAGATATTATAAATGGTGGCCCATACAGAACCTAGACTTCCTGTGAATTTAAAGCTTTAACGATTTAGAGCCCAATTTTATAAGACAATCAGCAACACACTTTTCTCATTAACTAGCAAACAGAGGCAATCATGAAGAATATGTTTTACAATTACGTTTTAATCATCTGTATCAGCAACCCTTTCCCCATGTACACAACGTTTGTATTTAGCAAAGACCAAATGAATTTAATCCACTCACTGCTAATGTAATGACTTTGCCCTCCTCTTATTTTGTGCTTTGACCAAAGTAATGTCTAAATGACCATTCGGTTAAATGTATTTTTTTTCTGCTTCAGTGGAATATTTCATGGAGGGGAAAAAAACCCAAACCCACCTACTCTGACAGGTATTTTTTTTATTTTGGAGACACCCACATTCTAATTTTCCTAGTAGGCCCGTTGCATTGCGTTAAAACTACCCTCCCTTAAATTATGCCTCAAGCTTGATTCATCACTTCAGCAATGGTTCCGGGTGCAGAAAGTCAGTCTTGCAATTCAAATATCTCTGAATATAAAGCCTCAAAGAATATTTCCTGCAGGTCCCCACCCACTGATTTGTTGTTCTTCTGTCAGTCCATGCTGCTTCTGATAAAAATATGTCCTGATTTGTTTGTTAGTGCTCCCATGATGATGGGCAAAAAGATAGAAAATTATTACACATAATTAAGTAACATAAATATTTTACCTAAGGGAGGAAATTAAGTAAAACCTGCACTCATGCCACACCTTAAAAAGCTTGTGACAGCAATGAATTAGATTTAGACTTACTTAGTAATAAACCAACTGTGAGCTGACAAAAAATACTCAGTATTATCCTAAATATAGTTTTAATAATAATAATAATACACCATACAGATACGTGACTTGGTATTTCATTTTTTAAAACTGTAAATTAAACACTACTCTGGCCTTTGAAAGCCAAAGCCACCTACTCTTGACACAGCAGAAGAATGCAGTATCTTTCACTGCATACCCGTGCTGGGATATTAGCAAAACTTTGTAGTCTATGTGAATAATTATGTGTGTTTTTGAAACTTCCATAGCATCCCTTCTCTGAGAATCTCAAGCAAATCAAACATCTGCTAATTAAGGTTCTTGGCCCATTCTGAAATCAGCATTTTATCCAGTAGGAATGGGCAAAATGAACAGCATAGGTTTCGTGGTTTGCCCAGAAATCTAATGGCAGAGCCGGTGCAGAGTCAGAGTTCCTGTCGTGCTTGTATTCTCCTGTTCTAACCACAGGACCACACAGCCACATCACCCCATAAACCTGCTGCACTCAGAGCAAAGAAACACGACTTTAATGAAAACATATTTTCAGGATAAGCTTACGTCTCCTCTGTACGACTAATACCACAGCCCAGAACACCTGTAGAATTCCACTAAATTTTTGCTCTCACATTTACAGAGTCATCGCTAGGATTTTTAACCTCTTTGCATCACTGCTAAAGGTGTAATAATTGAAAACTGACATTTCCACCTAGGTTTTTCATTAACAACTATATGAATATGCAATCAATGACAGAGGCATCAAAGCAAGTGAGCTGGGGTGAGAGGATTCCCCAGTTTATTTATTACACAAGTTACTTCATCCAACTTTGATTTCAGCATTTCTACTACAGTGTTTTTCAACTTACTTTGCCTTTTGCTTGCACAGGTGTTTCACAAGCAGCAACAAAAAAACCCCAAAGAACAAAAAACCTCCCAAAATGTTATTTTAAAATGGAACAAACCATTTTAAAATGAAATAAATGTGTAGGGAGCAGTCAGAGAATATATGGTGCTGGCAATATCCATTGTTTAAGACCCTAAGCTAGGTCACTTAACCATTTGAGTTCCTTTGTTTTTTTTGATGAAGTGGAAACAATAGTTACGCAAAGAATATACAGTTAGGATTTCACAAAAGGTTAGTCCATCAGTGGCCCTGAAATCCTGTTACATCTGGCTTGATGAAACTGCAAAATATTAAGTTTCTAGTAACGTATAGGGTGATTCCCCGCCCCCTCAAAGGGCCTATACTAGACATCATTTAAATCCTACTTAAGACATTAAAACAGGATTTAAGTGGGATTTTAAAGATGAATAAACCTCATGTAGGTCTTTTAAACCAGGATGAATTTGATCTGTAGCTCCTAGCAGTACATCAGGACATGCCCACCACCATTTTTTCTATACTCGCCTTATGAGTACAGAATACAAAATACACACTCAGTGAAAACATCTGTGATTTCCACAACTGTTACTTCAGTCACTGTCCAGACAACTGGGCAATCTGGTTATTTCCAGTCTGCTTTCAGCACATTCATCAAATAAAGGAAAAAAAGTCAAAAAGCACCAGGAACACAGCCATAAACTACAGTGCTCTAACAAAACAAGCTTCAATATCAAAAATTATTTTTAAGGTAAATACATTCAATCCCTAATATAATTTATACTTATTAAAATTGGTTTTGTGTCCAAAAAAAGTGGGAGTGCTCAATGTTATGGTTTCCATGTTCGTTCACCCAAGCCCTATGCTTCTGGTATCTATTAATTATTTTCTGTAAAGGTTACCAGGGACCAAGAAAAATCCTACTGGGTGAGATTTGTACACAGCCGGTAGGAACTAAATTCAATTATAATAGTGTTTTAATTAATTGAAAAATGAAACATGGTCATTAAGTGAGTTTCTGTCTTAAGGTAATGCTTATAGAAAAAGTACACAGCTGCTCTTCCTCCTTGTTTTGCTGTTCATACATTAGAGAGCCGAGTGTAAAAAGGCAGATACAACTGGCAGTAATTTCCATCTCATGTTGACTCGGGAAACGTGGAGCCCAACTGTTACATAATGAATTGAGAGTAGATTTAACTTGCCTATGTAAAGTAATCTGTTCTTAGGTATTCTTGCCCTGATTGAGGGTCAATTTTGTTTTTAATTTACCTACCCACCCTGGCTATATAATAAATCTTACATAAACAAACCCAGACAGTAGGATTAAAGGATAAACATAACTAATGCTCAGATCCAGAGTCTGTGATGAATGAGGGGAAAAAAAGCCAAACAAAAACCCCAAAAGATGCACCATGCACACACATTGCCTTTAATTTTCCAACCTGTCCAAAATGTATCATTTTCTTTCCAAAAACTGACCTGTCTCTAAATACGCTTCAGCTGATTTTGAACTTGTTGGGGTTTTTTTTTTTTTCATTATCACCTAATAGGAAAATTTCTTCAAAATATAGCTGTACAGAAGAATATTAACAGTAAATGGATTGCTATGAGAATTCATCATTTTATACCTTCTGCATTCAAGACTGTCTGCAGGGAAAATCATTCTGGTGTTTGCTGAGCACAATGAAAAGACCATTCTTTTCTACTTGCTATTAGCTACTTTTCACCTCCTCAAATATCAAGGTTTTGGAATTGTTCAATAAACAGCAGGTTTGTTTTTTTTTGTTTAAATTCACTTTGCTTCTATAAATCAAATTACATGATTCATTTTAACATCAACAGATAGCAGCACTTTTGTCCATGAGAATCAATCAATAAGAGAGTGCAAGTAGTGCTTCATCTTGTCATACTAGTTATATTTATTTCTTAATAGTAACTGTAGCCAGTGATTTAATCCTTCTATACCTTGTATACATCCTCATTCTGAAAGGATGTAAGCCTTATGACATAAATACCCAACTTGTGTAGCGTGAAGATGTTGACATTTGTCTCAAATGACTGGGTACAATCATGCTTCTGTGTACCTCCCTCTTTCCCCCTGTACTTTTAAGATATTTTTACCCTGGCCTTCAAGGTAATGCTGAATCACACCAAGCCCTTTTGTGAATACGTTCTTTGAAGAGCTGTGTTTTTTTCTGTGGTTCTTGTTACATATAGTTCAAGTGACAACAAAAAAGAAATCCCCCAAGAGATTGCCTTGCATGGTTTCTTATACAGTCTATTGCTTAAAAGTGCAAGAACCCATATTGGTTTCAGCTTACCAAGGACTAACGAAATAACATGCACTGAAAATCTTATCTACTGTACAGAGACAAAGTTATTGACCTCAAACTAGAATTCTCAGGGAACTTTATATCTACAGTTCAGCACAATTGCAGCTACGCATTGCACAGCTCAACCCAAACCAGTTGAAACCTAAGCAGGGTAACATGCTTTAATTGTACTTGTCTAAATGATAAGGGTAATTTTTTTTTAATTCAATAGATACTGAGCACACTTTAAGCTGTTCTTCCTTTTCCCAACCACCTGCCCTATACAAAACATGCAAGATAAGCAGGAACAAAAAGTGAGACTAGATCTGTGAAAGGAAGCTACTGTTTTAAATCAAATCCAAGAATGGTAACCTGGCGTTTACAGTCCATGGCTATCTGAAGATAACTCCACAACTCATGAAGAGGAGGGACTTGCACTTGTAGAAAAGGCAAAGCTACTTTGCTACTAAAAGACATTGACTGAACTCTGCTTTCTGAATGTACACTTCTGAGAAAAAGAACAAGGTAAACTTTCAAGTGTTCTTTCACTATTTTTTATATATATATATATATATAAAAAATGCCAAAACCAGGTAAATCAGCTTGTTAATACCTTTGAATATATTTTGGAATTTATAATAGAAGTTCTCATACCTTTTTTATTTACTTATGAATTTTTGTTCCCTCAAAATCAAATACAAAATTTACCTTTTTTTTTTTTAAGGAATGAAGAGTTTTCATATTCATGGTCTCCATATTGCAGGGAGAAAAATAATTGTCAACAATACAGATGTAACGGAAATTCTGAAATTATTTCAGCTTTGTGACTGGGTCTAAAGAAGTATCATCTTCTAATTCTGAGATTCTGGAAAGTAAGGCCTGATATTCTGCCCCAAGATTGCTGTGGGTATTTGTGTTTGAGGTGATATTCACACAAGACACTTCCTTGAATAGGTCAAAGTGGCAACTCATATTTAGTTCAAAATGAAACTAAGATCACCCAGGTGGAAAAAAACCTTACTGAGGGACGAAATTAAGTGGTTCTTTAAAAAAAAAAAAAAAACAAAACAAACCAACCAAAAAAACTACAAGAAAGTATATATCATCTCTCCAACAAATCCTACAAAGATGCAGCAATAAGAAAAATTCCTTCAAAATGTCTATGACCAAAATGAACTGATAAACAAGGACTACAGCCAACAGACACTTACAAGTTGAAGCCATTTCCCCATCAGTGTTCACTTACTTCTCCCCAGTGGTTTGGAGCACACCTGAAACCTGGCATTTTTATTAATTCTAGCCATTTTTTTCCCAATAGTCAGGGGAATAAGACATATGCTTTCTTTTCTACTCTAATGACCCTTTAACAGCCACAAAGATACTGAGTAAGCATTTGTGGGAGCAGGAGAAAGAGCAATAAATAACTTTAATTAAATTCATTTAGTCACAAGTGTGAAATTATCTCACTATTCAATTTCTCACAGACAACTCTCTCATATATGTATAAACAGCCCCAGAACTGAGGACAAGCTAAAACACCTACTTTCCCTCTTCTAATTTTCTCTCCCTTTAACAACCTTTCAGACAAGGGCTCCCCACATTTACACAATAGCCACCTGGATCTGCTTTCCTTCCAACAAGTTTCTACTGGTAAAGCTTTCACAGGTGAGCAACTTCATCAAGGCCTGAAAGGAGATGGAAACCTTTTGCAAAAGGCCTTGTAACTCCACAAAGGTCTTGTCTGGTATCACTTGTGTAACCTCTGCTGTGAACACAAATAGGCCTGGTATCTCTATATCCATAAACACCACCATAAAATTCAACATTCTTTGCAAAAAAGACAACAGTGAGGCTCTTGTAGCCACCCCTGTTAGCATTTGGCTTGTAAACGGCAACCAGTTCAAACGCAAAACTAACACTGGCACATTTCTGAAACCAGCAAGCTCTCAGCACGCTGCGAGTTTATGAGAAATGTAGAACAAATTAACTATGAGATCAAACAATAATGCTTCCAAAGAGAAATGAATCATTGAAAAACCTCATAGTAGGAAGACAAATAGAGCAACGCTTTTTCATAAGAGCGAGTAACTGAGGGAAATTTTAATAGCGTTACCAGCTTCTGTAGCAAGAAATGCCAACTGCTATTAGAAAAGCCCACTAAATAAGTAACTGTATGTTGAAGCAGCAGATGTTTGTCTAAAGACAGAAAAGATGATCTGAAAGAGGAGGATGAGTATGACTGCCAAGAAAAAAAACTATGATATCTACTATTGAAAAATAACCAGATTCGTTTTATGTACCCCCTTCAGCATCCTTCCACAGTATTTAGTAACAAATGGCAGCAGCAGTGTTTTGCACTGCACAAACTGTTGGGTCGTTGTTGTCTTATTATAAGAGTGTGGAGGACTTTTTGTTTTTCAGCTCCTCATAGATCTGACTCGTTCTTTTCCTTGAGTACAGACAGATGTATATAAATAGATGTTTCCTGAAAAGCCTTTAGAAAGCAGCTAATTGAAAAGAGCTTGCGTAAGTCCAAGGGAAACTACAGGTAATGACAGGAAATTGTAGCTGGTCATTCATGCCATAACAAAAATAGATATTAAAACAGTCAGCCCAAACCAATTATTATCCCTTTTATTGAAATATGCTGTACAAAAGCTATGAAATAATATCACATGGAGATATCGTTACTGGTGGCAGTACTGCATGATGCCATCTATAGACCAAGGAGGTCGTATGCTATATTTCGTCATACTGGTATTGACTGCATGCTCTGGAGGAAAAGGCAGGAGGCTGCTCCCCGCAAGAGTGGAACTCCTCTGCTTGGCACTGCAAAAGAACTATTCCCACACACTGACTGCATCACCCTGTGCTGAACTGAAAACTCACTGAGTTTTTCTGCTCACTCATTCAGTTCCTACAGCTCTCAGCTATGTTATTTACACAACGTAATGTCAGCTGTGAAGTAATCGCTGCCTCTAAGGAAGCAGAAAGGTCAGTAACTCATTTCACATTAACCACTGAGCAACTAACACATAAACAGAATCATCTCAGGGCTTCTCTGCAGCAGAAGCAAGCCTGCGTGAGAATAAGGGACGAGGGCCAGCCCAATCTTCTGCATTAACGGGAAGAGGAAAGGGAATTGAGAGCAATGATGAGCCAGCTGAAGACGTACATGGATGGGAATGGTTGGGCACCAAGCACGGCTTCTGGGGTGGCTCTGCCTATATGCTGACCCCCTCAGAGCAGCAGCTAGCTTTCCAAGGCCCTGGCACAGGGAAAGCAGCAAGACTACAACACTTTTGCTATGTCAAAGTGATTTCCTTCTCTACACAACTGTTTTGCTTAGGCAGAGGAAGCCCTTTCAAAAGAAAACTAGATCAGAGATGTTCTTGATCTCCTGAACTGATCTTCTGGTCCTTGTGACTTGAATGGTATACTTTATATCCTTAAAGCAAATATTAGAAATTTTAATATAATTATTTTGCAGGAAATAGAAATAGACTCTGACAGAAATCAGCCCTTATTTTCTGGAAATTCTGCGTTACTCTAGCAACACTTCTAGTATGTGAAATTAGAAACAGAGGAGTGACAACTGAAAAGATTTGGGGGAGAAAGAACTGGGCAGAAAGAGTTGGAGGAAAGACATTAAAAATGAAGAAACAACAGAGGAAAAAAGGCAATGAAAATTAAGAACAAACAAAAAAAAAGAAATACACAGTTCAAAGGACAGTACGAATTAGAAAATGCATTGTGCTACAAGCAACCCTGGCTAGTCTGTGAAAATGAAAGTCCTGTGTGCCCACGTCATCACAACGAGAAGATTGACTGACTTCTCTAAGCTACTAAAGAAAGTAAAACTTCATTATTCTCCTTTTCTTCCAAATCTTGCCCAGTTTCCATCTATCTTGGATAGACTTCTGCAACAGCATCTTTACATCCTGTTTATAAATAGATAAAATTTTTTGTGGAGTTCAGTACATAAATAAATTACGTTGAATTGTTAGTAAGCTACTAAAACTGTACTTGTTACTTATAATGGCAATGTATTTACAGGCTTTAAATGTGGTTATTTCCAGCCTTTCAGGACTGTAAGACATGAAGCAGACAGGATTGACAAGTACTGCTTAAAAAACAGTGTCCTAAGGATAGATAGGTTATTCTTCTGTTAGTTTCTGGGATTCTTACATGCCAAGCAGGGAATCTGTGTGCTGGTGGGTCATTTAAAGAAAGGTGTTGAATGGGTTAAGAAGCAAGTGTTATTCCCAGCTCCATACAAACAGAGCTAACCCTTGAAACCAAAGACACTTATCTTTTCCTCACAAGGCATGTGAGCCAATATTTTGTGTCAACAAATGCAACCACGGGACCAATCACATACAGAGCTATCAGCATTCAAACTGGTACACAAAATAAAACTCATCACACAGGAACAGAATAGGTGAAGTGGGAGTTTACACAGGACTTGACAAAACATTTCTAATCATATGCCTACCAACTACTGAAAGTTTACCTTGAAAACCTTTCCCTTCACTGTGCCTAAAAAAAAAAAAACCAAAAAAAACCACAAAACAAAACAAAAAACCCAAGAGCAAAATAAACCCCACAAACCTTGCTCTTTTTACGTAGTACGAACATAATTTACTACATTAGTGTGACATTGCCCAGTGGTCAATAGGTAACAACTACAAAATAATGTAACGGAAGCAAATAAAAGCTATGCACGAAGCAAGACAATGACTAAATATCAAATGACAAAGTACAGTGACTAAAACCCATGAGCTGTGTAATTAAAATGTTGACAGACACCTGAATCCCAGTAGCACTTTCTTCTTTTCCCATATCACTCTTCCTCAAGAGAAAACATTTCTTCTAATCATAAAAGAGCTTTCAGTGTTAAGACTTCAGCTGTCATTTTAAAAGTTAAGCCTTTTTGACTTATTTCGTAATGTCAGCAGTATTCCAACATAAACATGAAATGTAATAAAAGGTAAGTGTAATCTCTTTACCAGACACACAAACTAATCCTTGTTCCTACAATTGTTTTACTGCCAAATAAAAGACATTTATGAAGAGTGCAAGCGAATTAAATTATCTGAAAGGTCCCCATTGAAGTTAATACTGAAATTCCAGATATCGCATATCTAGTTATTTAAGAAAACTGAATTTTCAGCCTCAAAACTTTATTTGAAATGTGAGACCCCTCCTCTCTTAGGCAGCTTTAAAACTAGCTTTTTATGTCATTGAAATGTTTATAGTACCAAAAAGGCAAAAGAATGCTACTGTTACGTACAATAAATACACTTCATTTTCACACATCTCTTTCAGGCTTAGTTTCTTCTATGCAGATTCTGCTGCAAAGGCACTTAGAGAAAATAACTGTAGGGAACCTATGACTGCTACCTCTAAGGCTAGGTCATTGAGGGACTGTTAACTACTTCATGCAAAAACTCCCTGACTGATCTTACATGTCTGATTTTCAGTGCTTGCTTCTAAAATCCAGAATGCAGTAATTTCTTCCCATTCTCCCTGTCCACAGCATGTGAGGTGGAGCACCAGCCTTGCCTGAAGGCCCTCAGAAGTAGGAAGGACTCAAGTGAAGAAGCCTCATCCAGCATCCACTGTGCTTAAGATGTATTTGCCGATCTGACTCGAAGACTGGTGCAGCCATGCATTCTGTCAAATATTTTTGTCAAATACATGTCAGCACAGTAAGCTCAGGCTTTCAAAAGCAGAAAATTTCTACATATCCACGTCAGCATAAGATTGTTCCTTACAGTACTGCAGCTTGCCCAAAGGTTTAGATGAAGCTTTGTGAAATAATCTCTCTGTGCTACCAGACATGCTGCACTTACTGTAGGAGTGGGTTACTGTCACCAAAAAGTTTCAGTAGCTTTGTCATGATTAGAAGCAGAGGACTGCTGCAGAGCGCTCTGGGAGATGAATGAGATATGGAAATAAGCCTCCACTAACAAACTGCAAAATAGTATTTATACAGTAGAAAATACACAAGATAAATGGTAAAAGAGCAGATTTAAAGTGGAATCTGTTAGCTACCAGAGTACACTAGTTCCCGTACAACGGGTATCATTTTCTCTCGTCAACTAATGCTGGTTCTAGTTAATTACCAAATAAACTATTCTGATTCAGTGCAGCTCTGAATATCATTACAACAATGTACTAGAATACTTTTGGAAGTACTGCGTAAACCATGAGTTACTCCATTTACAGCTGAGTAGCAACTGCGTATACGCAGTAGTTCCTGAACATTAAGGAAAAAACAGTCCCTGTTCTGAGAAGAAACCGGTTCCAGCCTACACAGATGACGAATGCCGTGAAACAATCCAGTCCTTCACTTTTAGACTGGACTTGCCATGCAGCCAGACTCCAGTTGTGCAGACAACATCAACAAAGCAGCTTTCACAATGGTATCTGAACTGCTTAGGGGGAAAGTGCTACTTAGAAGCACATTTGCAAAATGACACTTTGGAGTACGGATAACCCAAGTATGCACATATGCAGAGACTCCTCTTCATAACAGGAGGAGTGTTTTACAGACACTGAAGGATGGTTTATGGTTTCAGCTTTTTGTATTACAATCTTAGCACAAACTAGCAAAAATGCTAATCACCTCTGATTAGGGATATAGAAACTGTGATGTTTCCAAAATTATAGAAAATTGCTGTTGCTGTCCACTTATCTTTTGAAGCCAAAATACATCATTTATTTTATTATTCCCAAGAGGTATCATATTTGGCACAGAACCATACTACAGTGGAAATTTCCCGACATACTAGATTGTATAAACACAATTTGTCATTGAGCAATAATTCTTTGCATGCAAATATCTGGATAGACTCCAACAAAAACTGTGTAAAACACTAAACTACAAACGTTTTAATCTTGCGGAGTGATGTGGAATGTTTGACTCCTGGCCTAGGCCTCCCTCTTCAGCATGCGCATTGCAACCAGTTTTCCTGTTGGCATGTCACGTTTATCGTTATTGTTGTAAAGAGAAAAAAAAAACCACAAAGAAAAGCTTTTATTAAAATCTGCTTATCTACAAGGAATAACAAAACAACAACAAAACAAAGAAAAAAAACCCCAAACCAGGAATCCTACTTCAAGTTTTCATGGCCATAGTTCTAAATATATGGCAAATCGACAGCTGTTGAATTTATCCTAGTATTCTCTCCAGCTGAACATGTGTTTCCAATCTGAATTTTAAACATTTTCTTTTTCTTTACAGCTGTAAAACAATATTTTCTAATCCAAAGATGGTAGTAGACAAGACTTTCTATTTTTAAGTCTGCAGACACTCTGGGAAAGTGAATTGGCTCAGTCATCTGAGAGGACTGCCAGTGGTGCAATCCAAGATAACTTCAGTGTCAAAGTGTAGAAATGCTCACAATAACATTTAGCTAATAAACTAGTTTATACCACAATCTCAAAATTTGTCCATCTTTTTCAGATGCCAGAACATCAACCATGACTACTTATTATTTACAAAACATTAAAATTAAAACATTTAGAACTCCATAAATGTGGGAACATGATCAAGAAAAACATTTTTGGATAAGACAGGATTACTGCATTGATTGCTTTATTTACCACTGCATCTTCTCATTAAGATCCTTCATATAAAACTACTGCATAGTTGGCTTCATCTGAAGCCCTGAAATTCTGTAATTCCTTGCCTGTGAACTGAGGATTGGCTCACTGGGGAGTCTTTCTACAACAGCTTTTAAATGAGGATGTTAACTTCATGGACACTGAATTGTAGCAATATCAAAGCTGAGCTGAGGTACATTCTTATACACCTGGAACTGACTCGTGTTAACATAGACAAAATTTAATTTTGCAACCTAAATTAAGGGTGGCAAAATTCAGTGTGGTACTACAAGCAATAGGAAGCAGAGTGGGCATGGGCAGTGTCACACGATGAATGAAGAGATGAGAAACAGTAAGTGAAAGGACTCATCAGGCTTTGGGAGATCTGTGGGAAAGAAAAGAGGTGGAAGTAGTAACTGAACGTTTCTCGTGCATGAGAGCGAGGACAGAGGTGACTGAAGATCCTATGTGGGTGGGGAAGGCATCTGGGTGAAAGTGGGAGAAGGCTCCAAACAGAAAGGAGTTAGAAAGAAGACATGGGACCTTGGCAGAAGCAGTGTCAGACAGGGAGGGAAGAAAAATCTCTCCTCCTCTAGCCTACTGTTTTTTGGGATACTCTCATAACTAAAGGAAGGAGGGGAAAAAAAAAAAAAAAAAAGACTGAAAGAAACTATTAAATGCTTCCCCAAGATATTCACTTTCTTATACCACTTAAACGTGTATATTTGTCAGCCAGAAGTTAAATATCAGATTCTTTAATATTCAAACTAATGGGTATTTATAGTCTTCACTACAGAGAGGATGAACATTTATCACAGCTAATTTTTAAAAATAACTGAAGTGTATGTTTAAATTGTGGGGTTTTTTCCTCTCTCATGTTCTTCACATCATCTCCTGTGGAAGCCCAAAGCCTTCCCAAGAAGCAAGAAAAAACCTCACAAAGTCCATTCTCTTTCTTCAATTGAGAACTTCCTAACAGAAAATACATATTAACTTTCCCTCTAATACATACATACAAATTCCATTTTCTCCTCCCAGAAAAAAAAAAACAACAAAACCCACAAGTTTCAAGTAAGCGTTATTCCATGCTAGCGTTCATCCACCCTATGCTATACCCTCTCTGAGCTGTGCAAATGTTCCTGGCAGTGCCAAACACTGAAATGGCTGCGTGACAGATGGTATGTCTGGCAGTTTACATGTCCCCAAGTCTGGCAGGCAAAAACATCTGATGAAGAACAGCATTTTGTGTTTTGGGAGTATTTTTGTTATAGATTTCCAGGGACTGGGGGGTTTCTGGAGGGTTCTGTTTGTTGTGCTTTGGGGGTTTTGTTATTTTTTTTGTTGTTTTTCTTTTCTCCCTCTTTTCTTTTTTAAGTTTATCTGTATTTATTTAAGTATAAGCTCTAAATTGCTTGCTTCACCCCCTCTCCTCCCCTTTTTAGTACGTCTCTAGAGGCAACAAGCCAAAAAAGAATGATCGTTAACTGTGCAACAGTGTCATGCCTTAACATGCTTCTCAGGATTTTACAGTTTAACTAGTAGTCCTCTAGCCTATATTTTAAAATCAGCCTTTCCTGTGCCAAACCAAAAAGAAAGAAAGAAAAAATGATACATTTTTAATTTAAAAGAAAAATTTAAAATTTGAACTCATATTTTTAACATCTGCTCAGGAATTTTAATAGATTCTGCTTTATCAAAGAAAAAAATACAGGAACCTAGGTACTTATAAGTACTTCACTTACGTAATCACGTAAGGCAAAATTTATAAAAATACTTTGCTCCTATTTTCAAGTGAACAGTCACAGGGGCAATAAAGAAAAATAAGTAGTAACTTCCTTCTCACTTTATTTTAAAAGACAGAGGAGCTATTCTGAACACAACTCAATGAGAAATGAAGCAGCAACACTCAATGTGTTATTATGGCCAGATTCAGAATTAAATATTCCAGAATTCTGTCCACAATTGTCTTCTTCATTAATTTGTATTTCTTGCATTAAAATAAACACAATTTCCCTGTAGGGAATCTAACAGCTTTCATGGAGAAACTTCAATATTTTGTTTGAGGATGGATCATTTAAGAGGACACAACCTCTTATGGTATCATGTCACTTAGTTTTACCCACCCAGTTTAAATTAATTACCTAGGCTTTCTCCAGTGCTCCTTCACAGGACATCAAGCAAGCTGTCCAGGCAGAGAGAACACTAAACAAAAGTCAGTTTTCCTACACTGCAGCCTTGCAGGTCTGCAAGACTGGAAAGCTCCCAAAGCTGGCAGAAGACACTGCTTACATGCTGACAAAATACGCCTTGATAATTGGATGAAGGGACTTGCCAGCCAACTGACAGCAAGTGAAACTCTACTGCGTGACCCTCTTAGGGAAGCTTGGTGACAGGAAGAGTTGGCCAGAGATGTTCATGCATCTTAGTAGGAAAGACCTGATTTTGCTAAAATGCTAATGCAATAAAGTCCTCAAGATATCAAAAATTTATAACTCCCCTCTGCCAAGGTTTATATATAAGATTACTGTAACTGGTTCTTATTAGTCACACTGTCATTACCAAAGGAATTTAATGAGTAACAGGACCCTCAAACTAAAAACCCAGAAAGCTTTACCCTTTGCAGCAAACCCCAACAAAACCCAAACAAAACAAAAAAAAAGGCCATGTTTTAGCTACCTACACTTCTCATGGCGCATTGTCAACTCTGTTTAGTCACAGCAAGACACCGAGACAACGTAATGGCTCTCTTCTTCAAGCTGTTCCATGACAACAAAATCATATTTACACACATAATTAAGGAAGATCAAATAATGTGCCAAATAGTCTTAACTCGCAGAAAAGGAAGCTTCTAACATGGCAAGATACAAATTCTTCATAAGAAAGCAGCTATTTGAACAGTCCTCTCCTTATAGATACATTCTAAACAAATACAAGGAAGCATCAGACTTAACTGTGCAAAGGAAGAATAAAACTGCTTGTTACTTGTTTCTCAAAAAAAGCATTTTGCTTGAAGCCTTGAATACAAGGTTTCTTTTGGGTTTATGGGCATCACGTCATGATTTCACCAACACAATCTGTTTCTGGTGATGTCAACGTCTTTGTAAGTGCTTATTAAGCAGGTTTTATCAATGGATTAAGAAACAGCTCAGCTGCCAAGAAGAGCAAAATAAATTTTAGATCAAAGCATATAATTAACAGACATAACAGGTGACTAAATACCATCTGTCAGCATATTGTTCTATGACACAGAAGGGGTACGTATATAAAAACAGTGGTGCAGAGATGATACACTCCCCCCCTCCCGCCTTTTTTTGAGTAATATGATCAGCTAGTGTCAGAGTTGAGCCTGTGCCAGATAAATTAAACCAGCCAGGGGCTAATACGCGATACAGGCCAAGTTTTGCAGAATTTTCTTTTAAAAGATTTGCATTAATGAATTGGCATCGTTTCTCTCATTACATGGTGATGGTGACTTTTTTTGAAATCTCCTGGTTCTGGCTTGTGTTGAATGAATTGCTATTCCACTCTAAGTCAGTCAGTTTGATTATCACAAATGCCAAGTTGTTCTCCTTTATTTAAACTAGTGAGAGAAGAGCACTTTACTATGTTTTCCAAAATAAATAAAATGAAAAATAAGTGAAGAATTTCAGGCTTAAATAGGTGGTAAAGGTATCACTCAACACACTAACAGTTGACATTAAAAAAATATCTTAAGAGTTGCACAAAACCTTCAATTCATCTTATCTTGTAGATTTGAAAAGAAAATATCTTTAAAATGAGGAACAATAATAACTGTCTAAGCGTGAATTTGGATCTTGCCAGAAGCATGAATTGTTGCTCATTCTCTTACAGCAGGGCATTCACATATGGGAAGATTTTTCCTATGACATGATTTTCAGCAATATCAACCCTTAAACTCCACACTGCACCATTAGCTCTCTGGAATGAGCAAGACTCTAATGCAATTCCATCTCTGAAAGTGCTCAACCTTATCCCAAAGCAGAGTACAGTGCTTGTCTAGCTCCAAATATGCATTGACCTACAGCCTCATCCTGAGCCAAGCCCCCATCCCTGCTCTCCAGGTGGAGCAGGACTCCACTGGAAATCCTGCTCAGAAGACCTTGCCCCTCCCAAACCCTAAACCTAGACTGAAGCACAGAGAGGCGAGTCCAGCTGCAAGAACACACTGAGCAGCAGACCCATCCTGAGCTCGGCCTGCAGGGCTGCAAAGGAGTTCCAGCTCTGAAGACTCTCACTTCTGTAACCCTCCCTAAGTGTGGAATTCCTAAATTCACTATGGTTTGCATTAATTTCCACTTGCCCATGCTGCACATTAGAATACACACATACATAGATTCATTGCCTGTGAAGTAACTATGTTGGTTTTGTTCTACGCTTTCCAGGAGTACGTTCTAATTCTTGATCTGGATGTGCGACCTAACTGCATTGCAAGTCAGCATAAGACAGACATGCAATATACATCAGTTCCTCCTTTCCCATGCTCTGCTTCACAGATGCAGGTAGCTGCATCCTAACCCCATGCAGGACACTTGGCATGGTCTAAGCAGAAACACCTCGAAAAATGAGTGGACCAGATTCTAAAGTATGTCATGGCATATATCTAAAGGTGAGCCTAGACTCAGGCAACAGTAACAAAAATCCTCTTAACTTCACCCAAGATCACACCTAATGAGACAGGTGCTCAAACAAGGAAAGTTAAGTCCAAGTTTAACACAGCAAAATGTTAAACTCCAAATGACAACCTACAAAAAGGAAAATGAAACAAGAAAAAGCATTACTGGATTATATTTTACAGGAAGATCCTTTGTTCCTCCAGGATCTTGTTTAACCTAAGCTCTTGGCTATCTAGCTCCATCCATGAAGATTTTTCTGAACCAATTACCCTCTTTGTCCTTTTATGCAAGATGAATCTCTTCTTCCTCACCCTCCTCTCCAGCTTGATATTCAAAGCTAGCATCCTGTTTTGTTGGTATTCTTGTTACTTTATTAGTTTGGAACATAATTTGATAACACAGAGATCTTCATTGGAAGTGGCTGCGATGATCATACCTCCATCTCCATTCCCATCTCCCACACCCTTCCACATTATATGAAGTTAAATGCCTTCCCCGTTCACCTTCCAACGTACCAAAGTTGTCAGTGCCTAACGTAATGATACATCTATGGCTGTCTGGTGAAGAGATGTTTAAAACATTTTCAACTCTGTTGCAGTACTTTGTCATACAGGTCGAGAAGTATTCATACTAGAAACTTGCTATCATGCCCCCTGATCCGAGATCACCCAGCAAGTATTAAAAAAACAAAGTACAGACGCATTAGCTCAAGTGTTTTCTCCAAACTACCTTTCCTTGATTTTCTGTTGTGATTAGAGTCTTTTGGCATTACAGACAACAGTGGGCATAATTTCATCAAGGTGTATGAAGGAGAGCTTTACAAAAGGACATGTTCATGTCAAAAAAGACACCTGAATTTTGTGTGAGAAGACAAAGATTGAGGGACTTCCAGTCTGTAGGGGAAAGCTGTCAGAGGATTTAGTTCCCTCTGCTTACAAGATGGCTGTTTCTTAATAACTTCACTTTCTGCTTTTGTGGGGATGGAGGACAGTGAAAAGAATGAGGACAGCAGTAGGCATTTCATTGTTTTGAGACAGAAAATAATCATAGAAAGAATCATAGAAAAGTCAAAGAGCCTCTTACAAACACTGGCAAGGATTGAGAACAGAATATTCCCATCAAAATGCAAAGCCATAACAGGAAGAATGGGGGAAGCTTCCTGCTCAAAATGTGAAAGTCTCACTATAATTTTCAAAGCTCAGACAGGTCAAACAAAAAACTGTCATCTTTCCCATGTGACTGGTCACTATTCTGGTTGATGTGATAATACACATTATTATGTCAATTATTTTTTTTTATTAAAACCAAAAAACCTTATTGTAATTTTATTTCCAGAAGAATTAAAATCTCCAGAAATTGGCATGAAGTTTACTAATACACTTGCAGGTCAGTTTCCAAGATTTACTCTATAATGAGCACGATTATTCCGCTCATTATAGATATTCCCCCTCCCCCCAAGAGTTCCTTTTAAAAAAATCAACGTATTTTTTCAAGCTAAAATAGAGAAAAATTGTAAAAGAACAGAAGAATTTTAAGTTTTTTAACTTTACTGTTGGTCTACTTAGAAATCTTGATTATCAAAAGTTGGAAAACTCAAACTCCTGGCTGCAGCAATAAATATAGCAAGTCAATTTATATTTCTTACAGTCTATACTAATCTAAGATGATCTATGATATTTTTCACTCCGCATTCACCCAGGCTACTGATCTACTACAGAAGATGAAGATCTAAAAGTCCAGACTGCAAAGTCAAAAAGCAGATTTCATATCCATAAATTAACTCCCACTCTTACAAATCAGCTATCTACCCCATTCATGAGCACTTTAAACTGGTCCCTCCTCAGGCATGGAGGATATTTTAAACTTCAAAGTTAATCCTGTCTTGATCTGGATTAATTGCTGTAGGAGCCTGCAATTCAGATGAGTACTCTTGGCCAGCTGTTAAGACCCAACAGTTTCCTTTATTTATTCCTTAAAATTAAAAATGCATTCCTGACATGAATTAACCCATTCCCTACTAAAATACATAGACCATCGGCTGTGAGTTTTCATTACTGCATTATAGTCTACATTCTGGTTGTATACTTCCTATAGGTATTGCTAAGGGGACAAGTAGATGTTGGCATACAGTCATGATGGGAGACACACTGCATCAAATTAAATGTAAACTGAGGTTTATCTTTATGCAAAGAATTTTACATGGAAATAGGCCTTAGTAACATAAAATAAGTGTCAAATCTAAGAAACTGTCATATCTTTACTGTGAGGGTAGTGAGACACTGGAACAGGTTGCCCAGAGAAGCTGTGGATGCCCCCTCCCTGGAAGTGTTTAAGGCCAGATTGGATGAGGCTTTGAGCTACCTGGTCTAGAGGGAAGGTGTCCATGCCTGTGGCAGGGGGGTTGGAACTAGATGATCTTTAAGGTCCCTTCCAACCCAAACCATTCTATGATTCTATGATTCTATATTGAAACTGGTTGAAACACTGAATAAAGTCAGTATCTCCAACGTTACCTATCTTCCTTTGAATCAAGATTACACCATAGAAGAACTCAGAACTTCAGTCACTGAAGTGCTTTTCATGATTATTCAGGACTACTTAAACTTAATATCTCAAAAGGCCTCATTTATGAAAAGCTAAACATGTATGATTAGCCTATAGTCTCAGGCTGCAACCACATGTCCTCTCTTGGCTCCAGACCACTCCTGATGCTGAAAAGATCTTTGCCTGTTAGGTTTTCCCTCACCATTCCCCAGTGTTTTTATGGAGATTATGCCTTCTCCTCCCATCCTCCAATCCATACAAGTTACTTAATAAAAAAAGAAGCAGCATTAAAACCCAAGAATTAAGTTAGATGAATTTAAAAGATACTGTGGTTCTCTTCCATCACACTGAGGTTCCTTATGGGTAACACAAGTCTCAGTGATGTTAGATGAAAGCCAACTTGTTGTTCAATTAATATCCATACTTTGCTCAAATCTTTTTGAAAATGCTATCTATATAACAGAGGTGTCAGGAAGCTGGGGAGCTGGCACAGACAGTTACAGAGCAACTGTACTGTAGCTTGATCACTGCTACTCTTAACAGCTTCAGCATGCACAAGAGCCACAAGCCATTTGGCCAAAACTACAAGAGTGTTTCAAAGCCAGATCTGGAGCTAGACTCAGCTTCACACAATCAGTACCATTCCTGAGAAGCAGTGAGGAGATACAACAGTAGAGGAAACTAGAACAAAATGCTTTTTTAATATTACAAGAGACCAAATAAATACATAATTTTCTACTTTTCTACAGGCTGCATGAAAATATTTGGTTTTGAAAGACTTTCAGGAAGAAAATCTGCTCACATATCTTATATGTATTAACTTCCCATCTATTCTAAGAGGTGACATATCACCTTCACATTGCAATAAAATAGGGATTGTGGTTTTGTTTTGTTTTGTTTTTTTAGAAAAAGACTTCTGTCAATTTCTGTCTGTAGGTCTCAAGCACTTCTTTTACTTTTATGGGTATCTAGTCTTACACAAAGGACTACGTTTTCTCTCTTTCAAAAATTATCTCAGTTAAACATCAACTTAAAGCAGACAGCAGGATGCCCAGCTATCTTAAGAGTACTAGGAGAGGCTTCTGCAAAGAATTAGCACTTCCATCACCATGCAATTGAGAAATCACTCCCTTAAAAATTACCAGGCTCTCAGAAATGATGTTTTTATAGCCTTTTCTTCTATTGAAGTCTCGTGTATTTTGTTTTCTACTTGGCCAAGAACATTTAAGAAGTTTCACTGTCAGTTCACCTTCCCTTTGGTTTGTTGGAGAAGAGTATTTCATCCATCTACCTACATAGACGTGTTGCCTCACCTCCTGCAGTATCCTGGCTCCTTGCCAATATGCATACGTAACTATGAAACTAATCACTGTTTGATATTATAGCATTTTTATTTAATTTTAAGAGCACACAGTGATGCAAATGTTTGCAAAGCAAACCGAGACAGCTACAAACAAAATTTCTAAGAGCTGAAGTTCTCTGTTCCATTCTAATCAAAGAGAAGTCAATAGCTACAAACAACTTCTTCACACAAAAGCAATAACTATTAATGGAAATCAGATATCCTTGCTGTAATTTGAATTTTCTGGAGGCATTGTGTGCATCCCTCTGCTCTCACAAGTAATCCATTTGTACCAGGTGCCAACCACAAGAGAATCTGCAGTTTTCCAGCTAGTTAGGGTGAAGACATACAAGTGCTCTTGTGAGCATTTTTCCCAGGTTTTCATTTCTTGGGAACATGCCTGTTTTACAACGTGGAGTGATCAACAACAGGATAAGCAAGTACAGATCTGTGATTTTTTTTTTATGAAAACAATTCCTGCAGACACTTTAACATGCTAGTAAATAGAAGATTTGCCTGGACAAAATACATTAACAATAAGGGAAGTTTTTGGTGTTTTTATTTTTAAAAATTAAATCTACCATCTATTAGAGAGTCATGCCCTACTATGATTCTTAAGAAATAATAACTTAGCAGTAACTAATAAAGGGGAGATTGTAATCTTCCTAAAGATTCACCTGTGTCATTTCTCAGCAGAAACTTTCTCAGACTTAGAGTAGACAAAATACGATTTTTAGAAATCCATGTTCAAAAAGGGTTAAATTACCTTCTTTCTATACCAAGATTCAGCCAAGATGTTTGCACATTTCTGTTTTGATGATAATACACCTAGTTCATTTGTCTATCACTCACATCTTCCATCACGAACTGAAAAGCAGACAAATTAGCTAAACACTACACTTAAAAAATTATTATACTACTCTGTGCTGTGTTAGATCTTTGATTTTATCTGAGTATCTCAGAAGTTTTAGAGGCATAATTTTTTTTTTTTTTTTTTTTTTTTTTTTTTTTTTTTTTAAATAACAGCCATTAACAAAAGCCAAACACACTTCCCTCAGTTTATAACCTGGGAAACTCAAATACTTGGCAGGGGTCCCCCATTTTCCAGGGTTTCTACATGCACATGACAATTCTCCCACCTTTTTCAAGGTTGATTTTTTTTTTTTACTTTTACAAGTAAAATTGAAATTAATTTTTATCCATGAATAGACAAGGATAAACACTTCTTAGTGTCTGCAAGTATTATAACTTAAGAGACAGCAGTCTTTTCTCTTAGTTTATCATGTGACTTCAAAAATAAAAATCCTAGAACCTATTATTGTCTTGATTAAACAAATATTGACAGAAGGCAAATATGAACTTTTTTTCCCCTCTCTTCTATAATAAAGTAACACAAAAGTACTCAGTAGGTATATCATCTTTAAATGAAAATCTTTTTTCAATTCTCAGAGCACTTCTAACTTCCAATTATCAAAATAAAAAGCAAATCTTGTACAAGAAAAACTGTAAATAACCCTGTATGAAGGAATATACTAGAAAGGAACATTTTAACCCAAAACCACTTTGCTGCAATACAATTGCAAAGCAAAGCCAGCTGATTTTGCTTATTAAAAACATCCCAGACATAGCATGTAGAATAATTGCAAGGCACTTACAGGGCTTTTTGGTGATTGTAAATATAACTTTAAAAAATAAAGCGCTCTTTTTAAAAAAGAAATAAGATTATTAATTATAGAGATTAATAATCTCCAAATGCCAACATTTTAAACAAATGCTCATCTCTGTTGGATTTTCAGAGCTTGTATTGAAAAGTGTTCCTTACTTCTAAACCAGATAGTTTCTTTGTAAGGTTTGTTTCCCTGGATGGTACAGTGCCTACAGCTACTGTGTCATGGAACTGTTTCTTCGAACAAGAAGTATGCACGATCTCACATAGCCTTTTTGATCTTGCAAATGTCAGACTTCAGGGCTGTTTGTTATATCATCCTACGATTATAATTTATTTGAGGTTTTCATATTACTTATCAGTTACACAACAGAAAATTGATCATAATTATGTTCTCAGCAATACTATCTAGACATTGTGTTGCTCTAACTACTGCTTTCATTGTCTGCAAAACCGCAATTCTTCCAAAAATTTGTAACATCGTTTGCCAGCTTCCTTAACTGTAAAACAACAAACGTACTGACTCCAAGTACTTCAATTCCTACTTCCATTAAAGCCAGGGAGCATTCTAAGTATGTCTGCATGGCCTTAATTTAGCCAAGAAATGGACACTGCTTCAACAATAATTATAAAAATATAAAGCTTTAAAATGAAATTTTATGCAGACAACTTTATTCTCAGAGAGGCCAAGAAGAAGAAGACAGAGTAAATGTTTTTTTTTTTTTTTTAACAAAGTCAGTACACTTTGTTATTTAACCTGCAAGTTGCATTTCACGTATTCCCATTTCAGAATACTTTAACGTTCTATTCTGATTTAGCCCTATAGCGAATGCTAGTCCATAAATCAGAAGATACTGTCCAGAAATAAGCACAACAGAGAACAGCGTATCCCGTGTTCTTGGCAGTGTTGACCCCCTAAGGATATGCTCTCACTGCAGAGTTACCCTAGGCTCCTATTTGGCTGCTGCCCTTTCTCACCCACAAATAAAAAAATTCTTCCTTTCATATTTAAAAGGACCGTAAGCCTAAGGCTAGACATTGTTGCTACTTGACCTCCCACATAATTTCCCCAATGAACTTACAAGGAGACAAACTTTCCCCACAATTCATTGTGAAAAAAACATAAGGTAGCTTTGATTTTTTCTTTTTCTGTGCAAAAAGAAAAGAGCTACATTTCCAGAAGCACCAATGATACACACAGGATCACCACCAAGGACACAATAATTCAAATAAATCTCTGCAATGTGATGATTGAGAGGACTGGGCTATCCCAGCAATTAATTCTGCAAGGTACAGCTCCACACATCTCCCTGCAGGTGAAGGAGCCACCTTAGAGCACCCTGGTGTCTCCCACACCTTTTTGCACCACAACCTCCAGCTAAAGTTCTCCCCTCCCTCCCTCCCAGGGCACCACAGCTTGCACTTGTCAAAAGACAATTATTACACTGGTTCAGCTTACAAGGCAGCTTCAAAAAACAGGCAGAGAACTGATGAGGAATCAAAAAGCAATGCATTTGTGGGAATAACAAACTACATTTCAAAATGTGAATTGTCTATGAGTTGATAAATTCAAGCACAAGGATTTTTGCCTCAAAGACAGTCCAGACAATAGCTTTGGTAATTATTAATTGCATCTTTCATGTGGAAGTGAACTCTGAAAACTAAACAGCAATTTAAACGTAAAAATTAAATATTCTGCTCCAGATAAGATCTTACTAGAGGGGTTTGGTTGACTTCTCACTATAAATTTTTTTCTGATTAACTAAGCCAGCCAAAACCCTCTTAGTGTTTCCACTGTTGCATTTTATAAAATTAGAAGTCTGTTATCAGCATAGCGATGCCCCCAAAACAAATCACACCACTAATCATCTTAGTTACGCCAGGAAAACTTCCTGCTGTAGACATACAATTAATCAGATCAGAAGTTCTACGCAATCTCCAATGAAAGGTATTTTATGTGTGGTTACCCTGTGCAGCACAGCACTGGCACATACCCACAGGGCAGTGTCAAATGAGGTAGTGCTAAACTAGAAGCATCTGCCTTAACATAGAATCATAGAATCTTTTTGGTTGGAAAGGACCTTAAAGATCATCAAGTCCAACCATGGTGCTCTGCCCCAAATAATTAGCCCTGCTGAGACCATCTCCCTCTACAGGACGTTCACTAGGAAATACTTTTCAGAAAGCGGTATGAACAAGGGAATTAACAGGGTTTAAAACCCCTGCTATAAAATAGATCTCACATACACAGCAGGGTCACGAGGGATAAATGAAAAGAAAAAAAAAATCTTATTCTCCTTTGTATCTTGTTAAGGATTATTTTGTTCCACAGTAAAATAAGATTTAATTTACTATATTGTTAGAAAAAATTCTCTGTAAGTGACTGGGGTTTTTTTTGTCTTAATAACTTTGATCTTGGAATAACATTCAGCACTACACCTTTTGAAAAGTCACAGATTTCTGAAAAGTGTCCAAGGAGATTTCATTTTGTTCGCTCAGTGATCCCAAACTGTAAAAAAAATGCTGTTTCTCCAAAGTAGACCTGCTCCCTAGCACTTAAAAAGAAGTCATTGTTCAGGTTCTTCAATTCCAGTCAAGGAACAAATCATAAAAATGCAGAATGTCCAAAATAAACACATGTGTGTACTTTAAGAGCTAAGTACACACACTAACTTCTCAACATACCTTGCAAGCACCTTAACAATTCTTATTTTCTACTGTTGGCAGAATACATAGTGATCTTTCTGCGTGACTGTTGTAACTTGCTCTGTAATTTTGTGCCAAAACCAGAAACATGGTAATGACATTGAATAGGTAATTAGTAACTATTAAAATAGTATACAAACTAGGGCGTAGTCAAGGTGCTAGCATCTGTCTAAGCCACCTGGAGGGATTTGGCTTCCTAACAAAGCATCAAAGATGGTGATGCCTCTGTAAAAGTTTTTATAAATCACTCAGATGGGCTATCAAAGGGTAAAGCAAACCAGAATTTCATGTTAAATCGTATCACATGAAAAATGTGAAGTAGGAGAAAAATTTTATAGCTTTACTGCCCCTTAAAAAAACACCCACAAAGCTACATGCAACAAAACATAACACAATTCATTATGGATGGAGTTTCAAGGAAAATGGGCTTGGGTCTTGTTTTGTTTTTTTAAATATCAGGGATCTGAGACTTCTGTAGAATTCTCTGGTTTCAAGTGACATGGGAGGACTGGGTAAACGTAGTATTTGTGTGTCCCATGGAATACACAAATCTTTGCTTTCCTGGGAAACAGCAGCCAGCCCAGACCCAGAGCCACCACCTTTTTTTTCACTCCCCACTACCAGCAGCTGCTGCAAGATCAAGAGCAGAAATTCCACTTTATTCTTCCTCCTCCTCAATAGCTAATGGCAATTTTCTTTGCTCCTCCCCTACTCAAACAGGGCATAGGAGGAGGGAGGTATGATAAACCCTTGTGAACATACTCAACATTTATGTGGTGTTAAAAGTGATAATTGTCATGTTCTGAGAGGATTGGTAGAGTATTGGTAATTTGGTAAACTTTACCATCGGCCAAGTCTTGTACCAAACATTACTGGAAAAATTTTCCTAGAACTTGTTCATGCTGCAGAATCTTTCTCTGCTTGAAAGAAGTTTGGGGGCATAATATTGCTGAAGGAGTAATAATGAATCAAAACACATTCATTGTTTCAATCAGATGAAGACAAACTCAGACAACCCTCAGAGTTTCAACCTTTCCACAAAACCAGATGCCAGTTACAGATCACACAACCTACATTTGAATCACAGGTGTATCACTGCAGTTTTTCCACCAGCATAACTCCTGCACTACATGAGAACAAGATCAAGTAAACCAGCAATTCAGGCCTTCCCAGTTATACATAGGTCTTTAAATCCAAAGGATGCAAAAAAAATTGAGTAGAGAGGTGTATGTGGATGTGGTACAAGGTGAGGGCAGCCATGCAGAAGACAGTGCTGTTTTCAAAGCCCAGCAGTAAGGCTACTGGTTATGAAGAAAAGCTGTAACACAAAGAGGTTCCCAGACTCTAGCTACCACTACAGAGAGAAACACCAAAAATGCTGACAGTAATTTATCACACGTATGGAAAGCTGAAGAGGCTGAAGGGGCATAACAATCGAATCAGGTAAAATCTCCAGAGATTTATACTTCAATGACATAAGAACAAAACCCTGCAGAAACCTCTGAAACAAAGCCAGGACTCATTACCCCATATAAACTTTTTAGCACTACTATTTCCTGCAAAGCAGCTTTTAGAATTTGTTTTGAACTCATTAGAGCCCACAGGTTGTTCTAAAATTTACCTGAATAATCACAGTTCTACTACAGATCAGCTACTGGTCTCTCACAAACTGTTTAATTTTCTGGCCCATTCCTTATTTTAACATAGCGCAAGGATATTCCAAAGACTATCTAATACAGATAGACCTAAGAGACCAATCTATTAATTAACAGTTAACATAGCAACATGTTTGTGCTTGTACTTAAGCTACTTCAGTCTATAGCAATAAGGCAGCCATTTGAATAGAGCAACGTGAGATACACCAACACAGATATTAAGGACTAGCTCTAAAATGCCTCAGCACTTCCCAGAGATATTGAATACCTTCAGGTCTTCTCAAGGGCAGACAGAACTGAGAACATTAAACAACCCTAAAGAATTGAATATACGTACATAAGATACGAAAAGTATCTGCTTATCAATTCACATTTAGAAAAATTAAAATCCTAGCACTTTCAGTTGTTTCCAGCTGCATTCTCTACCTACTAACTAAAGAAATGGGCAAGAGCACAGTCAATCTGTCCTTACCTAAAGAGCTCTGCTCTGATGTTGTCCCTGTAAAGTCCAATAAACATCTCTATTTCCAATACAGCTAACACTGGAGGTCAGCCACTGCATAGGAAAACACCAGCCCAAATTTCCACCCGGACTGAAGGAGGAGAAGTTTCCCTTGGACACCCACCTGCTTTGCATTGAGCATCAGCTGCAATTATCAGCCTCAGCTGTGAGAGCAAGAGAGGGGCTTTCCCTGACCTCTGCCAGGGAGTCATAAGGGCCCAGAGCTGGGAAGGAAGATTGGAAAGAACAGTAGAAATGGTGTTCCTGAGTTGTCTGGTTGTGGGATTATCTGCACTAAAGATAAGAGTTCTTTGGTAATAGTAGTGTTAAAGCCTGTACAATGTGAGGTCCCTGTTCTAAGTAGGAATTCCACTTCTTGTTCATCCTCCTTGCTCCAGGTGTTCCTACCCCTCTCTATCACATTATACTCTATACCAGAACTATCAAAGGCAGCTATCAAGGATTTAATGTATAACAAAACCATGAAAATGTATTGATACCACTGCCAAAATTGATACTGTAAATCTGCTATGGTTCTTAAATGGTTAGTGAATATCTCTTACACTAGCTTTTCTGATAAAAATGGAGCATAATTAGTGGCAGTAAAATTATTGGTTGTGGAAAAGAAAATAAAGCAAGTTTTAGGTCGTTGCAAGATTATATACTGAAGGGAAACTGCATTTGCTATACCAGAACTTAAAACACAGGTGAAAAATAGATGCAATTTTTTTTCTTATAAGTTAATAATATAAATCAAATTCTGATTTTCAAATAACTACCCCCTTGTACAGATTATGTACTTATTAAACATGATACATGGAAGAGAGGCAGAGCACTGTCAGTTTGACAAGAAAACTTCAGCCATGCTGAAACTGAAACTAGTAGCTACATCCAGCCTGCATCTTACTCATCACAGGTATGTCTAATGCTATCAGAACAAATGGACTGCTTCTGAAGATCAGTCTGGATGAGGTACTACAATGCTGGGTAACCACTTAAGCTGCTTGTGGCACCAATTAGAAAATCTTAGTTACCTGTAATGGGTGGAGAGAGTTTTACAGAAATATCTTAAATCAGAATGTCAGAAAAAAGTCACTCTCAGAATGACACTAACAGTTTCCAGTTCACTCTTCTTTATACAAGTTCCTTCTTCAGTCCAGCTGAGAGAAAAACAAGCAACACAAACCAGGTTTGGGTGTGCGGTAAGGTGAAGGGATAGTCTGACTTGAGAAGCTAGCATAATGCTTTTATTCTGTGCCAAATCCTTAAGGGCTTCTTTAAAATTCGTCAACAGACAATAAGCTACAAAAAGAAGGTGACATGAGTTCACACCAAAAAACCCTCTCTCTGCTATCTCCACAGAGATATTATCTTCTCGCTGCCAAATATGTTATCAATCAAGATAACCACACAGCATTAAGCACACTGTAACACCACAGCAAGAAGCAAGCGTGCATTTGCTTCATAGACAGCTCCTTTGGCGTCTTTCATTTGGGTTACAGAGCTTAATGAGCTACAAAGAGATATCATCAGTGCTAGATGAAAAATCTCAAAGCCTTGAACTGCAGTCTAAATACTAACTAGTAGAATGCAGTTCTCTGCTCTCTGCAAATTTCTGTGGGAAAACGTTGCTGTTTGAGGGAAGGAGGACTGTTATTGGAGAGTCCACTTAGAAGGCAGTGACTAAAGTTTTGTTTTGCTCTCTGCTAGCTTATAGAGCTCAGCAATCCTGACTGACTGTAAAAGCAAGCTGAGCATCACAGTCAACTTTGTTGTTAGTTATCATAGGAACTAAAGGATAAGCAGGAATATCATCAAGATCCCCTTCTTCCCTTATCATAAGTGAGGCTCACTATTTTAAAGTTTCAAAGATGCAGTTGAATTTTTGTACAAGAGCATTAATTATTTTAGTTCATAGGTAGTTTTTCAGCACAGCATGTTTTAAATAAAGACATGTAGCTTTTTTTTTTTCCCACCAGAAAATGACAGAACAGTACAAAATGGTTCTGATAACGCAATGTAAGAAGCCAGTAGGCCAGACAGCTTAAGCCATTTTTCCAGGGTTTCATAAAACACCAGTCAGGATCAGACCATGAGTCCTATTCCTGTTTCCTGCCCTATCTGCAAGGTTTGCAGTCTACAATATTAATAAGAATGCCAGTTATAAAACGCATTATCCTCTTTGACAGATGGCAGATGTACAGGGATCCTTCTCTAACCAGCTGCAGTGTAAGCAGTAGGTCTATTTGAAACATCTTCAATGATGTTTCAAATGGGCATTATAGTTCTTCAACAGTCCAGAAATGTTTGGGGAAATATTATACTTGATTTCTGAGTGCACTGACAGGTATAAATGAGATGTGCCAATAGTCTGTTGAGATGTAAGACTTAAGGGTATTTTCCAAAGTCACGGTGGCTGGTATCCCATATGGCACAGTCTATAAAAGACACAAAAGCTTCTGCCAAAATACACTGATCTAATAAAATGCCAGCAGCTAAGCTATGTCATCTATTACCAACCTGTGAGAAAAACAAACTGGGATCCTATTTTTTTTCCTAACTGTGACCCTATTTTTTTCCTACCCGTTTTTAGACCATGGAGTGACACGCTCTGCTAGAAGGAGAAATCAACGCCAGTTCAGCTAATAGTCAGAAACTTTCCTCATACATTAAGACTGTAATACCAGTTTTTATATTATTTCCCATGCTCCAGAGCCATGACGCATGGAAAGCAAATGATTTAGCATACACTAAGGATAACATGCTTAGACCGCGACAAGTAATGTCACGAGGAAGCAAGCTCTCTTTCTTTTAATGTGGCTCTGAGTAAAGCCCAGCAGATTTTTCTCTTCTCTTCTTCAACAGGAAAATGTCTTTTTACTTGCTGCTGCCCACACACTTAAGGAGTGGAATTACCAGGAATGGAGGGACTCAGGAGACTTAAGGCCCCTGTTGGTATTGACTCATGCTCTGTGTACAAAAAATAATCCACTAGTGAATACCTGTAGCCCTGCTCTGCCTTTCTCCTGCCCTCTCCTTTTGTAAGGTTCTTCCTACTTCTACTCATCTTCTGTCAGGCATATTTTAAAATGGAAAATTTGTCATTCTTAATTAAACTAGTAAGACTAAAATGGAAATGTAGTCACAGAAGTATTTCTATAAAAATAGTACATTCCTACCATAAACTTCTGCTCTCTGTACATTTAGACTTATCTACTTAACTGGCTCCTTTGTCTCATGTATCATTAACATAACTCTTAATCAGTGTCCCCAGTTTGCAAGCAGCGTGAAGCAATTTCTGCGGCTGGTACCTACATTCTGTTTGATGCATCTTTACTACTGAAGGTTGCACAACCTTGACTCCAAGTAACCAGAACAAGTGTGCAGAGCTAGTGGTTAAAGAACTTTTACATGAAAATTGTAATCTGAAATCAACATGCTGCATTGACAGAGGGCCTTTAAAAAAGTCACTTTTCTAAAATAGAACCTGGGCTGCTGCACATTTACAAAATGAAAAGGAATGGTTCACTGGGAACTTATCCTAGAACAAGGCCATGAGTCACAAAATTACTGCAAAAGGTCTACACATACAAGTAAGCCACAACATATCAGCTATCTGCTGCTTTTCTTGCATGGCCTGCATAACAATAATTACACCCAAGAGCACAAATTGAGGGGTTTTTGTAGGTGTTCACAGAACTACTTTAATTGCTATCTCTTCTGAAGTATTTCAAACTTAGTGTAAACATGACCAGAATTATAAAAGTTGCCTTAACATTTAGAGGAAAACATAGTAGTTTTCCTGGTTACACATGCTTTTTCAGAATGTCAAGAATGCATAGCAACACCTATTCCGTAATCTATTCATATCTTCTTTAAAAGGTAATTGATTCATGTTTTGGAAAATATTTACAGACTATAAAGTATATGACAGAAGTTATTAAATATCAGAGCAGATGTATCCTTCTCAAGACATAGGACTGCAGACCAGGTCTCACTTGCTTTTCTGTGTCTAACACAAAGAGTCCCATAGCTGAACACTGCATAATATAAATACATGCTTTAGAGTAATACAAAGCATACAACTGCTCCTATCCACATGAGCAGATGATTTATTGTTGACTGAAAGGAAACATAATCCAGGTCATATTGATGTTCCATGAACAATGTGCTACCCAATATTTCATATTGGTTTCAAATTTCTCACCTTTCCACTCAATAATTTAAGATGAGGCACAAACCAACGCGATCAACAAAAGAAGGAAAGAAAAAGGAGAGTTGGATATGGCATATTGGCCAGAAATTATTTAGAGGGGAAAGAAATAAGGGAGATTGGTTGGCAATGGACAAGGAGCTAGTAGCAAGAATATGTTCCTGCTGATAGGAAGACAGATGGACATAGACACAGACAAAAAGTTAAGACAGAGAGAAGGGAGAGGAGAGTGATCAGTGAGCCATGGAAGCAGAAAAGCAAGTGAAAAAGTGTGAGAAAAATCAGTGCAGCCTTGTGAGTCAAGCCAAAAGTGGGAGTGAAACATGGCAAATGCACAATAAAGGAACATACAAGTCAGCAGAGAAGTAGCACATTAATGTGAAGCAGGAGCTATACTGGGACACAAAGCTGGGAAGAAACCTAGAACTGAAGGCCTAGCAGGGCAGTTAGTCAGAATCACAGTAGAGTTAAGACTGAAAGCATTAGACTAGTCTGCAGAAAAGGCTGAGCAACAGAAAAACCATCAGATACTGACAGTGTGGAGGTGGTAAAGGATTTAGAGAAGAAATAGTGAGCGTGCAGTGCTGATGGGAGTAAGGACAGCTACTGAGGCTCTAGAGAAGCAATGCTTCACTAAACTAGGGGTGAAAAGAAACTTGTATGCATAATGAAAAAGGAGATCTGGGTTGATTGACCCAATGCAAAAGTACAACCGGAGTCATTAACAAGACAAATCAAAACAAAGGCAAAAAACTGGAAAGAGGACACATAATGCTTTGTTTACAGACATGTGAAATAAGATACAGCCTTTTTGTGTTAAGCATGGGCATCCTCTTTTCCTTTTGCTGAGACTGACAAACGCCAAGGTAATAGCTAAACTAGACCCTCTGGTACATCTGGTGTGTCTTGTGAAGTCAATCTGTGCTACCACATTACTCCATTTAAGGTTAAACAGAGCAAAATGAAACATCCAGTAAAATAAAATGACCTTTACTATTGGTCTGGCTAATTATTGCAGGTTCCAGTGTTTAATAATAAAACATGACCAGAAGAACGAAGTACTTAAGGGTAGAACCACAGTACCAATCAGAAATATTTCACAATCTGAAATTAATACAGGCATTTTCTCAAAGCAATATGTACTTCATAAACTTGCATGTGTCTACATTGTCACTTTGCTTCTCTAACAGCTACAAAGAGCAGCATAGTTCAAAAATTCACTTTTCTGGCAGGCAAACAGGTTCATGTTTCAACATGTAGAATTCCAACTTTCAGAAAATAAATTTATGATTAATCTGAATATACATGCATAAGATATACATCTATATTAAATCAGCTATGCTTATATTATAAAGATTTACTTTAACAATTTAATTAAAATGCTGATTTATATGGAATTTCCCCAAAAATCAGTCAGTAGGAATGAAAAACATCCAAAGCGGTAGTTCCTGTCCACTTACACCTCTGAGATTATTGCACTAAGGCAGCACAGAAGGGGAATGGCTACTCTCTAAATCAAATGTAATTTTTACTAGGTAACTTCTTACCTTTGGCTTTATGCTTTTCTGTGTCTACCTGTATTTCAAATGGGCTTCTACTTAAATTACAAAAACATCCAGGCCCATCTATTTGTATATTTGTCAGTTTGCTTACAAAAATGCAGAAGACCAGGACTGTCTCTTCATCCACAATTAGAAAGAAGTAGAATATGTTGAGTCTTATTACCCTACCTAAGCAGCATATAGGACAATAGTCAAACTAGCATGCTACCTAAATAAACAAGGTGGTTTAAAGATATAAGCAGTCAGAAATGTTTCTAGTATTTTCTCAGCTCCAGAATAAATACTGCCTGATGATTTCACATTTCCAGTTGTCCTTACTCTGTAAGGGAAGGCAAGCCAGGCATTGAGGGTGACAGCACGGCAGGCAGGGCGGTGACCTCACCGACAGGGTACACAGTCCCCCACTGCTCAAACAGAACAGCAAAGCAGGTCCAGTGATGGTAAAAGTTGAGCAAGAGTCCAGATTGTCAGACAAGTCTGTAGAAATGATGCAGGTGCCAGGTCAAGCCAGGAAGCCAACGCCGTGAGTTTAAATGCAGCTCCTGAGTCAGTGGGCAGAGGTGTAAGATTGGAGGCCCCAGATGAGGCTTCTCACAGCTCTTTCTCACCAGTTAGCTGCGTCCACTTCTCACAGCTCTTTCGCACAACTTGACTGTTTTACAGCAGTCTGACGAAAGGTTACATAGCTATGCCGCACCAGAGCTGACTTCAAACACAGGCATCTAAATACTTGGGTTACTGAAAAGAGGTTGCAGAAGAAAATTACAGAGATAGATGGTTACTGGCTGGTTAGGGCAATCAGAGTCTGTCAGTACCCTGACAGTGTGCAATTGAATAACCACTCTCAGAGTATAACTTGAGGGATATAACGACTTGGAAGGGCTATGCCCAACATCTTAAGAGTTTTATATCCAGTTCAGATAAATCTCTATGAGACAAACAACAGTCTGGAGGACAGAAACAGAAGAGAGAAAAATTCAAGATCCACTATGCTTTGTTTTTCTTCTGTGGTAGACACTAAAAAAAGAGAAAACCAAAATACAATCACTACCCTGGATTTCATTTACTGTGGGCCCCAAACACCAAACTACTGTGTTTGTAACTTAAGTCCTGCACTCTACTCTGTAACACAATCAAGAATAATGCCCCATCTCTGTACATAAAGAGTAGTTTGTACCATGTATGCCCCTGAAAGAAGCATTTTCTCTCTCAGGCATGTCTTACTCCTCTTTTTGCTCATGGATTAGCTGTCAAAACCAATGAATAATAATACTTTGTACTTAATCTTCAAAGCGTCTCAAAAACTTCAACTCTCAAAAAATTTCCAGCATGGCATTATTCCCATTCCACCAATGAGGAAGCAGAACAAGGAAGTCCACAGATTCTATGTTCACTGAGCAGAAAAAAAACCCTGTTCCTGGTCTTCTGCTTAAATTCTAAATCAAAACTTCTCAAAAGTGTAAAAGGAAAGAATATAGCATGAAATTCCTAATCATTGTCAGTTATGTCACTGAATGTCATCAGGGAACCTCCACTTTCAGTGCTAGTTTTAATAAAACTGTTATTAGGCATTTAGTTTCATAAAAATTTGTTTAGTGTTATCTTTAATAATTTTTAAAGGAATTAGGAAGTCATTAATATAGACCCAAGCAGGATTCAAATTACTGCATGCCAAATTTTTCAGTTATTTTGCAAGCAGAATGCTGTCCTGAACAGCCTTCAATGTCTTTTAGATGCTTACTATAGCACTGAATATTGGCACACTGCAATAAATTGTATTTTATGTTTTCTTCCACCATGGCAAGCTGTTAGTCTTTGCTAACACCAACTTCAGTGACAGCTAGGATATAATGTTGTTTGAAATTGAATTAAGATGCACATAACATTCACATAAGGATTTTCCTGCTGGTTCTTTGACATGATCGTAGCTTTTCCCCAAATCAGACTTATAAATCCAGTATATTCCTGTAGAATCAATAGCTTCTAAAATAGGTGCATCTCTCACATATTTAATACAGTATAAAAATCTCGTCTGCTTGCAATGGTATAGTATATAAAACTGAACATGAAATTATATTCTCTTATGTCTTAAAATATCTCATCTTGGCAGAAGTATCTTGAACAGATAGGGAATGCTAAACAGTGAATTACTCTAATTCCAGAAAAAGAATGTTAGAGGAAAATTATATATAGTATTTGACAAAAAGATAATAAAATATCACAACAAAAAAACTGCAAAGAAGTTTAAAATTAACTAGTGTTAAAGATTTTAGTTCTTAAAAGGTATTTTAGGGATTTAATGATTCAGCCAGCCATCTACAGTAGGTTGGACTTTAAGCCATTCTTCATAATTCCTTGCTTTGGAAAGGAAAAGTAGTCTTCATAATGGGACAAATGAAAAAATAAATTAATATGCAGAATTGAGAGGCTTAGGAAAATAAAGATCTAAGTGAGTGAAAAGGAATAAGGAGGGAAGAGGTAAGGAGCATCAAAAGTTTGATGCTTTTGAATATATATACTTTCTCTTTATTTACATTGAGAGAAATTACTGTATTTTATTTATTTAATATATATTTTAAAAGATCAACAGAAAGAAAGAGTTACCAGTATTTGTACTTAATTTTTCTACAATGCAGGAGTTGGTTACAAATACAGAAATTTAGTTACAAAAAGTAACTAAAACTAAAATTTTGATGGTAGCTTTTCTTATTAAATGTTTGCCCTGTTTTACCAATAGTCTTTTCTGTGTTTAAAGTACTTCTTTTCAGTTTTAAAATTAGCTTTAGCCAGTCCTACTACAAACTTGCTATGGAAGTTCCAGTTGAATAAACAATTGTCCAGTAAAATGAGCCTTAAAACTCCAGGACTATGAAGAAAGAGTACTTTCACTACCTGTAGATATCTTACCATTGCAAAAAAGTTCTATGGAAGGTATTTTGTGTACTTTATTCTAAATAAGGTACAATTCAATGCACTTTCATGTATTGTAATATGATCACACACTTGGGAGATATTATATTAGCTTAGGAAATCTTATGCAGTGTTTCCAGCTCTTGATAGCCAGGATAGTTTTATTATTCTGTTGGTTAAACCTTCTGTGTGTCAAAAAATACTGCTGGTTATTCCTAGAGTACGTTAACTCTAAGGTGCTCAGAAAGACAGCATAGCAAACAATATTATTAGTAAATATTTTAATATTACAAATATGTCACACTTGTTTGCAGGGCACCTGAAAGTAGTTCGGAGCCCAATGAAAGGACAAGCTACCAGGGTCTAAAAAGACACAAAACCACTGCAGCTTTACACTTTCTCTAAACAACTTCTTAAGTGACAAATGTGAATAAAAATGAAGAAGCCTATACTCTTATCTTCTATTCCTCTTTCCAAAATAATTTATATTTTCTTTATATACCATTCTAAAGCACTGTTTGTCCCAATGGAGAAAACTTTCTGCTAGCTTCTGTTTAACTCTTTTATTTCATCCAATACTTCCTCTACATAGAATCATAGAATGTTAGGGGTTGGAAAGGACCTCTGGAGATCATTGAGTCCAACCCCCCTGCCAGAGCAGGACCAATCTAGGGCAGGTTACACAGGAACGCATCCAGACGGGTCTTGAAAGTCTCCAGAGAAGGAGACTCCACAACCTCTCTGGGGAGCTTGCCCCAGTGCTCTGTAACCCTTACGGTAAAGAAGTTCTTCCTCATCTTAATATCCATTGCATAAAGTGCATTTGTATCATTAAATATATTGAACATAATAGCTTTACAAATATTCAAAGAAAAGATTAAAAACTTACTGAGCTTTATAACAGGTTTGGTTTTTTTTTAAAAAAATCTGCAACAGATTATACACAGAAAGCCTCTCACCAGGGAACCCAGAAGAGGCCCTGTGGTGTTTCCACACCCAGTCAATTAAAGGATTACTACTATTAAAAAACAAGTCTTTCTTTGGGACTATAGATTTAAGCGCATTATCTGAAATTGGTAGGGATCATCTTTGCTTGTAAAATGCCAGTAGGCTTACCGACATCAAATTTTGAGCAAGGCATCTTCGAGATCAACACAAAAGATCTGAGAGGCTTCTATAATAAGACAGACCAGATCTATTACCAGTTTCTATTAGTGCAGAAATGTAGGTCCTATATTTTGAGTTCTCTTTTGTTAGGACCAGTTATCAGCAAATCCCCTCCATTTTCCCTTCAATGACTAAGAACTTGCGTCCAAACTGAAAAATATATCTCATTTGTTGCGTCTAAGACAATTGTTCCCAAAGAAAAGGATTCATTGGGCTATCAATCAAAACTATGTATGCACAGCACAAAATACATTTCTTTTGCGGTTTTAGTTTTACATAGATCCAGTATTGACACTAATTAAATTACAACAAAGTGTCCACTGTTTTTATATTATGGAATCTCATAAGTGGTTCGGTAGATAGAGTCCAATAGGTTGATATAAAATAAATCAGGCATGTTAAGAATAGAACAAATACTGCATGTATCACACAGTGTGTATTAAGGCCTGCATAGTTCTTATCATCACTGAGGACTGGAAAAAGGTAGAAAACAGGTGAATATATTAGGGCAGACTTTTATACAGAAAAAATGTAAAAGACAAAGAACAGAGATAAATGCATATACGTACTTCAGGTCCAGCCTCTGACCTTAGTGACATTAACCTAATCCACAATAACACTTCCGGATTCAGTTTGACTACTGTGGCCAACCATACATCGGCCAACCACAAACCAAAATTGCTGTGAAAGATGGCGCAATTTCTGTATACAGCCATCTCTGGATTAAGTGCTGGTTTAGGGCTCTTGCAAACTTAGTTTACTTAAGCAGTATTGCAAAAGGTAACAAATATGGTTGGCATTTGGCCTTTAACTGTCTACCTACCATTCATTATTTCCTCACAAAGGTCAGAATTGAGGCTTTATACCTAAAACCAGCTTCAAGCAAAACATCTGGTGGGAGGAAATGCTTCGGAGACTAGTTCTGCAAGCTTTATCTGAGTGAATGAGTCTCCTGCACTGCCTCTTGATTTCACTAACTCGAGTGGAGACACCCTACAATAGGTTGTCCTAAAGTTACTCCCATGGTATCAAGAAGATAAGGGAAACTCAAAACAAACCAAACCATACTAAAATAAAGAGATGATACACTTTGGCCAATGAAATCAAACTTCAAGTGTTATTCATGCAACATACCCCTCTCTCTGTTAAACACGAACAGTAGCCAACAGGATCAAAAGTAGCTGTGGTCTGGAGGTGCCTGTATTTGGAAAAGAAAAAAAAAAAGAGCAGATGGATGCAACAAAGTACTTAAGCAGCTTACTTTACAGTAATGCTAAATTTTTTCACTTGACCAGCAAATACTGGATTAGTTATGAGTCCTGCTATGGCAGGTGGCACCTGTAGTTTTGACTGTCATAGGAAACATATTTAACTATACCTAAAAAACTTAGATAAAATAAAGAAGCCAATTACAAAGACTGGGACATATTCAGAGCCACCCTTGAAATAATATTACCACTACAGAAGTACAAAAATGTGATATATGTAGGCTTAACATTATGTAAAAGTAGAATGATGTGATTAGAAGGGTGCTGATTTTATATACAGAGATTAAACATACATCTCAATGTTTATTATCATACTTAAGTTCCTTGTAGAATATATTTTGTCTTCCTATATTCCATGGCGTGGCCCTTCTGCTTTTTCTTTTTAAGTCCTTTTATACTAAGTAGAGAATATATAACTACACAGCAAGATCTTCTCTGCAGAAATACACAATATTAATGTAAGCTAAGCAGTTAAAGATCTTTAGTAAAGCTTACTGAAGAGAAGGGGATATATAAGGCAAGTAAGAGGTGGGATTTAAAATTGTTCAATCACACACATAGTCCTAATACCTTTAATTTTCCTGATCACCTCTAGACAGACAAGATCTAAATAACATTTCAGGAGAGTTACTGGTCCTGATCATGCTGAACACAGCTGCTCATGCAAAATACACAGAATCAAAGATTTCTGTGTAGACTATTCTCCACTGTTTAGGTGTTTAAACAGTATTTACATGATGCATTGACTTTGAAGCATACTTGCTGTGTATTAGATAGCTGGCTATTGAATAAATCAGGTCTGCATTGCAGAAGATCAACGGTTCTTTGATAGGTGTTGTAATGAGAAAATCTCCTACCTTTACTAATAAGACAATTTTAGAAGTTTTTCATCTACAAATCAAACTCTCATTTACATAACTTACCAATCTGCACAGGCAAAGTTCAGCAGCTGAGAAAGCACCTACAATACCATACTATTACCTTCATCTAATCTAGGCTAAGCTCTAAGCAAATGTCTCAGTTTTTCTCAGCAACATCATTTGTGTAGCCAGAGCAACAAAGCAGGTCATGACAATATACTGTTATACTAACCTTGACGAGGCCACGTGAAGCACTCTAATCACCACTCAACCTTGCTTCCTAATTAGTTCTCTATGAAGTTATACACAGACAATCTTTTTTTCTTGGTTAAGGAATTCGTTTACAAGAACCTGAAAACTTACCTGTAAAAAAAATAACAAAACAGACTTTATCTTCCTCCGTTAATATAACATCAACCAAGAATCAGTTTCTTAGTGGAAAACAGCCTTCAGTTAAGCAATACAAAAGCTACCTCTGCTCCATCACATGAAACTCATTATCCCATGCACACTAATATAATCTCTGGGACAAAATGGAGTGTAGTGCATATGGTCACTGCTGGCTTTTAGAAATCAGGTGTGATCTCTCAGGGTAGGAAATACATTTCCCACAACATTACTTCAAGCATTTTCAGAAACAGGGTGAAATGCAATGTCACCGTCTAGAAAGAAAGAATGTGTTTATAACCTTGTGTTCAACTGACCTACAAGCATTGTTTCCACTGCTTTTATCCAATTTGTTCATATTCCTGGCAAAAATTCAATCTAAAATGATTTCTAACTTCTCTACTTCATCCCCTGCAAAGTATACTATCCACTTTATCTGAAAAATTAGCTTACCATTAGATCTGTGGCAAATTCCCTCACAGATGGTCTTTCTTTATCTTTTCAATGCCTTAATTGGATACTTACTTTGCAGTGATCAAGCTTAATAAAGGTCCATTTCACCAGACATCCCTCTTGCATTTATCACATTGTCTACAAATGTAGTTTTCAATCCCAAATATTCTTTAAGGAATGTTTCTTTAAATATGCTGAATTTATACCTAAACACTTTCTAATGCAGTTTTGCATAGTCTCAGAATACAATAAAAACTTTGCAGACTATTCACAAACTGCATTTGTTAATGACTACAGACACAGGAATGTTTATAGACAGCCTTTATCCCACTATTTTTTATTGCCATGTTTTCCTTACTTTCTACTTTTCATCCAGCTCTACTAATTCATGGTCCAATGCTTATCTGCATATTTAAATTTCAGATGACCTTCCTATAAGCCTTTCCACAACTAAAAGTTGTCAGAAATCACTGACATATAGTACTGTTACACATTTGCAAATTAAACACATTCAAATTTGCTGACTTAAAAATTCTATTTTTTCTTCCCCTCTGCCACAGTAGTGATTAACCATGATATTCTAAACTTAGTTTCCATTATTATCTTGTCCAGGCCAAACAGAAATCTCAATTAAATTGCTTAAGAGAAGTTAAATACAATTCACTCTTCAAAATTAAATCAGAAGTGAAATCTAAGATTTAGTGCATCTGGGAAATAGTTTCTTGGATCATGCTATCATTGATTAGAAAGAGAAATAAGTGCTTATGAAGTTTCCATTGCCCTATTTGGGAAATTTACTTACAGTAGTTCAATACTTTACAATTTTGTGGTAGCTTATAGTACATTTGCTTCTAACAAAAATACTGTTGTTTTCTGTAATAATGTAATCTCCTTCATGATCCTTAAGAGTCTTCACCCATGGTTTCCTTCTCGCAACTTGGAATGAAGATAATAACAAATCTTTCATAGCAATCTAAGGCTACAAACTACTTCCTTCCAGAAGCCCCCCATATTATCACTTCCAAAGCCGTGTAACATACTAAATACTAATAGGATTAACTTGGTATCAACTGTAACATGAACTAATGAACATGTAATGAAGTAGTTCAAAGCCACTGTGATACCTAAGTAGATAACTGTAGGTAAGTTTCCCTTCCACTTGCTCATCACCCAAATATTTTTCCTCTTACAAAATTGTGGGATTTCACAGGCAGACAGAAACTGGGGAGAGGGACCTAGAAAATTGTGAAATTAGCAAATTATGTAAAACCAATATAAGCTGCTTATACTTCTTTGACAATACTATTAGTTGACTATCTTCATCATTAGATACCTCTAGATCCTTGCAAATATGACCCTAATTCTCATTCTCAGCCAGAATCCACAAAAGAGCTTTGGCATTGTTCCATTAAGCACTGCAATGCCTGGTTGTAAGTGTCCTGCAACGTTCAAGTGTACAGGAGATGGTAAGGTGTGGTCTAAAAAGTTAAAGCAAATAATCCCACAGTACAAGAGAGGGAACAATGGAACATCAAAATAACAAGAAGAAAAATATTTAAAAAGATACCATGTTGCAAGCCAGTACTTGTTAAGACTAGAATGAAGATGGCTGGAGTTGTCAAGACATGAAATGATAAGGGCCTGAGTGAGAGTTCTGGTCATGCGAATGGAGAACAAAGGCTGAATCAGACTGAGATTGGGTAGGAAGAAGTACATCTACCATGTTAGCAATAACAAAAAAAAAAAAATTAAAACGCAACGAAGTCTAACGTGGAATAACACATATGATCATGTACATACTGCCCTGATAGCATGGCATTAAAGGCAACAACATTTTAGACTGGGTTCTCATTTTGCTGGTGCTTTCAGCTTCCTAACTAGATACCTTTGGCAAAGTCAGGCTGAGAATACAAATGGTGTGCTAGAAGGAGGCTATGCAGCTGGTTCTGCAGACACAAGACATACATCCACAGGTGTTTCCTAAGAAAGTACTTGGATGTCACAGTCCTAGTAGAAATTTAGTCTTCATATTTTCCTTTTCTTTCTTGAAGTCCTTCTTGTGTTGCTGACAAAAATACATTCACCATTACGCTGATGGAGACTTCCAGTGCTATATTGCAATCTTCCTCTTCAACTTCTGACAAAGCCATGACTTCAAAGTGTGTTGATACTCATCTGATAGATCTTGGCATTTTGTTCAGGAAAGGACACATCACTAGTCTCTCACTTTAGAACCATTTTGTAAAAACTTGCCAAGATTCTGGCATTAAAGAAAGTCCTTCTGCCAAAAGTGCAGTAGCCCTCAAACAGGATCTTGTGTTCCCACCTACTCACCTGTCATTTCCAGAAGTCTCAGTTAAAACAAAGGCAAGAAAAGTGGTCTGAGGATGACTGTACAGCAGTAAATAAAACACTTCATTTACTATGTCTTCTTTCTAATGCTAGCACATGAGATTCCTGGCATGATATGCATGAAATCTTTTCAATCAATTTTAAGAGAAAAAAATTGTAAGTTTTTTTCCTTCAGCAAGTCGTTTCACATTCTATGCAACTAAAAAAGCTTAATCTTTTTATTAAAATAAATTAAAATATTAGTAGAAAACAATTAACCTGCATTTAATTTTCAAAAGTCTATCCTATCTCCTTTTCTGACTAGAAAGCAGTGTGCAATTCAAAAAAAGTACCTTAATTCTTGATCCACTCTTAAAATGACTCAGTGTTGTCCCATCGATAAACTGTTTCACAAGAACATGTTAAAACCCGGAGGAACTGAAACCTTAATGTTAAAAAACAACTCACTCCAAAGGCTGTCTGGTCATGAAAGACTACACTATTCTTCTGCAAGGAGTGATCTCTGGCATTTTTCATAAATAAAACCATCACAGTTCAGGGGTATTCGTAAAATCTGACTGGGGCTGAATGAATTAAAATCAACTTTTCACCAGACTCCCCTGTATTAAGCAATGTGAAGGTAAGTCCATATTCTCTTGGCATCTTTACCGAATATGGCCCCAAACTCAAGTTTTGAGACGACTTTCACAGATAACATCATTACAGAAACTATGCAAAGATTATATTGAGTAATGTGATAATGTGCTGGTCTTTGAAAGATTGGTGGGATAAGTTTGGCAACCATGAAGCATACTGTAATGAGATATCAGATGTTGTGAAATTTGTAAAAAGATGACAAGCCCCAAACTCTTATTCATCAGCTACACCAGCTGGACAGTCAGTGGTGAGATAATTTTTTTTAAGTAAAAAGCAGGCTGCAGTACATTCTGAGTCAAGAATTTCTGGAACAGTTGCACAATTCAGTTATACAGTAAACAATCATGAGAAAATAAAAATAGAAAAAATACATACATAAATCCACTTCAGCAGAAAGTGACTGGCTCTTTCATTTTGTTATGTTTAAAGGTTTTCCTTCTGAAACTAAATGCTTTATACCGTCCACATATGAAAATGTAATGCACAGAAGTGAAAGGAAAATGGCACAACTTAAACTAGTCAAGATTATTTCATGCCAATTTATCTAATTTTTAAAAAAATCTGAATTTTACTCATTCATCAAAATTTTGAACAAAAATAAAACCAAAATTTCAAACTGCCAAACACTGTGACAGTGGGGAATTTAGAAGTCACAGCATAAAACAGAGCTACTGGCAGTAGCTACCGTCAGTAAAATACATTGGTGTTATACGAGCGGACTAAGCTTTTTTTTTCATTATGAAACACAATAGAATTAGCATCATGTTGAACACACAAAATCCGCGGTACTTTCATCCCACCACTGAGAGACAGGCTCCCAAGGACTGCAACATTTTTCAGTAGCTGCCTCTTACTGACAGGAACAAGCCTGTAAACTGAGAAGTGGGTCTGATACAATTCAGATACACTGTATGAGAACAGGCATTTAATTTAATCTGCAGACAATTACTGGTAAAGCTGCTTTGTGTGTTGGCTTTAATTCCGGGGCTGTGAAGTCATGAAATGGTGCTCAGCAGAGCAGAAAGGTGAACAGCATCCTGTTAAGTGAAAGCAAAGAAGCCATTTTACGTATGGGTCTATAAGCTGGCTAAAGCGGGGGCCTGTGTCTCAAACAAAGAACATTGCTTCACAGCCACATTCCCACCCAACTGACCGAAATCACAAGCTGTAAAGTAACTTGACACAAACCATGGTTAAGCCTCTGACTTGCGGCTTGAAGCAAATTTTTTGTCAGGCTCTATCTGTGGACATAATTAGTTGTTTGGCAGAGAATTTCCTGGCACAGCTGATGATAGCCTAACACTTTTTAAAACAGCATGTATTTCTTCCCATTGAGAAAGCAGTTCCAAAATAGTTTATTGTCAGAAGCCATTAAATTAAGGATATAATTGATTGAAGATAAAGTGTTGCTTGAAGGTATCAGGAACCCACTGGACACCTGCCATTTCTGGGACGCTCACAAGGGAGTTACTTTAAAAAAACAAAAAGAGGAAATAGAACCGTTAACTATTTACACGTATATAACATACCATTTATCAAGACTGCTCTAAGCCCTAAGTTTGCATAACGATGTTGTGGCACTGAGCCATGCTTGGTACCTGGAAAACCCAGTGACTTTTCTTAGCTTACAGAAATGGGAAAAGGAGCCCCTTGATTGCAACAAGTATGTTTGGAACCAAAGCCCAAGTCAAGCAGTGCTTCTTAATTTCAGGCTTGTGTGCACATATAACCTGAGAATGTGGCAAAACATATTGCAAAAATTTCAAGGACATTGTGTACTTACTAATCACACGTGTAAATTACTGTAAAACTGGAGATACTGCACAGGTGTTCTGCTTGCTAAATAAGACATCTAATTGGGATGCTAGCTGTACCCGTGTGATACAGTAAAATTTAGTAACCATATTAGTAGCCGATAAATATGTTCATACAAAAAGGGGAAAAAAAATGGGAAATACCGAAGATAGTAAACTGAGGAATAAAAGATATGAACAGATTTCAAGCATAAGATATATAAATAATTATTATGGCAAACCCTAAATTATTTTATTATGATTCATATTTTTAACTTGCTGTAAAAAATACCTGGAATAATACTTTTCTAGTGAAATGTTTTAAAATACTTTCAAAATACTTTCAAATAAGTATTTTTCAATAAATAAATCAGGAATGTGTGTGCCAATATTCAAGATATGACTAATTCTCTTTTTCTGACACTAAAGCACTATATTTCATAGTAATGATACTACCAAGTTTTAGACTTAGCAAATTTTCTGCCTTTAAAAGAATGCATCTGGCAGCAAAGTCAGTTGTAAAGGCCAACTACAAAACTCCTGATTTCACAAACCCAGCGAAGAAGCTGCTATTCACATTTCTTGAGAAAAAAATCAAATATTAAAAAATTGTACATGCAAACACAGACCCTTCAGCATAACAAAGTTTCAAATAAAATGCTTACATTCAGAAACTATTTAAAGCAATCGAAGATTTCCCTCCAATCATCAGACTAGAAGGACTTGACCATTTCCAAAGAGTTAAAAAAATTCACATTATTCCGATTATCACAGACTACAATCTTTCAAGATCAAATATAAAAATTACAATATAAATAATACTTAATTCATCAACTTCTAAAAATAAAAATTATCAAAAAGCAAAAGCAAGGTTATTAATTTTCAAACCATATTTGAATGAGTAAAACTGGAGACAAGGAAACATCTTCAGCAGTTTGGAATCCAGCATCCATACGACACACAAGCCATCTTAAAAACAATGATTGCATTTGGCTTTTTTAAAAGTAGATGTCAATTGGAATAAAAGTGCTAGACTACCCAGATAAAAATTTAATCATAAAAAATTAATGGAATTATTTATCTTATATAAAAACATTAAATTCAGAAAAGCTATTTTCTATTTGTAGGATAAATGGTTTATATATTATATAGTGTATATACTATATGATTGAGTTCCAGTTTTTCTTTTCTTCATAGCCTTCAATAGTATGCTTAAATATTACAGTAAATATGAACCATATGATTCACAGGGAATCATCTAAATAACTAAAAAATATTATGTAACTATTTTTAAGGTTAATACCCTTACAATCAACGGCAAGCCCCAATCAGATGATAACACAGTCCAATTCTATCATTTTACTCTTAGTTTGAATGCCTGTACTATCAAAGATTAAGAATTGCCTCAATGAACTTGTCTTAAAACACAGAGAAGAACAACTTGACAGCAGTTATATGAAATCATTAATTCTTCAAATACTGGTAGGTGGGATTTTCAGAACAAATTGAGTGACTTAGGAGCAGAAATCTCCACCTTTAATGAGGTAAGTTAGATTTGAAGGATAGAAAATTTCTGTACAATTTCATACAATTCTACAATACTATTTCATACAACTTAGATGTGAAATTAAATTCTAAGTTCCTGTCTCTGAAGATCACATTTTATTTCAGTTTATCAGTCTGAAAACAGACTCCATCATCAAGACAGTGAAGCTGGACAAGTTTCTAAGTACTATCATTTTTTCCCAGTAAAGGCAGTGTGTACATACACACACACAAGCCAAGGGGTAGTTTGCATCAAAAAGAAACAGAAAGAGTTAATCACTGTAACATAACAGTACAAAAATTAGAAGACCAAACAGAAATGAAGAGGGGAAAAAAATTATTCAGCACTGGAGAAATTAATACACAATGCCATAGTGCCAATTACAGCTAGATTTCAGCATTGCTACGCAGTGTTTGAAAACAAAAGTAAGTAGCCAGTATTCAGGTGGACAGAGGCCAAAGTGAGACATACTGCTAGTAAACAGCTAGCATAAATATTAATCACAGAAACAACTAGATTAAAACCAAAAAGATTTAGCATCTGTCTGTTGCTTACAAAAAGAACAACAGTTCGTGGTTTTTAAAAATTGAAACGAACAGTTCATTTACAAGTATTTAGATACTGTTCTAAATTGAGCACATTAACCAGATTGCAAAGTCATAAGTTACTTCTTCAGTGAATAAACAACAGGGTTAGTCAAGCTGCCGATCCTTTTTCCTAAAGCAGGAATATCTCACATAAGACAACATTCTCTGTATAAGTTTCATTTATCTCGTGCAAGGTTCATTTTGTCATTATTCATTTTGTTTTCTGGCTTCATGCAGTATCCCCAACGTGCTGAAGTAACAGCAGAAGAAAGACTGTGAAAGTAGAATTGACCAACGTAAGTTTCACCTTGTTTTCCAACAAATAATAGAAAGCGTATCTTAACAGAATTGGTCCATTTTAGGTTGACATCTCATCCTATCCATAAGCTCTAGCACAGTGGAAGCTGATGGACTTGCCCAGAAATGGACAAATACTACAAATAGAGGAGAGTGCACATGCAAACAATGAAAGAGGGGGAGTCAGCAAGAATGGAGAAAGCTGAAGCAAAGGCTAAATGAGGAAGGCAACAGAGTGAACTGCCTTCCTTCCTATACCTCTGCAGACCAAGAGAATTCTCCATCATGGACTTCACCTCCTTAATGCAAATTAACCTGGAAACTCCAAACATCTCTTTGCGCTTTTTTCACCTGGTAAAGCATTGCCAGTTGGACATGATCCTTTCCTTGTGTTTCATAGAACCACAGAATGGTTTGGGTTGGAAGGAACCTTAAAGATCATCTAGCTCCAACCCCCCTGCCATGGGCAGGGACACCTTCCACTAGACCAGGTGAGACCAGTGAGACCATCCAGCCAATTCCTTATCCACAGAGTGGTCCATCCGTCAAGTCCATGTCTCTCCAATTTAAAGACTGTTGTGCAGCAAAGTGTCAAATGCTTTGCACAAATCCAGGTAGATTATGTCTGTCGCTCTTCCCTTATCCACCAACACTGTAACCCTGTTGTAGAAGGCCACCAAATTTGTCAGGCACGATTTGCCCTTAGTGAAACCATGCTGGCTGTCACCAATCACCTCCTTATTTTCTATGTACCTTAGCATAGTTTCCAGGAGGATCAGCTCCATGATCTTGCCAGGCACAGAGGTGAGACTGATGGGCCTGTAGTTCCCTGGGTCTTCCTTTTTTCCCTCTTTAAAAATGGGGGTTATGTTTCCCCCTTTCCAGTCAGTGGGAACTTCACTGGACTACCATGACTTCTCAAAAATGATGGATAGTGGCTTAGCAACTTAATCTGCCAGTTCCCTCAGGACCCGCAGATGCACTTCATTAAGTCCCACGGACTTGTGCACCTTCAGGTTCTTTAGATGGTCTCGAACCTGATCTTCTCCTACAGTGGGAGGTTCTTCATTCTCCCAGTCCCTTCCTTTGCCTTCTGTGACTTAGGTGGTGTGGCTTGAGCACTTGCCAGTGAAGACTGAGGCAAAAAAAGTCATTGAGTACCTCAGTCTTCTCCATATCCTGGTTAACCAGGTCTCCCGTTTCCTTCTGGAGAGGGCCCACGTTTTCCCTAGTCTTCCTTTTATCACCGACGTACCTATAGAAGGTTGGAGTGGGATGGACTGAGGTTCCCCTCCCCTGGCAACATTAGTTTAAAGCCCTCTTCAACACTTGGCAAGCCTATAACCAAAGATGCACTTCCCCTTCTCTGACAGATGGACCCCATCAGCCCCCAGAAGTCCAGGTTTCATAAAACAAGTCCCATAGTCTAAGTAGCCAAACCCCTGGCTGTGGCACCAGTCCTGTAACTATTTGTTGATTTGCCCAATTCAACTGGCCCTTTCAAACTCCTTCCTTTTGACCAGAAGGATTGATGAAAAAACTACCAGGGCTCTGTAATCTTTCTTGATATTCCTCAGACTGCTCCTGGCTATATCACTGGTGCCCACATGAAACAACAGCAGCAGATAATAGTCAGTAGACTGCACAAGGCTTAGTAGTCTCTTGGTGACATCCCCGATACAAGCCACTGGTAAGCAGCCCACCGCTCTGGAGAGTGCATTAGGTTGGCAAACGGGTGCCTCTGTACCTCTCAGAAGACTTGCCTACTACTATCACCTGTTGCCTTTTCTTTTCATAACAAACATCACAGTATCCTTTCCCTGCAAAAGCTTTATATTTGTTCCCGAATATATATGAAACCAGAGCTGCCAGAAAACAGTAAACCTCTAAGCAACTCACCACTCAAAAATGGACCAACTTGGGAAGCAGAATACGTGATCTCAAATGGAGAGAAGGTGTGGCTGAGTAGAAAGTGTGAGAGATTATATTTCAGTAGGCAGAAATACAGATAATCATGAACAAAGGATGACAGAAGGTGATATTCTGAAGCACCTAAGAGTTTTCTAGTTCATTTAAACTCTTAGAATGTTTTTATCCTTGCAACTCTTTACGAGTCAGAAGCTGAACAGGATATCTTGCCTTCTAAAAGGCAAGGCTAAGTAGTGTCCACAAAATTAAGATTAAAATAATTTCCCACTTCACATCAAAAACGTAAGACTTGAAGCAGCAAAGTATGAAATTACATAGATTCCACAGCTTTAGAAAGTCACTCAAGTAAAAGCTAGCTAGCCAAAACAAAAGCTCTTAGAGGAAACTTTTCTAGATACAGTAGATATACATTCTTTATTTAGATACAGAATAAAACAAATATATTCTATAACCCCAAGGGAACAAACTATTGTTTTTAGAAATAGCAGAAATATGCAGATAGAATTCTGATATTTCTTAAACATGCTAGAAGTTCTAAAACAGGGAGATGAAATCATATTGATCTCTAGCAGTAGGACATCTCTTGTATTTGTTTTCAGATGCAAGAATAGAGTCCTATTATAGAAACACTTATCTTCCAAAAGAAGAAAATAATTGACATTTTCATATGACAAAGGACTAACCCAGCTACTGTCTATTGTTCAGGTCTTTATAAAAAACTCTTGAGAAGTCACTGACAGAAATTCAAGAAAAAAAATCCACTCTAAGTATAACTTGTACTAGGTTTGATGTGGTATACAACAAAATCACTGTATTTGAGAGTAGACCCTGCAATTGCCACTCATTCAAGAAACATTTCCAGGGTAAGTTAATTTGGAGAAGTGACTGAAAATTGGCGAGGGCATTGATAGTGGCTAGTAATGAAGTTTTTACCCTGGTGGACAGACTAATGAATGGTGTAATTCATTGTAGTAGAAATCTTGGGAATTTTGAAAGAAACAGGGTCTCAGCAAGCTAATTTCTCTAAAGTTCATTAGTTTATACAGCAATTTATCTGACAGAGAAGGAGAACATGAGAGGAAATGCTTGAGGCAGTTCATAAGGTTTTAAAATTCCAAACAGGCAATATAAAATATGCCAGATTACAGGTGAAAGTAAGTTGAATAAATCATGCATAATTATTCATGACTTCAAACATTATTCATTCATTAACAATTTATATTAGAAGAACATTTTGAATTAGAAGTCATGAACCAAAAAAAAATATTTACATAGGGATATCTTTACTTACTTATTATGCTACTAAAATTAGTCAGACTGGAGGAAGCAAACTAAAAAGCAAAGAGAAACTCATAACTTGTGATTTTCTCACAAAGGAAAGAAAACCTGCTTCTGCTGAAGCAGGATACTAATCATGACCATCTAGTCTGAAATAATGAGAACTTGCCACTGCAACTGAATTTTTGAGACTCAGAAACAAGGTAAGAATTGGACCTCATCATTCTGACGCTACATGAGGTCCAGTAAGAGCAGAAATAATCTTGTTTCTCTGAAGAAGCCAAAGCTCCTAGGAAGCCACCAATTCCTCCAGGTTTACTAGTTTTGCTCAACCCTGCTCACCTTCTTACTATTGTTCTGATAATATTGACCACATCGATCATGAGATAAGATCGAGTAATAACTATACAGTCACTTAAGAAGTTTGTGGCACCTCATATGCAAGGAGTTACAGATTCTGAAAGCAGATAAGTCTGAGCAGAAATCATTACTCAATTTTTCTATATGTAATACCTGATATGAAGCCACCATTTTTGTAAATCTATGTACTGTTTCTGTATATAGATGACTTGCAAAATAAGCCATGATTTTAATTGAGTTACGGTATGTTTTACTTTCTTTCATGCAAACACACATCACAAAAACAGGAACCATATTACTCTAGTATTAAGAGCATCCAGTGAATCCAACTGAAACACAAGTGTTCACTTTTGGGGTTTGATAATCTTAATTTTAGCAAATTTTTTACTTCAAAAAGTTTAATAATGCACTTTGTGTCTAAACCTGTTAAGATCCTTGCAATGAATACACAAAAAAATAGCAAATGCTGTCCTAGGTCTGTAGAAAAGGCTTTAAAAAAATTTATCATCAGATTCAATTCTCAAAATAATGTTTTCAGAGAATTACAGCCTTGGCTTCATCTGTTCATCTGAATCATCCAGCAAGTCTACTTTGACTAGCAAAGCGTGTGTTTATTTGCATTCCAAACAACTAAAAATTAGCTCAAGATGCTGTATTTATTTGGATGCCCATATTCAGATCTTAGTACAGTGCTATTTTGGCCTTCAGAATACAACTCCCTGTTGAAGATGCTAAACAGGAAGTTTTGACAGGTGAACTCGCCAAAGAACAGAGTTAATATTAGAAGCATTTTTAAACTTTAGCTGGATACTTTTGCTAAAGTGATTTGAAGTGAAAATGAATGTGGGCATAGGGGTGGTCAGGTTTGGGTTGCCAAGTTCACACGCTGAGAACCAAAGGAGAACGCCCTTTCAAAATGTTTGACTTGCAAATGCATCAGTTTACACTCAGTTCAGATTTTCAAGATTTGTCCTCCCACATAATAACACTGAAAATGACCAGTTGGATCCTGAGGCATGGTTCTACAGGAAAATGTGCATTCTGTGCCTGCAATATATTAAGAAGCCTAATTGTTTCACGTCAGATAGGCACTGGTTTTGTATCTGTCTTCATTTAACCCACACCTGGAGTTAAACGATAACAGTTTTTCTCTTACCCAATATCCCCTCCCCAACCAAGGAAGAAAATTGGGAAAAGAAGGTAGACTCACAGGTTAAAATTGAACAGATTTAATAAAAATCAAGAAACCAATATCAACAATAACACAAAACACACAAAAGTATACTTAGCTACAGAGTTGCAGCAGGTTGTTCCAGGAATACCAATCATTGGCAATGAGAAAAATAGAGGCTAGAAAAAAAGGCAAGCAAAAAGAGCCAAGCTCTTTGTCAGAAAGCTTTCCCTTTTGTAGTGAACTTGATGTTAATGTTATAGAATACACCTGTGGGCCAGCCTGGGTCAGCCACCCTGGGTTTAGCTGCTAATGGCCTTGATCACCATGGCTGGCCAGAAACTGAAACAAAAATCTAACAGAAACTTGACTCTAGAAATTTTATCCCGTGAAACCAGGACAGTATCTCACAAATATAGATGTACTGTAATGGGGTTGGTATCAAAATACTACACAACTATATGAGTATGTCTTATGAATTTCAAGAACAGAGATCACACAACCCATAAAAAGCCATTTGCTGTTAGAAGGATATAAGTCACAATCCTAGAAATGTTTTTTTCGCTCGTGAAGAAAAGTACCTTTAAAGAATTATGGCAGTCATATCATTCCAAATTAGCAGATGGTATCTAGTAAAACAGCAATGCAGTCAAAATTGCTCATACAGATGACATAATACTGGTTCAATAAGCCCAGACGCAAGGATCTGAACTGACAACACTCTTGGAACAGAGATTCTGGTAGACCAAACTATCTTCCAGCTTGCTGAACAGACAGCTGTTAGGTTTAGACAGCCTCCATATGATCCACAAAGCATGTTTCATATCAAAGATTGCATTCCTGATCCACAATTTTAAACAAAAAACAAATCATTCTCTCTAGTTTAGACAGAGGTCAATATTGACTATTTATTATTCCTAAAATAGCACTTCCATAACATACCATAATGTTGTTATTATTTGCCTCCAAAAAACTGTTTTGCTTTTACTGTGAGTGATTTAAATATCTCCAGAATCCTTTTGCCTGCTCTATCTCCAAACTATGAAGATGATGACACCACTTTAGCCATTTTATTTTGTTAATATATTAAGCCAACTATGTTACTCTGTAGATCTCAAGAACTTGCTTAAGCACACTCCTGCAACTTTTTAAAAATAAAGCCACACAAAGGCTCAAAATCAATACTTGCAGCTTTCTTGTAAAATAAGGTTTACTTCAGCAGAAGCTACTTACCATTAGCATGAATAATTTTTATTGGAGCATAAATATTAGCATTCTTTGATTATATGTTTCAATCTACTTCCCAGGAAGAAAAGCAGTAGACCCTATTGCTAGAAAGAGCCTACAATAATAAAGAAAAAAATGTATCAAAGCAAACAGTGAATCTTACTGTCTTCCCAGTTGTCCTTCACCCACTCATTCCCCTCTGCCTCAAGACCTGCTCTGTGACTGTTGTCCCTTCTCTTTACTCAAGCTGCAAACTGTTTGGGAAGAGGCTCAGCATTTGTTCTGAAAAAAACACTGTATCAACAGCCCAGTTTACCCAAAGTACATTGATTGATTTAAATCATTCTTAGTGAATGGCCTTTTAATCAGGTTCTCTACAGAAAATAAAAATAACTGTTGCATTCCATTCCATTAAAGTTTTCAAGAGAAATAATGATTTTAATCTGTTTTATAGCTAATGTGGCTAATATTTTCCTATATATTAAAAATAGGCACCTTTTATTCTACACCTGAAAAGGCAAAAAAGCAGCTACCAAACTAATTGCTTCAGAAACCATAAGAGAAACCACACTACAGTTAGAAGCAAAAAAAAAAAGGGGGGGCAAAAATAAACTAGATTCACAGTAACCTTCAATAGTGAAAATGACACCTCTGTTTCAAGTGTACACTGAATAATCGAGTTAAATGCTTGAGTTCCCCTAACAGCACTATTAAAACTAAGAAAGCATTTCCTTCAGAAATGTTTGTTGATAGCAGAGCAGCAATGAAAGACCTATGTAGAAAACACATATAAGTAGTTTCTGAATATCTGAGTAATTGATTTTAGGTGAACATTAAACTACAATTATTACCAAATCTTTTTCATAGATCACTTCTCCACTTATTTTCATTTAATGGCACAATACAGATGCCTTTAAGTCACCTGCAAGTGCCTACACTGATGCAGTCCTGCCCTCTCCTGGTCTATTCAACATATGCAAGAGACACTACGAATACACAGAACAAGTAACTTTGAGCACAGCAAGCAACAAAATAATCACACTGACCACAGGCTAATTTGCTGGAGGTTACAGGGCACTGAACTGTCCTACAATCACTTCTCTGGATTCTGACCTATCACTCATTAAGTGTTTATGGATAGAAAGGGATCTTTCTAAACACAAGAGAAACACAATCGTGTATTTATGCAACAAAAGTAAACTGCAGTTCTGGTTTTGCTATTGCTTTATTTGCAGAAATCTTCAATAATGCTTTATTTTATACTTGCTAAATGTTTTTTTCTCTTAATCTGATCTAAGTTTCTCTGTGTAATCTCAATAAAGACTTAGCTAATGAGACAGAGTTTTGAGAGACAACTCCATGCTTAGATGTCTGAGTACTAACTAACTAACTCCTGCTTAGGTAAGTTAAAACTGAAGTTTTACTTAATCTGATATTTTCTTTCATCCCAGCGCTATGATACTGCCTTCCCATGTCTCTTCCTTAAGATTATTCTTGTTTGTAATTCATAAACTTTAGGTTTGTTACCCCCAAAAAAATGCAAACATATAAATATAAAAATGTCCCTCATGATTCAGAAACATTAATAAAATTTGTTAAAATCCTCCTGGCTTCCATGAATGATAGCCTTTTCACCTTTACCACCAGAATTAGACTGCGTGAACAAGGAAGTATTGCAGATTGCTTTGCACAATTGGATCCTAGCAAGCTCAGAAGCTGCTCCAGCAAACAAGAAAGCCACAGTGAAACTCTAGGATAAACACTGCTAAGGTATATGAGCAACATGGAAAGTCATCTGCTTTAAGTGTTTTTAAGGTGTTTGTGCAGAGTGAAAAACGATAATGGAAACTTGTAAAAATATTGCAGAATAACAAGAGAACTCTTACTTTTTACATTTTTTTATAACAAAAAAAGATTTCCTTGTTTTCTGTTCTTGCTCCTCTGAAAACAACCCTGAAAAGGGGTCATCTTTGGGTCTTGGCCTTTCATGGCAGTCAGAGGGTTGCAGCTGAGTTTAGAACCTTAATAAGATTTCAAGATAAAATAAACAGTTAAATCCCAAAAAGTTTGCTTTCCGAACACTGAGAATTGCTGGACAAGTGAGAGCATGTATCAAAGTGGGTCAGAACAAACAAATGTTCTTGTGGGCACCACAGAATGAAATTCTTCCATTTTTAAATGTAAATATTCTAGTAAAAGGCTTATAAACAACTAAACAGCTCTTCATATAGTCATGTTTACAGTATGGTCAGGAATTACGCAGAAGAGGGATTTACCCCAAACTGTGAGCAGAGTCAGAAACTCCAAGTCTCACTATCACCTGAAGCACTCACAAAAGGATCAGCTCTAACTTTCCATCCCTAAGAACAATGTCTTTCTTTTCTTTTAAAGTAAACAGTCTTCATCCTACCTTTGTCAGGACTTTCGCTAGCATAGGCTATGATGGAAATTAGGAGGAGTATTGCCTCTTTCATTTCCTGGAGAATGATGTTTTTAGAAAATGCTTTTTGCTATATGTAGAGGCCGGTACCTTTTTCCAGGCAAAGAGCAAAGCTACTACTCTGAGGGGAGAAAATTTATGTTTGTACATATAGATTCACAAGCTACTCACAAGTTCTACTGCAGTCAGCTGTAGGACTGAACAATACTAATAATTTTAGAAGACTTCACACTGATGTAATGAAATATTAGATAATATTAGAATATTTTAATCAAACATTAGCGTATTCTGATTTCCTGCATAGTAAGTTTAGAATTAATTCATTTCCAAGTTCCATTTAAATTCCAAAGAGAGACAATTTTCCCACTCTGGAGACAGAAGAATTGGTTTGACCATACTCTATTATAATTTATCATGCCGATTTACAGGATTCCAGAATGATTCCATGCTAACTAATTACACACCTACCAACTACTTCATTTTCTAGCCGTTTTATCTAGGCGATTACTGAGTGGAACATTCTGAGTATCCTGCACTCCTGTTCTTACAGATGTACTCACAAGAAGTTTAAACCAGATTGCTCAGATTTCAATAAAAATACAGTCACAGAAGACTGGGGAAACGTTTTCATCTCTCTGTAAGCACACTACTAGGAGAAAACTCTATGATGAAGGGAGCAATAGCCACCACCTTTAAGAAAGGTAACCGTTAGTTCAAAAACACCCAAACATTTCTTGGGAGCAAGCTAATGCATCCACAGTTGTAAGAACTTTGAACCTGGCAGAGAGAAAATACAGAGATCCAAGACATACCATTTCTTGGCATCCAATTCAGCAGAACTAGCTGTTAAAATCACAGGCGGATCTGAAACAGGCTGTTAAAAAGTCGCGCCAGCAAACTCTGCTCTTTGCCACTGTTACGCTCCCTTTCTAGATCATCTCGCTTTCGCTTGGAGGCACTTGCGGTATCCTGCCACAAGCTTGTCAGTCAGGTTCAGAACCACAAATCCCACTCCCTGGGCTCACACCAGAACTGACTGTCAGAGTGAAAGCATGGCCTTGACATTTGCTATACATAATTATTATTGTTCCACACATGTAAGAAATGATGTAAAACATCAAAGACATGCACACATTATCTGACAATCTAACATCTGAAGCATATAACAGTTACACTCTTGACCAGTGGGGAGTAGCCAGCACAATTATCATGCTGGAGTTTTATTGTACCATGTTTCAGTAACTGTTTGTATGTGTACTTGGACTATGTTTCTGCTCAGAAGTGTTTAGATACATCGTACAATAACACATTTATCATCTCTCATACACTATATCTGAATATAACCAGTGTGTCCATGCACTGCACTGTGATTCTGAACATTCATTAACATTCATAATACACTTTGAGGATAAAGAATGTTGTGTCATTACTATCATTTATCTTTTAAATTAATAGATAGCATATGTGCTTTCTGGTCCATTTCCCCCATTAATATAGTTCTTCCTCTTATGGCTGTCCTATTTAAACAACTAGTTATTTTACAGTGTTCCTAGTTATTTTACCACAGAAGCAGCTTATGCCTTTATTGATTCAGTGATTCAGCAATTTTAATATCTCCAGCTCAAAAGAAAACCTCCAAAAAGAAAGGAAAATGGGGTTTTCTCCTCTTCAATTAGGAAGATTCTAGTGCTTCTGCTGTATGCATTGATGCAATAACTCTACATAGGTGATGACAGAGAGTCTCAATCTCTTTCCTGGCAGTGCTTTGTTCCCCTACTTAGCAGGGTCACTTTCTGCAATTCCAGTCAATGGTACAAACCCCTTTTAGTACACAAGAACTTCTCTTCCTATTAAAGACTTTTCTCCAGTTTTCTTTTATCACTCCCTCTCACCCCTCTGCCCCCAGCAACTCACTACCTGTGCTGCTCAGGGAAGATCCAGAAACCTCTCCTTGATTCAGAACTCTTAATTGCAAGAGACTAACAAATCACAGCTATGTAAGTCTATTCTTTATAAAAATCCTCAAACCTGCTACTGCTTTAATCTTATCTAAAGGAAAGCCTCTCAGAAGGCTGCTCCTTCCAGCTGCTTTCTCCTGTTAAGGGTCTATAACATCTCTTATCCACTCATAGAAGGTGCCACTCTCTGCACTTAATTTATTGGGAAGAATCTAGGCTTTGACCAGAGATGAGATCTGAAAGTCAGAAAGGGCTTCCTGTCAGTCTTTTGTTAGAAAGAAATACAGCATTTTGAGACCTGAAATTCTCAGTATGGTTTTGATGTGTCTACATCTGCGTTCTTGAGCAAGTTAGCATGCTGCTTACCTCCATTTTTTCTATCTTTTAAAATCAAACAATAGTACACATATTAATAATTAATGCTCGTTGGTGATTATTTAATTATAGGGTAGGTCTGAACCTGCATTGTTTGCTCTAAATCCACTGCCTTCAAAATCTATTGCAAATTTCAATCAAAACAGAAAAGGGAAAGAAAAAAAGATCCTCCAGGTTTTTGAATAGAAACTCATCTTTACAAAAACCGTGACATAGTCATAATGTGGCAAAAGACTCAAACACTTCTTGAGTGAATGAAAACTAACTTTAAAAGTTTTTATTGTAATGTTAAAAACAATCTTTCCACATATATTCTAATTTGTTACTTTTATGCTTCCTATAGCAAAAAAAAAAGACATAACCACTCTGCCCTTGGGGGTTAACAGAACCCTTGTGCCTATTTGTAACCATGGAAATATAAAGAGCTAGTCAGAGCCCAACATCAAACTAACAGAGGTGCTGAGAGACAGAAAATAGATATATGACGAATCTGCTACACATGAAAGCCAGCTGTGTCTGTACCAACTGCATTAACAACATAGAAAGTAAAGTCCACAAAGCCTTTTGAATGCTTAAAAGCATATAGCATTTACTATGAATTCTGACTGAAAATAAAGGGAAATGCCTTTAAAGGTTTGTTTTTAAAGCACTGAGTGCATCTGAACTACTTTAAAAGCAGAAACCAAATGAGGTAAAAATGGTTACTGTGTGAATAGGAACAGTAACAATATGCATGAAAAGACTGAAAAAGGCCCCGTTGAAGAAGAAGGGTTTTCTTAGACTAAGATTGTAGTTATGGAGATATGCAACGAATGGCCAGTGACATCTGAGTTAGCCTGTACCAAGCATCATCAAGAATGCTTCCTCATCATCTGAAGAAAGCCTCAAATTTAGCAGACACAGAAATACTCAGGACAAGCAATCACTCAGCTGATGATTTATTGACCAAACTATCTGCCTTATAATAAAAAGGCATGTGCATATTTAACTGCCTTCTCTGTGACAGTCCAAACCCACAAAACATGGTTTAACCAATCACAATAACAATTCTTAAACATAGTCATCCTCAAAAAGAGACACCTTTGGAAAAAAGGAAAACATCTATTCCTTGCTGTAATAAGCAAACTATGATGAACAACAGAAGAAAAATCTTTTGAGTAATACATCTCAACAAATTACATCTACTTGGAAAATAAAATGACAAATATACAAAGCAAAAAAAAACCAACCCATATGTGCACATTACTTACATTACACAGGTGTGCGATGACTCAATAGAGCCAAAAATGCGTCAGCATGATCAAACAGACACTCTCTCACTCTTACAGCATTAGCATCATTAGACAAACTGACCAGGCGTCCCTCTTTGCCCTTCTTCTTTTCCTTAGCCCAGTGATAACTACAGAATCAGAACTCTCTTACAGTTCCCCTCCTGGCTTCACCAAGGCCAAGCTCACCTGCAAGCCAGCAGTATTTCTGAGGCACAGTAATTTATATGCCCTGATGATCCAATGACAATACTCCGCTTCCTAGAACGAGCTTCCTGAAATGAGCTTTTTTTAAAATCATGCAATGAAGAAATATGGATCCACAAGGCTTAACATCCTTAAGGCAAACCTGGTTTGCCCTTTCTTTTCTGTAGGTCCATAGGGTTCTATATAGCATGTAAGATACGTCAGCTTTACTTTCCCAGGGACAAGAAAAGAATAATAGATTAATTCTGCAGACTTTTATGATAAACATCATTTTCTTGTCTTCTTTGTCTATTTGTCTGTTCATTTTCTATGGAAGCAAAGCACAGACCCTTAGGTCATAAACATATTGCAGACTTCTGTCAGCACAACTGTGCTGACCAGGGTTGTGAAGAGTTATCATTTAAATAAAATCCTACTGGTAGCTCTACTTGCAAAAAAAACTAATAAAATGCCTTAGACAAGATGCTGGGAATCCCAAACACCAAGTTATGACTCAACACATGATTGGGACTAATTGTATGCCAAAAATAAAGAGATCTTCTGGGCCTACGTTAGCCAAATGAAATACACATTCACTGTTCCTCAGACGCATGATCTGCTGTTTCAGCATGCTACCATCTGTTTTGCCCATTTACCACAATTGTTTTTCAAGTCTTCAAAAAATTTTAAATTTATGATCAGGTTAATGCCATGAAAAATGAAGATACTGTCTGGACAATGTTTTCTTGCAATGTCTGTCATCTGATTTGAATCTCCAGTTTCAGAGCTACTTTGCATACCTTTGCAGATATGCTCAGCTAAGGGTACATTAATTACATTAATTAGTTTACATTTCATTATTATGTCTATTGAAATGTCCAATTTCTATAAACTGTAACATTTTAACTAGGATAAAATTTGAAGAAATCCTATTGTTCCATTCTTGAAATGAATTATCCAGCTAAAATACTATGCATTATGGGCTTTCAATAAAATAGCAGTTTCCAAGTACCTACTTTTTTTTTAATTGGAACAGGTTCCTATGCTGCTTAAACACTTTCAAAAATATTACCTCTCTATCTATTTTGCTGGTACAGTATCTGGCATACTAGAACTCACTCCTAATGAGAGTTACTACTGCATTATACTAATTACTGCAATATCAGTAATATATCAGAAATATTACAAAAGAAATACGGTTTATTACAAAGTCCAAATGGATTCCATAGGTTTGCATGAGATGTAACTTAAAGCAGAATGCATTTCTAGTGCTCCAAGAGAATCTTGGCTACACTTCATATCTCAATTTTTTGTGTGATGAATTTTTTTTTTGAGTTGTATCTGGGAACTCACTAATTCAATATTCATAAGAAATACCAAATGCAATAGGTAGAAATGTTTGAACAGAGGCCAAGTAATAGAAGTCTGTTTTTTTCATTAGTGGCAAAATCTTCATATTGGCTAATATAATTACTGATTATCTTAAATTATTATTTGTGGCATTTTAGCCTTTTATGCTCTGAATCTCAAGCTAGTACCTAATATCACAAACAAAAAGACAACATGAAAAAAGAATTAGTGTACCACAACAGAACACTGGCAAAAAGAGCATGACAATGTTCTGCATTTATATCTTGTATTTCAGTGGAGAATATTGAGAGACTCTAAAAATACTAAAAAGGGTGCTTTCAACAATACCCAAAGTAAAGTAATATTACCTCCATTTAACTACAAATAAACAAAGGGTCAGAGAGAGAGATCCAGAAATGCTTAAGTAAATAATTCACTTTAAAAAGAAAGGATTTGGTCTGAAGTAACTTTGTGAGTCTGTGGATCTCTTCTTCTGTGTCCTAGGCATGAGATGCCCCTAAAACTTTTAGCGTGGGTAGCAAATACTTGTTTATTAAATGGGTATATACTACAGAAATACAAAAGGAGCCTAATTGTGCATTGACAGGCTAGGAGAACTGGCAATCTTTCAGCTCCTTCTGTGTACTGCATTTCTCACTAATAACTTGGTCTGCATATTTACAGATACTGTCTTTGGCTTGAACAACAGCTTTGCATCAAGTTCCCAATACAATACACAAAAACCTGAAAGAAACACACAAGAACATTTCCTTCTTTCACCAAAGATCTTATCCAAAGATCTTATCCAAAGATCACTTAGGGGAGTCTTTCAATTGACTTAAGGAGATGTAGATCAGGTTTCTAAAAAGCAGACATTCAATTCATGATTTCAGCAAAGTGTATGCTGTAATTAATATATTTATCCACCTTTACTAATCCTTTCAGGCTTGGCATTTATACATGCAGTATATCTTCTAATTTCTTTTTCATAGATTTTGTAGTCATGTAACCAATAGCTGATATTAAACAATAACCAATACATTAGAGAACAGTCATTAGAATCTGGAGTAAAAGGAGCCTGATGAAATTGTACTTTTAGTGGTTATTTTATATTTAAGTATGGTTATATTACATTTAAGTAAAATCATACAAGGATTATATAGCTCTTATTTATGACAGGCTTAGCATTTTCCAAGACAAAATTAAAAGAATTATGTAGGAAAAACTGTACACTACTTTATGCCATCAACATAATTAAGTATGACACAACATAAAGATTATGGGAGCAAACCCAAGGAAATTCAAAATAATTGTCTACCCCAAGCTGCTACTTCCAACTTGGAGTTTGAATTAATTAAAAGATCAAGTCTAAAGTAACAGTAGAAAACCACATACCTAAAAGGATGATTACTCTCCTAAAAAGTCAGAGAAGACTTTTCGCATAGAATTTCTTTTCATAGAAGGAAAAGAGTTCTAGGTATCATATCAACTTTGACACAAAGGCAGGCTCAAGCTTGGTTCAGCTCTCTGACCCAGACAGCCTGCAGGAGGAGCACGTGACGAACCACGGAATAGGATTTTATTTAGTTGGGTGTTGCAAGTTTGTCTGTCATTAACTTGTTACGACTTCCCTGTAATCTCATGCGTTGCTTCTCAATCTCTGGTCCATATGTTGATCCATTGGACACTTGAAGATGATACAAACCTTTTAAATAGAGACAGTTTCCCACACATCCAAGCAAGCAAAGAAATGGCAGGGGAAATAAACACAGTAAATGAATACACAGAGTATCTTAAATTTCATTAGCTTTATGTGAAAATCATTTAAGTAATACTGGACAAGAAGTGCAACTGACCACTGGCATTTTTTGATTAAAAAAAGGGTGCGTTTTTGTTTGTTTATTAAAATTTCTTAATTAACATATCCTCAAGAAATCTGTAGCACTTGGAGCAAGCCATAACCCTCTGCTTAGACCGTACCACCTGCACTGACCTGGGCCCGTGAGGCAGCCTCTCGGCCCCTTACTTATCTGGCACGATGCACATTTTAGTCGTGCGCCCTCCACTCACTCCGACCAACTCCATGTTCAAGCTGCATTACTACACTTTCAAGAAACTTCAGCAGGACTGACTTAAGAACAGTATGAATATTATCCAGACTAGTCCTCCTATTCCCTTCTTTGCTTGTCTCCAAACACATGTTCATGGATGAGTGGATAGGTCTATGCTATGTCTAAGATGAATAGCATAACAGGTCACTTTCATGCTCTTTCTGTTCCCACAGTGTTGAAGAATATCTTTTCGCTCTTCATGCTGTCTGAGAACTAGTGTTTTTTTCAGAAGTTATAAGAAAAAATAATTTCTTGCAAAGAATAGAAAAATAATTTATATTAGTAGAAATCATTCTATAAAGGCCCTAATTTTCAGGTTTGTGGCCACATATGGAAATATAAACATCAGATGGATATCAAAGAAGTGCAATATACGATAATAGTTAAGATTTATGCCACTCCCAGTAACATGCACAATTAATAATCATATTTCTGAAGTCACTGAAGTGGGTGTGGAGAGGGTGGGACCTGTATCAGATGTGGTAGCTTTACTTCAAGTACAAATTTACAGCAACGCAATAAGGTCAAGACTCACGGCAAATGTCATTTCATGTGACCTGCAGACTCAGAAGCAAATACTACACACAGTAAAAAGCAGGCTGGAACTCTGGGCTCCCCCTTCAAGATCAGTCAGTCCAGATCATTCTGGGGCTGCAGTTGTTTGGGAAGCATGAAAGTGGAGCTAAACGACTGTGTGAACGCGCTATGAGCCTTATGATGCAGAATCTCCTGGCTACCACTATGGTGAAGAAATGGAGATTAAAGTCCCCTTGTTTTCCTTCATTAAATCCCTCCCACTAAAACTCAAGAGATTTTAGCAACAGTCCTGGTGAGAATCCATTTAGGATAACATTGGTGCTTAAGATTTCAACAACCAAAGTCAGCTAAAGATACAAAACACGATGGATGCCAGTTCATTCATGCGTGAAATAAAATGTGCAAAGCAAAGTAGCTTTCTACCTTTCCTAGCCAAGTTTTGCTGCTGGGAAAAGAGTCAAATTACCCTTACAGCACCTGCACTCATCAGTGTGACCTTCTAGTACCTCCCAGCTTCAGTTCCCAATCTTCACATACTCTAGTGCATAGCTCCTGAGCATGCAAGTCAGGTGACTACATCAGGGCTCAAGGGCTGGTGAGGCCCAGGGATGGTCTATGAAGATGGGGGAAGACAGGGAAAAGCATTGCAAGCTGGCTGGACAAGTAGCTCCACTTCATATTGTGTACAAGGGTCCAACGCCTGCCATACCTCAACAGTGCCAATATTTTATCCTTTCTTCCCATCGATCTTTTTCCCAAGCATCTTCAGGAAGAGGTGTCTTTATCTTCTGTCATGACTATTTTGTCATTTGTTCAGAACTGACTGGGATTTAAAATCCACACAGATGGAAAAGACTTTCCTCTTTGCATGAACAGATAGATGAAGTCCTAGGACTTCACGGCAATGGGCAAACTACTTGATAATCGCTAGATTTTGGAATTAGATTGCAACTTGGCATCCATTTCATACTTACGCAATATAAATATTTCCAAGTGAATCTAAATCATGTATGTAGCTTGTCTTTGTATATAATTAATTAACACATACCGTCTTTTCTGTTATTTGCGCTAGTCACTGGAATTTATCCCCAACATACGTTACTATGGATTCATTTTTGTTGCCTTTTTCAGTCACTGAAATGGCACATCCATTCTATGGCATATGCTGTATATATCTATTTTGATCACATCACAGCAAAACATTACTGTGGACTAACTTTAACGCTGTTGATACACTGACCTTTTTTTTTAACATCAAATGGAGAGAAAATGTACATGGGAAAAGACAACACACTAAGATGGAGTATGAGTGACTGAGCACAACTATGAGAATAGATTTTACAGGATTATGTTAAGTATCCTTTAGATTGTAAAGATGTCAGCTAACGTAAAACTCTAATGTACCAGCTGCTGTCCAAATAGATCACAAAATGAAAGTCCCCATGCTGAGCAGGGCTTAAAATAGAGCAGCTGATGAGTAAGATGGTCTCTCTTATATAAACTTCACATTTCACGCACCAAGACTTTTCATTGTCAGATATTCCTGGGGTTGCTATTTTCCGTGAAAAATCTGCAGCAGAACAAAAGCACCAAATTGTTTGACTTTTCAGGCTTTAAAATGCAGTTGTTATTTTCATGCCACATAGAAACTCTCTTCTAGTCTGCTTTGTGATTCATGTGTTTGGCTGAATAACTTTCCTGGAACTCAGAACAAGAGGGAAACCTTCCCTAAGTACTTCCTGTCTTTCTACATGCACTAATAACAAGACAGAGTCCTCCCACCTTTCCCATTTACAACACTCCAGACACACCTACTGGTTGATATACGCATAAGCCTCAGAAATAGTCTGCTTTTGCTCTGTTTTTAAAATAGCATGCATTTTCTCTGGCAACAAAAACGTTGCTTCTCTAATATTAATATGTATCAAAGCAATATTAACAGACTACTTAACTAATTGTCTGTAGGCAATGGAGAAATCATAGCTCACTGTGAACATAAAAGATGCACTGCTTTTTCCCTTTAAAAGATGGCTCCTGTCTACAGCTAATCACAACGTTGAAAGTAAGTTACCTTAAAACACTGTCAGGAGCATAAAAACATGTAATGTTGAGGGAAGTACACCCTACATCATGTGCTTAACCTTGCAGGCCTTACTCCAAATGCCTAATGGAGTCAGTATGAAATCAATGCCAAATTTTGACCATATAAGAATTAAGCAAAAACTTCAGAGTAAGGTCTAGTACATTTCCAAGATGAAATGCCAAAAAAAAAAATCACTGTCCCACTGTCATATTAGATCCTGTCAATCTGTAAATCCTAAATGAATAGATTCAAATGACACCATCCTCTAATAAAACCATGGATTGTTAAACAATCTACTTTTATTAGAGCTACCAGCACTAACTGAAAATAGAATCAAGCCCCTAGTTTTTAAATATTTCATAGCTTCTTTTCAGAATAGGAGTCCTAAGCATCATGTTTTCCTTGTATTTGGAAAACAGCTAAAATGTTTTGTGTAACTGATATGAAAAAATAACCAGAAGTGCTGCGTGGCTTACCAAACTCTTCAGAAGGCTGCCAGTGAGGTACTCCAGTTCTAATTGTGGCTTTGCTTCTGACTTAGTATGTGGGTGTAACCTCGGTCAACTCATTTAATCTCCAGGCCTGTTTTTCCAATCTGTAAAAAGGGGGATATTATACTTATTTAATTAATAACAGTCTGTGGCTATTAATTAGTCAAAAAAATTACTCTTCAAATATTTGAATGACATTTACAATCCCAGCTATCCCTTTCTGGTCAACTGATTCTGCTTCTTATTTACCCCTTAAAACAACCAAATCAAGTCTGGTTGCAAAGCTTTCTCTGTTCATTTCATTACCAAAAGGAAAGTCGTCTTGTTTTTTTTTCCTCACTGATTCTGACCCTCATTTCAAGTCAAAGCTGCATATGAACTGCCTTGCTCTGGCTATTCCATGAAATTTAGCTTACAGATTTGATAGATGTTTCTATTCTTGAATGAAGCTTTATACCAATAACAAATTAAGCTTTACCCTACTATAGGAGTGTGGTTACTCTCCTGAAATGCAGCAACTAACGCCTAACAGATTTTTTTCAGTGTTCTAAGACAAAGATTATCTTTCTGATACCACTGTTCAAGTGAAGCTGCCACCACTCTTATAAGGATGCAACACAGATAAGAAAAAAGAAAGAACTACAAAATTTATAGCTTTCCTCGCTAGTAAGAAACAGATTAGTCTTAGTCAAAGATGCAGTTGCCAATGGACCATACAAAATTGTAACATCCCCTCCCAAGAAGAGGCAGTAAAACTCCATCCTAGGTCTTAGTGTCCTCAACAAATCTTGAAGAAATGCAGCCAGCAATTTCAAGAGTGCCATTGGTCTAATTCTCTCTTAACCAAATGGCTTCTAGATTTTTTTATTATTTTTTTTGGTAGGGAGGCAAGAATCTCACACCAGCTAACTCTAGGTTTATACATGATGTGTAAAAAAACAAAAGTAACATGGTGTTGACTCAAAATTACTCCAAGAACGGATACAGATTTTTTTTAATCAACAAAAGTGGTAAATAAAACTTTACTAAATATTTTGATAAAATTTTAGAAAAATGCAAAAAAAAGTAGGAAGACAAGCCTCTAATGGAAAACTGTTATTTGAAAAGACTGTAACCTTCAAGATTTTCATTTAAAATATTTTATTCACTAGAATTGTATTAACATATTTAAAATTTACCATCTCTCCTTCAAGTTCAGACTTCCAGTCTCTGAAAACCTAATTAAATTTCATACATTTTTAATGAAGTAAAAACTCTGAAAGTGCTTCAACCTCCATTAAGTTTGAATCCAGATAAAGATATCACTTCTTCCTCCTGAGCCTTCCGTAAAGATGGAAAAAATATCGCAGGGAAGTACTTAGAATTTCTTAACTCCCTGGCTTTAGCCTCATTTTCCTCATCAGATTCTTCTTCCTGTTCTTGTTATGCTGCCAGATATTGGATTGCCAACTCTTGTGAGTTCCTGTTGAGTCTCAGAATATTAATTGGTGTTCTTAGAGACCACAAGGCTGAAATCAATTGACTGGATAAGAATCTTATCTTTTTTTCTGAAGCAAGCTTCTATCCCTTGAAATTCTGACAAAGGTTGTGAGGATGAAGAATGGATTTTAAGAAGCTCAGAAGGAAACAGGCACATGAAAAAGTAAACATTTATTGATTTATATTTATGATTTTTAATGCTCAAATTTGGAAATCTTGTGGTAGGAGTAAGTACACACTCTTTAAAGTAACAAGCGTTTAGACAAACAAAAGCAAAAGACCTAATATTTCCCTAGCTTAGGTGTCATAATATCTCAAGAATTTGAAGAACCCTGAAAAGAATGAGTAAGCAATAGCTCACCAAGACAAAATTTTTGTTTTGAAGCCATGTGAGCCAGCCACACAAGAGCTGTGACAGACTATAGTAAATAGACCACCACTGTGGGGGTTTTGCATCAGTCTGCAAACAGTATCAACAATATCAAGCCATAGTTTCCAGTTTCTTCTGTCCTTGTAACTGGGTTGAAGCATAGCACCAGCTTTGCGTAACGGTGAGAAATACGGCTCAGTATGTCTCTGGGTTTTTTAAAGTATAGACAGAACAAGAAATCCAGGTATTCAGGTTATTAAGTCTTGGTAATTGTCTATGAGCTGTAACTTCTCCTGCTGCAGGTAAGATCATAGCTTGTATGTCAAGAGTCAAATGGAGGAAGAGAGTGGCTAAAAGGGTAAGACAGGGAAGTTAATATTGCATGTCTGAAAACCTATAAACAAAAAGCAGCTGTTTAAAATCCTGTAAAGCAGCTGGATCCACAGTTAGGTGCTCAGATATATAGCACATCTTGGACATATTTTGGAAAACATTAAAAAATAAACACGTAAAATACTATCTCCAAACTATTTTACAAAAACTCACTCTACAAAGACTCAGAGATTCGTATCCCTCTATATCTCTAATTGGGGTCATGATTCATGTTTCAGAGAAAACATAACTAAAACATCAAAGTACTAACCTGGCAGGTTGCTTCTGAACATCTGTTTTTGTTCCAGAGATATGTCAGGGACTGCTTGAAGGCAACGCCCCCCAAAAAACAACCAACTAAACAAAAATCAGGTTTTGGGTTATCGTTCGAGAAACTGGATTCCTTTTTGCGCATGTAACTAGGTATCTGCATTAAAAAAATTGCAGATTTTAAAGTGAAACACTGACACATAGCCTTATTATACTTTAGGTAGGCTGCATTTAATGAAGATCATACCTGCTACTCTCTTGACACAAAGTCAAAACCTGAAAACCAGGAAAGCGGTTACTGTAGCATTCAAATGTGAATATAGTAAAGAAAATTAATCGGTTGGAACATAGGCTAGATGTTCCAAAATTCTATTAATAAAACACAATTTTCAGTACTATCACCACATAGCACACTCTCTTCCTGTTTTTAAATAATAATTTTAAGCCAGAAATGAGTCTAAATTCTGGTGTTTAAACATGGTGTAACTATTAACATATTAACATAGTTAAGGAGGCAGCTACATTTCTGCTTAAGACCTAACTTACTACCTTCTTTAAAAAAAGCATAAAATCTGAAAATTAATCAGGTCAAAGTCGGTTGGATGAGGAAATGCTTTCGCTATTGTATCAGACACACCTGTGCACAGTGCCCTGAGCAGAGCACACAACTGAGCCGGTCTTTCTAGTAAGTTCCACAGTTTGTGGCGTGATCTCAGTTTCAAGTGCTCCTTCAAGTACTACCCTTCAAGGAGAAAGCATTCTACCTTTACTCAAGCCTTGCCTCTTCTATTTGCTCTTTGTGTTTAGAAATGCGTGGTAGAAGGGTGATGCAAACTCTTTCCCAGCAACAGTAGCTGAACTCAGGTCTTGTTAAACTTCAAACTGTCATTTCTTAGCTCTTCAGTGATAAACTTTGCACCTTTAAATTTTTAAGGTATAACAGTGACCTATAAAATGCCTTATTGACCTACAGAGAGAAATTCCCTGCACTGAACTCAAAGAGAAAATCTATTTTAAAGAAAGTCACAGAATAGGATTGATATATATCATCGAATGCTGAAAATCACAATCTGATTAACCAGATGCTGTTATTTTCTTTAGTATCTCATGAATAGAAACTACAGTATAAAAAACAATTCAAAACAATCATATACTGGGAAATATGACATATGGCCTCCTAAGCTGCTCTTCTACAGAAATGGCTAAAGATCATTACTCTTGGCATCATTCCCTACAACAGTCACTGGGCTCATTAAAACAGGCAGTATGTGATGGAGTCCATAAGGAAGATTATTTCTACAGGTGGTTAGAAACAATGATGAAAACTACAAAGACTTGTGAGAATGAAGTAGTCAAGGACACTTCTCCACCTCCATAACTTCTGTGCACTAAAACAAATCAAAGCAGCACCGTGAAAACAGTTGCTGAAAAAAAAAGATGCATTTTCTCCCTTTTCTTCACGGTATACACTTGCATCTTGCTAATGTATGGTATTTCATTCAACTTGTCCTGCTGGAGGGTTTTTCCTTGAGCAGGAATATCCTGATGTGAACACGAAGTTTGCATCCAGCAGGGGCCACTTGTTGGCTGTGTATAGTCCCAAATCAATTAGGTGGAAACCAAACCTAAATGCTGTCATAGGATGACTTCATGTTCTGCAATAGTGGATTGGAATAACCACAACCACACTGTGATGTGATAATGCTGCAACCCAAGCTTCTCCAGTGATGTTAGACTAGTAAATGTAAACCAAACATTTGTGATGTGGCATCACAGGACAGGAAATGTTAAGACAATTATAATGTGGCAATGATAATCTGATGTAGCAATAATACAATCACGTTTAGAAAATGTTTGCATTGGAAAGCAGCTACACTGTGATTATGTTCTTGCAACACTTCCCCTTTATGTGCCAGCACTGTTACATGGATTATCTAAATTTAGACTATAACATGGTGCAGTAGATGGCTTTACTATGTTCCATCACTGGCCTTTCTCACATGCTGAATAAAATTACTGCTTCTTACAGCATCAACATTACACGATCACATTGGGAGATGATGGAGCATTTATGGTAGTGAAGCCAATGGCAGCATCACATACGTGCTTTTGAGACATTCTGAAGGGTGCCGTGAGGCTGTTGTGTGAGGACTCACAGAATACGGCGTGCGATGCAACATCAAATTGTGTACAGGACTGCACACACAGGACATGTGAGGCAGACACAAAGCCGGGATTTGCCAAGGCAGGCTGCCAACATGGGGGGCTACACTGCAGCCTGTGGGTGCAGCTGAGGCGGTGGTGGGCTAAAAGACGTGCACCATCACCAGGTGATGATGGTGACCCCGTAGCAGGGAAGAACGAGAGCAGAGAGCCCATGCCAACAGGGCCAGGCCAGGCAGCAGGGCCCCAGCAGGCCCAGAGCAGCCCCCGGCACCCTGAGGCGAGCAGGGCGGCCCACGGGTCTGCGGCCCCAAGCCGGGCCGGGCAGTGCCGCCATGTCTTTGCACTGAGGGAGAGGAGGCGAGGCGAGGCCTAGGCACAGGCGGCCGCTTTGCCGCCTACAGCAGTGACGCCACGGCTGCTGCGCTGACCTTAACGCCTCAAGAGCTGACGTCACGGCTCAGGCCGATGTCACACGAGTGACGCAGAAGCACGGGCGAGCCCCAGCAGCACGGAGGCAGGGAAGGCAGCGAGAGCGAGCGGCTGACGGCGCTGCGCCCGCCGCCCCGCCTAGGGAACCCGCCCACCCAAGCCCGCCACATCCGGGTCTCGCGCAGCGACGAAGAACCCCCCTGTCCCGCCATGGCGCACGCGCCCCTTCCTCCGCCCGTCAGCCCCGCCCTCGGCCGGGAGGCGGGATCAAAACTCCCAGCCGCCTTTCTGATTGGTTCCCACTCCAGGGGCGCCCGGGGATTAGCTGCCGTTCAGGAGGGCGGGCGTTGCCGGTCTGCTGGCCGACCATTGGGCAAAGCCGCCGGGGAGCCGCTCGCCTGTTGGCGGGCGGGCGCGTCCAGTGCGGGGCCGGAGGAGGGTGCCATTGGCTGGAAAGTAGGTTAGTGGTGCGCCGTTGGGTGGCAAGCCAGGCGGAAAGTAGGTCAGGGACGGGGGCTGCCTGCGGCGGGCGCCGCTCCGGGCGTGCAGCGCCGTGCCGAGGGACGGCGACCCCCTCTCCCCCTCCCACCCGGGGCGCGGCGCGGCGAGGGGGCGCGCGGAGCTCGCGGTGAGCCGGTAACGGGCAGTGGGCGAGCGGGGCGGGGGGCGCTGACGGGCGGTGGGCTGCTGAGGGAGGGCGCTCCGCGTCCCCGCCTCGGGAGATAGCGACCCCCTGGAGGGTGGGGGGAGGCCGGTGAGTGGCCGCCCCGGGCCGCCGCCTCGCCGGAGCTGCCTCCTCCGGCAGGCCGTGGGGAGCTACCTGCCCCGGGAGGGGTGGGGGGCTGCGGTTTCCCCGGTGGGAGGGGGCCGGAACGGGAGCGGGGGGGCGGCGATGGGACCCCGCGGCGGCAGTGCCGGGCTGTGTCACCTGGAGCTGGCACCGGGGCGAGGGGCCACGAGCGGAGCGGCCCCGGTACGGACCGTCTCGGCGGTGTGACAGGACCCGGAGGTGACGGGGCGGACGTTTGCAGCCGGCCCCGGGCCCGCTGCCCGCGCGGCCGCTCGTCCGGACCCCGGGGGCAGAGCTGGAGCCGGGGGTCCTGCTGTCGGTGCATCCTCGGCTCGGCGGAGGGGGAGGAAGGGGGCAAACCCGGTGGTCCAGGAGCTCGGTGGAGGCGATGCCAGGCTTGTTCCTCCTCCCGGGTTTGAGTTAGGGTTCCCGGGTTCCTCCTCAGGGGTATGGAGGCTGAGGTAAGTTACGGAGCAGAGATGTTGGTGCCCCTTCCCCTGCACCAGGAATGGGTCCCTTCGACCTCTGTCCCGTCCCTGATCCTTTGGATCTTTTTCAGCAAATCAGGTGCCTTGTGATAAAGTCTGCTTTAGGTGAGGCCCGAGGAGTGTGTGTATTAAACCCCGAAGTGATGAGTAGCTGGAAATGTCCCTGAGTTGTGACTCTGTTGCACGGAGACCAGTCCTACCTGTAGGCAACCAGAGCCAACTCACCAGTCCCACAACTGTGAGGTTCTTCTCTTCCTCACAGGGCAGCTCAGTTGCCTCCTGAGTGCTTCATGGTGAACCCCAGGGTCCTGAGGCAGCCCTCCCTGGTGCTTTTACTTCTCGGGCTGTTTCTGACAGCTGTCAACAGGAGAATGAAGGTTTTTCTTTGGCAGTGAATGCAGAATACTGGGAATGTTAAGGTGGCTTCCCAAGATCCGGATTTTGCGCTTGGGGAGGCAGGGGAATCAGTTTGCATTTTTAATTGCTGAGGTTTGTCTTACTCCAGTGCCTCAATTATAACAGCTTTGGAAAGATTTTAGTACTTGAAAATAACGGTGAGGAAACAAGTGGGTGTGTTTTTGTGCTTTTGAAGCAAATATGCTTACAGCAATTTTAAAGTATTTTCTTAGTATCCAAGGTAGAAAGGGTAAACTGCAGAAAGAGATCATCTTTTTAAACAATTTTGAGTCTAATCTCTTTGCAAAATTCATTCAGTCTTTAAGTAGAATTTTTTTCAAAATGCTGGTCCTTGAACATTCCAAATAAAACTACGTTTTCTTTTTTTTTTTTTATAGGTTAGTATTAAAGTACCTGTCCTGCCTGTTTAGTATACCTTTTCTTTTATCAAAAAGACTTTTTAAATGGGAGCGACTGATAATACACAGGCAGCAGCTAAGTTTGTAGGGGAAAAAAAAAAGGTTGTTTGTTTTAATCAACTATTAATATTGGTGAACTGTCTCTGTACATGGTCTTGCAGAAGGCTAAGGTTAAGCTCTGCCCTCAAAAGTATGTATGTTTTGTATGCTCTAGGAATATGCAAATGTAAATAGCTAATAGAAGTGTCAGAAACCATAGACCTCTCATCTGAATATTCTAAACCACAGTTGCCTGTTAAGGGGAAAGTCTTTACTACTTCTGAGTTTTGTGGGTTTGTATTTCTCATGACCATTCATGTTTTTTTATGCTTACTTGTAGAAATAGAGTGTGTAAAATAACCCAATAAAATATTGTGGTTATAGATTAATATGCTGTTTTATCCTGTATTCTATTCCACACTGCGTGTTTCCACGGTCTGTATGCGTGACAGTTGTGGCGTATGGTGCTGTGTAGACTCAAGGTCTGTAAAAGAAGTACATTGGGAGACCAGAAAGAAGTACCACCGAGAACCTAAGGATAGCTGTTTTGATTTGTTCTTCCCTACAAGGCCCTTTGGGGGGACACGAGGGTGTGGGTAAACTATTTTAGCTGTAGTTGGGATTCCACAAAGCCAGAGCTGAAATTAGGGCCTGCTACCAAGTCACTGTCACCACCTGCTACCAAGAGACCTGCTGTGTTTGGGGACCATTGCTAAGGATGTATTAAGAAGGTGATATTTGTAGGGGGAGTTTATTAGAGTGGGTTTTTTTTCCTTCATATACCTGCTCTCGAAGACTCTTTTGGGAAAACAGGAACAGGAACAAGTGAATATTCATTGGATTTACCTGGCAGAGCTTAAAGTTACACAGTTCCTTAACACTGTGCAAGACTATGATGACAAAGCTGAGACCTAATGTGATAGCTGCAGCCTGTGTGCTGCAGATGAGTAAGACTTTTTCACAGTGAATTGGTATCGAGCACGATGGATATACCAAGAGACATGTAGGTTAATTATTTTAGATGAATACAGAAGTGCTGTTTTCATGCTCAAATTCAATATTTTAAGCTGTTTTCAGCACAAAGCCAATTGTCTGTGTGGTTACACTTTGACAGGAGGTAAAGGAAAACCTGAAGGAATGCATTATTGTTAAGTAAAACAGAGTGAATTTGGTGCATCCTTTAGTTGCCTTTTTTTTTCTTTTTTTTTAGTTCTGTGACTTGTATGCTTTTTGTTTTCGACCTTTGTCATCAGTTTTGTCCATAGTTCTGCTTTTGAAAGAGCAGAAAAGTAGTAAAAAGCAGCTAGCTATGTCCCAAAGTATTAGAAGATTTAAAGTTCTCTAAAGTTAGTTGCCTTCAAGAAAAGATGTGTAAAGGCATATAATATGCAAGCGATTGCAAAGAGAAGCCCAAAATAAATACATATTTTTAGGCTTGTGTAGCTTCCTTATTCTCAGTAAGTTTACAGAATGCAAAGAATACTTAAGGTTTCTCTATTTACTTTAATACATTAAACATGGTTTGAAACTTTCATTTTTGGCTGTCATCATCCTTAGAAAACGTCAGACTAAAAATAGTTGGTTTTGATACATGTAGTAGCTGAGATGGTACTGAGTGGAACTCAGCACCAACTTTTGCACTTAGTTGTTGAAAGCTCTGCTTGATCAGCGCAGAGAAATTAGGGTCTGTGTTTTAGAGGTGCTTGAAGATGCAAATAAAGTGTTTTGTGGCATTTTCAAAAGCAGTGAAAGAGCTTTCAGTCTGGGTCTTTCAGTCTTTTTAAGAGTTGCTGTAGGTTTTAGATCGTGGACTAATAATGGACTAAAAAAGTAAAGCAGAGGTATACTCTGCCTGTTGTCTGTGTGTGTGTATATATATATATGCGCATTTATATATATATATATATATGTATGTGGTAGTCTTGCATTGCAGTAGTAAATATGTTCCAGGTTTAGTTAGACCAGATGAAAACTGGTGACTTTTGCGTACTCCTGGGGTGTTATTTAGGTGAAACTTAAGACACTGAAATAGAACACAGAATGATGCACTTACAAAATGAGAATGCTTTTCTTTTTAAGAGTTAGTCTATTGAGTTATTTAGAAAGCCTGTTGAAGTTTTGTTTGCGATCTTTTTTTTTTTTTTTTTGTGGGAGGAAGAGATCCCAGTTGTGACTATCAAATCGTTTTTATCTGGATTTAATCACTTTGAATATTGTCAGATAACCTGTGGTGTGTATTTAATTGAACTTTACATTGAGGTGGATGGCTTGCTGACATGAACTGTGTGTTGCACCTGCTTTTTTTACCTCAATTTGTTGGAAAAATGCAGTAAGGCTACTTATCCAAGGCCCAGACTTCATCTCCTTGGAAACCTGATCTTTTACCAGATGTTGAGAAATGTAATTTCTTTTTTAATCCATTCTGCAGAAGAACGCAGATCAAAACAGTATCTTCAGGCTTTGGTAGTCTGGAATATTCATTAACTAAAAAAATAGTCTGACATTTCAGTCTTTGTCCCAAAGAAGATTGATAGGTTCTGTTGCATTTGATATTATTTCAAATTTATTTTAGCTGTTGCTAAAATTCCTGTGTGGTTGTATAGTTTAATTCAATTCAAGAACTGGCTGATAATGTCTTCTGCATGTGTACAGCGCAGGACTGTCGGCGTTCCCTGCCCCTTCCTTGCCTGCAAGGATTCATCTTTCTCCTCTCTGTTCAGGTCATCTTTTCTCGCTTGCAGCTGCAAAAAGATATTTCTTCGCCAAGGCATACAGAATTTGTAACCTTTTCAGTCTCCTGCCATTTGAGAAGCTGTTATTCAATGTCTCTGATGTCAGACACAGTTCTAGGTCAGCTGCTGGTGTCAGAACAGCTTGTGACCCTGAGCTGAAGCCACGCTGTAGTTCAGTAGGTTGGTCTTCTGTAGGAATGGTGCCAGTAGGCTACTTATAGAGCAAGAACTATCGTTGGCAGGATTTTAGAATAGTGAAATAACAAGCCACATTTCTTGTGGTCCAGGATGTTGCCGCTCTCTACTAACTTTAAAGAAACCCATTCATACGAATATCAGCAGTTGAGGAAGATGGTTGTAGCTTTCATGTTTATTGTGATAGTGTTTTCCTTGCAAATGTTAGTAGGCTCTATTTTCCACAGGTACAAGGCAATTTACTGGCACCTCGTGTAAAGGAAGCAGCAAACATTGCTAAATCCTTAACTGTCCTTACTTGGCATGGCTGTGATGGAAGTACATCCTCCAACGTGCAGTTGCTGTAACGCTGGGAAGGATATGTTTGGCAATTCCTAAACAGTGTATATTGGCATCGTGTCTCTCAAATCACTTTAATAGGAAGGCATTTAATAGTAAATCATATATGCTTATTCAGTTGCAGCCGTTTGCCTTAACTCTTTCTGTGTCGGCTAAAAATAAGTTAATGGAATCCGTGTATTTTAAAGATGGGCTGTGGTCTTGATACAAGACTACTGAGAAAACTCTAAAGTTAGTCTTACCCATTTGGGATTGATGTAGGTGTTGGAGGGAGAAAGAAATAAGACTATCAGGGAACTCAGAAATGAGTATTATCTTTCATCTGAAGTTCTTTTTATCTTGGAAACTTCCTTAAAGTGGCTTTGCCTGTTCTAGTTTGTCTAACAAAAAAAGGACAAGATCAGAAAGACTTTGGTAGTAACAGCTAATAATGCTGTACTGCAGAATATTAATGGAGTGAAGTGAGAATGAAAAGTTCCTTCCTAGAAAAAAAAACAGGAGAAAATAAAACTAATATACTTTTATTTTAACCTTTTTTTGAAGAATGTTTTTTCTGTCTTTAAAACTGTTAGTTTTATAGTTTTCTTGAACTGTTTTGTTTTTTTTTTTTTCCTGAATTGTTATGAATGGATTTCACTTTGTTATCTATGGATTTTTCTTGGAACATTATGAGATTTAGGACTTCTGTTCCAATTTGAAGCAAAACTATATAGTAAAAAGTAGTAAAACTTTTATCCTTTACATTGCACGTATGCATTGTAGTTGTGTTGAGAGTGACAGCAAAATGGCTTTGGTTTGAGTTCTGCTTTTATTTCTACCCTTCACTCAAGGACCTCTGATAATTGTATATTAAGTCCCCCAGAGGTTTGGGTTTTATGGTGCAGTTTGGCTACTGGCATATATTAGTTTTAGTATAACCTTTTGAAATAGTATTTCTTTTGTCCATAGACTTGAATGGCCTAGTTGTTTTTCAGGGATAGATTCTGGAGTCTGGAATACATTGCAAAAAAATCAGATGTTAGTCTTTGAGGTTTATGTTAGAATGTGTTTTCTGACCTTGTCTTGACCGTGTTGGGTTTCCCAGTTTGCACTTCTAGAATTGTTGACTGAGAAACAAGACGCTTATTTATTCCACTGTTCCCTTTCCCAATATGTTTTGTTGCCAAATCATTTCATGTAATCTTTGAATTTCTGTTTACAAATTGGTTTGTTATAGATTAAACTGAGTCAAAGAAAAAAAGTCAGTGTTAACACAGTGCTGTCAACTTAAGAATATTTTTGTGTTATACTCAGGATATGGCCCAAATTTATAAATCTGGAAACTTACTTAAGTTTGACCTTGGAAGACTCTGGTATCTAGATTTTTAATTTTTTTTTCCTTAATGGTCTGATGAAGCCTCAGAACATTATGCAAACTTGCTGTCCTAGAGTAACATTATACTGTAATTTTAATCTATACCCAGTTTACTATGGCTTTGTGAGTTTTGAAAAGTCTTCATCACCTTAGATTTTTAAAATCTAAGAGAAGTTTTATGATGTTAGATGCTGTAAAAAATTTACATTTACAGAACTTTTATTTCAATTAACAGTTTTTACGTAGTATTTAATTTCTAGTGATCTTATGTGAAATTAGGAAAATTTTCAATTATGTCTGCTACAGCCCTTCATTTTCACAGTGCCATTTTTGGTGAAAAATCTCATGTGAGGAGAAGTTATGCATTAGCTTGGAAGTTTTTTATTACAAATAGTGTAGTTTCTCCCTGTTTTTTTGGAATTTAACCTCTTTCTCTTATTTGAAAAGATTCTTTTGCTGCAATGACCAAACTAGCCACTGGATATTACAGTTTATTTTAGAAACCTGTCACGTCAGTTCAGTGATTTCTTAGAGGGACTTGTCACACAAAAACATAAGAGTTGCTGGAAGTGCTCTCCAGTTGTTAAAGAATAATCTATTTAAAATGTTGTCAAATGCTTGCCATGCAGTTTGTGTCCAAATTCTAGAAGTTCTAGAAGTTATTTGTGTTTTAGAAATAAAAGGCCAGCAATTGGATATTACTGTTTTTAATAGGAAGAAAGAAATAAGAGCAATGAGTTTATGCTAGTTTGGGTTTATGCTGGAATTCACTATTTCACCTCTGTTAGAAATTCTAGGGCTTTTATATAGTATTTCCCACACACACACACATCTGAGACATATGCAACTTGGTCAGCTTCTCTGGCCTGGGAACAATCTGAAGAAAGATGGGTGTTTCCCTATTGTAGCATTTAAAAATCTAGTTTAGTCTGTTTAAGGTATCCCAGCTGGCAGTAAAGAGTTCTCAATTACTGTATTTGGCTTTTTGTTGAATGAAGTAATTCCTGTCCTAATTTATCTGACTTGAGCATGAGACTCTTCCATAGCAAATGCCTGCTTTATTTTCTTAGCTGGAGTAGCTCTTTATTCATCTTACTGTAACGCTGTTGTCATCATCAAGAATAAGACGATGAGGGGAAAAAAGGAATAGAGGAGAACATTACAGCAGTCGGCTGATGTTTCTACATTCCCATTGCTGGTAAAGATTATCAATGTACCAGCTCAGAGCAGATTGTAACAGTAGTTTCGATGATCATTTGAACTGGATTGCTATGGACAAAGTAGCTTCCATCAACACTCCAGCTCCTTCCTGGCTAACCATTTCCATCCATGTGTCCTGTCCCTCTGCTCTGTGGTGGCATATGTGTTGGGCAAAGGTACTGAGCTGGGGAATCTGCTGTGGCTCAAGGATAATTTTTTTTCTCTCAGAGATTGTTCGCTGATACCATACACCTTGTGGCTTCATAAACATTTGTGCTTTTGTAGGTTAGGAAACAGCACAGTTCATGGAAATGAGTAGTCCTGAAGGAGAGGTGGGAGGGGCAATAAATGTTTTAAATTTATTACATTGCAACCTTGATGTGGAAGAAGAGGATTTATAGCAGAATATTTTTGGATGAAGCTGTGTTGGGTCATTTCTTTCATAAATCTATATAAAAATTTGAAACAAAATCTGGTTTTGATACTGATACCCAGAAGTTAGAAAAATAAACAACTTTTTACTTTCATCTCTGGAACTACACAGTGGAGCTTTAAACTATTTTTTGTGCCATTTTAAAAATTCTTTTTCATAGCAAGAAAGAGTAACTCAGCTAGTCCTCTGACTCTTTTTCCCTTTCCCCTTACTGGCCTATGTGCTTCTGGGCTTCCAGATGAACAAATACAGAAGTGTTTCAGATACACAAATCTCTCAGGAGCTCATTCACCACAATCATTTGACTTTACTGGAGCTGAACACTCATGTGTCCAAGTTGTTGTCAAACTGATAATTTATCTACACATGGCAGAGAGTCAGCGATGTCTCCAGGTAGGCTTGCCAGGAAATCTGGAGGAAATGGAATGTAGGAAGGACACTAGAAGAAAAAATTATTTTCCACTAAGACAATACATGGTTTGGACTTCACACACCTCTGCTCCCTTTCAGGGAGCGGAGCTGTCTGTTTAGAAAAAAAAATAATCTTGAATCGCTGTTTAAAAATGATTCTCTAACTTGGCATAGATCTCATCTTGTTGTCAGTTTGTCCACATATTCTGTTTTCTGGAAGGAGAACTCTCTAAAACCTACTCAGGCTTCCCTTTAGAGAAATATTGGCACCTTAGTTTGTTCTTCATGTTCTTATCAAATAGCTGTTCAGGAGAATTGTCCTTGTGTTTAGTGACATGAAAATCTGTTTTCTGTATGGCTGTGATGTACACATTTTAAAAAGATTTGCTAAAACTTTTGAACTTAATTTGGAATATAAATGACAAGTAAGAAAAGGTTTAAGTCCCCAGATAACAGGAGAATCCGTGCCTTCTACTTAAAATTACTTCTTTTTTTCCCTAGAGCATATGGACACTAGTAAGGACCAAATAGTTGCACATCTCAGAAGCAGGACAAAAAAAAATTCTCCATGCAACAAAAAAGCGAGGAAAAATGTGCCCGTTGGTATCTCATTAGAGACCTAGCTAGCATTGTAGCATATCAATGCTCTTCTGTCTCTAGGTGAGCTGATCGTTATCCAGCCTGACAAGACTTCTGAGGTTCCTTTAAATGCTTAAGTTAGTCTAACAGAGTTCCGAGCGCTTTTTAGGCAAAACTCATGTGCCTTTTAGAACAGGATTTGCTCAGGCAAGTAGTTAAGCCTCCGTGGATTCATTCGCGGTGTGCTGTAAAACTTGTGTAATCTACTTCATTTGGCATGGCTTTCAGATGCATACTTCTTATTTTTTAAAACAAATATTTTGTCAGTCATCTGACTTGTCGTCTAGTTTTAGGGTATTTCTATGGCTTGCCATTTCCCTGTAGCCTTAAACATACTGGAATGATGGTGTCCCCTGACAAACCTGGGGAAGTCCTGGTTTCTGTTATTTGTCAGTGAAACCTATTTTTCCATTTTTCTGCTGAATTTTGTTTGGGGAGTTTGGAAAACCTGGCAGCTGGTCTCTTAACTGGTCCCTGACTTTATTTACCAAAAAAAAAAACCCCAACAATTTTTTCCCCTTTGAAGTTGCTTTTTGTTATCCTTTTGTCTCGGTTCTGTGAACGCTTTGTTTGCTTTTTTGTGTTTTGTGGCAATGACAATCGCCGTTTTGGAACGATATCGTATTGGCAACCAGGTCAGAGAATAATATTGGTACAAGTTCTCAGGTTTGCCTGTCAAAGGGGCTGGCAAGTGGATTTCGGAGACTTTCAGGAAGCAGAAAAAGGCACTTTCCTGGCCTTCCGACACCTGGAAGAACTTTTGATGGACTAGCAGGTTTCTACTTAAAGAAGAAACGTTAGGGATAAACACAGTTAACTTTAATTTCCCTTTCTAGCAAACCTAATTGCATGTTGTAGTGAAGTACCATAGTTTTCCACCTTCAAATACAACACCACATATCCCTTTTAACTCCTCCCTATGATATCATTTGGCTGAGTCTGTTTGGCAGCAGCATGTGAGTTTCTCTTCAATCATTCTTTATGGTGTAGTTCTGTATTTTCCACGCAGCCTTCCAAAAGTGTACTCCTCAGAATCGTTTCCACATGTGAGCTAATCACTGTCTTCCACTCTGAGAAGAGGTGGGCAGTTAGCTTCTGCTGCCTTCCTCTGGGGGGGTGTTCTGCTTATTTTCAGAGTTTTCACATTCCTACTTCTCAGTCTGTAAACATCAGTCATGTCAGTACAATTATATTTTGATGTTTTTATGTACCATTCTAATACAGAACAATGTTGCTTAAACCTAACTTACCTGGATGTTGAATAGCATTCATACAGGTTGTTCCTTGACTGTGCTCCAATGTATTGGAGAGTGATTTGTTTTAACTCAGGTGTTGATAAAAGAGCCTCCTATAAAAGGAGTCCATTTATTCAAAGCAGCAGCTCACAAAAAAAAACCCAACCCCACTTTTCAGACTGTTTCTTGAATAATTCTATTACACTGGAGGCTTTGTAGGCTTATTCTTGCTATAATATCCCTACAGAAGTGAACCTGTGTGTTCTCATGTTCAGGTGTGTGTTACTAGGTAAATCGTATGTACTGTTACTGTTGAGCTCATCATCTCTCTCCCTCCTTTGTGCAATGCTGGTACTTGTTTGACTCCCTGAGTCACCTTGCTGTGATCTACTCAGACTTGTAGCTTTTTTTAAGAATTATTCTTTGGCAGGATTACTTTTAATCTATTTTGGATCTCTGAACAGTTCACTGTGGGTTTAGATAAGTGCTAGTGCTCTGTGGGAGTACACAGCTGAAAGATGAAGCTAGGAGGTTAACAACTCTTGCAGTCACACTTCAGTTACAAAGGGTTAAATGTTTAGATTTGCAACTTCTCATCTAATAAAAAAAAAGTAAGAATTCTGTCACATGAATCTCCCAAAGAGATCTATGTTGCACTGTAAAAATCCATGTAGCTCCACATTAAATAAACTAGCTAACTGATTCATACCGTTACTGTTTCTGATCTAAGGCAGGATTAGTCAGTAGCATTGTTTCTGGCAATTTCCAGTTGGCTTTGTCCTTGGTGTTACACTAATCAGGATCTGAATCAGTTATATGATGGCAGAAGAGACTCTTACTGGTGAGAGAGCCAAGCGGTGCAGGTTGGTCTGTTCAGTTATCACTCCAACAGCCCATGTGGCTTGATAAGATCCTGCTTAAGAAATATATATGCCATTTCTAACTAGCTGCTAAGCAGTCATATATCTATATATCACACTTACAAGCTGAAGGTTTGAAGTGGCTGAGGGTGGGAGGATGTTGCTGATCGGCAGTTCCCAGTGCAGCCTTACAGAGAAGTGGACAAATGATTTTTTTGCTTAGTAAACAAGGATGTCAAGCTGGATACAAAAGTAGTGTGATTTATGGATGATGTTAATTATATCATAATTTTAATACTTTCCCGTACTTCACAAAGTGTTTGTAGAAAACTGAAAAGAGTTGAAGGGATGAACTGTGTTTTGCAAACACAGCCTTGTAGTGGGAGATCAAACAAATGCGGCTAAAATTAGTTAAAGGAGGAAAAAGCAATTCACTGAATTTGTCCTTTGGTTACCTGGTAGGAGAAAATGAAATGAGGTTTAGCAGCTGATACGTGACTTACTCCAATTCAGACTAGAAAAGCTGGAAGTTTTGAACAAGAGGAGCTAAGCTTTGAAACAGAAAAGGTAGGAGGAGGGTAATAGGTTCTTGCAACATAGCAGTTCATCCAGGATATCTTTCCAAAATAAACTTTGGCCTGAATTAGAGCATATCAGTTTGTTGTATAAAACAGTAGAGGAGGTTGCCTCCTATTGCAGAGGAGATCAGAATACAGGATCATACAAGGGAGCAAATCTGAATGAATCCGATATCAGTATTAAGATAAAACTTAACGTACTTTTCTCCACGCTGCAATGTGCTTGAGTAGAAGGAATCTGAGGGACACACAGCTTTAATCAGACTGCGAAGGAGAGGGAGGGCCAGAAAAAGCAGAGAGGAGGGGACCATCTATAAAGGCTCTTGCAACCTTTCTTCAAAACAACTTAAAAGTTAAAAGGTTAAAAAAATAACACTGGGGATTCTCATGTTGTTATTTTGTAAGGCATAGATAAAATGTAATATCTAAGAGTTTAGCAGTACTAAAAAGCAGAGCAAACCTCACCTTTGATCTGTAATCTTGCTAATTAAGGGGGGCAAAATACAACTTCTTTTTGAAATAAGAATATCAAGTTTTAATACCAATGATGTGTAGAAGAACAGCATTTCAAGCACTGATACTTGATGGAGGCAAAAGGGGGAGAGAAACCTGAGGGGCTGATGTCTATCATCAGGAAGCAAAGATGTAGTGATTAACATGAAGGTAATGAAAGGACATTTATATTTGTTGGTTAAGTTACTCAAGGTAAATATTCTGTGTTTAGTCAGTTCCTTCAGAATTTATTGAATATAAATATAAGCTTATGCCTCTAGGGACAAAGAATAAATTCAACACGTATGGAAGAGGAGATAGAACACTTGAAGACAGCTGAAGGGGCTTTAGCAGATATCCTGAAAAAACATTTCAGTTGAGCACCAGATGAGTGACTGAGGCAAAAACACATACAACAAGTGTATGTATTTCTATAGTAAAGTCAGGGCAAAATAGTGCATGAGACTCTAGATAATATTCTGAAGCGAACATTGCAGAAAAATAAGACGCTGGAAAAAGCCAGAAATATTTGTGTCTAGTGATTAGTGTATGATCCCCTGAAATATGTGAATCTTTTCTATTCTATTCTAAGCATGTTTGTCCAGTTGGAATTTTCCCCATGTGTTATCAGTAACAGTTTTCCTGCTTTGCTGGCTCCTTCGGCCTCTTCAAAAGAGAATTGCGAGCTCTGCTTGATGACTTGAAATTTAATTTCATACTGTAGGCAAGTCTTCAGGTAAGTGGAGAACTGTATTGACCGAAGTGCTTAGCAAGGTGAAGTATGGGACAGCCATCCTGAGTGTTTGTTTTGGGTGGTCTGTGCCTACTGACTTTTACATGGGTCCCTGCTCAGTGCTATTGTTTCTAGGCGCTGCATAGGAATTTAGTTGTTTAAACTGTGTTTGAAGTTCCACTTACGAAAGCAGATACCTAACATATAAATCTTGTTCCCTATATTAGACTATTTTTTTTCTGATAAGCTCAGCTTTTACGTTTGCTTTGCTAAACTCGGTGTAATGTGTACTGACTGAATTTAAATCTTCCACCTGGTGTTAAGTGGTGTTACGGTGATAACTGCAGGTTGTTTGACTTAAACCAGAGGTAACCTAGAAAGGTTTTTGGAGGATGTTGTGTACTTTACACTTTCACTATGTGTATTGCATGTATGTCATTCTTCTAAGTAGAAGATGTCTCTGAATACTTAGAAATTGAGATAATGTTCTTTTGCTAATACTGAAAGAAGGTAAGAGTGACCATTGCATGCCATAAGGAAGACCGAGTTCCTGTAGTGTCCTTTCTCTAGCAGTGGCTGTGAGTGGCCGACTGGTGAAGAGTAAGATTAGGGCAAGCATGTGTCCTCTCATACTGGCCCACAGTTATTTTCGGTTCAGGGACTTTGAGCCCGATGTGGTGGTAACCCTCAGCAGAATTCCCTTCCATTAACTGGTCCTACCTCTCTTTGGAATCCACATGAACTTCTAGCCTTCTTGTTGTTTGGCAGAGAGTTTCCACAGCCTACCACCTCATGTGTGAAGAGCTGTATTGTTTTCAGCCCTTCAGCCAAGCTTTGTTTGATGTCCCTGTGACACTGGATGATTTTGTAGACCTTGGTCCTGTCAATTTTCTAAGCTGAAGAGCACTAGCTTACTCCATTGTTCCTTGTACAGAACTCATTGCCTGTCTTATTCCACTGAGTGAAACTGGAAAGTTTTTCCATTTTCTGATAAATTTAATTGCTGTGGATTTGTTGGATGATACCCAAGTCATCCTCCGTACTGTTCAGGAGCTGTAAATAATTATGAGCATTTGTAAGTGGTAACTAAGGGACCGCATTATTAATATTTGGCACAAGCCTGCTACTTGCGGAAATAAGATCATCTAAACCTACTTAAACTTTTTGTGGAGGAATGTGAACTGTCCAGTGATCCTTCCTAGGTCCTTTGGGATCAGCATGCGTAGGTTGTGGAATGTTCTCTTTTGGAATAAAACAATGGGTTGGAAAAACTTCTGCTTGCAACTGTTAGTCAGATGTCCCTTTGCTCTGTATTGTATCCCCTCTTCATTTGGAGGGGGAGAGGGTTGTTGCAAAAGCAATCATTAAAAGAAAATAAAAAATGCAGTGTTCCATTTTACCAAGAGTCCTTTTTTGGTATGTGTGGCTGTGTTTTATTCTGGGTGTTTTTCTGAGCAAGTTTTATTTCTCTTTTGCCCATATTTGGTGTTGGCAGGATTTTTTTATCTTTTTTTTTTGTGTGTGTGTGTATGACACACTGTTCTCCACTTGCTATATTTTCTTTCTTTCTTTCTTCCTTTCTTTCTTTTTTTTTTTTTTTAATAACAGACAAGATGTCTGCATAGCATAAGGACCCTATTAAGTGAATTGCTGCTGTTCCCTGATCATTACTCTGCCTTCGTTAAGGGCTGCGTTGATTTGGTAATGCGAGTCTTTGTTCTCAATACAACAGCAATTTTAAAATGCTTTCAGTTTCAGTTGCAATGTAAAAGTACGCATTCCAACTTGACTGTTGATTTAAATTAGAAATCATAGGTTTAAAACCTGTCTGGAAAAATGCAAGTCTGAGGCTTGCATCCAGATGTATCCCTGGCAGCTGAATGTCACAGGTTTGGAGATACGGTGGTTCAGCATCAGCATTAATGTACAGATGCACAAAAAAAAAAGAAATATGTTTCATCAGCAATTTCTGTAAAGGACTTTCCTGTTGCTGTAGGCCTTTCTCCAGAAAATAAAGCGTACGCTCCCACTGAAGCAATGACTACAGAGTGGATAGAAGTGCTCCTCTGCTGTGCCTGTTTATTCATAACTTGTCATTGGCAAAAGAACTAACTCCAGAGCAGAGAAAATGTCACAGTGCAGGTGTGGATCCGTAGAAAGGTTTCAGCACACCTTGCCTTGCTCAAACCATGCAGGGATTTGCATGTTGAAAACAAATCCTGCTGGAGTGCTGTGAATAAGCTGAAAGTGCAGTTAAGGGATATAACGGGGATATTTTAACTGCTCACTGCTCTCGAAAGGAGCAGTTCTGCCCCTTCCCCTCTTCTGGCATGTCTTGCCCCCTTGCTTTGCGCTGGCTCTGGGTATCATCTGACCTTGCAGTTAGACAGTTGAGCTTGCTGGTCCCCAGAAGACTGTGCTTTCCGTCAAGTTATTGTTGTGCAGCCTGATGAGCAGATTGGTTTGACACTGTACGGACATGTTCTGGGGACTGTGTAAAGGCTGTGCTGGAGTACTGGGAGGGAAATCTGGGCAAAGGGTGACAAGGAAGACAAGAAAAAAGGGAGTGAGGCCACCCCTTCCATGGCACTGAGACCTTTTATCAGCTGTTCTGTGGAGCTTTGCTCTGAGGTTTTCAACAGTATCTCGTGCTTATCCTGAGCTCGACAAACACGACTTTTTCCAAGCCATATAGCTGTTACTGAGGTACTTAACACTCTGGACAGGAATATAAAAGACAGGAAATACTCTGCATGGTTTCTCCCTAAATTATCACTTGATTTGCCCCACCAAGTCTTACTTGGAATGCTGTAATTTACAAAGCCTCAAAAGCAAAATTTCCTAGATGCTGGCTTTAGTGAAGTGCATATTGTAGGGTATTTGGGGCTCACCTTGGAATGGTCACATTGCACAGAAATTTCAGTTTATCCGAGAGAAGGAACCATAAAAAGTAGCTAGTGCTGTGGCAGAAGCAGCCAAGAGTACGTATGTCACTTATGCGTTCAGTATATGGTATGGTGACACATCTAAATTTACTTTTAATGTCCCGTTAAAGGACTTCTTTTAATTGTCATTTTGGTTTCACAGTCACTCGAAACTGGTGAAAGGATGATGCGAGCCTGGAAGCAGCTGTCCTGCAGTCCTGCTCGCCTTGTCCCATGCCAGTACTAAGCAGGGCTGTTGGTTGGGCAGCTGAACAGGCAGGTCTCAACTACAGCGATTCTGCTCGTAATGCACCGTACGAATATTAGTGCTGGCCCGAGGGCGTGTTGGGAACTTGCCCTACTTCTCAGCGTTCACTATTGCTGCGGTTCCCAACTGCTTTATGCGAATCTCTCCGAAGGGCAGAGTGTTGGATAATGCCACAGTATGAGCTGTCATAACTCTGAGACGCTGCCCTTTCTCGGTGTTAGCAGCAGAGCGCTCACTTAAAAAACAGGATTTTGGGAATGGGGGAGGTTATTATTTCTGAAGCATCGAACAAGACTGAAAATGGCATGTGTGTCTTTGTTTTGATGTTTGTGTCTTTGCGTGTTTTACGGAAAACATGCAGGTGCTAAATTGTTGCAGTGTCTCAGTTTTCACTAGTTTGATCTGGATTTAACTGGCAAATAGTGTGACTTCAGGAAACCAAACAGCTGAGCTTATTTCTGTTAGTGTTTGTTGTTGCTCCACATATATCAAAGGGACTCCAGGTGCAGAGGCAGGTAGCTGAGGCTATTTCCCCGAGTGTGTGTTTGGAGGGGTTATTTTCTTAAAACTGGAAGTTTGTAAATAATTCTACGTTGTAAATTTCTCCATTTCCACACATAAACTTTGTTAACTTAACACATCCAGTAGCTACGCCATCATTGTATGTTCTTCTGCAGCTTTTTTTTTAGCAGACTACCTACTCATATACTTCACAAAAAGCTGTGATGTTTTCCTATCAAAAAAACAGTGGTATAGTGGGAGAACAAAAATGAAGTCGAGCCTCTAATATAGTACCGAGATAGGCTGAAGGAAGAACTATTGATGTTCATATGGATGTGATGCATATGTGTTTGACAGCTGATTTTGTGTAAAGTGAAGTCAAAAAGATCTTTTAAGAAACCAGTGGGGAAAAATGAACCTGTCAGGGCTATGTGTGCTAAAGGGTACAGATGAGAGGCAGCCGAGTGGGGAATACCCCAGCTTGGTTCCAGGCAGGCTGGGAATATCTTCCTTTTCCCAAGGCTTACTTTAGGATCGAAGGGGAGCTGACACCCTGTCAGCTTTTCTTTGTCAGGCTGGCAGAGTGCTGAGAGCAGAGACGGCTTCTTCCAGCCACAGATGGAATTTAGAAGGACCAGAGGGAGTGTGCAAAAGGTGGAAATGGAAGTATAAGGTGTAAATATAACCCCTGTATCTACACTCCTTTTTGTGATATTTTTGCCCTTTTGTTTCTGTGCTTTGTTCCTTGAAGATATAAACTCTTCAGTTGTTTGTTTGGCGATAGAGCTCTGAATGAACGGTTTCACACATGCCACATGCATTTGGGTTTGTAGTGGTAGTAATAATGTGAATGGCAAACAGAATCAACTGTGTGCGGTATGTCTAACAGTATTTGGACCAGGTGATTCAACCCAAAGGGAAATGCAGGAAGCTAGGTTTGTCACCTTAATAAAGGTGAGAGACCAAAAAGGAAAGTCAGAGACCAAAAGAAGTATGTAGTGGTTCAACCTGTTAACCTGAAAAATGGCTAACATCCCTGAATGCATTAAATTTAAAAGTCAAGTGAGGAGATACTACTTAGTTAGTATTAGTCATGCCATGTATTGTCTAGTTTTGATGCCTACAATTCTCCAGTATGAGGAGGGGAGAAGAAAATGAAAAGCTGACAAAAGCACAGGAAGATTTGGTGACTGGAAGCTGGAGTAACTGAAGGAGTACTAAAATAGTGCTTTGCCAGTGAGGAGAGTGGTTTGAGTTAAAGCTTGTTCTCACTTGAAATCTTTATATCAAGACATCCTGTTGCAAGTTATATTAAAGCACAAGCGGTAGTTCTAAGCTTGAGGAAGAAATCCTAGAACGGGTTCCATGGTGTGCCAAGCCACCGATCAGATTGGGTAGGTATTAGAGTGGGGTCTGACGTACAGCTTCCAGCTTTGAAGTAAATGAGAAAGTGTTTTACTGGACTGGTATTTCATATGGATACCTTTTAGAAGACACATTTCTTAGAACTTCTTGTGAGAGGATTTTTCCTTCCTGCCATTAAAAGACAACTTTGGAGGTTATGAGCAACAGGAAGAATATTTGCCAAACTGTGAGGATAGAGGAGGTTCACTTAGCCACAGTAAGGAAACTTAAACCTGCCCAGAGCATATCATGGTCATAATAATGCTTGCAATGAACAGTTAGGCTTTGGGCCATTTATTTGTAAGCAATACATTAGAAGATGTATATTTAACTGCATGAAACTTATCTTGTCCAGTTTGCGTAATTGAAGGGTAAAGATATCCTTAAAAGTTGTATCTAAAGCATCTGTCTGCAATAAACCAGTGCTCAAATTTAGGAGTCAGATGAAATCTTGAAACAGAAAGCTGCATCTTTTGGGATGCAAGTGCAAAATGTAGGCATCCCAGCTGTGAGTTAAAGATGCACTGATTTGTAAATTCCCACTGTTTGTGTAAATATGAGGAGTGAGTTAAATAGTTTACTTTCTTGTCATCTTGTATGCTTCTCGTGCTCTTGGAAGTGTCAGTCCAGGGTGTGTACAGTCCTCTTAAGGAGACATTTCTAATTTTCTAAAAATTTTTGCTTTGAAGTTGACCCTGCAGTGTAGCACAAGATAAGATGTCTTATTTTGTTGACAGATCAGAAGCAATGTGTACAACTTGGGAGACTTCACAGAACCACTGCCTCCTCAATTGAGATGGTTTGTGCTGGGTTTTGTTGTGTTGGGTATTGTTTTTTAAGTTTCTGATCAAAGCACACTGGAAGTACATAAGCTACTAAAGAAGTCAACAATAACTGTGATTAGGTTTTTACTTACAGCATATTAATGCTGGATAATTGATTTACCCACAAGGTAGGATGGATTTTCCTGTGTTTTTCAGCACACACAGACACCCCCCCTCACCCCCCCCCCCAAATCCCTTGGATGGCTTAGGGTTGAAGAACAAGGTTGTGAAACAGTACATCCTTCACACATGGGAGCCTGGACCTGGATTGGAAACTCAGTTTGAGAACTTCGACTAAGTTTATATTTCAGTAATTGAGGGAGTAGATTTTTTTTTAACTTTAACTGCGTATGGATCTATCATTACTAACACAATAATGAATTTTGGTGTCAAATGAGTAGAATTAGATATCTGGCCCAAAGGACTTAAAGTTTCAGTTGTCTATTCATTTTAAGTCGTCCTCCCCCCATGTTGAAAATATGATACTTTGTTCCTTCCCACACATGCACAAAGTCTTCTGAAAGATTGGAATAAATTAATATTAAATACTACAGCTTAACATAAATTTTGTGAACGTACTTTACCAGCATTTAACGTTGGTGGACCCTATTTTTAAATGTAAAATATAATTATTTTGTTCTATAACTTACACTACAGAAATTCTGGGTTGCTGTGCTGAACAAAACGTATGTAGCGTTGTCTTAAAGTAAATTGGTTTAGTTGTTTTGATTTTTTTTTTTTTTTTGGTAAATAAAACACTTACTGAGCTCCATCCTTTTCCTACAGGCAGCTGTTCTCAGAATAACTGATTTTTATTCCATTTTGGTTGTATCCATTTCCAGTGAAATTAAACTTGGATGTTTTTGATGAGCAAGACCTGTTGAAATAAGGCATCCAAAGGCATGAAGGAGTGTGCTAATTGAGAGTGGATCTTGCTTTGATAATTATACCTGGGTGTAATTCTTAGTGTAATTTTTCTTACTCTTTGTAGGAGATATTGGCTTTATCTTACAGATTTTTGTATGACAGCTATACTTTTTTGTAAAAGCCTCCTTAAAATATCTGTCGTCTTGACATTTAAGATGAAATCTGAAGATATGTTCCTAAAATACCTGTGGTGATCTTGGTGTGTCTGTAAAACGTCAGTAAAATGTTTGTGCAGCTCTGAGGCAGAATTCACTGGTTCTTGCTCTAAGTAGAGACATCTGAACTGGTGACTCTCATTCTGGCCACTGTGGCTGAGCTTAGGAATTACTTCAGCACTGATATAATTATACTCAATATCTAGTGACATGAGGACCCGTGCTTCCAGAAGTCTGTAGAGAGGCTATAGTTTTCTTCATGTGTAGGTAACAGCTGTGTTTGGTAGGTGTGCTGCAGAAATCCCTTGAAACCTGGTCTTCCAAGAAAGGCATGTCCATTTTGTTTTCCCTGTGGAAGCAGTTTCTGGAAACCTAAGGAGAACATGTATTGGAGGATTGATTATTGAAGCAGGCCAAGTTCTTTTGGTAACAGCAGCATCTTAGTACTGATTTCCGAGAGAGTTCATCACCACCTTTTCGTAAGGGCTTGATTAGTTCCTTTGTGATGTTTCCTTTTGATGGCTGCCCAGAATTAAATATCTGAATGGACCAACATAAGGTTACTTCAAAGGATAAAGGGTCAAAGAATCTGATCTTGGCTGATGAGAAGCTTATACTACGTCAAGCTGTCAATAACGGTTGCAAACTAGCAAGCTTTGTTGAAACGCTGTTTTAGCTGGGATTCATTGACTAGGGAAAGAGGCAAATGGTCTTGAGACATGAGAGGAAATGAAATCTCCTGTGTCTGAGGGTCCACCAGTTAGTCAGGATGCTGCTACTGATGATGATACAATCTCCAGACCCGGTGGCTGTTCTGTAGAATTGTATGCTAGACTTTTGCCTATATCACTAGAGGTATGTACCAGTCCCCTACTAGGGAGGGTAATACTTCATCCATAGCACAGACCCCTTTTAGTCTAAAGAGGTTTGATTCCTGGAATTGGCATGGATTGGCTTTGGTTTTGTTCCAGTTTTCATTTTTTGCTGTGAACATTGTCCATATCTCCATCTGTAAGGCCTTCCCATGGGACTGCACCAGCCTTGAAGCAAACGTTTATCTGCTTCACTGAGAGAAGATGAGCTAGATTTTTTTTGGGTTAAATCTGTTCAGGTCTCTTTCGAGAACCAGCCTTCTTTCCTTTCTTTCCATGCTGTCTGAAGTTTCATACTTACGGATAGTCACTCCTCCCTGTTTTTTTTATTATCTGTCTGATAGACCACATGGGCGTGCTACCAATCAGAGGGATCTCGGCAAGCCAGAGAAAAGGGTTGACAAGAACCTTATGAAGTTCAACAAAAGGAAATGCCAAGTCCTGCATCTGGAGAGGAAAAACCCCATGCCCCAGTACGGACTAGGGACTGACCATCTGGAACACAGCTTGGAGGTCCATGAGCCAGCAATGGTGCCCTTGCAGCGAAAAAGGCCAACAGCCTCCTGGATTGTTTTAGGAGTAGTGTTGCCAGCAGGCTGAGGGAAGTGATCCTTCCCATTTACTGAGCGCTGGTGAGACACTTCTGTGTTCCTGGGTCTAGTTCTGAGCCCCCCAGTGCAGGAGAAAATTAGTTTAGTTACCACTTATTCTTGGTTTTGGAGCAACAGAGAAGTCCTTTGTTAAAATAGCTGGAAGTAAAAGTTTTAAGTACTTCCTCTTTTAAGCAAGGAGAGATGGGATCTGATGTCCCCCTTGAACTGGAAGTCGTAAGTGCTCTATGAACAAGACAAAATTCAGAATATTGTCCTGTGGCTTCATTACCACTGTGACAGTCTGGAAAACTCCTGTGGGGTGATACCATGGTATGACTCGTTCTGTCTTTTCTCAGAGACACCAGTGATGAACAGACTTGTTTTCGGTAGGGGAGTGCATGTGGACAGTATATTGATCTATTGAGAAACTGCCTTTTCATTAACTTCCTGGAGCTGAAAGATGTTCTTTGTGCAGGTGGAGTTTTTCTTCTGTTTAGTGGTGACTTTTTTTTTTCCCCCCCGATGTCAAAATGACTCATCTTGTAGCTTTGTGGCTGGTTTAAAATCATGGGCTGCTTCCCCCCAGCCTGCTGCTTTTTCCTTAGGGAAAGATGGGGAGCAGCTGTTGGAACAGTAAGTAGCTTGAGCAGCTGAAGGCTGTGCCTCTGCCTCCTGCAGAGCAGGGGATCCTTGTGCGGGCCGTGTTGAGGGGCTGGGTAGCAGCATCTGCTAACGCGAGAGGTGCAGGAGGCCGTTGGATCGCTGCTGCTCTGTGTGTAGTTAAGGACAGGGTTGACATATGAGCTACCCATGTCACCAAGAGCTTGGGTCAGGAAGAGTTCCAAAACTCAGATGTGGATTGTAGGCTGCTGGGGGTTGGTGAACATGCTGGTGAGTGAGTGGTAGAAGGATGACCTCAACAAGCAAACGAGGGTAGAATCACTTCTTTGCTCCAGAGGGTGCGGTGAGATGCATCTGCATGTGAGAGGAAGCCACAAGGCTTTTTATCTTCTGGGAGTACAGAGTGTTCTTGCAAATGTTATTAGGGAGTTCAAGGAACACAAATGTGCCATTGAAACGAAACAGTATCAATATATCGGGCAAATATGAAGTGTTCTGACAGCCGTTAAGTACTGACGGAGAAGGAAAATACCGCTGCTTTACTTCAAAGATCTGTCTTTGATTCATACAGAGTATTTCATAATAAAGATTCTGTTGTAGGAACTGCTTGTTATGTGCAGCAGCTATGCCCGCGTGTGCCGGTGTGCGTCTTGAAATCATCATAGGGATGGGTGCAGTTCTTTTGCTGCTGAGCAGAAATCTCCCACCATTACCGAGTGCGTGCGCATCTGGAGCATACGTACATCTGCGACACCTCTGGAAGAAATACAGATAGTGAAGATAAGTAATCCTGTTCTTCTGTTTCTTACTAGTTCATACTGTGACAGTGAACTTTGGAGATGGAATACTGCTGTGAAGGGAAGCAGATGGTTTCCTTTTTGTAGCTGTTTTTGGCTCATCATTACGCATAGGGACAATGAGTATCTTTTCAATTACTTCTTAAGGAAACCACAGTTCTTGTCTGTCATTGTGAAATAGTGCTTTTAAGAGATGAGTCACTTCTGATTCATAAAGTTATGAAGTGCGTTTCTTTTAGAATAAATACGTATCTATGTTGGAGATAGTTGGCTCTTGCCTAGGGGTAACTGAAACTGGTGGTGCTTGTGTAAAGAGGACTTGACTCCCGGATGGGTGCTTGGCAGATGTAGTTGACCTACTTTAGCTCTGACCTTGATTTGCTCAGAGGTGTTTATGTACTCGTGATCAGCTTTGCTGTGTGATTAAGCTAGTCACGTGTCATCTAACTTTTTTTTCAAGGGATGAACAGTAAGATTTGTTTTTACTGTCTCATTAGCCTTGTTACAGGGGGTTGGAGAAGGGTTGAATGCAAGGGAGGGGAATCCTGAAGGAAGTTGTCCCAAACAGGCTGTGGAGAGACACTGTCATGCGATACAGTGACAAAATATCATTTGATTCTCATGTACAGGAGAATTTAATCGGGAAGTGGACTACATGGCATTTTTTCAAGTAGGTCCTTGGAGTACTTTGGCAATAGGCTGGGTGTCATAAATGGAAGAGTTGAACTTTGCTTATCTATATGGGTAACTTTTGTGTTCCTTCTCATCGAGGATTTTTTTTGAGCCATTGAACAACTAGCAGCTGGAGGCTGAAAAGATAGTAAAATATTCAATTTTTCAGAATTTAAAGAAAGCCTTGCAACAAAATATTTATCTGAACTGTGCACTGTTTATTATAGTGGGGCATGCTGATTTTTGCTGTGATCATTGGGTTGACATTTTCTTAACTTTAAACCTCATTTCAAGAGACATGCATGATTCTTAACTCCTGTAATGCTAAAATTTAGGATTGTGGTTGTTAGAATGGGGATGAGCATTTGGGACATGGTAGAGGAACGGCTGACTTCAAAATAAATTGAGAATTCTGTTTTTTTATGTAGTTCTGTTCTGCTTAAATGGTCAAGATACTTAAAATAGCTGCTTTGAAATTATCAAATACAGACACTTGATTATAATTTAAAATAGCAGCACAGTTGAATGGATACTTGATTTCAAGATTTTTTTTCTATAAAAGTGCTTTGAAAATTTTGTTCTGAGATGAACAACAAAGCAATTTTTTTTTTTTTTTTTGCATTAAAGCACACCAGTGACTTGTGCAGTGTTCTGATTATTAAGCTAAAATGCTGACTGTTGCAGGCATCCTTAAAGCGAAAGAACTGTGTTAAACTTACAAACCCTTTTTTTCCCCTTTTTTCGTTTTTAATTCCAGCTCATCCCAACCTTCTGTCTGAGGTCATCATAAGTGGTCCATGAAATTATATTGAGCAGTAAAATGCGAGTTCAACAAGTACGCTCACGTATAGAGGTGTTCAGGAACTTTTCAAAGTTAGTTGTGGGTAGTTGTGCCAGAAATTTTAGAAACTGCTTGTTTCTAGTATGTGCATTATACAGTGCTTGGGTGTTATGTTAGGTTCCAATACTGAATCATGGATGCACAATAATTGAACAGCGTAAAAAAGAGGTATTGTAGGTAGTTTGACGTCACAGTACTTTTATCACAGGATTCTGCTGGAGGCTGTCCTGAGGAGCCCCGGACCCCTGAGGCCCCAGAAGAAGTCAGGATAGAGGAGGAATCTGTCTTGGTAGATGAGGGCTGGGTCAGGGACCAATTAAGCAATCTGGACGTCCATAAATCCATGGGCCCTGATGGGATGCACCCGCGGGTGCTGAGGGAGCTGGTGGAAGTCATTGCTAGGCCACTCTCCATCATCTTTGCTAAGTCGTGGGCAACGGGAGAGGTGCCTGAGGACTGGAGGAAAGCGAATGTCACTCCAGTCTTCAAAAAGGGCAAGATGGAGGACCCGGGTAACTATAGACCGGTCAGCCTCACCTCCATCCCCGGAAAGGTGATGGAACAACTTGTCCTTGGTGCTGTCTCTAGGCACATCAAGGATAGGGGGGTCTTTGGGGGCACTCAGCATGGCTTCACCAAGGGGAAGTCATGCTTAACCAACTTGATAGCCTTTTATGAGGACGTAACCTGGTGGATAGATGATGGTAAAGCTGTGGATGTGGTCTATCTCGATTTCAGTAAAGCGTTTGACACGGTCTCCCACAGCATCCTCGCAGCTAAACTGAGGAAGTGTGGTCTGGATGATCAGGTAGTGAGGTGGATTGTGAACTGGCTGAAGGAAAGAAGCCAGAGAGTGGTGGCCAATGGGACTGAGTCCAGTTGGAGGTCTGTGTCTAGCGGAGTCCCGCAAGGGTCGGTACTGGGACCAGTTCTATTCAATATATTCATTAATGACTTGGATGAGGGAATAGAGTGCACTGTCAGCAAGTTCGCTGATGACACCGAACTGGGAGGAGTGGCTGACGCACCGGAAGGCTGCGCAGCCATTCAGAGGGACCTAGACAGGCTGGAGAGTTGGGTGGGGAGAAATTTAATGAAATATAACAAGGGCAAGTGTAGAGTCCTGCATCTGGGCAAGAACAACCCCATGTATCAGTACAAGTTGGGGACAGAGCTGTTGGAGAGCAGCGTAGGGGAAAGGGACCTGGGGGTCCTAGTGGACAGCAGGATGACCATGAGCCAGCAGTGTGCCCTTGTGGCCAAGAAGGCCAATGGCATCCTGGGGTGTATTAGAAGGGGTGTGGTTAGCAGGTCGAGAGAGGTTCTCCTCCCCCTCTACTCTGCCCTGGTGAGGCCGCATCTGGAGTATTGTGTCCAGTTCTGGGCCCGTCAGTTCAAGAAGGACAGGGAACTGCTAGAGAGAGTCCAGCGCAGAGCCACGAAGATGATGAAGGGGGTGGAACATCTCCCTTATGAGGAGAGGCTGAGGGAGCTGGGTCTCTTTAGCTTAGAGAAGAGGAGACTGAGGGGTGACCTCATTAATGTTTATAAATATGTAAAGGGCAAGTGTCATGAGGATGGAGCCAGGCTCTTCTCAGTGACATCCCTTGACAGGACAAGGGGCAATGGGTGCAAGCTGGAACACAGGAGGTTCCACATAAATATGAGGAAAAACTTCTTTACGGTGAGGGTGACCGAACACTGGAACAGGCCGCCCAGAGAGGTTGTGGAGTCTCCTTCTCTGGAGACATTCAAAACCCGCCTGGACGCGTTCCTGTGTGATATGGTGTAGGCAATCCTGCCCCGGCAGGGGGATTGGACTAGATGATCTTTCGAGGTCCCTTCCAATCCCTAACATTCTGTGATTCTGTGATTCATAGGGCTTAGCCACAGGCCACACTAAGTTTAGCTATAACTATCTGCTGCACATCAGCTGAGGTTGAAGATAGTGTTTTTGGATCTGAACCAAGCACAGAGGAATGGTCAGTGACCGTGGTGTAACTGGTGGCTTGTAAATTAAGCTGCAGTAATCTCATAAACCACAGTAACATAATGGAGTTTATAGATGTTGGACTACTTTGAGTGAGAGAGACAAAGCAGTCAACGAGGAAAAGGCTGGTACAGGAAGAAAGTAAGGCCTGATCTACAAGTAACTGTGTTTGTTAGTGTGAATGAAAGCCTTGTAAAATAAACAGTGCTTATGGATTCAATGGCAATTTATAATTTGACTTAAATTTGTAGTGATTTAGCTTTTGTCAGTGATCTTTTGGTATCAGTTGGCCTCTTAACTTGACTGTACCAATATGTCCACCCATTTGGAAATACCTGACTCCTTTTTCATTTTTGAGAAAGGACCACAGAAAGTTATGTGGTAGGATGGATGATGAGCCCTCAGCAGCAGTTTGGAAGCTCTGCTTCTAGAACAGCAATGATCCTCTGCTCAAAAGTTGATGATACTAAGGCAATGACTTGCCTGACCTTACATTTAAGACCATTGACTTTGGATTTTGTGAGGTTTCTGTTGGCTTATAACTCTTAAGATGTCTATATATGTGATTCAGTAGAATTGGTTATAATGTGGTCATGTTGACAGAATACTGGTTGGTTGACTTGCAAACTTCTGAGAGTGTTGTGGGAGCTTGCTGATATGGTTAACTGGGAAGTTCTGCCATCACAGGCTGGAAAGGCAGTCATGGTGTTCACAGATGCATTAACCAGGAAACAGTGTATCCAAAAGACTTGCAAAGTTTTTTGCAGTAGGTGGACTTAGAACAGTTTAAGTCTTGCATGGTAAGTTTTGCTGAAAAACTTGTTTTGTGACAGAAATCTGGAAGGAAAGGACATCCACCTGCAGACCAGCCACTAAGTTTACAGTGTAGTTGGGAGACACAGTTAAGGTCTTGAGTTATAGTATGGGGTATGGATTTTATTTAAAACATGAAGCCTGCAGAATAGAACAATGTTTAACCCCCTTTCCTTTGAAAATGCCAACTGCTGTTACAAGGGAATATAAAATAGTAAGCCAAGCCCAAATTGTCTTACTGCTATGGCCACCTTAAAAGTGAGGCAGCCAAGAGTAAAGGGATAAGTCTGTCTTTTGCACCATAACAGCAGTTTGACTCATTCTGACAAGAGTGTTCAGATCTGATCTTTGTTTGCGAGCGGCGGGGTTTTATGGAAAGACCAAAGAATGATAAGTGGGGCCCAAAAGGAAGTGATGCTGAAGAGATTCCTTCTGTTCCAAAGCTTGGTCCAGTGCAGATGCACATCCCAACATCTGACTATTTTGATGATGGATAAAGCTTCTACACTTTGAGGAAAATAAAATTCGATCCTTGAGTAGAAAACATCTGTTTGCTGTTGTAAACTGTGTCTAAAACAATTGTTCTGAACAAACTTGCTTTGAAAGTGCTTTTTAATCTTGCTGGTTTTCTTCCCATTCAGGTTTTTGAAAGTACTTGACTAACAGAATATGAGGCATGGAAGAGTTTTAAGGTGATCAACTGCTTCAAGCTGATCATCATCATCGTTCCCCAGGTTGATCTAGGCTTCCAAGACAAGCTTTCAGGTAAAAACTGTTCTGTTTCGTAGTTGATGCCATTTAGTAATAAATAAGCTTTTAACAGGGTTTCTTCCAACAATATAATTATTTGCAGTTTAAAGGATTAAAATATGTATGTTTTGGATGAAAAAGCTAATTAGATTTGTTTTTACCCTTTAACTATTTGTCTTAGACCATCATTGGGTTATCAGGTTTTTATTTGTGGGATGTGCTGTGGTGGAGGTGTTTATTTAACCTGGCTTTCTGTGGAAATCTTGTGAATTCTGTTCCATGAAATTCAGTGGATTAGAACTCTCAAATCTTCTGAACTTGGATAATATGATCTTCAAATGGAGAGACACACTAAAACTAGTGTTCCCAGTCAGCGAAAGACAGGCAAAACTTACCCTTTATTTATGTTAGGTAGAAACAGTTAGCTGGGCAGTTAACATAAGAATAAACCTGATTTAGTTAAAGATTGCTGGCAAGTCTTTAAAAACAATTGTGCTAAGTAATGTGTTTTGAGAATTGTCATGGTTGAACATTGTATGCAATGTTCAATACACCAGTAGCTGGAAAAGGATAAATTGCCTATAATCTGGTTTACAGCAAAAGGAAATAATAGCATGGTGATTTGCAGTTTTTAAGAATGTTAAGTTTGAGATTTGTGTTTTTTTTTTTTTTGTTAAAAATATGTAAGTTTCTGCTTCTATTAATACAGTGGGTTTTTTGTTTTTGTTTTTGTTTTTTTCTCAATGTTAGACAGTCCAATGGCAGACCAAAGGATGGACATATCTTCTACAATTAGTGACTTTATGTCACCAGACCCTGCTGACTTGATCTCCAGTTCCCTTAGCACTTCAGGACTGGATTGTAATAGGAAAAGAAAGGGAAGCTCTACTGATTATCAGTAAGTTGGATTTCTCTTGTTTTAACACTATTAAAAAGAGGTTGAACACAACAATACAGTGTGGGAAACGATAGAAATATTTATAGCAATTTTTAAATAACCTTTTATTGACAACCTGTTGTAAAGGTTTTAATAAAGAAAAAAACCTACTATGCACTAAAAGTTCATTATTTAATAATAAAAATAAAGCCTCCATCTCAGTGCAGCTAGGATTGAGGGCTGTGAAACGGAGTAAGGCTGAGGAAGGAAACTTTCCTGAACCTTTGGCTTATGAGGAGGGAAAAAAAATTAATACCAATGAAATGTACAGTGTGAAGGTTGATTATATTGACCATTTACATAGGAAATAGAATGACTAGCGGGAGGGAAGATAATAAATTCATTAAAAAGCAGAAGCAAAACTGAGAATAGTTCCTTTTCTTCACCTATTTTTTGCCTTTTTACTCACTTCCTATCAGTGTGCTGCCAACCTTTGCCTGATGAAGCTGTTTTGGTCTCACAGTTGAATATGAATCTGAGTAGTCTCTGGTTTGTGGCAGTAGATCTGCCTTTCATTTAATCAAATGATTTAATCTTGTGTTGGTCCTCAACTGTAGGCTTTTATTTCTGACAAAATAAAAACTTGTTTTCTTCTGAATCAGTGATAGAATGTGGTTTTGTTTCAAGAAAGCTGCTTCTCTTTAAGGGAAGCTTGCTAATAACAGTGCTCAGAATAACTGTCCAAGCCGTGGCTTCTCTCTTGGGGCAAGTGTTTGAAATGGAAAGAAATCACACCAACTCTGCTTTAGAATAGTGAAGGTCATGGTGAAGTTTTTGTCAGATTTTCAAATGTGTAATGTCTTCTGCACTAGATACACCAAGACCAACCTACTTACTCTAAGTCACTGGCAAACCTCATAGGTATTGTAACTTTAAAAATTCTAGCTGCAGGGTGACTCGTGAATGGGTCCCATCCATTATTAATACAGCTACATAGTCCATTTTTATGTAACTTAGCACAAATTTTATCATTGTGGGCCTTTGGGTTGTTGGCAGTTCTCTTTACAGGGAGGGGTAGAATTTTTAATCCATGCTGAGCATGGCAATTAAGAATGAGGTTCCCTGTGCATAGGACTTCTTTTTAGTAGAACGTATGCACAAAACATTAAGTCCTGTTTAAAGACCACAAACATATGGCGTATGTACCTTCCTTAATATGCATTTAGTCTTCCTGAAAAGTAAATGACTCCCTCTACTTGAATTGACTACCACAAAATTCAGTGAACAGCCTCAATCTTACCAACTTCCTCTTCTCTAGAAAGGATTTCTTCATCTTTATTCTTCTGGGTAGGAAGCATTGCTCAAGTCCTCTTTTCCAAAAGACAGCTTGCTCTTGTAAGTTATAATTCTGCCCTTTAGGTTGTGTGTGCATTTTATTAAATATGTGAAAACACTGTTTCATTGAATCCTAAGTAAAATAAGTTTACAGCAGCTGTCGTCATACCACAGTTCATGTTGTGTTGCAAAGGAAATGGCGGCTAGTAAATATTCCTATTTTAAAATAGAACTTAAGGTAGACTTCCTTGATCCCTCCTTCTGTATGTATGTATCAGTAAATGTTGTTCAGAAATGCTACTGTTCAGCTTTTGCTGCCTGTTAACAATTTATATTTTACATAAATTGTCTGAGTGTCCAGTTTTATACTTCATTGACCAATGAAGTCAGGGAATAAGGAAGGCAGAACTTGACTGTTTTAGTGTGGTTCTTTGTTCACCTCTTCAGTTCAAGCAAGCATATTGATCAGCAGCGCTTTCAGCTCTCCACACCAGCTTCTTTTCACTTCTTTCTCCTGCCACTCCGTCAGGAAAATTTCTGTCCACCCTATTGCTATCACTTCAGCAAGGGTTGTCTGTTCTCCACTATGATCTGTTTTAGTCAAATGCTGGAATCAAAGACTTCATGCACAGGTCTATAAACACTTAATTTATTTTCTTGGGAGTAGTGTTTTCGGTTGAAATAATATATGATAAGAAAACAAACTATCCTGAAGCATTTATAACTTACCTTGTACCTCTTTTAGAAAAACCCAGAAAGCAAAATCTAAGGCTAAAATGAATTTTGTCACAACAAGCATCCTGTAGCTAAACGTGGCATCACAAGTGGAAAACTGATGCCTTGTTTCTGTTTCTAAGTCCTGTTCTAGACCTGCACGCTGGTTCTTTGTGAGCATCAGAAGTGCTTTGAGCCATTGACTAAGACAGTAACTCAAACGTGCAAATTGGAAGATGAAGAAAACCTTTAGCATTATTCAAACTTCTTTCAAAAACTAATCACAAAGATAATTGGTTTAAAAGTGCAATGTATAATATATGAAAGGCTACCATGCTACCAGTTTTTAAGAAGGCTAATGTCCAGTGTTGAACAGGAATGACTAGTATGTTAATGGATAATATGAGAAGATTTTTCATAAGGGTCTTATAAAATGTAACCTCATAACATGTTAAAGCTCTGGTATTTCAGATCCCTTTACAGTCTTGAAGTGATGCCAGCAGTCAGCTTGCATGTAGAAATTCTGTTTCATTTCCTTTTGATATGCTAAAGTCTGTATAAAGTTCAGAATTAGGACTTTAGTACTGACTAAAAGAGAATGTTCATCTGTCCTGCTGGGCAGAATCAAAAACTGAGAAACTTGGAACAGACTTTTTTTTAAATTTTATTTCTGGCCTTAGAGTCCTCTGAAATCCCATTTATCTAACCACAAGGGCAACACACATAAAGCACAGATCTTTCATTTCTGAAGATGAAACAATATCTCAATGATTTCCATAACATAATTTTGCTTACTTGTTTTACTAATTTTTCACATTAAGTATAATGAACTATGCTATCTTGTCCTAAAAAGCAGAATTATTCTTTCAGAAAGTAGATTAATTTGAACAAGTTTGTCTCCTTGTAATACATTCACTGGTATTGTCTTTTCATTGTGCTTTTCACTTCAAATAGAACATAAATTAGCTTGAGAATTACAACAGAGAATGTAAGACGTTATTCTTATTTCCTATATATGGTGTACTTTATTTTTCTTTCTTTTCAGACTTGATGGCTTTCCTTTTGAGTAAGTATAAATATTTTCATAATCGGTTTCACTTGATAAAGACGATTGGTGTTTTTCCTTGCCTTTCTCTCCCCTTTACCTAAAATTTGCAGGTAAAAAATAGACCAGAATAAGCCAGGCCTAAGAATGTCCATTTAAGCACAATTGTACAGATTTATATGTATCAAAACATTCTCTTCCTAATTCTGTTGTCTAACAGTGCTGTAGTCTTAGGCATTCAACTTACCAGATACGGCTATGAAAACTTACGCTTTCCTTTCCTTCTTATCTCTGTACATATGGTTACAATATTGAAACGTAGTAAGGGGGATGCTTTGTTCTTCATGCCTTCTTCCTTACATTTTTTTCACGTTGAGACAAAAGTAAGCTGTGTATCTACACTGAAATTTGTACTAAATTAAAATGTGCCTGGTTAGTTTCATACAGTCTCTCATCCTGTCCGTGCATTTGGCCATTTCCAATGGTTCATGAGTCTAGATTATTACCACCTTCTACCCCAAAATCAACTACCGTAAGCCAAACTAAAGTGTAGAACACACGGGCATCTGCACAAAGTAATTCAGGGCGATTTGTGAATTTTATGCTTTGATAACTGCACACTCTGGTTAAACTTTTAACTATAGTAAATGCAAGTTAGTAGCCCTATTTCTGATGAAGGCATGAAAAATATCAGCTTTGATATGTCCTTTTTTTCTCTCTAGTTAACTGAAAAACATTTTTATAACAGACGATATCTTTGAACCGCAGCATGTTTTACTGTCAAACACATCAAACTATGCCATTTTGTTAGCTCTGAAGGAGACACAACTAATTTAAGAAAATGTTTTAATATTACAAAAACCACACAACTTCTTGAGTCCTTCCAGGTTCTCATTTTTATATTCTTATTTTTGTATTTAGGATTTAAAAATGACAGGAATACTTTACTCTAATTCAATGATAGTTTGATAACAGCTTTGCTAATCCTGCTTAATATGTGATATATTACCTCATTCTGTTTCTGCAGGGAAGGTATGGATACAGATAAAGATGATCAACATGGAAGGTACTATTGATACAGTCACTAAAATATTAGTTCCACAGTACTGACTTAGGATCCTGTGTGTAGATATCTGTTTTCAGTGTCACTGTGGGCAGGTGTCCCAAATTGTTTCTTTGCTGGGATGAAGGCTTAAGATTGTTGAACAAATTAAAACAGACAGATAAAAAAAACCCAACACTTTGAGCTGCAGTATTATAAATAATGATCTTTTCTGAAGAAAGGTTAAATAAATATTCAAATTTTTAAAAACTGATTTTAGTGAGGATCAGAGTAGGTATGTGAGATGCATTAAAAGAATTGGTTTCAGTGTTTTCAACACTGTAACTTTGTGATATCATTTCTCAACAGATTGGAGTATACAGACCAACAAGGCAGAATAAAAAATGCAAGGTAATACTCTAAACAAGTATATTGAAAAGAATTAGCTCTTGCATTTTGCCATATATGAAATACTTGCATGTGTTTCTTATCCTGAAAATCATTTTTTCTAGCTTTGACCTTCTCTTATTTTTCCATACCTTTGCACTGTTAACATTTTTCATGTATAAACTGCATGTAGTTTTGTGAAAATACTAATTTGGTAGGTAACTTGGTTTTAGTCACTTCATTAATGTTGAAATTGAAGACTGTGTTTCTGATAATGTTACATTCTTAATCTCGTTTCTTTCAAACTCAATAGTGGGTTGTAAAAGTGTTAACAGTGATTCTTTAGTATGGGAAAATATAAAACAAAAATTAAATTATTTAGTGTTTATCAACACTTACTGATTAGGAAGAGTTTAGTTCAGAGGTATCTCAAATACTTCAAGTGAAAAGCTATAGGATGAGTAGAAGATTTATATTCCCACAGCAAAAGGTAGTTTTAAATACATAGTACATTCATTGATTACAAATTCTTAATTGAATGCTTTATTCAATATTTATGTACACTGGAATTTGCTTATCTGTGACCCTTATGATTCCAGTTATGTGTCAGTGTATGTGCTAACAAAAGTGGTGTCCAGCAGTAGAAATCTCTGGGTAATTTTGTACTGTTTGGTGGATTGTTTCAGAACTGAGGATTCAGTGTTCTGTATGGGCAGCATTCTATGTGTTTTCTGATAAATAGAGCCATGTGCTGCAGCCTTGCCTATAGCTTATAACTGTTACTCACCCAAATAATGAACATAACATGTCTGAAGAATTCTGTATGTGGATTTCCTTTTCACAAGGGTAAGATGGTAACTTGATTATCAGGAGGAGGTTGTTTTTGTTATGCTGGATTTGGGGATTTTTTAATATGATTTATTTTCTCATGCTTTTCTGGTTTTCCTCACCACTTGTTTAGGGAGGCTCATAGTCAAATTGAAAAAAGGAGGAGAGATAAAATGAACAGTTTTATAGATGAACTGGCATCTTTGGTACCAACGTGCAACGCTATGTCTCGAAAGCTGGATAAACTCACTGTATTGAGAATGGCTGTCCAGCATATGAAAACACTACGTGGTAAGTTGATTGGGGGTGGAGGGGGGGCGACAGGACAGGACAGGACAGGAGGAGGATGGCAAAATGGGGTTTCCCCAAAGCCATACTTTTTCTCTCCCTTTTTTGCCCTCTTGCCAAAACGCAGTAAGTTAATGTATTTTGGGAGGACTTCTCCCCTTTTTCTTAGCATTTGATGCTGTGTGTTCATTTATAGCTTACTGGTTCATGGTCCCATATCCTGATCCAACTGGGAAATCTGTGGATGAGAAAAGAATAATTTTCCATCGTCTGACCTGATTGATCACCGTTGCTAGATTCAACAAAAGCGAGGCAGCTGGGGAGGAGGGAACAAAGGGCTTAAGTGGCGGCGCACAGTTGAGTCTTGTGTAGCACTGAGCAGTGCTCTTAATCAGGCAACGTGCAAAACTTATTGGATGGAGAAGTTAGATTTTAGGAGTAAGTAATATTCCTACAGGACTTCTGAGGTTTTGTGTTCATACCTGTAGCTCTGCGTGAAGGAATGGAGAGTACTTAGAAAATTCAATTTTACTCTTTTTAACCAGTTTCTGTTACAAGCAACTGAAGGGAAGCACACGGGTTTGGAAGAGTTGGGGTAGTTGCAAATTTCTGTCTTTGCCTAAAGCTTCATGTAAGAGTGAATCAGTGCTTGGATACAATTGGTGATGATGGCGAAAGCTTTAAGCCTTCAAGAGATACGCCCCTGAGAAAAGACAGTGATGCAGCTAATTTAAAGAAAGAGTCACTGTTCTAGTTTCTAGGTGACCTGGTGTCTCGCAATCATTTATCCTGGCATTCTTGAAAGGTTTAACTTTTTCTGCCACTGTCATTTTATTAGGTTAGTACTTCATAGCACGTCAGTGGTTACTAATTTGACTCTCTTTTGTCTTTATGAAGGGAACAGAATGAGAAGAATTACTGTCTAATAAACAGCTGCCTCATTTGTTGCTAATTTTGGGCTTTTGGCATTGTGAGATGATGTCATTGTAATGCTGGTTTTTTGTCTTTGCTATGGAATGAGAGAACTGATTTGTAAGTTCCTAAGTGACAATCTGTTTACATGACCTTGTCATGTTTTACTAAGTTAGAAAGAGAAGAAATAGTTCGAAGGTTTTTATTCTTTAATCTCTTTATTTTTCATTTCTAATTCTGAGATTAGACCATAAATCAAGGACAACATTTGGGTTAAAAAATATGTCAAGGAATTTAATTTACATTACTACGTAATGCAATATTTGTGTTTTAGCAAAAAAGCTTCATCCTTTTAAGTTAATACCAACAGAGCTCATGTTCATAGTAAAACAAAACCAAAAGGCAACTTTTTATTTTAAAGAACACCTGTGATGAATAACAGTATAAGAAGGAGTCAAAGGAAAATTGCTCATTTAAGTGTGTATTGTTAAGTTTATTATATGAGGATTGTTTGTTTGTTTTCTTTAGGTGCTACAAACCCATATACAGAAGCAAACTATAAGCCTACTTTTCTATCAGATGATGAATTAAAACATCTTATTCTCAGGGTATGTTTCAGCTTTTAATTAAGCGATATTAATGGCTGTGATCATAACTCTCCCAAAGCAAAACACTGGTATTTTTCTGCATTGTATCTCAGCTTAAGAATGTTCTGATTATGGAGGATACTGAAGAAATCTGCAAGACTGCTGCATAAAGTCAGTGGGTTTTAATGATGACTAATGTCTCTTAATTTAAGCAGAAAGATTTAAGAGGGGGATCTGAGAAAACTCTGATACTTTGATGGTAACCATCGGAATCATCATTTCTTTCATGGAATGATCCAAAATTACGTAAATTATTTTCTTGCAAACTTTCTGCCATGGGCTACCTTGACATGATTTTCAGCATACAGTGATATAACAGACACCTTTTTTTGAGGTCACTGGTGTACCATGATTTACTGTGTTTGGCTGCTTGCTGTATGTTTCTTCTATAGCGTGGAGGGTATATATAATTTGTCAATAGTTAAGCCCTTCTGGTAACTTGTGTAATTTGTCAAGCACTGCAGTGTCCAGATACAGCATATGCAGAATTTAATTTCTGCAGCATTGTGACTCTAAAGCTATAAAATTAGGGCCTAATCCTGCATGCTTGTATGTGACTGAAAAAGAGTACTATTGAAATGGGAATTACTTGCCTACAGGCACATAAATAAATATCCAGGTTATGTTTCGTTTCTAAAAGAGGAACTACGGAATAAATACAGTTAAAATAATATTTTAATTTGAAGGCATTATTAAACATAATCATAACATTATTGGACAAGACATGGATTCTTTCTTCCCATAAAAGTGTTTTTACATTCTGGGCATGATGGCCAGAGTGATGCCAAAAATGTTTGCAGATGCAAAAAAAACTTTATTGTAATTTCGTATCTTGCCTGTTGACTCAGTTATCTCTAAATGCTAAGACAGCTCTCCTCGTGTAGAAATTCTACTGTATACAAACTGTTTTTAAAGGTTATAATGATGCAATGAGGATGTATAATTCAGTAATTAACTTTTTTTTTTCCTAATTAGGCAGCAGATGGATTTCTTTTTGTTGTGGGCTGTGACAGAGGGAAGATACTGTTTGTTTCAGAATCTGTCTTCAAGATCCTCAACTACAGTCAGGTATTCTTTTCCATTTTAAGTAATGTTAGGCCTTAAAAGATTTGAAAGCCTTTTTTTTTTTTATGATTATGCATTTATATGGAGGGGTATTTATGTGATAGTCTTGTCTTGAAAGCTGAGATTTGTTGCAAAGAAAGAGCTTTTCTCTGCCATGTCATTAGAGGAGATTGTTTCTGGTTTCCATTCAAACTAAGGAGGTAAAAAGGAACTGAATTTACTTCACCGATTGATGCATTCTGATCAGGGATTTACCCTCAGGCTTGCAAAAGCGTTATCTAATTGGCAGTGTAAGCAAATACTGAAAGATCAGTCTGAGGTTCTTCCAATAGCTCCACGTGAATTTTTCAACTTAATTTTCTTTCTGTCTGTTCTGGTTTTGCTAGCACACTTACTGATGGAAACTGGGAAGCAATTATTCCAAAGCCAGGTTTTTAATATATGTTTAACGTGGGGCTTAATTTGCACCATATATTGTGTAAATAATATTCTTCATTCTTTCTGTCATCTGCCCTTCTTACCAAATTTAAAACCTGTATTAACTTCAAAAGTTTTCCCCAGCCAGCCTTTAGTTAGGTGTATACTATATACCTACTCATCATGTAAATGTTGAAAGAGAACATCTGCAATTATGATTTTTTTCCTTCAAATGTGTAGCATATGAAGTGAGACTGAAGAGAAACTAGAATATTTGTTGGTCGTGGATTGAGCATGCTATTTCTGCAAAACTCTTACTAAAAATAATGAAAGAAATTACTGTGTAATGTAGTCATAAATATACCAAGAAAATTTCATTAAATCCTGGATCTTAGATGTTTGATGTTCCTTGGTTAGACCTAAATGTAAAAGTATTGTTTGTAATGGATGCTAAAATTGGGAAAAGATACTGAACAATTATTTTAATTTTTGACTGAATATTCAATTTCTACAGAATGATTTGATTGGTCAAAGTTTATTTGATTACCTTCATCCTAAAGACATTGCCAAAGTGAAGGAGCAGCTCTCTTCTTCTGACACTGCGCCACGAGAAAGGCTTATAGATGCAAAAAGTAAGTATAACCACCTTTTGAAAAACAGTGCTGTAGCCATATTCAGTGCTTCTGAATATTTGCCTAATGTCAAAAGTGTGTGTGGGAGGTGCTGTTTGGATTGTGTGTCGTGTCAAGGAAGTTTTAGCTTAAAGATGGGGGAGAGGGAAGGAATATGAAACAGACACCTGAATGTAGAAGCTAGTAGGTTTGGCATGCACTGCAATACAGACACATTGGTTTAACTGGCTTCACCTGTGAGGTATCCTCTCTTTTCCAGGCATCAAGGGTTTATTTTTTCTCATTGAAACATATGAAGCGTTTGTTCTAATCTGTCATTGTCAATGGTCAGAATACACTGAGTATTATTTTGGTAATCCGTAGCTGTCAGTCAAGGTAGAGGATTCTTTTTATTTATTTCGTACTTACTTATTGCCACTTCCATCAGTGACCTAACCTTTCTTTTATAAGGTTTTTAACTTGGTCCTTGGAATCATCTCCTACTCTGTCTCTTAGCTCTATTCCAAACTCTGGTATTTTAAAGTAGTTCTGTATCTTTGCTGCTTTTGAGGTGAGTGGGTGTTTAATTCACTCTCATAACAGGAGTCTGCTTTGCTTAAGTAGAAGATGGTATCTTACAGCTGCAGATTTCCAGGTCGTTAAGTCTCATACTTGTCAGGAGCAGAAATCTCTTAAGATCTCATCTCAAAGAAGCCACCAGCTCAACTTTGAAACTGAAGCTGAGAGATGTCATTGCAGGGCAGTGAGCCTAGAGGCTCCAGCTGGATCAGCTGAGGTTTTTCTGGCTCCTGGTTTTGTCTGGTTGTCACGCATGTGTATCCAGTGCTAGCTCCTTTTTTGTATGCCTCTGACAAAGTTAGGGCAAAAATAAATACTATGAATTACAGTCTTCCCATCTGCTATGGTGGACTGATTGGTAGAATTTCAAGAACTCATATTCTTAAGAGTACTAGTACGTATGTATGTATTTATTTTTACGTTGGCATGAGTGACTCAAGCACAGCTCGTACTGTCACCACTGAACAGCAGTTTAGAGTGCATGTCATGCAGGACAGCCTGACCTCCTTGAGGTGACCTCACTCAATTCTTATTTTAAGGAAGTCACACTTTACACTAAAACATTGGCATCGTTGTTTTCCTCCTTAAGTTAAAAGCCTACAGGGCCGTAGAAGTTTTTGTACACCTTTATAGCTGTTTGTTTATACATATCCCCATGTGGAAATAGTGGAAGTGGATAGCAAGCTGTTGAAAAGTTGCTACGTAATTGAAATCTCTCATCAGCTCTTAGAGCACTCTTCCCTGGAGCTCCAGCTGCATCACTGGCATCACTGATACCTGTGCTCCTGATGCATGCCATGCATCTTCCTGGAGCTCTGTTTGTACCGGCACTCTGCTGCTGGCTTACAGAGTTGATGTGTCTTTTGGTACTGTATTTCTCTGGATAGTTTCCACAGAAAAGAATCTAAGACTCTCCTGCAAGAATATGATAAAGGTCAGGACTTACTGTTAGGGCAGGCTCATATGCACGTATTTCTGTGGGGCTAGAGAGAGCTCTTAAACATAACGAGATCTTGGGGATTTGCAGTCCCTGTGTAGGTCACTGCTACCTTTTTTTCCTCCTTCCATCAGAACAATGAAAAAATCTAATGTCTAGAAACACACCAGCTGAGATGGACCTGGAATGACACTGGGCCTCTTCTGCTCTAAACGTGCACATGTGATCTCTGGGTGGGTGTTGTGATAGAAAAGTCTTCCAGTCTGAAGGGTTATGGGCCTATTGAGTGGCTATGTATGAAGTACTGCTCTGCTTATGGGTAAATAATCTCTATTTTAAATCAGTTGATTAGTGTTCAAAGAAATCACAATGTTTATTGCAAAATTTGTGTGGATTCATACAATCTTTTGCTAATCTTTGCATTTAGAACCCTGTGTTCTCAAGCTTGCGTCAATGTTTTCATGCTAGAAAGTATAATCAGAAATTCTGATGTTGATGTGGTCAGTTGAGTCCTGTATGTATTCACTTATATGAAAATCTCCAAAATAGGACTTCTGCTTCTGAAGAAGGCTATGAAAGGACTTCTGTGCAAGTCCCAGCAAAACTGGAACATCGTACAGTTGGGTCATATGATGTAATCATTTGTGTGGTTAACTTTTCACCTGACAAAGAGGGCTTCCTCACTTCCTCTGTTTGCTACAGCTGGACTCCCAGTTAAAACTGATATAACACCTGGGCCATCGCGACTATGTTCTGGAGCAAGACGGTCCTTCTTTTGTAGGATGAAGTGCAATAGACCTTCAGTGAAAGTAGAAGATAAGGATTTTCCTTCAACCTGTTCAAAGAAGAAAGGTAACAATTAGGCATTTTATTACCAAATGTAAGGGCTGTCAGGCTTTTTTTATACAATTGCTCATTTGCAGTGGTTAAATTTTTTTCATTTATTGAACACTGTCAATGTTCTTATTAAGATGTTGAACTAGGTCTAGGTCACTTATTCATACTTCTTCCCCGCACTGCGCCCCCAGTAGCTCTTACACACTGTATTAGCATATAAGCCAAATTCTCCTCTCTGACGCCTTGAAATTTTTGCAGGCAGTCTGTGCTGACAGTTCTGGGGTGGTTATTGCATCTTCTTCAGACGTTGATCATTTTACATTCAGTCTTAACCTTCTAGCCAATGTCCCCAACAAAGGGGAGCTGTTACCCGTTCTGTTTCTCTGCTCCATGTTTGATATTTGAATGGATATCCAACTCAAAAAATGAGTTTATTCTGAGTTCATTTGTTGTTTTGGTACATTCCGAGTACTGGAAATATAGCATTTCTACACCAGAAGTATTTGGTTGTAACATTATCAAAGTTAGTAATATTTTTTTCTTCTACAGGATATTATTCTAGACATGTTTGAATATATATTTAATCCAAATTTGAAAGTTTCTTCTTTGAGTACTTTGGATAATACATTTGGTATTAGTTACAGTGGAAAGTGTCAACTAGAGAACAGAAGGCAATTTCAGTGTTTTCTCTCTGGATGTGACTGCTGCCCCAAGTACTTCCTGCCAGGTTCAGCCACAGCTTCAACCTTGGATCATGCTGTAGCGCTCATCCCTGAGGAAACCAGCTTGTGCAGTTAGGCGTACGCCTTTTACTCTGCCTCTCTATGAAAATCTTCTTCCTTGCGGTTTTGAGGCCTGCTCAGTGCTGAGAAATATGAGTTCTCCTTTCAGATACCGACTGTAGTACTTGTCATTGTGAATCTTCATCCTCACCCCTATGTACAGCTATCCCCTGTACACCCCACACAGTGTATATTCTGCCAAACAAATTGTTCTGTTCTTTGTAGGAGCCTCATGTTAAGTTGAAAAAGGCTTCTTATTTATTTGTTAATATACTAATTTTTTCAAACAGTCCTTTAGATTATTTGTATCCTTTGCTGAAATAATAAAATGTGATGCAATTTCTACTTAAAGATTATCAAAAGCAACCTTGGTCTGAACTATGTGGTGTTTCAGTATAATCAATGGTTTTGCAGAGATAAATTGTTTATTAAATTATCTCAGATTATAGCTGCATTAAAGCAGGAGTGAAAAATCCCTTAGTGAACAGGATCCCAGATTTCCTGGATAAGAGAGGAGATGCATTATTAGCAGAACTGAGGTGAAGTTCGCCAAAGCAATATCCGTGACCTAACTGCTTTTCTGGTTTTTGTTGTTTGTGTTTTTTTCTTTTTACAGCAGACCGCAAAAGCTTTTGCACTATTCATAGTACAGGATATTTGAAAAGCTGGCCGCCAACAAAAATGGGACTAGATGAAGATAATGAACCAGATAACGAGGGTTGTAATTTAAGCTGTCTTGTTGCAATTGGACGGCTGCATCCTCATGTAGTACCACAGCCGGTCAATGGTGAGATCAGGGTGAAACCTACAGAATATGTTTCTCGACATGCGATAGATGGGAAATTTGTTTTTGTAGATCAGAGGTAAGAATGCTTGTAATAATTTCCACAATAAGTCACTGTCTGACGCTGCTTTACTGACAGCTTTACTTAAAGCAGTGTAAATAGAATTGAAAGAGATGACTGTTCTTTTCAACTTTTTACTAAATCCTGACTGCAAGTTATTTTAGTTTTTAAGACCCAGATCAAAGCTATTACTGTGTATTTATTCAGTATTGCTGAGTAATTTTTAAAAAAATCTCAAAAAAAAGGCTTACTAAACAGAATAATCCACAGATTGTTTTTGTCCATTTGTTAAGGGAATGTATACATGTAATCCTCAGAAGAATATGCTGTCCTGTTTTGAAACTGGACTTTGTAATTACTACCTTTGTTGTCTGGAAACTTTTGCAAAACACCACATAGTTAAGTTGTTGCACAGGCTGCATTAGGCTTTGATAGCATATACATTTCTTTAACTATATACTTGGACACATTCTGCTGAATTAATACTTCTGTATGTGATCTTTTGTATTTATAAGAAAGCAAGATTTTCATAAGCTTTACTTCTTGGAAAAGGTTTGAGAACTTGTACCAGTGTGGTACCTTCTTTCAAACATCAATTTTATTATCTAGAAGGCTAATTCTTACCTTTTCCAAAAGAAATTGCTTGCATTTTCTTAACTAGCAGAGAGACGTGACCTGGGTCTTCCTTTAAAATAACTGGCATCGTCAAGGGAAAAAAGGTGGTTGAAGGGTGTTAATGGAGGGGTTACGCGGGGTTGGTTGGAGAGGGCTAGTTTGGTTCCCTTCCCTGCCAAGACGGATTGAGAGTGCCCAGGTGAGGCTGTTGCAGGTTGTCTGTGGCTTTGGCTCAGTTGCTTACAACATAAAAAGCCCAGGCTCCAAACTCTGCCAGAATCTGCCTGCTGGAATGTGTTTCAGGGGTGTGTCTGGTGCGTCACTGATTTTTTTAGTGGACTTTGAGAGGAACTAGAGCTGGTAGTCTTGCGAGGAAGTGCAGTCAGGAGATTCTGTTTTTTTGTGTGTGTGTGTGTGTTATCTATTTGGTTGGGGTGGTCGGGTTTTGGGTTTTTTTGGGGGGGTCGTTTGGGTTTGGGTTCTTTTTTGGGGGGTTGTTTGGGGTTTTTTTTGTTTTTAATTTAATAGAAAGCTTTTTGAAATACCAGCTCTTCAGCAGCAGTGCTTAGAGCTGGTGATCACTCTGGGAGCTACGAGAGCATCCGTAGCCTTTCTGTTGCTCAGAAAGTGTGCCATTCTGTCATGCCAAAGTATGGTTGTTTATGAATGAGTTTTATCGGACATATTCCCCTGATGGATAGTTTTGAAGTATTTCTAAAATAATAAGACTCGGAAAATGTTGACCCATTGGATTTAAATGCATATGATCTTATTTAATTGTTTTCCAGGTGTTGTTTACAGTCCTTGGAATGCGTATACTACTTCAAAGGGTTCTTTGAAAGGGAATTTTTTTGGAAGAAAGCCTCATCTGTAGGCTTGAACTTGGCATCCTGTGATCCATGCTTCCACTAGAGAATATTTAGACACCTGTAAAAGTTGAAAACTATTAATTCAGTTCTATGTTGGGGTTTTTTGTTCATATAGACTTGCACTGTTCCTTTGTCATTTGTCCAAGGGAATCCAGGAAAGAAACACTTCTTAAACTCTCTGTGCCCCTAACTTCTTGTCCTTATGGATTGCATGGTCCCTGGAGAAGAACTGCTCTGGATTAGGTACTAACTAGCTGGGCTACCACAGCCAGAGAACTACTTGACAGTTCACTGTCAAAATGGCAGGCTACACTGAACAGAATTTCAAGGAAAATCATCCCCACCTCTTACTACTTCAGTACTTTAATGACTCTGGATGGTGAATTTGAGAGTAAAATTAAGTTTATTATATATACAGCTTCAGAATTCAAAGCTGCCTTGTTAAGTCAGAGAAGCCAAGCTAAGGAAAAAAGTAAATAAAAGGTGAAATTCGAGGTGGACAAGAACAATTCCCTTCCTTAATAGTGAATTCAATACCTGACCATATTCTAAGTCTTTTGACATCTGCTGTAATTTGGTGCATCTTCTCCTTTCCAAAAACCCTGTTTATCCTGCTACGAAAGTAAATGCAAAAGGTTTGACAAGTTGCTTACTGATGCCCATATTGGTTGTTACCCATCTATGTCAGGTTTCCCACCATTGCAGTGCTGTTAAAAGGCTTGTTTACTGTAGTTCTTGGAAAAATACTGGAATAAGGTTGACTTGGTTCCTAGCTCTTCCTTTTTAAAAGTGGTTCTCCACAGGCTCTCAGAGATAAATCACCAAAGCAGTCTTGGAGCTCTCAGCAGTGTAAGTGTCCTGGGATAAGGTTCACCAGACAAAAGCCAGTTTGAAAGTTTCTCTCATGTGAATACTTCTAATGTTTCCTTCTCCAAGGCTGAGGTCTTAGAGCTCTCTGTCAATGAGGACCTCAGGTGTAAGCCACCTGATGGGTGCTGAATGTCTGGGGAAAATGCAAAAATGCCCTGCATTTAAATACTATGGGTTTTGTGCTTCAATGCTTTTTCTGCTGTTCTTATTCATAGTTATTAATATGTACTAATTTCTACATTTTATAATACTTCAATTGGGCTTTTTTGAGATTGCAGAAGAGGTGATGATTGATCTACCTAGGTTTGTTCCTTACTACCCTTCCTATTTAATTTGAATTGGAATGGTTTGGAATTGTGACTCTCATACTGATTTCTTCAAGGAACTATCATTTTTCATTCAGTAAATACTCTTCTAAGAAAGATACAAAATCAAAGTTCACTGTAGTTCAGTAGTTTTGTTTGCTCTCCGTTCTTCTAATGAGGATCTCAAACTCTTACCCTGGAGTCATTCAGCCGTGTTACTTTCTATTCTAATGTTCTTGAGCAGTTTCCCTAGGGCTCCTCCAGATTTAGTTCTGACAGTGGTCTCTGTGTTCTAAATCAAATGGTGTGCATTTCAGGGTCTCTTCTTGGATGGCTGGTTGCGTTTTGTTCCTTTCTCAACTGTTTCTTTCGTCACCAGGAAGTCTTAGAATGAGTTCCTCAGGTGGTGGCTGTGTTCTGTGCACTGTGGTAGCAGTAATGTATTGTCCCTCCCCAGGTAGCCTCAAAAGTGTGTCTTATGCTATCTTACGGGGGCTGGAGGCAAGTGTACGCACCCCTCATGGAGAAGGTGACAGCAATTCTCTTCTGCCGCCCGCTTCCCCCCCAGTCTGTTACTTTTCATGTTGGTGTTTTGAGTTAGATGAGTTATCCTAATGAAGTTGTTACAGCTTCTAAATCATTAACAACTCAAGAAGTAATTCTTGTTGTCTGAACATACAGATCTTTAGGGTGTTCAGCATACTGGCCCACTATAGCTTCTTCCTTGTCAAGAACGACCCTTTCACCTTGTGTTAGGCTGTTGTATAGCTTATTTCACTTACCTGCAGTGTTGCTTTGCCTTTTTCCTCTTGAACTTAGTTTAAAGCTTGGGTTACCAAGCTGATGCGCAAAGTCCTAGTTTCTTGGGATGTCCTCCATCCTTGCCAACAGCTCCTTGAACACTACCTGAGAGTCAGATCACAAATCCATGTCTTTCCCACGTTGTGGATCACAGGTGTATTTAGTTCTAAAGTGTTCTGATGGGGAAGAAAATTAGTTGACTTTGTGGCTGGTTCTGGTGAAACAAAAAGTTGGTTTATTTGCTTCATGCTCCTGTTCGATTTAAAAGAGAGACACATAGTAGGTCTCTCAGTGCTTATTCAGGAAACTTGTATTTGTTAACCTTCCTTTTTTATGAGTGTGGATGCAGGATTTGGTGGGGTGTTTTTTGTACCACTCTTAAGGCTTGTGACTTGAGAAGAGAAAATGCTCCTGAAACACTTGTTATGCTACAATTTGGCGTCCATGTAGCAGCAGCAGCACCATGGGTACACAAAGGGACACGGCCGTTCTTCGAACTTTTAATGTCTACTTTTCAATGGCATTTTATGCAGAAAGCTTCGTATTATCTTGTGGCTACTACAAGGCAGCTTTATTCAGGTTTAAATTCTCAAAATTACAATATACGTCCAAAGCTATTTAGAAAGTCTTACATCCCCTCCAGTAATGATAGGTCAAATATAATACCTGTGGGCTGGTCGTGTCATGTACCTTTTTAAGTACTTGAGAATTAAAAATAGTATTCTTAATGATTTTTTTTTTTTTTTTTACCTTCTGAGCTGAAAATACCTTTCCGCATTACTTGAGCCTCACCCACCTTCCGTGTGAGTTTTAGTGATCTGTCACTAACACTTCAACTTGAAACGAATATTTTTTTCTCTCTCTTTTTTTTTTTTTTTTTTTCCCCCCCTCTACCTCCCTTCCTCAAGGGCAACAGCCATTCTGGCATACTTACCCCAGGAACTTCTAGGTACTTCGTGTTATGAATATTTTCATCAAGATGATATAGGACATCTTGCAGAATGTCATAGACAAGGTACGATTATTAATAATTCAGTAAAGAAATTTTGTAAAAAAATATTGGGAACAATTGTGTATTAAGAAACCAAACAAACTTGAAGAAATTTGGATGTCTTTCTGTTTGGCACATGCAGCACAATTCTCTACTAAAGCATTTGCAAACAATATAATTATCTTAGACTTCCATGGATTTTTAGTGGTTGTTCGAGGCTCAGGTTGGGTGAGGGGGGATGACTGCAGAAATACCATTTTTCATCAAGGGTGAAGGGAGGAATTGACTGAGTTTTCCCTGATAAGGGCTCTGCTTATGTAGTCCTGGTGCCTGTTTGACACAAGTTTACTTGCTTTCTGTCTGTCTTTAGTTTTGCAGACAAGAGAAAAAATTACAACTAACTGCTACAAGTTTAAAATAAAAGATGGCTCTTTTATTACATTGCGGAGTCGCTGGTTCAGTTTCATGAACCCTTGGACCAAAGAAGTAGAGTACATTGTCTCAACAAATACAGTCGTTTCGTAAGTATTTTTCCATTAGCAGATGCATGTAAAGGCCGGTTGCTTTGCCCTGTTCGCCGATGAGATTTGACCTAAATACGTGCACACTTTCTATATGAGAATAGGCGTCTTCTCCACATAACACCCAGAACTGCATACCTGGGGAGAGGGGAATTAGTTTAATAATTCCAGTAGTTTAGTAAGTGTCTATTAAAGCCTGCAGAAATGTAAATGTTTTCTTTCTTTGGGAAACCCTGGTGTTCCAGTCTTTGTAGGGACTGATGGGAGATGCGTTTCTTTGCTTTTGTAGGAACTTCCCCTCCCCTTTCCCTTTTCCTTGAGGGTTCTGTACAGGTGCAACGACTTCACAGTAAAATAACTGCTGTAGCGGATTCTCTTATGAGAGAAGCTGTTTGGGTTGTGTGTTGCACACTGAGTTGTAACATGGTGGCTTATTTCTGTGGTTTCTCTCGCCTTGGTGTCAGTCAGAGTGCTGCTTTCACAGAGGTGACAGTGACTCACAAACCACTTAAACCCTGCAGTATTTCATTCTGAGCCACTGGCAGAGTGACTTTCACAGGGTTTTCTATCGCTGATTCCTCTAATTCTTGAAATCCACAGCACCAACGTACTTGATAGTGGAGACGCAGCCTTTCCACAGCTTGCAGCTTCTCCACACAGCATGGACAGTGTGCTTCAGGCTGGAGAAGGTAACTACTCTACTGTGAGGAAGTTATTGGCAGTCGTGCCTTGTTAGCAGCTAATCCTGCGTGCACAAATTTGCTGCACTCTTGCATTGAGAATTTGTTAATATCCTAAAGAAAAATAAGTTTTGGGGCAAAAAAGTGCTAATGCAGTTCTTGCCCTGTTGAACTTAAATATCAACTTTGGATATAAGCTGGTTAAAGAGAAGTGAATGAGCCAGTTGAAAGAAACAAGTATAAACAGGGTTGGAGGGGTGATCTGGAGGAAAAATATTTGCCTCCATTAATGGTGCTGTTTGTACGTTGTCCCAGAGTGAATTCACATTCTGTGGTCAATGCAGAGGACTACTCAGAGGGTGAATGGATTATAAATACAGTTTAGCCATTTGGCTGATGGCCCCACACCTGCCCTTGTGCCCAAAAATTTGACACTTTGTCCAGGCATGAAGACTGACCTCTGGTAATCACCATGGGCTTGTTATGAATGGTGCAGATCACTGAAGCATCCTTTGTAATGGTTGGTGTGCAGCATAATGCGGAGCAGAGCTTGATTTAATAATGAAGTGTTACTGGAGCAGGGTGGGAGTGAGGTAGAATAGAAGGATGCAGTGACAGCCCATGGATGAAAGACAGGGAAAGAAAGATGGTGATAATACTGAGATTCTTTCCAAAGAGTTGAGGACCATTGGTTTTAGAGACCTTATTTACTAGATACTACTTTTAACAGCTCTGCCTTTATAGCTGTAGAGCAAGGATATTGGACATGTCTGGAATTACTTTGTAAGTGGTACAGAATACACTTAGCAGAACAGTGCAAGACTTCAGCAGAGCTGGGCTTTCCAGTTATCTCTGTTCTGAAAAATGAGGTTCAGTAAGTGAAACTATGGAGGAGGAAGGGTGGCAAAGCATGGAACAGCTGACAGTGGTAGGAAGAGAAGCTGCCATGTAGGCGTGATGGTTAGTGACTGAAGGTAGAGTAATGGCAGTAATGTGGTGTCTGGGCCTTCTGAGGATGGAAAAAAAAACCCTACAAAGTGTTGTACAATAGGATAAGCTTATTCTTGCCACAATACAGCCTTTGAAAAGAAACCAGATGTATAATATTGTCATGCTGACAGTTCTTGTCCTCAGAAAAGAAAGTTAATTGAGTGAAGTTTATTTTCAAGTAGTTCTGGCTCTGCTAAGGATTTGATGATCTTTTAGGAGAACCTTCTCACCTTGTGATGCGTCTGAGCCATACATACTGAGGGTTGCTATTATTAAATATGAATTTCTAAAAGAAAGCAATTATCCATTATGGATAAGGAATGCTAAGGGCTTTCTTGCCCTTTCAGTACGTGATCTTTTCTTCACTATGCCTTGGAGTATATCGGGCTGCTTCCTGATTACCTCTCAAGTGTTGTGCAAGTGTCAAATCACATTAAAGTAACAGTGAGCTCCTAACTGTTCAGACCTCACTTCTGTCTCCATTTTGAGATACTTGCAGTTACCTACAGGGGGTTTATTTTTGTTCATCAGGTAGCTTGGGCTTATCCCATATTGAAAGGAATATGCACTGGCAAGTTCTTCACACAAAGCAAAGAACAAACATGTTTGCAGATGAGCCTGTTCAGGCACAGAATAAAGCAGGTCTGACAAGCTATTCTGTACCAACTCTGGACAGAGAGGTACTACCAGGTGCCTGAAACAGCCAGATTCTGGTAAGAGTCAGGATATGTTGTGTACCTGCTGGCACAGAGGGATGTCTAAGAGACACTCCACAGCTCAGTGCAAGTCAGAGCTCTCCAAGCATTTGAAGGTACTCACCAGTTGGTGGAATTGTAAATAAATACAGTTTAGAAGGTCCTGCAGCTTTTCAAAACATGCCTAAACACAAACGCTTTTGGGAAAAGGTTTGCAAGCTTTTATCTGACCTGAAGATATCTACTCATTTCAGGTGGCCCAAAAAGGACCCATCCTACTGTGCCTGGAATTCCAGGTGGAACAAGAGCTGGGGCAGGTAAAATAGGGAGGATGATTGCTGAAGAAATCATGGAGATTCACAGGTGAGAGAAAATGGTGTGAAGTTAGAGGAAAATCAGTATTGTTCTTTAAGAGGAAATTAAGAAAGTCTTTCTTCAAGCTGAATACAGAATGATACAATTGTATTTTACAAGTAGGCAGCTACAGATTCCTATTCAGAATACCTGAGGCAAAGCCCAGAGTGAAAGAATGAAAAAGTTACCTCCTTCCAGCTTTCTACTGTAAAAGACTAATACTAGAACTTCTTTTGTAATGGTGATAATTATCTGCGTACCAGAACAGTAGTTAAAAAGAACAGCTAACTAGGAACAAATTCCTTTCCAGGCCATTCTCTTTCCAATGACTTCAGGGTGTAAGTGGCACAACCTCCAAATGCCAAAGCCATTGACTACGTGCCAAAAAAGCAATGTTTGTTTTCATACAATCCACTTTGCTCAGATGCTTTTAGAGCTGTTAAATATGTAAGTTCAGCTTGTGCAGTTCTCCCGCAACGTTTTGAGCAAGGACACGATGATTAAGCTAGCGCTGCCTTCCCAGGGCCAGTCAAGGTGTAGGTCTCTGGTTTAAACAAGAAGTCCCGTAGCACCTGTCAGTAAGGGGCTGTGGTAGTACGTCGCCGTTTCTTAGAACAGCCATATCATCTCTCACCTGTGTGAGCAGCCACTTTCAGTGGATATCACTTAATTTCTACTGGCTAACAATTCCGGTTCTTCATGAATTTTCTCTTGGGCATTGTTCCCTTTCCTATGAACGTAGTCTCATCCAGAAGATGTTTAGTGGCAGTAATTTAACCACACTGAGCTGCAATTCAGGGAAACATTCAGTCTGTTTCCCACAGTTTTGTTTCTGCTCCTGGCCAGAGACTACTTACATCATTGTTTAAGGGAACAGCAGACCTGTCACATAAGGCTGCTTTCCTGTCTATAAGAATAGGAAAAAGCAGAAAGAAAAAAGCCACACTAAGGCTGAACCATACTTTGAAACTTAACCATCCCTTTTAGTAGCTGTAACACACCTCATTAGCCTCGCTGAGTGCAGTGGTGTAGCTTACCGCCCATGTTTTCATTTCATTTCAAGACCCTGGGTTAGTTCCAGTCCTTTTTCAGCAGCTGTTACTATTTTCCAAAGCTGCCTTCTGTTCAGCTTTCCCAGGGGAGCTCTGCCAAGGATAAGATTCCCATTTCCATTGCTTTTCTCTATAACTACCCCTCCTCCCTTTAGTCTATAGATTTGTTGGGTCTACAGTTAATACATTATTCATTAATAAAAAAATGATATTTGATCAAGCTATGGAAAATTGAAGTGAAAAGTGCTGCTTCAGACAGTTTAAAAAAACCAATATTAACTATATCAAATGTCCAGTGTACTTCTATAGCAGTAGCTCCATTAAGGAGTCTAGGTTACTGTGATTGAGGCAGCTCGAATTCTTCGCTGGTCTAAATTGAAGTAAAATACAAAAAAATAAGTCTTTACTCAGTACCCAGGACCTTTTCCTTCTGCCCCTCTCTGAAGGCTGTACAGGAGCAAATAAAGAGGAGGAGGAGGTAAAGCTTGCAGACTGAGCAAGCTGGACAATTTACACACAACAGTTTATCTAGCTGCAAATAAAAACTGCTGATTTGAGTAACTCCGAAAAGTGAGGAAATTACAAAAATGAAGTTCATGCTTTTAACACTTCATGCCACCTGATAATGAAGTGAGCATGAAGAAACTCCCAAGTCTCTGGCACCTGAGGCTTGAAGTTGCTGGTAAATTCATTCCCTGTTTATCCATATTTTAGGATAAGGGGATCATCACCTTCCAGCTGTGGTTCAAGTCCACTGAACATTACTAGCACACCACCACCCGACACATCCTCTCCAGGAGGCAAGAAGGTAAGAACAAGCTTTACCAATAGCCTTGTAGCAGTAAGTGGCAAGCAACATGAGATCATCACCCTTATAAAATTATACGTGAAGTTGAACTCCTCCTGGCTGCTTGGCTGAAAAAGTCTGACAGCAAGTCAAAGTATTCTGGTGGCCAAAATCTCTTTACAGTAGTCCCTAAAGTGCAGAGACCAGCAGTTCTTAAACACTGGCAGCTTTTGAAATCCACCTGCTCTTTAGATTTTCACTTTTTTGTTGTTTTTTTTTTTTTAACAGAGCTGCAAGAAACAGCTCTCCTCATTACCTCTTGATCCTCCAAAAACTCTTTAACACCACGCACTGGTGAACACTGGAAGTGCTATCGTCTGAGCACTGACTGCTCAAATGAATCACAGCAGTTTTCCTGTACTGCTGTAGCACAAAATACGACAATTAGATGCTTTACTGTGCACTGCCAGTTTATTTTTAAATCAATGCCACATACTGTGCCTTGTTCTAAGACTGCTTGAGTAGCGCTCACATACCATTACCAACACTTAACCACCAGAACACTTGTACTGGCTGCATTTAAGTCATCTAGTAAATTGTTGCTTATGGCAGTTATAGTCAAGGCAAGAAGAGCACTTACCCAAATCCTTACTCTGTGCATTCTAACACTGCCTCAGACTTACTTAACTTTTTTTGCCCAGAAATTATGATGACTATACATAAGAATTGCTTGTACTGGAGCATACAGCTGACAGTAAATATTTGTCTGTTCCTAGCTCTCTGTGTTCTTGAAGTAAAACTTGAAGTTGGAACAAACTGAGTTATAATTCTAGGAATAGTTATTCTTGCTCCTTCTACCCTACAGTAATTCAACACCTACACATAGTAGGGGCTACTGTAACAGAATAAAGGAAAATACACATGGAGCATGGGGTATTTCTAATAGGGTACCCCCTCAGCGTTTCTCCTTAGTTAGAAGATTACATTTGCTAGAAACAACACATGTTCCAGCTGATGCTGCCCTCAGAAGGGAACACACAAGTACTTACCTTCCAGTGTACACATGTGAGCAGTTCAAAACTATGGTTCAAGTTCAGCTGTTCCCTTGTGATTTAAGAATCCTGGAGAAGGTTCTTCCGCTTCCGGTGAGTCCTGGTGTACATGGTACTGCTGTGCTGCTCCGTACCAAAAAATGGTTAGACTTGTGATCCAGGAGCAATGTTCAGCGCACACAGTCTGTCTCTACCTGGGAGGATTATACTCCTAAAAGTAAGGATCTTATTTGGCAGTACTTTACATGTGCTGTATTGGTAAATTCAAAAGCATTCTGTAGTTAGCTGTAATTACTGTCACTTGCAGATGAAATATTACAAAGATGACCCACAGAAATCCCCTCAGGACTTTTTCTAGTAGCTTTTCAGAAGTTACTTTCAGAAGTGTAGCATGTAATACAGACCTGATCTCTTCCTTTCAGGTGGTGATGTACTGTCCACCTGACATCTGCTTGATGGGCATAATACAGAGGAAGTAGCTTCTAGTTTACAACTAGTCTGATTAGCTAGCCTTTAGGTGTTGGGTATTTTCAGGAAGCCCATCTTCCCTATGATGTTAAAAATCCCAATATAGGACAATTTAAGACTTAATGCAACATTTCATGCTGTTTTATGTCTTCTATTTTTTCTTTCAAGATCTTGAATGGTGGCACTCCAGACATTTCTTCAGCTGGGTTACTGTCTGGGCAAATCCAGGATAACTCTGGTTATCCATATTCTGACAACTCCTCTATTCTTGGTAAGTGAAGTCACACACTATCATGCCTCAATACCACCTAAACACATATAGACAACAATAAAAAGATGGTTGTTTTTAGCAATAAGTTGCTTTAACCATCTGCAGGCTGTAGCTGAGGCCTAAAGCCCATAACCCACCACTTTGTTGGCCTGAAGAATAGCCTGGCGGTCTGTTTTGCTAGCTTTATATTGCAATTTTTTTTAGATAGTACTTGGAAGCCACTCTTCTCTTGCTGAATCAGTGTCAATTAGCTGAACTCCTCACCTGTTTTTTGTGAATGCTTTAAACAACTGAAGACAAGAAGAAAGGCTAGGCTGACTCGTAGATGTTGACCTGGACTTGTTTTTGAAGTCTAGCACATAAGGTCATCCCTGTTAGGCACACTGGTCACTTCTGAGGAGTGACCTAACCTTTGTCCTCCGACACCCAGATATCAGTTGTATCCCTGAAACTGTGGCAACCTGGATATCACACAGCTTAATACTCCCAAAGTAGTTCAGCCTGTGCAGATATTCTACCTTGAGTCATATGACAAGTGCCCATAGCAAGTACAGTGAAGTGAACAAAATAAAACTGAACTTCTGACAACTCACTGCGTTCATGCTTACAGGGGAGAACTCTCATATAGGCATTGATATGATTGACAACGATCAAGGATCCAGCAGCCCCAGCAATGATGAAGCAGCAATGGCAGTAATAATGAGCCTTCTTGAAGCAGATGCAGGTCTTGGTGGCCCTGTAGACTTCAGTGATTTGCCATGGCCCTTGTAAATGATGCACCTGGCTTCAACATCCAAATATCAAAGTGCATTTACTGGTGGAGTTCTACAGTCTGTGAAACTTGTTGGACTGAGAAGCTTTTATGTACAAATTTCATAAAAGCTGTATCAGAACACAACTCATCCTACCATGTGTGTAACTTCAGACAAAGTGGAATAACCTGCTACAGTGTTCTGTGTTGATTTGGTTAGCTGTGTATAGCTTGCAATACTTGTATATTTTGGATTCTGTTGTTTGAAATTTTTTTTAAATCACTGTGCAACTCACTGGCATCAGTGGTAGCTTTTATATGCAAATGACCATTTCAGATGTATGGTGTGTTTTTACACTGCAAAACAGTCCCCATGTGGATATTTCTTATACTAATTGTACCATAAAGCTGTTTATTCTTTCTTGTAAGAATCCTTTACTATAAATATTGTTAAAGTGTAATGTATTAGACAGTTAAATATTTTTAAAATAAATGTTTCCCTTGTTCTAAGATGGAGCATTTACTTTGATAAATAAATTTGATAAAACCCTGCTGAAGGTGCATGCTAGAAGCAGTTGCCTTTTATCCTTTCTTTTTCTTCCCTTTTACCCCAAGGCTAAAGAATGCCTTATGCACACTTACAAGATCTTGCCCCTACAATAAATTCCTGGAGAAGGTATTATTGCTTACTCCTAGATTCAAGTTTATTCTAAGAAACAAACAGCAGTAAGGTAGGTTAAGAGAGTCTGACAGTACCAGATTTCTCTTAAAGAAATACTTGTTTTTCACTTATTAGCCATCCTTCCCTGAGGAAAGAAACGCAACTACTTTCAAAATTCATCTCTATACTTAATCTCATGCACAAATAATTCAAACCCATTAAAATAATGGAAACTTTATTTGCATGAAAAACTTGTTTACAATCATTAATGAAGAATGAATCATTTGCATTTTCCTATTTCATGACACTTATGAAAAATGTATTAAATAAATATTTGTGAACAGATTAAGGTAAGGCAAAATTTAAGATAAAGCCCCTATCCATTGTTCACAATTTTTGAACATGGCTCACGCTGCAAACAAGTGAAAAAATTCACTAAAGAACTTCGAGTTTAACAAGATGTTACATGGGTAATTGAATCATGTCCTCAATCCAAAAACCCAGTAGTAAGTAGTTTTGTGCTCGACCGTATACAGTAACTTTAAAAGGGTCAATCTATTCAGGGCAAAACTATTTACAGTTAATACTTTTGATAGAAGCACTTTGTTAGTATTGTGCAATACATTTATAAAAAATGGCTTCAAATTCCATTTCTCAACCATTTATAAAGTGCTACTATCAATTCCAATTCTGCAGTCTAACCCCTGTGTAACAATACTGATGTACACAAGCCACCAGCATCCCATTTGTTTTGATGGGCCTAAGAGTGAGGACAGTCCAGCATACAAACCACCAATGTCACAAACCTACTGGTAAACACATACAGGTATGTAACTGTAACCCCAGGATGTTTGATCTGTATTCTTTCAAAAACAATCAGATACTCCCTGCGGTCTTTTCAAAGGTCCATACTGCAATATCCTAAACACTGTTACAAAATGGAAAAAACTGGCATTGCAGTGTAGTATGAGCTGAGTACAGAGTTGCTTTAAAGTAGCATGCTTTTGTTTTATTAAGAGTCCAGATCAGAGTGGTGGGTTTTGCCCCTCAGTATCCATCTCACTGTTGTTAGGTGGAGGATGAATAGGCAGAATATCCAGCTCGTCTACTTGGGGGGTAGGGTGCATTACCACAAGCTGGTCCTGGGGTATATCTGCTGCTGCTGCTGCTAAATTTGTAATAGATTTGCTTTTCACGCACTGAAAGTCAACGTGCCGACTCTTTCCTTCCTCCTTCTCCCATGACATCCGAATAAATGGTCTTTGGACATAGTTGTAAATCACCTCTGGCCTTCCACCCGGTCGCTTTTTCACTTTCTCTTTGTACGTAGGGTAACCTAAGAAATGGAGTACAGCAGAAGTTAACGTTTCCTGTACTGTTTAGTTCAGGGCCATCTTTTACAAAAAGGCAGCATGTGAAGCATAGTGAAGATTAGCAGTTGTCACCATCAACATCCCGAATGGGAACAGATGCCATCGTGTTGTTAATGTTATCTATGCAGGGAGAACACAGAGTCAGCAGTTTAGCTACCAACCAGATTGTAAGGAAGGAGGCTACAGTGCTATCAATAATGAATATATTGCCACCAGACATCTTCTGAACTGCAGAGGCAAAGCTAGTTGCTCTTTCCTTGAGCCAAAAGCAGCCATTTCTAAACCACTGTGACTTAGAAAGCAGGAAATGAGATCTCTGAAGTAGAGAAATGTGTGGTTTAAGTTCCCAAGTGGAATCCTAGCACGTTCTTCCCAGCTCCCCCAAATGATGACGACACATCATTTCAGACCAATTATCAATTCTGGTTATGCTATGTTTGAGTCGTCTCTCTCCTCTGCCTAAGCAATTATTTTCATTACTAGAAAGATGATACATATTATTATGGGGCACTAGCATTAAAGTCTAGTCAAACAGTTGTTCTTTGACTAAAACACAAAATGCCAACAGAAATAATCTGGTATTAGCCAGCATTACACACAAAACCAGTGCTTAGATTGAATGAATGGCGTGTCCATCTGAAGGCTCACACCTTCTTCAGCTGCAATTACTTCTTGTAGAGAGCAGAAGCAGTTAAAAGCATTTGCTTTTGGTTGGCAAATTACAAACGTAACTATGACAACCTGGTGAGTGAATGATAGAAATCCTGCAAGTTATAAAGGCTGGGTTTTTAAATATTTGGGTCAACAATCAGAAGGAAAATGAAATGCAAACAAACCCAGTTGTTACATTCACAATTAAGACTACTTAATGTAGTTGTCTTTTTGCAAAGCCAGAGCTGAGATTTTATAGATCAGCCCCCTAACTTACAAGATGTAATTTCAAATTAGTATTTCTTTGCACTTCAATGATCCATTTGATAGTTTTGTATTTCCTGAAAGAAAATATTTATCTGCCACTTAACATGCAATTTTTCATTACAAGCCCTGAAAAGGACACCAGACCAAGAACGGCATACACAAAGCTGTAAAAACACATCATTACTTCAAATAAAGTTGAGAGAAGATTTTGCTTGAAAACAAAAAGGCAAATGGCACAAGAAGCAAGTCGTAAGTCAGTAGAAACCACCTAAGTTACTCTGCAAACAGTCTAGCAGCTAGATACGTCTTGTAGACCAGTCATGAGCCTGTAATCAGGTTTTCTAGCAGGACCAGTTGTTTATTGGGTACCACTCCCCCTCTGGTCATTTTATCATCTAACCTCAATACAAAAGACAATACCACCCTTATTTTACACAGCAGAGAAGTGCAGCAGACCTTCCACAAAGAGTTAGTGTGCAAGCCATGCTTCTCTTACCTTCAATGCCCAGTCGGATCTTCTTGAGCCCTCTTTCCTTCAGAACTGATTTAGCCACATCTCGATTTTCAATGTATTTGAAGAATCTATACAACTTCGTGCTGTAAATAACTAAAAATACATTTTAATGAGGAAAAACTGTATTCAAAGATTAAACTTCTAGAGATTTCTCTTTTTCACTGTTTGGCTTTACTCTAGTATTTCTATTTCAGAATAGGGGGAGAGATCCAAGAACTCTTGAGAAAAATGGCTGAAGGCACTATGAAATGGGTTGGTTGCACATGTCTTTTTCCCTATCAGTTTAGTCCGTTTTATACACTTAGGGGTTGGGGTATTTTTTGTTGGATTTGGGAATGCAATAGGACAATTCACAGAGCAAACCACATTATATACTTACAACCCCACCGCTACAAAAGACATCTCAATTTTTTTCCCCTTTTTGATGGAATTCCTGCAGACATTAAAAAAATCTTTCTGTTCCGCTTGCCATTATATGAGAGATCTGCCACTCAGTTTCAGAAAACCCAGACTTTTGAAGCAGAACAAGATGGACACCTTTGAAATTTAGATTATGGCACCTTAAAAGAAGGGACTGGAGCCATCAATCCTGTACAGTTGCAGCGATTCACATCTACTGTTCATGAAAAGTACAAATGTAAAAGGCAAGTGTGTGCCTAACTAATTACTTAGGGTAGGGGGTATTTTTAATTGACATCTTTAAGACATAAAGGCCCTAGAAACCTGAGCCAATTGTGTTACTACATTAGAACAGCCACATTTGATCTATATTCACGTCGAGCCTCTGTTCTTTAGGAAGAGCTGCAGGTCTGCATCCTCCAAAAATGTAAGGGTTTTTTTTTTTGTCAGTGTTTTGGTTTTTTTTTATTTAAAAAAAAAACACCCAACAAACAGAACTGTAATACTTTGAAGAGACTTCTAACAAGATTTTATACTACTGGAGTATAAAGAGTATCCCAAGCTTCTACATACCCCCACAAAAACCTGAATTTCATGTTTTCACACTGAAGGAACATTTTCAGCTGCAAGGACAGCACTGATGCAGGGAAAGGCACTCCATTCACAGATGCTTTAACTCATCTATACACCAAAATGTTATACTTCCAAAACACTAACAGACACTTTTTTATTTCCCAAAAAAACCCTCTAGTTGTTATCCCACAGCAAACATGACTCCTAGCCCTTTTTCTCATCAAGCTCTTTCTGAAAAAGTACTTCCTTCCCCCTCATTGACTGACAATACCTTAATAATAAAAATTAGCTTATCTTTTTAATTAGATTTCAACATAACATCCAACATACACTTCTGTGAAGCAAAATATTAAGCAGAACTACCAAAACGAAGGGGTTTTTTTGTGAGGCATTAGGGATGTTGTAAAGACTTTGTAACAATGCTTATGCACAAACAAGTTAAATCAGCGCATTCACTGCTACCTCTACCATAGCATGGCTTGATGGAAACAATGAAAATAAATTTACTTTGTGAATACTCCTCTCCCATTTGTGGAGGATACTCTTCATCCCAGTCAACAACATCATCATCTGTCAGCACGACAATGTGGCACTCCCTCTCACCACTTTGGGCGCTGGCTACCATTAATGGGAGAATCATTTCTTCTAGATAAAACTCGAATTGTTTGCGAGCACCATCATTTGACAATTCATGCATGAGAGCACCTGAAATTTATAGCACAGACATATTTGAAAGCTTGGTAAAAAAAAGGCAGCGATAAGAAACACAGCAGTTCTGTTTATTTTGTAGTATTTACTGCAGACAGCTGTAAAGACACTTAGTCTATCAGTTTGTATAAGATCAGAACTTTTTCAAATGTTTACCAAAAGCCACACCAGAAGTTCAAACTAATAGGACTGTCCTGCAGACATTAACATAATGTTGGGCAGACAGAGAAGTGACTTTGAGGAGACCTCCTTCATGTTTTACTACTGCTAAACATTTGGTAATTGTGTCTAAGATTCCTCTCGGGCTTCCTAAAAGAACATTATTTAAGCCAGCTGCTGAAAGAGTAGAGCATGCAACCCACTTTTCATAAGCAGTAGCTTAAAAACAAAGCCTCTCAAAACCCTCACAGCATGAGCTGCTAAATCCTTCTGCTAAGGACAAAGTGCACCGAGAGCGTGACTCAGCAGGCGACGCGCCGCGAGGTCGTGGCACTGCTGGTGAAGGCACCGGTGCCCTGCGCAGATCTCACAGCTGGAATGCTGCAGATTAGTCCTGTGCTGAGCTCTGTGCTGCACAAACACCACGAGGTCATAGGAACCAAAGACACAGGCCAGGTCATTTAAACATTTGCCAAAACTTCGGCTGTGCTCAGGGAAGGAACGAGCTGAAGAGACACTACACACTGGGAACCATGATGCACCCTACACCACCAGCAAAGTTGCGCTACTTTTGCTAGCAACACGGCTTAATTCTCTTAAGCAAGGAGTTAAATAAATTATCCTCCCCGTCCTCTGAAAAAAAGACATGACAATGTTATGGTATCTGTACTGCAAATGCATCAAGAGAGTTTTAAGTATTCCACAGAGCTGACCACAGCAGAAAAATATCTGAATATCAGATATTGAAAAATCAGACACATTATTTTTCAAAAGGCATATATCCATTGTCTTTGGGGTTTTATTACATAAGACATAAAAAAGGATGGATTTTGCTCATGTAATGTCAGCCATGTTCCTTACCTCAATAAAGGATACAATTTGGAATTAACCCCCCCCCAATACATTTGCTTAAGTTAGTCTGTATAATTCAAATTATTTTAATAAATTGTGTACTTACTGAGATCTCTGCATTTAATAGTACTATACTCAAAGGAGATACAAAGATAGTCACACGCTTCTCTCAGTTCAGGAATAGATATCCCATCAGGACAGCGTATCACTCCAGTCTTGTAGTAATCCTACAGCAGTGCAGCAAACAAAAAACACAATGCACTTCAACATTCACTGACAGAAACATTTCATCATTTAATTTATGATGCTTCCTCCACAAGCAAACCCCCTAAAATGTAGAAGAGCAACATATGTTAAACTTTGTGAATTTTATTGTCCCCAAATGTATCAATTTTCTGAGCTGCTTTCAGAACGCTGGGCTCTGATTAAAATTGTTATTTAAGGGACAACTATCAATACTGATCGTTTTGGTGTGTGTATACTGTCTTTTATTTATACTTCACTCAGCTTTTGCTATTCGTATTCTGCTGACAAAGCAGTATGGCAGCTCTACTTCTTTGTGTAGATATGAAATACATAAGGAGCCATTTTCTTCTCATACTGAAATTTGCTTTTCTCCTGTTACCTGCAGTAAGTTAGCTTCTCTGTTTCATCTAATTTCAGCCCAAGAAGGGCTGAATATATCTGAACTAGGTGAACTAGATGCATAGGAGAAGGTGAACAAATTTCTGGCAGGCAGTTTTTTTCTCGTTCATTTCATGCATGCTTTCTTTCTCCCTGGCTGTCACACACACATCTCTAGAAAACCTAGGCGAGTTTTCCTATTGAGCATTTTTTCCCCTCTAGAGAACAATACAGAAGAACAGTATTCATTCCATCCACAAAGTCCAGACATGCAAGTAAGGCTAAATCAACGTTATGCCTCTTAATACTCATTGTGCTTGTCCTAACAGTACTTGCCCCTGAAAACTCACCAGAATAGCACGAAACACAGTGGAACCAATTCCTTCAGCAACTTCATACTCTCCTTTGTCATTAGGACGTGTAAAGTTATGTTCTCTGCCTGATCCAAACATCCTGCTCAAGAATAAGAGTAATTTGGTTACGATTCCTTACTATGATTTTTTTTTGTAAATCTGAGAAGTAAAATATCAAAAATTGTACTGAAACGGCCGTGAAAAAACAGTCCATTCTATCTCGTATGTATGTACACTGTTCAGTTTGGTTTATGTTTAGCAAGACTACTAGGAAATAGAAAGCGCAGTAGTGTAACTCAGGAAAGTCTAGTTTTATTCTTCAATCTTAACTTGCCAATATCCTTTGATCACAACAAAAGTTAGACCAGGCCATTTCCTGCCAGTGTCAAAGGTGGGGGGAACCCAAAACAAGTCTTCTTCAGCATTTGTGGGGTAATGTAGCAGAAGAACAGGTTTTCTTGTTGAATTCTCATTATTTAAAGACATTTGAAGTAGTTTAAGAAACAGAACTTAGTGTTCAAGTACATGCAACTCACCTCAATTTCATTTAAAATATTTCGTTAATTCATGAGATAAAATAACATTCTGATAGAACCTGTACTTAAGGGTAGCATGTACAGCATATTTCTCCCCGCTAGGATGCAAGGAAAATTAGACTAAGGAGAAAACTACAAGTCCCAAACAGTATCTGACTTTTTAAAACACACTTCTGATACAGAATTACACCCTATGCTTACAAAAAGTATTGCTGTCTGCTCTTTATTTACAAGTATACCCCGATGGCAAAGCTTTGCTTTCATACGCACAACCCAAAGAAACAGAGCGGGTGTACTGTGTGCGTTTACAATGGAGAACAAAGTAACTTTTTTCACTTAATGATTTGACACGTGTTTTCTGACCACTCAACACAAGAAATAATATTTAGGAAAAAGGCAGTCTAACAGGATATAGGCTTAAGGCAAATAATACATTCTTATTACAGTTACTTTTACCACCCAGAACATACTAGCTAAGCTGCTCCTGTTTAAAGTCCTGTGAACTGACATTGGGGGAAAGTGGATTTATAAATAACTTGCATTTTAGAGCAGTATTTCCCTATCTTTATTAACCTACTTTTGAATTAGCAGAAGATAAAATAAGCTCGTTCCTTGAACTAATCCCAAAGGGAGAATAACTCAGTGACATACATAAAAAAAATCCAGTGCATTAGCCAGCACCACTTACTCTGAGGCTGGGCATGGAAAAGGGAAATGTTTCACCACATAACTTCACACCGATACTCTCCCAGTTTGTTAGTCTAGATATTTACATGTATGCATGTATTATACATATACAAATGCCTTGTATTAATGATTTAATTCTATTAATTATTACTTCTATTTATTTCCCTTTACAGTTCACACAGAGAAGCATTTTTTGCTTTCTCTGTAACTCTTCCCTGACTTCTCACAAAATAGGGAACCAAGGTACTATTTATCCCACACAGTGGTGATTTAAACAAAGCAGAAATTGTTTAATCATATTTATTATCTGTACCTTGGCAAATAGCTTTATATATACGTATTTTAAATATGATTACACCCTTACAGGCTGAGAAACAGCCGCATTTTAATGAAAAAGCCAAATCCAAAGTGACAGACATAAACCTTCATTTCTTTCTCGCCACAAGTTGGTAAGCAGTGCTCTCTACATTTGGGCAATGCAAATCCAGCCAGTATATGAGAAAGTAAAGTACAGAATCTTTTCCCACCAAGTAAACATGTTAAATATGTTACTCATTATAGTTTCTACAGAAAATATTACACGCATATTGTGGACTTTCATTCAACTACTGACCATTTGGAGTGTTAGGTCTCTCTGCTGAGAGGCTCTGATCTGTTACATGGACTATTCGACATTTCCCTGTCCAAAAAGGATTTCAGAAGATAAATGTGCTGGGCTTGAGTGTTGTCAGGGTAGGCCCATTAAGCAAAATAAATTCCTTCAAGGTTTTCCTCCTTGCTATTTTGGAAGAGACTATCTATACTCACTACTTTGTTTTATGAAGCAACTAGCTTTAAAAACAAGAGATGGAATGAGACAGGCTGTATACAGAAGCAATGCTCAGCAAGACAGAAGGAAATGAGTACATCATGAAATGTTAATTTACTTACGAACTCTTTTGTCTCTAGGTAATAGACATCTATTGGCATCTCTGCCAAACACAGAGAACTTACTTCTGATTTTTACTTAAAGACCTTTGCAAACTGATAGCAGATCAGCTGTAGCAATATGAGTTCAACAGCTATTTAAACAGTTTTAATATCTACAAAGCATTTATGTCTCTCTTCTACAGTTAGAGATTAAGGCAAAAAAAAAAAAAAAAGATACAAACCTGCCCAACATTGTATTAGGCTGTGCGGTAAAGATAGAAGGATCTACAACAAATCTGGTGTTATCCACTATCAGTGTTACTCGTTCAGAAGTTCTTACATTCCGAGCTCCCTCTTTTCCATTTTCATACACAAATACCATTTCCCCACCAGCCTTGCAGCTCCCATCTGAACTTGACTGGCTACTGTTCCTGCTGCTGTTCCCCATGCTAACAACAGAACCGTTAGGGGAAGTCTTCTGAGGACGAGGGCTGCTTGGTCGAGATGAACTGTGATCCTTTTCGCGATCTTAAATGTGGACGAGGTGGAATGAGAAAAAACAGGAAATGGAATTATAGATTTACATGAGCTCTATGTAGTTTATGTCTTTCCAGGCACAAAACATGGCAACTTGATAAGCTAAGTACAAGTTATTTCAATTACATCTATTCTAGATAAAGAAACCTTCAAAAATAACTGTCCACATAGGAGATCCTGAAGTTTCTACCACTTAAGACATTAAAGACACCTCACCTCCCCAAAACCTTTACAAGAAAAAATTAGCGTTGCAGTACTGAAAAAGCAACTCAACATAGTATAGAAGCTATGCATCACAGTTGGTGTTTAGTGCTGTAGTTCAAAGAAACAAATCAAGTTCTCACAAAAAAAAAGTGTTTCCTGTATTTCTAAATACGTAAACCCTACCAAGTAAAGGGGAAGTGTTCAGTCAATTATCTTAGAAAAATTATATTGTTCTTGTGATTTGAACTAAATAAGAGCATCATGTAGGAATACACACTGCAGACTGAAGAAAAAGTTATGACCTATCAAAAAAGGGTACTTCCAGCCCAGGGCACATGGAAGAAATCTGTATGTTGTGGCATCAACAAATAATGCTTTTTATTCTGTTCTTTTAACAAAACACTAATTAAATTTAAGAATTTTAATCCTGGAATGCTATAGATCTGAACACACCAGAATGATACTGTCTTGTTGGTGAAGTAACATTCCTGATGCATGGAGTGAGCTGAGATTCTGCTCTTTCATGGGATGAGTCACGAGATCTGTCACTTGATCTGCGTCTGTCCCTTGATCTCTCATGTCCACCACTTGCACCATGGAGGCTCATTTTTGTGCAGTCTATTCCTTTAGCGATACGAGATGAGGTGCTGAAAACAGAAATAAGAGAAACGTTCAGCATTTCAAAATTCCAGAAACATTATACATTGAAATTTTAAAGGCATTCACACTCCAAGTACATGTTTTGAAGATTAGTATTATCCACCTCCATTTTCTTTGTTGTTTGTAAGTATAAACATGATTTACACTTACAAACACGAACAGTGATTTGGAACATCAAGTGGACAGCAAGAATTACCTGTTTATTGCTGTGTGATGTAGAGACACTGCCTGATCAATTGAGCCTGCCTGTGAACCTGTATTCACAGAAATCCCTTCCAGAACAGGTAAGTCCTGTTCAAGTCAAATACAACTGAGCGTTTTATTTTGATTCTTACTGTTAAATTAAATGTTCCAATCAAACCATGAAATTAAAAATTAGGCATCATTTTTTCCAATCATTGAACCGGTTTTGTAAAACTTCTCCGAGCACAGGCTTTTAGTACTGACTTCACTTTTTTTTTGCAATTTGCCCTTCACAAAGATGATCAGCCTTAAACTAGTTGATGGACATCGAGACACAGCAGCCAAGCGGTTTTTGTCTGCGCATTCTTTTTTAAATTTTCAGTTACTCCTAGAAGGAACAATAGTAAGTCACTACAACCCAGACAGCAAAACTTATGAACTATATTATTAAAGCCAAGACCTACAGCACTGTCAGTGACAAGTAGGACATTTGTTCTAAACTAGCAAGTTTTAATGTAACAGTTTAAGATATTTTTAGGCTGTGATTAAGTTATGATACATTCCTTAAATTAAGATACTGATTACATTTTGCAATTAATTATTAAACCTACCAACAAAACCAGTCAGTTTCAAGATCCAGTACTCTCAGAAACTAACTGAAAATTAAATATCAACTTGAAACAGCTATTGTTGAATTTTATCAAAAATACTTACGCCTTTTATTTGTACTCTTTAAAACAGAAATTTTTATATCAGGACAGCAGACATACCTGTGTCCTTCCTAAACAGTTCCTTTGCTATTTGCCTTTCAAGTGTGAGCATGACAACACTCATTTATGGGTTTAACTGAAGAACTTTCCAAAAGCCTCAGGTACTGGATAACCAAGACAGACGTCTGCACAAGGTCTGACAAAGAAGGGACATAATTTCCCGCAGGAGCCTCAATGCCCCACTTGCTCACAGCCTGCAAATCCCACAACTTTTACCAAGAGACCTGAAATATGACTACTAGGAATGCTGTAGGACTCAAGAACACAAAGAGGTAAGAATAATGACCCAGCTAAGAAAAGCACAACAAATTTTAAAAGCATGAACTGTACAAATAAGTTGTGCAGAATGTCCTCTTTATAAGTTGCTCAGAGGTAATGACAAAAAAAAAATCAAGACTATTCAGAAACGTGAACATGTAGCATGACATGTTTCAGCTTCAGGTTTCAGTGACCGATAAGAGGAGCTTAAATCAGAACAAAAAGGCTCTGATAGATCTTAAGCAGTTTACATTGGCACAAAATTAGTATTAGCACAATGCAAAGAATAAGAAGTATACCTCTCAGCTAAGGAACACAAGCTTCTCCCCACCCCATTTGAATGAGGGAGGGATCTCATATTCGATAAAGCAGAAGTTTGGTGCAGAGAGAATCTACTGCAATACTGTTTTCCTGCCAAGCTTAAAATATGCTGCACTAAGACATGCATCTTTAGGATGTGAAGTCAGCCAAAGGTTTATTGAATAAGGTAAAAGAACTGCAAGCCTTGCTTATGGCTGGAAATGCTCAAATTCACAGCCCAAGAAGAAAGATGATTCAACCACTTTCATTAAAAGGAAACAGAATTTTCCTCAGGACTTCCAATACAATGCTGAATATATTAAGATATACAGCATTTCAGCATGGCTAATGTGTCTCCCTACTTGTTTAACTTCTCTGTTAGAGGAATGTAAATTCTGATTATGAAAGTGAATTGCGCAAAAGTGAGATCTACAAACCTCCCTTTCAAGAACATCAACAATTTAGGAAAGCCTTTGCACCTTTTCTTCCATATATATGCATACAAAACACAACCATTTTAACAGGTAGAAAATATGCCAACAAATTATCAGAAGTGTGGATTACAGCCTATAATTAAAATCTAACTTGAAACCAAAGTCTGGCCCCTGTTTAACATGATGACATTCATTACTACTACAGCTAAACTTCTCAAGAAATGGTCAAACTTTCTTTTTTTTTTTTAAAAAAAAAGAAAGAACCTCTGTATCTCATCTGCACGTTTGCATTTGCGCATCATGGTATAACCAACTATCCAACAAAGGGGATGGGTGGGGATATGTGCATGTGTGTGTGTGGAGTACTCAAACACATGCATAGCAGTCCTGTGACAAAATATCTCAGCAAATCCTAATAAACCGCCATGTGATCAGGCCTTTGTTAAAGGAGCACTTTGATCCTAGCCCTGATAATATTTCTAACCATGCTGTGAGAAACCAGAGTTTTGCAGGTGCCACATTTTATAGTATCAAAATGTATGACTCACTATTTCTCAATAGCTAAAGCTCTCTAGTTGCTTTAAATATGGGAAACATGAAAAATGAAACTGAACCACTGTAAGGATATGCAGGCTTATCACGCATTTTGGCAGAGCAGACACGAATTACCCTTTAACAGAGAAGCCAATTAAAATGCGGTTCTTAATCCAGAAACCATCTAAAGCTACATTACCCTCTAAGCAGTGATTCAGAGTTCACACTGAAGTAGGGCAAACCCTAGTTAATAATCTCCTTAAAGAGGTTGAGAAAAACAGGTGCTACAGGAAGTAATACTGACTCAGCTGGCATCATACTTCCTCCTTAGTCATGTCTGAATAAAAGGGCTAAACACACCGGGCACGACTGTTTCAGCTATACCTTCCCAGTATCGGAACTGGGACTACTTCTGCCGTGGCACGTACAGCCAGCAAGCCTGGGAGGAGAGGGGCAGCGTGCGCAGGTTAATGTGCCTCCCGCTGCCAGTGTGGACACGTGAGCCATCGACTCAGCACACCGCACGACGAAAGAGGCAGAGGCCGCCAGCTGGAGAAGATCCTTAAATATTAAATCAATTGTTTCTGAAACTGATAAGATTAGTAAATAATTTCAAAGAGCTGTTTAAGTTGCAGCTAGTCACATCATTCATTTGCTTGCTTCTATGCTGTACTTTCCTCCCTTTAATGTACATATTAATGCTAACTGTGAGAATGGCACATGGTCTATTAGCCAGAAGATGCAAGCCAAAATTGCAAGATTTCTGAGAATTCAAGCAGTTTGGCTTGAGACAGCACCATCTAAATCATGAATCTTCACTCACCTTAATGACAACCATCTAAAATGTCAATCTTAAACCTCATCACTGTTAAGTCACAGTACACACACACACACAAAAAAAGTATTTCTTTGATCTGTTGGATATATACCTGACAAAATCTGAAGTTCCATTTGTTCGACAGCGTGTGTACTCAAATAAATACTACCACTGAAATACAACTTTCCTGTACAATAAACAAGACAACTAAAATGAGCTTAAATCTGGACAAAGAGAAAATAAAGAAGTGGAATCTAGTATGTCAGAAGAAACAGTCACTGGCTTTACCCTGCAATATTTGACTAGGAAAACTGTGTCACTGAGCTCCTCTATCAGTTAGTCTGAAAAAGGAGCTACATTCGTGGCCAGTACATAACAAAGACGACCCGTGGCTTGTGTTTTCCTGCAAAGAGGCTTTAGAAGAAGTTGCAAGTGTTCAAAAAAATGAAGACATTAGAACTACAAAATACTCTTGATTTTTTTGATAGAAAGACTTGTTAACAATATCGTTTTTTCCCCTTAACGAGGCCATTGGGGACAGGAGGTTGTTTGTGCAGGGAAATGCAAAACCCCTTCACTCTATACCAGGAACGTGCGGAACTTTAACTACAAGCCTGTCCCCAGCGATGCAGGCGAGCCAAACCGCATTCACTAGGGAGCTCCACAGTTGTGTCGACGCAGCTACCTACCTACACCGATGGAAACGTGACTGACAAAAGCAGAGCTGCCCTATTTGCAAGAACACGCAAACCGTTAGGAAGTATTGTGGCTCACAGAAGCATTATGCAGACCAGATAAAACACCAGTACTTCTCAAACAGCAGTGAACCACTGATAATTAAAAGTTCCGGGAAGCCGTTGGTCTCATGCGGCACCTGGCTGCCAAACTATATTAATCTGTAATTTCAGCCTACAACAGTCAATGGTGCTCTGCACAGTGCATTACTTCAAGCCTCCAAGAAAGTCATTATAGTTTCAGATCTCTACCTCACTCTGAAAAGAAGTATTTGCAGCGTCAACTTTCAATTAATTTCCCAGCCGATGACCATTAGTTGTGCACTGTGCTGCGGAAGTCATGGGCGACGAGTGAGGCGCAACACCAGCCTATAAGCAAGAGTTTCTCCTGTGTGCTTAACAACATATCACATGTAATTTAAAACTGTAAGAGACGAAAAAAACCCACCCCAACATTTTAAACCCACAGCCTCAATTCCTCATTCACTAAAGGTGGAAAAAGTCCCATATATGTAGACTACCTAGTACCCAAAAGTTTATAAAGGAAAGATAAGACAGTCGTGCTTTAACAATTACTTCCCTACAGGAGGGAAAAAAAACCCAATCAAAACTCCTATGAATATTGGTATATTTAGACAATCTTCACAAATTCAATATACAGTTTTTCCTGGCTCCAAAGGAACACTGGGACACTAGCACTGCATCCATTCAAGAACTTAAAGTCAGTGACAGAATTGACGTTCCCCCTCAGTCAAGGACCAAGGAAGCTCTGCCTTTGTAAAGGGAAGAGGCATTTTCTTTAAAAGAAGCTGCCTCACAAAGAAACCAAACAAGCTCAAGGCTTTATTGAAGCAAACCTATTTAACATGATGTAAAGGAGGAAAAATAATACCATCAAAATGGCACAATTGTCATAGTGGTATGCTTCCTATTTTTGCAGTAAAGGAAGAGCTGTTTTTAAAAAAAAAGTAAATGCTCTTCAATTTAATGATTCTTTGGAGTCATCTGTGGAAGGAAAGTTTCAGTTTGTCTTTATACACAAGAACATATTGCTCTGAATATATTACTAATGATTAAAAGAAGTCATTAAACTGAATTAATTCTACTGCCAAAACAATTAGCCTGTATTCCAATACAAAAACTTCACGTGCATCCTACTGAATACTGCCAATAAACAGACTTGTTTTATAAAACCAGCTCTTGTCTACACAGAATTATGGTGCTAAACCAATATACTTATTACCCCTAAAACCTTATCTAAATGAAAAGGACACAGCAGTGGAATACTAACAAAGATTTTTACCTTTTTCCGTCCCTTAATCTTCTAAAACTTACATTAACTAAGTCTTCTTAAAATATAAACTTAGACCCAATCCCTTCCTAGGATGATTCACATAATCAACACTTGTAGAATAGGGATATAGAGCTTTATCTATACACCAAGTTACAGATACAATGCTATAAGGCTTTAGAAGAAAAGAAATCTGCTCTGCTCATATTACTAGGAGTTACACAATGACAATGCTTATGCCCCTCTTCCTCCCCCTGAAGTCTGTTCTTTGTCAGCAGACATTTCAATTGACCAGTGCACACAAAAGACAGTACTTTTCCTTTTTCTCATTCTTCTCCTGAACAATGCCCACAGATTATTCCTGTTAACAGATACGCACCTTCCTCTTGTATCTATCAGGGAGGAAACACAAAAGCATGGAAATAATTTTGAAATCAGAGCACAAAGGAGTTCTGTTCCTTCCAAGAAGGCAGCTTTGAAAGCCAGATCAGCATCCTTTGGCATTACTTGTTAAGTTCAGCATATTTGATATTTCCATCATTTCTTCAGGAGTTCACCGCACAATCAGCGAGCCTTACTTTTTCCTCCATCATCTTCCCCTCAAGGATAAGAGATTGTAGCTATACAGTCCATTAAGTGTTCAAAGACGCAAACCCCTCTAGATATTAATTCAATTCAATTTCTCACAGTCACTGACTCAGCCATGCGTAGTGCAATACTGACGTCTGACCTCGCAGCCTCCTGTGAGCTGAATTCATACTTGCCGTTTCCCCATCTCTAAGCAGCCATTGGGTACCGCGATTGACAGGCAGGGTGGGGAGCGTGCGAGAGGAGAGCTGCTCGGTACCGTGCCAAGTACCATCTGCGAAGCTATTTCTAGTCTTGCCAGCTTGTCGGGTTTCAGCACACAAACACCACATCTGAAAAGGTTATTGCTAACTTTCTCTTGTCATGTCTCTCATTTGTGTTCGTGATCACTCAAGACAGACAAATCCAAGCAAGTTTCAGGGGATGGTTAATTTGTTCCTGTAAAGTCTGCCTGGATTAATATTTAAAATTAATTCACCTTTCACTGAGTTCATAAGCAGGTACAGCAATAGCCTTTTGAGAACAAGGCAGCACAGCTTCCACTTTTTAACTACTAACATCCCTTTTCCAGCAAGTCTAAGCCAGAAAAAATGTACTCCACTTTGTGACAATCTAAATATTAGTATATAATTATACTAATCAGTATGTTTACTGATTAGAAATCAGTTCAACAAGTCCTGATGTAGCGCATCTTCAGATCAAGAGGTCATCAAATGCTTGACAAGTCAAGCCCACCGAGCACAGAAAGCAACAAAGCAAATTAATGCACATGTCAGGATAAAATTTTCTAAAGGTTTTTTCTTTGGGGGAGGATAAGCAAGCATTATGCTACAGCTTTTTTTAAATGATTCTTTTTAGAAAGTCTGTAGGCTGTTTTAAGGAGCCACAATACACTGGAGGAATAGTTTAAAAGCAAGTCTTACAATAAATAAAAATCAAGATGTCATAAGTGGTAGAGTGGAATTTAAAATATGATGAAAGCTGAAGGAATAAGGGGGATTGTTCTGCAAAACACTGCTGTTATAAAGATGATGTCAGTAAGAAAAACGAGACTTGTGATTAGAAAGGCAGGAGAGCATCAGCATTCAAGACTGAAGAGTCAGATCTTTAGACACAGAAGGAAAATTTCTGCTCACACAATTTCAATTACCTGAGCCAGTGAATTTTCTCCTCTTTTTAGGGTCTCGTGAGGGGTTCACACAACCACCCTTCCCATGCCCCAGGGGTAGAATAACGATCACAGTCTTGTAAGCCTTTTCTTCCCTTCAAAATAAGTCATGGAAGACACGGCTATAATAAGCTATACAGAAATCATGCTGGAAAAACCTTCTTCCTCAGGCATTTTTTTGCCTGCAATAGAACAGTCCCCCAGCAGTAAGAAAAACTGCAAGTGCACCCCGGTTCTTTCAGCACCGTTTCCCTAGACAGGGTGTTTTCTCCGTAGTAGAATTAACATGTTTTGTTCTCATTTATTCTTATTTCAGGTAGAAAGAACATGCCACGGATGGATTAGCTCCTGATTCCCATGAAACTACACCTCAGGCCAGGACGTGCATCCATCAAAATCTTGTAGAAGCACAATCCAGGAGTCACACTTCACTTAGGGGTCCACCTCCAGTAAGGAAGCCCTCAGAAAGAATTCTCTGCTTGATTTGGGGAGAGCTACAGGATCTTCCCTCAGCTCAACACAGCCACTCTGCGAACACTTTCGTCTCCAAAATTCTTAAATATTCACATAATTTTGGTCTTCAGTGGGCTCTCTCAACCATAAGGAGTGTATTTCTTAGTAATTCAGTTCCATTTCAGGAAGGAAACAACAAAAAAAATCTCAGAAGTTGCCAAAGGGATTTTTCAAGCAGCAAGGAATTAACCTGTAGGTAGGTATATATTCATACCTTATGACTTCTGTCAAGCTACCCAAATACACAACCTCCATAAAAGAAAACTGGTCTTTTATGTACCAATTCCTTATTTATATGCCAATTCCTACTCCATTTTCAAAATGGGATGTTAGGTAAAAATCAAAGTTTAAGAAACTCAGAAGCATATTTTCCTTGGAACTGGAAAGTACCTGCATCTATTAAAAATCACCTTCAGAATTTCAAATCCAAAAGAACTGGTCCAAACACTTACTGAACCTGTATCTAGCCATTATAGTTTTTACTCTCAGAGCAGAAAGAAGACAGCAATGCAGAAGACTTGTCTGTAAAAATTCTAGGGCATAATAGTTCTGAGCATAATCGCTGAACCTCTAAAGTGCTTTATGTCTTAATTAATTAAGTCAGGGTCTGATCAAGTTCTGCATGATGCCAAAGTTCACCACAAATAATATCTGATGATATTTGGAAAAGGTCATTTGTCTGCTGGGTAAGTTCAAAAGGATTTAGTGTGTGCTTTTGCACAGAAAGTCACCAACTTTTCCTTCTCAGCAGTGTCCACAAGCTGCCATTTCAGAAGTGAAGGATGTCAAAAAGGAAGAAAAAAACCCCGAAAACCCTAACTGTTTAAGGCCACTCACTACACCTTAGATACCTTACAAAAGATTGCTACACTGATGTTTTTGAAAGCCATCAGTGAGTGCAACCCATTTTTCTAGATTCCAAGAACATGTCTTCACAGCCCATCTGAATTTCTTCTGAGGGATTTACATCCTGGTGCCAATAAAATCTAGATGAAGAGATCTTGATCTGCCAATACCACATTACAATTAAGAGCAAGCATGTTTGCAGTTAACTTAAAGCAGATGATGCACGGTCATTCATAGACTGTGACCTGAGCCCATGGCAAAAGCAGGACTAATTATTTTCATGTCGTACATTGTGCAGGCCTGCCCCATGCTATAAAATGTTCAACTGAAGAAATCCAATTTACATGAAGAGAAATAAAACCCATCTTGCAATGGAAAACAGATTATACATTCTGATATCATTCCAGAAATGAGAAAAGGACCCTTCTGGGGATGCTTCATTTATTTACAAAATGCTGAGGCAAGTGGCACTTCCATTCACAACCCATGAATGCATCCTCCCAGCATGCAAAAATAATATTAGGGAAAAAAATTCTCAGCATTCAGCATCTGCACAATAACTTGTCATCTATGGAAAATTTTTCAAAGAAATTGAAGATTTTCCAAGATTCAAGAGGTTCAAGAGCGATGGCAACAGAGTCACAGCACAGCACGTTTTGTTCATTAATGCAGTAGGGCAGCCAGGACTTTGAATCTAATACTATCTAAATAGAATGAACAAACAAGGAACTATCAAAACAGAAGCAGATTTAGAAAATTAAATCCAGAACAAATCTTAAGGAAGAGGCAAATTTAAGCCACAGTTTTTTCACCACAACTCCAGAGAAAGCACTTAGTACAACAGAATTAGAATTAAAGTCTCCCAACAACAACAAAAACTACAGCACTATAGAGAAATTACATGTGGGAAGCTAATAACCAATGAAAAATTAAATAGAAAATACAGAACAGCAATACCTAATAATGAAAATATGAACCAGAGACCATTTACTTGAACCTTAGCCACCATTTAGTCAACATATGGCTCCTGAAAGTTTTCTTCCATCTTACTCTGGTACTTCAATAAAAAGCATCTCAAAGATTTTTGTAATAGCTTGGAGAAACAAGATGTATCATTAGTTACGGTCAGCTTTAACACCATATAATTTCTTCTTGTCAGGCTCTTTAGATTTATACCAGTTCATTTGCATTATATTTTTGGTCCTTATTTTCTGAATCTCTCCCTTCCGAGTTTTCTGTTACATTGCCCACCTCAGAACAAGGAAGAAAAAGGAGGAGAGAAAACAACAGTACAACTTGCCAGAGGTTTCAAAAATTGGACACTCACCAAAGTAGAAAGAAAAAGATAATGCTAACCTGGGTAACTGTTTCGTACATACACCCCCTTAGACAGTTTTGCCACACGTCCTTTGCCTCAAACAGACAGAGCAGTGAAGGGAGACGAGTCCTGTGGTTATCCTTGCTGCCGCATAAGCCTTGCACACAGAAGGGCAGCTCACAGTCCTAGATTATGTTTTCCATGAGTCTAGAAAATTATCTAAGCTATTTTAAGAATGTTAAGGCTGGAGGATTAAACACTCCAAAGCACCAAGAAGTGACAAACAAAGCATCTATCTTAAATATTTCCCTCTTGTTTAGATTTATTATCAAGTTCTTATTTCACCATTACACTTTTCAAACCTGAAGTATTTTTTTTTCCCTTATGATAACAAGGCATATTTTGAAAGTGCAAGACAAATAAGACTGCAGTACTCAAACCTTTTAACAAAGCAGTCCAAAAGTGTTTCTCCCCTCACGCTGCATTTTTCACACAGACTTTCACTTGTCTGTAAAAGAAGTGTCAATTAAGTCAGAAATGATAGCAATATGTCTATATTCAGCTACCCAAAATCCAATTATTTTGTTTAGGCTTTTGAATAAAGTACACTGTTTTCCAATAATTGAATTCTCCAAAGTAATCAAGTATCTCAAAGGAACAAGGTAACAAAATATTTCTCCTTAACTTATTCCTTATTCTATTACAATTTCAAACTATTAGTTGGATTCTCATTCTCAAAGATTTCCAAAATGGGTCTACATTATTGGGAGGGGGTGGGGGGGGGGGGGGGGAATCAGATGTTAGCCTAAATACTATATCCCTACCATTCACATTAAAGCTTCCATAAAACACAGGGTGTTCAGCATTTAATTGGAAACACAAATTGTGTTTTGCCAGAAATATGTCCAGCTTAGCTGCAATTATTTTAGAGGCACAGATTTCATACCTTCTGATGTGTGAACCTTGAATTCAGATCATACAAAGTGATCAACAGCAGCCTTCCTGAAAGGCATAGGCCATAGACTTCCTTAAGTTAACTCCTATCTGTATCAAATAACCTTTTCAGAAAGCTGCACAGCTTTTTATTTAAGCATTTCCCCAAAACAGATAATCCACAACAGACCACCCGTGGTAAAACATGTGCACTGTTTCTCTGGACTGGATTTACCCAGCTTCAGCTTCTAGCTACTACACTTTATTACAAATTTGCCTACTGACTAAAGCTCATCATCATAATGCTGTTTCTGCAAGGCTCTTTAGAGACTGATGGAAATGTCATTACTTTACCTTTGAGTTTTCCCTGTCCTGAAAGATATTTAGTAACTTCTATGTCTTCAGAGTCCCCTCCAATGAAAATCTTCCCTGAACTGCTGATATCAGACTTCCAATAACTCCATATCCAACAGCTGCATTACCCCTTTTGACCATATGATGCTACTGAAGACTTAACATTCAATTAATACTCATTGAGACAATGTTCTTTACAGTGCCAACACTACCAATGATCACAAGTTGATGTCTACAAAAATGGCCTACATTCTTTGTTCCTAAATGTTTAACTTTGTGTTTAGTTACAGGAAGAATGCATGGTTATTTGTACCCAGTTTATCAAACAACTCAGATCACAAGCTATTAATGAGTCCTTGTCATTATTTAGCACTCCCCATCATGGGTCATCTGCATCAATACCAGTTTTAGGTTTTATTCCAGATCACCAGTCATGGGAGGCAGCATGGGATCAGAGATGAACTACATGAACTGTACTCAGCAATGAATCACCCATTTACAATCACACTCTGAGACCTGACAGCAAACAGTCCTCAACTCGCATACAATGCCCTATTATATCTATCTTGTTCATTTGCTGATACTGCACCACATTTTGATCCTAAATAAGAAGCACAGATCAACAACCTACCAGACACCATCATCTTAATAAGATAATCAGCTGTATAAAGCTATATTCCATAAGCCTATACTGACCAGTAGCATCAGCCACTCTCTTTGGTTCTGTGTTAACCGTCCCATTATTCACATCACAGTCAGGCCTATAATTACATGGGTCTCCCTATAAGCCTTTTAATTATTGGTGCATTCTGTTTTCCTGCCTTCTTGGATGTCTCACAGTTATCCAAGATCTAATGACAGTAAAATAACCCACAATATTAATTGTCCATAGAATACTTTAGGCAATACCTGAGTCCAGTTTATCTAAATCTATGCAATAAAAATGTGAATTAAGTTGCTGTTACTGAGTGTGCTCCTTAATTCTTTTCCCATCATCTTGCAAATGAGAAAGCTTAAATCACGAAGAATTTTCCCTAGCTCACAGAGATGTTTTAGTTATATTTAGCACTTCTAAAAGGGAAAAGTATTTGGAAGATACACACTTATTTGGATGCTTATATATATTTCCAGTAACATGCTTCTTCACATACATTTGCAAGGTGATTAACTGCTTTGCTTAGTTCATTTTTTAACACTATATGCTGGAAAAACACTAATTAACTTCATGTCTTCAAATCAAGAAGCATTTAAGAAACACTCTTACAGTAAAACATGCAGGTGAAAGCAAGATGTGACACGCAGCATTACAAAGAAAGTGCTATAGAGCGTGATACTTGCATGCAAGCAACTATTAGTTATCACGTGAACAAGCTGCACTTCTTTTAAGTATGCTACTTAACAGAGTACCAACAACTAAAAAGTGATGAACAGGAAGTAACTCCTAGTAAGCACCCCAAAAAATTCATCTGTTTAGCTACTCAACTGGTGTCTTGATATGCACACAAGGTATTTAGTTTTTAAAAAAGACTAAAATCCCACCCATGGCAAAACAAATCTAAGCACAGATTAAGGAAGCTGACAAATCAGTTAGGTTAGAAAATATCTTTTAAAAGAATTAAGAAGCATTCCTTTTAAAAATAGCTACAAAATTTATGACAGGACTTGCCACAACCAGATACAGTAGCCTTTAGAATGGACTTTTGGTGTCGTTTTTGAGATGCAATAGATGGTACATAGCACCTACCTTGAATGTTTACAAAGTTTACGAGGTCTATTATGCAATTTCCGATCCCAATTCTCTGGATCACTGGAGTTACTGTCATAAGGATGAGGCCGTCCTGCCATTCCACTGCCAGCTTCCTCACACTACTGCTCTGAAAAGCACACATGCAGCACTCACAACCTACATTAAGAGAGCAGTGTTTACCTTTAAATAATGCCACACAGAAAAAAAAATTAGACATGCAGAATTTAGTGTTGTTACGTTTTGGTTTTTTAAATAAAGATTACAGAAAGCAGGATATACTGAGGCACAATTTCTAAATTGCATGACAATAATCTTCTATACATTTTGCTGATACCTGCACTAAAATATTATTTTGTTAAAAAAAATATAGTTCCAACATGTTGGCAGACAACTTCAATCTTGCCACAATTAATTTCACTGTGTCCAAAGAGAAAAGTCACTGGTTATAAAACACAAGGCAAATACATAATCATTTTCTTTCAAATGTATAAAGTTAATTCAAAGAAAGATCCCAACTGTAGAAGAGAGACCAACAGTTTTACAATTTCAATGGCTGCCCAAGAAGAAAACAGAATTAAGATTAACAAACAGTTATATCTGAGTCCTTACTCCAAAACGGAATCAACAGCAATCCTTAGAAATACTCAGTGTAGTCCAGCTTCACTTACTTTTGCAGAAAAGTCACAGAAACAGAAAAATAGACATTATAAGCCCATCCTTCCTTGACTGGGATCCAATATTATGTTCAACTCCCACTAAAATTCACTCATAAATAAAATAACCTTGTGACTGTCCATAAAGATAGCTAATCTTAAATGACTGGTGTTCAGGTCATACCTATAAGTGACACTTGTGTCAAGACAGTTGTACAGTTCAGAATGACCTGGTTACAAAAACAAAAAAGTGGCCACAAGTGAACACTTGATGATTGTACAGCATCTGGAAAAAAAACGAATTACAGATAGATAAGCCTACTAAGTAATGGAAAGACAAGCTTACTATGTTTCTCTAAATTTTAAGCTAAATATTTTAGAAACATGTATTTCCTCACATCCCCCCCTTTATTATATTTCTATTACATTAAATGAAACCTATCCTTTTTGGAAGCAAGTCCCAAAGGAATTGAGACTTCTTTAAAACAAGGTAACTTCTCAAATAAATGTTCCTCTAGTCATGGAATATAGAAAAGCTCTTCTGACAAATTTAGATTCTCTTAGCTAAATTTAGATCCAAAAAATTTTTATTACAAGGGAATGGTAGAGAACAAGCTTCTTAAAAATGTTAGTTGCATATGAGTTTTTTCTTCATGTTCAGTTCTAACAAAGAAAACAGATTTTATACCAAGTATACAATCTCCACCACAGGGTTGGGTTTTTTTCCTGTTACCGTTTCTATAGTTAAACACACTTTGATTGGAAGACTCGTATGGTCAGGTGTCCATATAGAGTCAGGAAAGGAAAAAACATTTTATTTAAAATTACAGGAAAGACTCAACTTTCTCATGCAAAAAAACACAAAAAGCCCAAATAAGCATTTCATCATGTATAACCTGGAAATTCAGTTAGCAAAGCATGGTCAATGTGTGACAATACTACACAAACATAGAAGGTTATAGGATTTACACACATTTATCAGGTGTGTTTAGATGCTTAACAAGGAGAAGCCTACAACCTATTTCAGAACAGAAGTAGTATTATTAAGGAGATAAGGGGAAGGAAGGCTCGTTTACAAATCCAGTCGCAAGTTACTTCAGCAGCAGTCATTCCGAACTCAGATGCAACACAATGTACCATTTTCCATACACAAGCAATGCAAAAATAAAGACACCTTTTATCCTGAATTGAAACAAATTGTCTTCATTAGATTGAGTCAGTCAAGCAAAACACACAGTGAGTCTTAACAGGTGCGGTAACAACATAGTTCAGCACAAAAAGCAAAGACCAGCCATCTCCCAGCGGAACACCACAGCTCCCACCTTGCAAACACTCCCAGCTACTCACTACCACAGGGTCCTGCTTTGACCCCCATATTTGCTGAAGCACCACAGCGACGGGCTTATTTAGCACCACACGCTTCTTTTCAAGCTTTTGTTTGTTCCCATGAATTCTCTCTTCCCTTTAAAACCATTTAACAGACTTATAAACACCTCACCCTCTCAGGTATGGACCAACAGGTGTCTTAATGAGAAACAGGTTGTCATCCAGCAGCTAGTTCTTATTCATTTCATTGAAGTAAGACGTCAGTATTTGAATTTAGCTTTTGCACTGGAAAGACGTGTAGAAGTTGCTGCTTTTATGAGAACTGCAGCTGAAAGGCAAATTTAAAGTCACTTCCTTAAATTACCTCACACTTTCTGCCTTCTCCCCATCTTTCCTTTAATGAAAGTGACAGATTCAACAGGAGGGTATAGGTTCACATACACTTCAAGGAAAAAGATTGTTTTAAGTAGGATCAGTTCCTCAATCTGCTTTGCTACGCAGCTACATGCTTAAACCATTACAAACAATAGATGACACAGAAGGACAGAAACAACCAAACGGGACTGCTCCTCATGAACAACAGTATTCCCTTTTCCCAGCTTAAAGCATGTGAGGAACCCCAGCAGTGTCACTGATGAAGTACCAGACTGGCACACAACTCAGAACTAGAGCACAGTTATGAAAAGAAGGTAAACAATCTGCAAGTGTCCAAAGCCACATCTTGTGAAGCTTCTAATACAGTTCCAAGTGTGTCACTCTATGAACTTGCGAACAAGAAACAGTCTTCCCTCCATCCTCCACTCAGTAGGATCTTAACAAATAACACTTCTCTAAGAAACAATTTGCTGTGATGCAGCCAATTTTTTTTCTTCTTGACCATTGTTGATAGCACTTTTGTGCAAATTATAAACAAATGTATTTATCAATTTTATTTTGGGTTTTAACCAACCTGTAAGGCAATAAATTAGCAACATTTTTGATGCTTTTCTCTACTGAAAACAGAAGTTTTTCAATTAGCAAATGCTGTATAAACTCAGTAAAGTAACTAACTAGTCCTCCTGATTAATTTTTAAACACTTCTGCAAATCCACTGTTTTCTGCAATATGCTTCAAGTATGATTCAAGTGATTTTTTTTTTTTTTTGCATGATTCACACTGTGGGCAGTAAAGAAAGCATTTTTGTGGAACTCTGGCCTTGCGTATAAAACGAAAAAACTGCAAGAGTACATGGCCCCAAATACTATTCAATGACTCCCATGAAATCAAGGAACTGCATCTGAAATGTTGGTAAAAGCAAAAAGGCACTGGAAGCACATGAAATAAAGAAGAAAAAAAAAAACCACTAAATCCAAATATCCTTTGTAGATCAGAAAACACTGTCATATTGGCCAAACCGACTGCGATTCTAATTACCCAACAAGCAATCCTCCAGGTGTAAAGAATGATTTCTTAGCCCTCTGCAGAAAGTAATGCTTCAGAGAATTAGCACAGGGAATAATCGTGTAAAAGAGGAAATCAGGAAGCAGACTTTAACTTTCAAAGCTTTGAACACAGACAGCTACAACACTTCAGATTTGCTAACATCAACTTGAAGCCAGAATCATCCTAATTTATGAAAGTTATAGGCTACTGAAATACAAGGGAATTGAAAAAACAGACACCCAGTGGGTTTGGGAAGCTAATAGTCCACATGGCAGAGCCACCCCAGGCATTGCAAAATACAGTTATTAATGTGTTTACACCACTATTGGAAGAGCTTGTGAAAGGATGTATCATACACTAACTTGTGACAGCTGTAGAACAGATTATGTTAAATAATACTTAAAGCATATTCAGTTCTGTGCTATGACAAAACACAATGCATAAAAGATGTACAGCAGATGAAGCAGGACTTAGACAACATCAGATGCTGGACAGAAGTGGTCATACACTTTCGTGAGATACAGGACTTGCACTCTTCAAGGTACTGCAAGAACTGGGGGGCGGGGCAGGGGGGGAATGTTCTTTGGAAATCTTTCAGGAAAGAAGTAAAGCTAATCTCAGCCAATATCAATACATATCAAGCCATCCAGCCACGCTGTATTTATTGAGAATACTTGTAAGGCTGCAAAGCTCTGGAGTTTCACTAAAAAAGATTATTAAAATAGCCTGAAGTTTTGAGGCAGAGGCCCCAGATGTCATCTTCTGGACATCAGGTCATCAGGTGGAACAAAGAACTGCTCCAGCTGTCAGTACAGAAGACACCATTCAGATAACTAACACAATACTTCAAGCAGCTACTCAGCTTTAAGCCTTGGTCAGAAGCATTTCCTAAAGTAGGACAGGTTTCAGAAGCTCATCTGCTCTAACCTGCTCCATCAGTGAAATACACTGTAAAGGTGAACCAGGATAATCAGAAAAATCCATTAGACAAGTTGCCAGCTAGGACAAAACCTGGCATTAGTTGTGACGGAGAAACTCCAAGATTCAGATTATTTAGACTTCCTGTAAGGGACGGCAGTCTGCTGTTTGCTGCCTCTAGTCATCAAAGCACAAAAGGAACACCACCAAAAACTAATTTACAAGTAAGATTTACTGGGAATGCAAGCACTGTGACATGACATTCTAATTAAGAAATACAGTTCAAAGTATACATGCTCATAACGCAAACACCATATATCATGGAAATCCACACCTGCCAAGTGAGTTTGTTGCAAACATCAGCCTTAATTCAGCCACATAAAGCAGCTTCATAAATGATCATCACTGAAATGTTATCAAACTGACGCTGATTAAAGCATAGCTAAGAAACACCCTTTGCAATACAGTCTCAACATTATCATAGCAGGTCAGGATTAAAGCTTCTCTTAATGAGTAAGCAGTAAAAAAAAAAAAAAAATAAAAATTGAGCAGTCACGGGAAGCTGATGATATTCTTATTTCTGTAGCACCATGAGCAACAGATATCCAGTGACCATCTTGCAAACTTTATAATTCCTAAAAGGAACATGACGATAAAACACCTATCTGATATGGGAAGCCTAAAAAGCAAGAGGCAGATGATTCTCAACTTGCCCTCTGTATCAGGATTCATTGCGTAAAACCAGCCTACGTCTACCTGTAAAAAGCTCAGTGGATTGAGCAACTTCTCCCACACAACAGCAGAATCATGGTTATCACTGCAGGATATCACTCCTTGCTGCTACTACTAGCCCCATCCCCTGTGGCCCACCAACATAAAACAGAAAGCAGACAGACACTGGACTTCATAACGCTCAGCAGTAGTGACAGGATGAATAGCATGAAACAGAGTATCAGGTAGATTTCTTGAAGAAGCAAGCAGGGTCTATACCCATGGTTGTACCCAGCAGTAACAATGCATCACAGTGAGCAAGAAAAGCCCAAATAATTTTTCACATTTAAAATGAATTCTAAATTAGCTTTTGATTTTATACATAAAGAGATACACTTGTATTGATAAGCGACAGCACCTGGCCAAGATTTAAGCAACACTGCTAGGAAAGCTGCGCTGAAAGAAATTAGCATATAACGAGATTTTGATTCTTGTGTATGCATACAGCATAAAACAGCTCCAGCCTCAAGCATACAATCTACGGAAGCATACAGTTTATAACAAAGTGACAGAAAAAACAACGGTGATGACATTTGTGACTAATTTAATACGCAGTGTCATCCACACATCAGCTGTGTACCATCTTCAAACATAATGGCACTTAAAAGGAAAACTGGGCTTCAAGAAGCAATTTAATGTGCGATACAAGAGCTGCTTTAACTTGTCATTTTTCTTAACCCCCAGTTTCCCTGGCATTAACACACTGGGCAAAAGCACAACTACAAATGTGCTGAAAAAACTCAGAACAGTCTCAAACAGCATCATCAGTAGATGGCAATGATGACCACAGGCAGGATGTAATAGACCATAACGAGTTTTTGAGACAGAAATGGTACAAATTGAGAGGTAATATGCAAAGGCTTTTGGCAGGAGATTTGTGTGTCTTAATAGACAAAAAAAAATCCTCTGTGCTGTTTTGCAAGAAAGAGACCTAGTCAAAGACAAATCCACAGAGAGACCTGCAAAAGAAATACAATGGAACAGTTTTCCTTAACTACAGAGAAATGGTTAAAAAAAGAGAAAAAAATAAATCAGCCAGTTCCTCTTGACTGTACTTGTGTTCAAGCTATAGGAATTCAAGGTAATCTACACAAGATGATGTAGAGACAGATTTTTAGTTCAGATAAAAGAAAACAAGTGAACTGTAAATAGTGTGAAGTTGATAATTTGAATTGTATTTCTGGATCACCTAATTCAATAGCAAATTTCAGATGAAAGAGAGGGCCTTCCAGGGAAAGGATCACCAAAGCTGAAGCAACAACAGAGATAAGTAGTGTTTAAATGAATCACTGAAAATGATTCATGAAGAAAAAAGGCAAACAAAAATAAGTAGAACAGAGATGACAGGCAAAAGGCTACTGAGAAGCAGGTTTTAAGCATGTACTTGAATTCTACGAGGCAGCCAAAAGTAAAGAACAAAAAGATTCAATGTCCAACCTCTGCTTTGGACAAAGAAGCCAGACAAGTGACAGAAACAAACGTGGAAAAGGTCTATGATGGAGCTGGATCCAAATTCTGAAAGAAAAGAGTTCTAAAAAGTGACACGTTTGATCAGATCTGAGATAAAAAGGAAAAATACACAGAAGCAACAGCTAGAAACAAAAGTAAATGTAAAGAAAAAAAAATGATAGGCAACTGCAACACATAATTGTACTATGACAGATTCATCATTCAAGGAATCGATATTTTTCTGCAAATAAAATAAGGTTATGTGGGAAAAAGTTTTATAAAGATATTGAACTCATTATGAAATCATTTGAGTATGTAAATCAATGCTCAGGGATCACGTAAAATACGTATGCTCAGGAATCATATGATAGCTGTCAGGCAGTCCTAAACAACAATACCGTTTTGGTAAAAATTATATGATTAAAACCAGTAATTTAAGTAGTGTTGAGCCTACTCATGACACCACACGTAACAGAGTTGTCAAGGCACAGTGACCCGACGAAGGTTCTCTTTCTGCGATGCTTTTACAGTGTAAAAGCTTCAGCACACGATCTGCCTCAGGCGACAGGGAGACCCGAAGCAAGGCCCGCGGACAGACGCCTCAGGAGGCCGGGCTAAAGCACCCTGAAACGCCCGTGGGCGACTACGGCACCGCTCCGCCCCGGTCCCTCGCAGGGGCAGGGGCCGCCACCGCTCGCCCGGGCCGGCAGCACGGCAGAGCCACGGACGGGCCGGCCTTCCGCAAGCCCTGAGGGGGGACAGCCCAGGAGCCGCGGCCGAGAGCCGAGCCGGAGGGGCACGTCGCCGCCCGCACTCTCCGCCGGCTCGGCCGCAGCGACAACGGCCCTGGCTGCCGGGGAGCGGCCCGGCGGCTCCCGCCCACAGCCTCCGCGGAGCGGCGAACCGCGCAGTCCAGCCCGGGCCGGGCCGGGCCCTCCGTCGCCCCTCCGCGCCGCCTCCTCCCGCCACTCACCCGCGCGGCCCCGCGTTCGAGCCACCGTCTCCCGCCGCTCCCGGCCGCTGCACTCAGGCCCGGCAGCCGCCGCCGCCGCCTCTCGCGAGAGCCGCCCTGCGCGCAGAGGAGGAGGAGGCGGCGGGGCCGAGATCTGACGGGACTTGCGGAGCAGGGGGCGGGGCGAGGCGGGGTGCGAGGCGACGCCGTTGCTAGGGGCGGGCCGGCGCCGTGAGGCGATGGCTGCTACGGGGTCGCCGGCCGGCGGCGGGCCGGGCCCGGGGCTGCCTGAGGGCCGCTGCCGCTCCGGGGGGCCGCGCCGCGCCGCAGGCAGCGGGCGGGGGGCAGATCGTGATCCCTCCGGGAGCCGCCGCAGGGTGTGCGGCCAAACAGGCGGAGCCTCCGCCGAGGGTGGAGGCTGCCGGTGTGAGGGCCTGAGAGGCGGTGCTGGAGAGCGGGCGCCGCCCGCCGGCGGGAAGAGCTGCTGCTTGCCGGCCGCCGCCGAAAGGTAACGGGGAACGACGAGGCAGAGGAGCCAAACCTTCCCCTGTGGGGCTCCAGTGAGGGGATGGTAGCTGGGCAGCCGCCTTTCCGCTGGAGCTCTGCCAGCGTTTACACGCAGGTGTTCTGAGGAACAACCGCTACCGGTGTTACATGGCAGCACGTACCCAGCACCCAGGCCTCTAGTCCAGCCCCGTGGTGCTCTGGCACCGGCATCCGTCTGTCCCTGCCTGGCACGGAAGAAAAAGCCAAAGAAGGATATAATGCAGTCTAGCTAGACGAGCTGACATCTCGGCTACCTCAGCCTTCATCCTAAAACTGGTTCCTGACTTAAATTACATCTATAATTTTTAGGTTTCTACAACCCTATAGGTTATATAGAGTCTGTGTAATCTGCAGTGTATTTAGGAATATAATTAGTGGATGTGGCTTTAATTCCATAATACCCCAGCAGAACTATCATGTTCTACATCGTAGGCAACTTCAGTGTACTGAAGTGTCACAGTTGTTGATGTGACACTAAGCCCTTTGCACTCCTCCTGGAGGGACAATCAACCAGTACCAAGCCCCAACTGTATAAAGATCTAAAGACAATATTTGTCTCTTTTCTAAGATATTCTCTATAGCATCATTATTAAATACAGGCAGAGCCTGACTTCCATATCATGTGAAAGGACTGCAGAACATTGTCTAGAGGCTAAAGTATATTGAAGCAAATTTGAATTAGTGGAGAGTTTGGAAGGAGGAAGGGAAGCAGCAAATCTCTGCCCAAACTTCTGCATGTTTATCTGTTCTCCTTTGTGCACTGTGGGAAGCCAGTCTGGTTGCACAGTGGATATTTTGGGACAGCCTCACTGCGAGGATCAACCACCATGTATGGGGTCTTCTCAGAGTCTCATAAAATGCTTTTCTAAGCCACTGTTGGACCAGACCTCCCACGGAAAACATGCAGGTAAGAGGGACCATGAATCTATATCCTACTGATGAGTATATTCAGCTTGAGCAGGGGTTCTGATTTAACCTCTGGTGATGAAAGTTGACGAATTTGCTGTCAGATTCCAGAGACTGGAACAGTACAGCCAATGCCTCTTGCGTGCTTCTTATATATCTTACAGAGCATCCTTCTCTTTCAGGGACACCTAAGTATTAATCTACAGATTCAGTGAGTGTACACCTCTGGGCTTGCCTGACACATCAGCAGATCTGACTGCTTCAGGCAGGGAATATTAGATAGACAAGTTGTACACCTTTATGCACATTGGGGAGAGGAGGGAAAGAGGGGGCAAGAGAGCAAGGATTTGTGTCTTTGCTATACCAAAATGCCCCATAAAAGACAGCAGCTTTACTACAATATACAGCAAAACGTGAATCTGTTAAATGAGCTCTCTTTTCCGTCCTTTTAACAATAGCCACAGAGATAAACCACACAGTTCTAGAAATCCACCGGCAGAACAATGATGGCCAAGCAGCCTGCACAAAAGCTGTTAGAATGTGCTAACTAGGCGAGGAGTCAGATGCTACGTGCTGTTTAACAGTGAGCTGAGCAATATTAAACAGCAGTATTTACAGCATAGAAGCAGCTAAGAAAGCCGAATCACTGACAGTTAAATCACCAGCAGTAGGTTTTACCTACAGATCTTAGAATGTATCTAGTTTTTATTAGAGTTCTTGTGATTCTGGCTTTGTTAATTTTTCATGGGTTTGTTTTTTTTTCACATCCTGCTGTTTTACTTCCCCTGACAATGGATATTGATATTAATGCTTGTTTCAATGAGTCATGAGTGACAGACATGAATATATTTCTTTTCACTAAGATTTTTTTAAAAAACAGGTGTGTATAATAGATATCCATCTGCACAGAATAGGTCTTCGAGGACATAGGTCTTAGCAAAAAGCCCTCGTCAGATCATAAAGCAAGGTTTTCTGCCTTGAAAGGAAGCATGTCCATAGAAACCACATTCTTCAGCAAGGAGAGAGGCCTAGAGACACTCCATCTTTGGATGGCTGATCCTGTGGATGTGAAGGGATGTGGACCTAATACTTTTCTAACTTTATCTCACTAAAACAGGGGATATAGGAAGTGTCCTCTGTCTGCCACATGCATGTCTGAGTCTGTTGTGAAGTGCAGGCTCACTTAGTACTTACGTTGTTTACACTCAAGTACACAACCTGGCATAGACTTAAGGCATGTTTCAGTGCATGCATGGGAAAAGAACTCGAGCATACCCAAGAGTCATGCCACTGCCTCCTCCAGTGACATTGGCTAGAGATGACATTTTGGCCCATACTAGCTAAAAGCTCCATATTCAGCCATGTGCAAGCTTAATTCTCTTTCCTTGTTCTCTGAGAAAGATAGGTAGGTACCACCCTTTATCTCTCCATACTGTTCATTCATCATATCTTTATCATGCTTTTTTTATTTATTTATTTTCTGACTGCTGTATGTATTATCATATATATGGGTTTCAGTGGCCCTGTTATTTCTTACCATCCTCTTTCTAGTCCCCTTAATCTGTGAAAGAGAGATGACCAAAACTGTACGTTAGTCCAGGTGAAGATGAACCTTTGCAATATATCATGGTATTAAAATATTTTTGATAACTTCCTCTGCCCCACTCTGAACATTTTGCTGTTTTGACTGCTGCTACACTGATCAGAGGTTTATGCTGAAAAGCCATAACAAATCTGTTTTCCAGATAATTACCATTAGTAATTTCATTCAAATTACATCTTTTTTCTGATGGGCGTTACCTAGCACTAATTCATCTGCCACTGTGCTGTCTTTAGTCCTTCTTAAGGGTCATGCTGTATGTGGGCAAAGCAAACATGATTTTAGCCAGAAATGAGACAGTGCTGAGAATAGTTGTCTGTGGCCATATTTCTAGCTAAATGATATTCAGTGGTGTATCGTCTGTTTCTGACCCTGAAGCCCTTTGTAAGCAACAAGTATTTTTTGAAGTGTACAGAAAGTTTAAATATATGTGTAACCATCTTTCGTCTACTGGATAGCTGAAGATTGGGAGTAACAAGTTGTTTAGATAATAGAATTCTTTGTTTAGATCAAAATGAAACAGTTTATGAATCTGGCACTTGAAGATTATATAGTTTCTGCAAGTGTGTCATTATTGTAAGGGGACATAAATAGGTTTGTGCTAGGTAAACACCTCTTCTTTAACCATCAATGTGATTTTGTGTGCAGGCAAGACAAAAGGAAAAAAAATTGCTTTCATCATTATTTTTGTATTTATATTGCTGTAATAAAATAAAATGGTTTAATAATCTTGCCCCAAATGCTAAACTATGTCAGAATAGTTACAGGTCGGTCAGTTATTATGCTTTAAAATAACATCCAAGAGCTTTTGGTCCACTTTATTTGGTAATACGTAAGTGAGACATAGGTACAAAAATGCAATTTTATTTCTTTACGTTAGCACAGATGTCTGATAAAAGAATAAATAGAAAGTGCACTTTAAGGCCTCGATTCTACAAACAGACAAGTGGCATCGAACCCTTGCCTGTGTGTGGGGCACACCGATGTGCACAGGCGTACCATCTGCTTGCAGCATCAGGGCCTTTACATTACTAAAAGTATAGCCAAGACTACGAACTACAGTTCACTAGTTACAAGTACCTTTCTAGCCTTCAGCAGATTGCATTTATATTTGTAATGAATTGTGATTTTTTCATAGGTTCCCCAAGGCGTGCTAGACATCAAACACACAAATAAGAAGCGATGTGGGGACATACATACAGACACTTCGGCTTAGAGCAGCAATTCATCTAGGTTGGAGCTCTGGCAATGGCAAATTTGGAGGCAACCACCACTATTCCTACTGAGAAAACATTCTTATTAGTCAGAAATGATTAAGGGTCCTAAGCACATATGTGCATATACCATTCAAAATAATTTTGTCTTTGCTGCTTTTTAAAATTATTGTTATAATAATTGATTTTTCCCATCCATATCTATGTCTGATTCTTTTTGAGTCTTGCTTAGAGTTTGAATGTATTACAGCTAATGGTTCCTCTCCCAGGTTGATTGCTGCATGTTAATGGTTCTCATTTTGGGGATTTGGCAAACTGAGATCCCAATTTTACAAGAAATTGCATATGAAAATGAGTAATTTTATTATGAGAGCCACTGGTCTCACAAACAAAAAACACTTACACATGAGGCCTAACACAACATACAGAAATTCAGAGATAGATAGTTTACAGAGAAAATGAGGAACAAAAAATATATATTGCAAGATTTTTGTTTCAATTGTAATTGTCTGGTATAGAATCATTTCCCAGTTCTATGGCTAGGGCCATGCTTAGATACGTGCTACCATCTCTGCTCCCACTGTTTCTGCAGTTAATTACAGGTTATCATATTTTGGAGGAGGGGAAGGTAATCAAACCTTCCCTTCATTTCAGTATTTTGCAAAATTTCATTCTATTTCATGCAGAATTTGTTTTGATTTTATCCCATTGTACTTTAATCTTAAGCTTTGCCTTCCTACTTTAATTTTTTATGTTTGCACTCTTTAATCCTAAATTATTATCATGCAGCTTTTGCTATGTAATTAATTGTTCATCTGATTTTAGGCCACTTTCTGAAAATAAATGTGGATATAAGTTTACATATTCTCATTAGTACAAAGTTAAATAAAATTTAACCCTAGGCAAAATGGTGCCCTATTCTGGAGACAGATTCTACTGCATTTATTCATTGTTGGTTAACAGTACAAGTAGGCCTAGTGATTACATACAAATGCTGCCTATGTAAGAGTAGTAGAACTGGTCTTAAATGATTTTTCAACTTTCTTACTGTTTTGGGTTTCTTTTTCTTTTTATGCTGGAAATTTATAAGATATATTAGCCAGATAAAGATAGCCAGAAATTAGCAGCAATGGTCATGGGTGGACTGTAAATACGTTTTATTATTTGGTTGTGAAATGTCTAACTCAATGGGGCTACAAACTTGAATGGAGCCTTTAATCCTTATTGCAGTTTGAATAAATAATAATAAAATGCCCTACTTGGTCAATGCTATACAGACACGTGCTTACTTGTACAGACATAATGCTCTGGCTTTTTTCATTATGGCTTTGTTTTAAAGAGTACATCCATGTAAGCTTTGTCCAGATCAATGGATTTCTTTTGCATTGCTGCCTGCAAATGCTCAGGGAGCAGCCTCAGACTTCGTATCTCACCCAGGACAATATCATCCTTGTTTCGAGGCCTCTGGGTCCTAGCATCCTCGAGGGCACTGTGCACATCCTGCAGTTTCATCTGAAGCCAGTCCTGTCTCTCCACGGTGTGTCGATGCTCTCCAAGATTATGCATTAATTGCATCTCACTCACTGATCTTTTCCTGCATGAAAGAAAAGAAAGAAAGAGACTCACAGTGGCCCTTCTTGAATTCCAGATCTTCACTCAAAAACCCAGGTTTGGGAACTTTTGTGAGGTACCGCAATGCAGAGTCGTAGAACCTACCTTTCTAATTTGTAAGGGATAGAATGACATCTGGAGAAGAGGAGGAGGATGGGTGGTGATTTGTTGTTGGCAGTGGATATATTAGTGAGAAGGCATCAAAAATGGGAAGTAGTCCAGTTTTGTGCTGATATTGTTTGACTATATATTTATCATTTATTCTAGCTGTTGTAGATGAGCTTAGGGCTTATACAATAATAGGTGACTGATTCATAAATCTATGGCATTTAGTGATTAATAAATCTATGGTAGTTTTCTGTGAACACTAGAGCTAAGGAAGCATGATTTCCTGTGGATCTGTGCCTCAGTGCTGACTGATGTTAGTGTCTAAGTGCGAGTTCCAGCTAGATTCTTGTACAGTAAAAAAGATGCTCTCCTGTGTAGACCCTCCCCAAGCGTCTAATAAGAGATGCAGCTTACCCAATGATATTTCTAAGAGAACACTTACATGATTTTTCTCCCTCTACTCAGCTGCCTATTTTCAAAAGATGTGTAAGAACTTGGAGTATCTGAGACCTCTACAGCTGTATCTAGAGGACAGAATTTGGCCAGCTTGGCCAAAGGGTTCAAAAGCAGGGACAGAAAGACTGGCATATGTGTAAACTTAGATACAGACAAACTGACTGTGTTCTCAAGAACAGCTAAAGTCATCCTCCAAACTTTGGAAGTGTATAATAATGTACTTACATCATTGGTCTTCCATCAGAGTTTGTAAAAAAGCATATGGCATATAAAATGATTGCAGTCCTGGCCAGATTTTTTATAGAAGTCATTTTGCCTACAAAGATACAAATGAGTACATGTATAAATCTGTATTTCAAGTAATTTCTATTAATTCCAAGGAAATTTAGTCTAGAAAAAAAGTTGAAGACATCAGAGAAGTGATTTTGAATTTTTTATTTTTTTTTTTGAGAAGTGGGTTAGAGCAAGGAATGCAAATGAAGAATTTAGTTCTAATACTGATTTTGTGAGCAACTTACTGTTAGTTCCTAGGCAAGTCTAAGAACTTTGGTCAGCCTTAGTTGCCCTGCATCGTCATATAGGTACCCATCTCTTGGATAAATGGGTGAAAAGCACCATGTTTTTCCACTAATACTATTATAATTACTATTAATATTAAAAATCATTTATACTTTATATGCTCCAAGGATGTTGAAACACTTGTTTATAGCTATGCAAGTGAAAAGTTTTGTTCTTTTATCTATTTCTTTGGCATATTCTTTAGAATGCAGAGGCTGACACTTTTCTTGACCATTTTGCATAGAGGCATAACTTTACTGAGTTACATCATTCCCTGTTTAATTACATAAGGGAAATCAGGATTGAGCCCCTCATTTTTTTCAGTGATAATCCTGCATTGCCAGTATGAATTCCACTCTGCTTTGCACACCATCAGCAAAACTGCCACTTGGGATATATTCGAAAAATATTTATTACTGATGATGCTACAACAAGCAGAAATGACACAGTCCAAGTATCAGTTTCCAGTTTGGATTTTCAGTATTGGCAACCAGAAGAGGCATCTTTTTCTTATAGCTCAAGAAATTTGATACAGAGTAACTGAAACTTAAGAAATATAAAACTCCACAATGCCATTTTTGCAATATTTTCTGCAGCTTTACTCTAGGTCAGAAAAGCATTTATTACATGCTATCTTACATGATAGTATGAATGTGGTCCTAGCTGTCTATCTAACCCAATGTTATAAATTCAGGAGTTGGATTCACTTCAAGATATTTCTAACTCACTGTCTCACATTTTTTCATTTCACAAATTTGGTTCAGATAACAAAACAGTTTGATCTTACTAATATTCACTTTATTTTTAAGATAGTCTGAAAAGAAGCTAATGTAAAAATGAATAAAGAATCAATGACAAAATTTTCTAAATAAGTCTTCTAGAGAACTTGGAAATAAAATAGAGTATACTTACCAGATAGTATCTTAAACAGATTTCTGGTTTGGGTATGTCGGCAGATGACTCTCTCTTGATGTCAAGTGTATTTAAAGACTACTGAATTGGTTTAGTGGACCCCTTAAATGTAACTTTAAAATAGAGCTTCTAAGTAACTTAGAAGCCCTTTTATTGTCTCAGTTGATGTCACTCTCAACACACACCCTCCTGACCCTCACGTACCCACCCTCAGATGCTTTTGTTAATTTGGCATTTACAGGGAAAAGAAAGGTCTCAGCAAAAAAGGAAGTATCCTGGGTAGCTGTGAAGAAGTTTGACTTTTAAATTCAGGTTCCCTATTACTCATAGATTTGTGCCCAAGAGAATGTGATCTCTGAAGCTGTTGGAAGGATTTGCAAAGAAAACTTTGTGTTGTTAAATGCAGGCAGGTAAAACTTAAATTAGGCAGTGAAGTTAGTGATCTACAAATGCAAGATGAAAACAAAATATTGAAAAGCTAACATCTGTAACACCTGTGGGAAACAAGAATAGTCACTTCAGGTCAGATACTAGGTTTCTTTGTGAAAGAATATACTGGAGAGGAGCAGAAGCCCCAAGATGATAGAGGATCATGTTTTTAATGAGAAGCTGGTAGTACTGAAAAGTTGTTAAAATACAGTGTTAGACCCTCACTGTTCTGTTATACCTATATCTATGAATATCCCTGAATCTCTCTAATGCGCTAGATAAAGTAGAGGCATTTGAAGAGGCTGCGATATAAATTAGTACTTTATAAATTTTGGAAAAGAAATATAGAACTCTTTGCCTACTTTCTAAGAAGTGAAATGTGTAAATCAGCGATACTTTCCCATATGTATGAAGAAAGATTATTTTTTGGCTGCAAGATATTTTTCCTACATTAGATGCTTCTTCTGAGTTTCAGCATGTTTCTTCTGGGGGAAAAAAAGTTTACATCTGCGCATTTTAACACAACATTTGGAAGCTATTAGTGCTTTTACCATGAATGCTTTTTTGGTTACAATATATACCTGTTGTATTTCACAAAGAGAAAGAAAAGATATTTTATAATATTGATTTACATAGATGGTATTCTCATGGGGAAAGGAAGGGAAGAACCAGTAACTCCAAAAAGCTCTAAAGAGTTCTCATGGTTCCCTCGGTAAATAGGAAACTGAGAAGTGAAGAAGTAATCCACTTAAACAAGTTCAAGAAAGCAGGATAGTGATGGCTTCCACCATTATATTGTCAGTTGTCAGTATCCTTCCACCTACACGACAAGAAAGCATACAGAGGTTTATGGGGATGATATGTTTTGTGAGGAGATTTATATCTGATGTGGCCAGTAGAGATACTAACCTGAAGGCTTTAGTGGCTAAAAATGTACAATAGACATGGCATGCCAGGAAAGGATTTGAAAAATCTCTACACAGTTTATAATGAAAGGCTCCAGTTTTTAGATTCTACCGTAACAATCATATGGAAAACCTTTAACGCAAAGCCTCAAGGCAGTATTTTTACGAAGGCCTGGCATTCATATGGAACTTCTAGCATATGACAACAAAGCCTTAACTAAAGGACAAGCATTAGAAAATCTACAGTCTGTATACAAAAAAAATCATGCTTTCATATAAACGGACAGCAACTGATAGCAAAAACTGGCAATAAGCCATTAGTAACAATTGCAAAATGAGTGTCAGCAGACTTGAGTTGCCAATGTTAATTCTTTTAGTTGCAGTTGCATCCCTTACAACACACATGTAAATCTGGAAGAGACTCCAGGCTGGAGCTTTGAATAAAACCGAGACAGAGAAAACACCAAAGTATGATGTTGTAACTGAAAATACTTAATTCACTTCAGACAACTTATAGTATGTTAGTGCAGATGCCTTTAAACAAGAAGTAATTTAGGTGGCTTATTTGCTGCATACCTAGTCTTTAAAACAACTCTGAAATAGGATTTCTTATTCATTGTCATTTTTATTCAAAAGTACTAAACAAGTTGTACCTAAAATCTCAAGGATGGCTAAACTAGATACTTTAAAAATATCCACATGTGAAAAAATACACAAGACAAATTAGAATTGCACTGTTTGCCTCAGATGAGTGAAGATACAAAAATAATAAAAATATGAAATATATACCCCACTATTTGTAAACAAATAAAGCCTGTGATTGTAATTAAAGAAACTTTAACTTACAGCTAAAAATTGGCATAGCTTTATCTGTGTGTGCAGAAAAAATAACTTATTGGATTTGAATTATTATCTCTGATATCCAGAAATGATGTTATTTGAAAATACAGCTGCTAGTAACTTATCCCATGTCATCTATATTTGCTAAACTTGGCATATCAAATGTGGGAACGACAGATAATGGACCAAATGAATGTAGTTCTTTTACAAAATACTGTAATTTTATAAATTTTTGTTTGAACATGGCATATCCACTGTGTAATGATGAGCTGAAAATGGTATTGAGCTCTTTTAATGTTTCAGAAAGATGAAGATTCATGTTCAGAATCAAATTCTTCTTCCTTAAGCATCCCTTTAAAAAATTCTTAATGGAAGAGCTGAACCCAGGAAACCAGGGCTAACACCTGCTGAAATGCTGTTCAGTAGGAGGCTTAAGACTACCCAAATTTATAGACACCACAGTGAAAAAGAGTTATATAAACTCTTATGACAGAAAGAAAAAATAAAATATTATCTCCTCAATGAAAAGGCATTTCATGATCCTTTGTAGGTATAAGACTGTGTATATAAATACAATGGCAAAATATGGGTGAAAAAAACCCCAAGTTTCTTAGGAAATTACCTTCTACTAGTGAGGGTACATTTCTAGTGTCTACAAATAAGGACTGACCTACAGGAGACAATTCTTGCTTCTCTTGGAATAAGAGGAAGCAAAACACAGTGGATTCTGAGTTTCCATATTCTGAAAAGAGCAGGCTATGAATGAGCCAATGCATGAAATAGTGGGAAAAACTGAATAGAGCAGTCAAGAAACTATAAACCATAAAATGTTTCAGGTTTCTACCAGACAAAGGTAACCAATTCAGAAATTGATTGCAAACAATTGGTGTGTATGTTGCATTATCAATACTGAAATTTCTTTTCCTTTGGAAGAGGAAGAGGTGACAGCGGGTAACTTTTTATGAGACCTAGGCTGAAATACAATAATGCTTAGAAGATTATATTTCAAATTTGTCATTATTTCTTCATGTGCGCCAGCAAACTGTCTCAGGCTAGATCTAAGCTTGAACTGAGTGTTCTCTTTTATCATAATCTAAAACCATAGAATGTTATACTGGAAATGAGACAATATAGCAATATACTCCAGAGTTTATTACAGTAATGTCTTCTCTATGCCATGAGGCATTATAGACATCAAACAAGGGCATGGCACTTCTGAAGAAGAGGGAGAGGGCTGAAAAAGTGAAGATGCTGGAATCAGTGTGTGTGAGGGAAGAGCTGACCACAGCCTTTTCCTCTGACAAGACTTTTTCTTCATCAGTTAGAAAACTACCCTTCCCTGACCTTCCCTTATAGATTGTACAGATACTTGAATCAACTGTCCATGAAAAAAATCTCTGTTTTGCTTTGTTTGCAGGTGGCATGCCACTTACTTTGAATTTGTGCCATTGACTGTAATCAGACTCCAGGGCTGAAAACAAGTGGAAAGCAATTAGACAGATTTTACAGCCAGGTAGGTGAACAATGGTCATATTCTAAAAATTCTGAATTCTTTATAATCTACTTCATATATTCTATTCATTTTGTCAGGGAAAAATATTATACTGCATCTTGAAATTAAACACGTCCTGAGGTACACTACTGGAATATGGTTAGAGGACACAAAGCTTTCTAGAATTAAACTCTTAAGTGAGTAAAGCATATTTTCACAAATTGATTATGTAATCTGGTGTATTAATATTGCTACAGAATTCTTCATCCTCTAGATTTAATGCTTAAATACTGCAGTCAGATTACTTCTGTGTTGTTTACAAAATCAGGCTTTTTCCACTCTGCTTGTTCCAGTGGGTAGTTCCAGATAAAATGCATTCTAACTGCAACTATGGCTAAGAGAATATTAGTAGATCACTGAGCAAAGGAACAAAGTAATTGGTGACACACAAGATGACTGGTGAAGCAACCTTTCTAAATGTGTCCAAGGAATGTTTCTGCCTTGACACAATGAAGATCCAAAGTGACAGTCCATAAACTCTTTAGAACTTCATTTGATTGACAAGATTTGTGGCTTTTCAAATACCACAGCAGCGTGTTTGGTAATTTATGTAAACAATGTTGGGTATCTTCAGGTGCTTTTTGGGTTCTTGCAGCTAGATGAAGCTTCGACCACATGCCAGTTTCCAATTAGATAAAAAACAGCACAGAGACTTATGTGGAAATCAAAAGGTGGCCTATCACAGTTTTAGTGTGTCCAATCTGCTTCATACAATGTGTTTTTAGCAGCAACTGGCAAATGTGAATTTGGAAATAATTGCTTGCCACTATATCTTTCTCCAGTTACATGAAATCTCTCATCCAAGAATCACAATGTTCCTGAGTCTCCCTGATTTCTTTCTGAGGAAAGTAAATACGGATGATGTTTCTTTCTAGGTTATGGACATTTAGGCAAAGGCAGATTAAATGCAAAACATCACTGAGAAAAAGATCAGAGAGAAAACAGAAGCTGGTAGATTCTAGTCCCAGTCACCTGACTTTAAGTATACTTGCTTACCTAGGGAGATAAACTGGACACTGTAATGATAATTGTGATCCAGATTATTTCTAGAGTTTTCACTGATTAAGAGAAACACATACAATGTTGAATGGACACCCCCTTTTGCTCCCAATGTGACTTAGCCATGTTATCTAACAGAGCTATCCAGTTTATCACAGAATTTCTCTATTGACCTATCATGGACATGCCAGGCTTTGATGATATGATCATGAATGTATGGATGTTTTCTCTCTGCATGCCACCCTCTATTCTGTTCATGGCTGCATAGAATTTCACATAGCATTACATGGCTGTTTTGAAGCCTAAATGGAGAGCCCTGCTTACCTCATCTCTCTCTCATGAGAAGAATCTGAAGCTTGATGAAACAGCCCAGAGCAGCCTGGAGGAATGTTAAAATGGCTGTTAAGGAAAGCCATGAAGATGAGGTACCTCTTAGTCTCCACAGAGACATACTTCAGTGGTCAGTAACAAAAATGCTGTTGTGCATCATGAACAACAAGAAAAGCTGTGGTTAGTTTCAACCCATACATACTGGTACACTTTTAAAGTATTCTTAGTGAATTGTAAACTAAATATGTAAATATTTATAAAATTGTGTGTGAAAGTATAGGTTTTACTTTGGATTTAAAAGTTCTGGTAAATTATTTTACAGTCAATAATTATGTAGTGGGATATTAGCTCTCATGACACTGAAACCTCATGCTGGCAATGCTTTGCTGAATTCATTGCTATAATGAACAATACAGTACTTTATGATCTTTTTCGGTAGATATGAAGCTGGTACAGTACTCAAAACTGCTGTTGGATCATTGGATTTTTGGGATCAATATCAAATTGAATTATGCACATGCATATGCACACACATATATAGTCATATATAGGCCAGAGTGTTTATTGGCCTATTACTGGCTCTAAATACTTTGTGCAGGCTTGAGTTCCCTTTTAATGACATGCAATATCATTGGAGCTCCGATGAGGGTTCATGTTCTTTTTTGTCATCCTTGAAACCAGCATGGCATCCCTGAAAAGCCACACAAAGAGACCAGTTTTGAGAGCACAAGTAATCCCACAGAGAAATGCATCTAACATTAAAACAGGAGTGAGTCTAAAATCCACCCCGCTCCTTTTCCAGTCTGAAGCACTTCACTCAAGACTTCAGGATTCAGGAACCCTCTCTTCAGCATACATCTGCACACACAGGCACATATGTGCACATTCTATAAAATCATCATCTTAAAAGCCATCAACATCTACTAAAAAAGGTTTGAGTAATTAAATATTAATGTCCACTCAATCCTGAAAGTGGGAGGTAGGGAGCAGCAGATACCTACAAGTATCAGGTTTGACCTAACAAAACTGTCATAGGAATGAATGTGCTAGCTCTGCATAAAATAACCATGAAGACTCAAGATGATACAGGATGCAACAATGAAGGTCTGCATGTTTTATGCAGGTAGCCACATATTTTTCTATCCTTTCTACTGAAAAGACATTTCAAGTTCATATTCCCATATTTTTTGCAGTCACTGCAGATAAGCAGATAGCATCCAAGTAAGCAATCTGGAGCTTGATGAAATCTCATGGGAATGACGAGTACAATTTACAAATGAATGATGCATTTCAGGCCTTTCCTTCAATCCAGTGAATGTCCTGAAAAAAATCTTAGTCCATAGTCAGCTGAAAAACTTGAAAACATAAAGAACTGGCAAAAATAATTGTTTTGTTTGGGTTTTGAAAGAAAATATTGTGCTAGGTGCTATGCAAACATGCAAGAAGACACAGACCCTCTAATAATGGTGTTCCTAAGGACAAAAAATGTGTTGTATTTTATACAAAGCTTTTTATTATTTGAGATATTAATTACAGCAAATAAAATATTTTAGGTTCTATATTAAAGACTTTGCCCCAGAAAGAAAGTCCTTTAAATTAAAACTTCTAGGTACAAGACTTATTGAAGATTAACTCGGTAGTTAAATACTTTGACCTGAAGTATCTTCAAGATACTCTCTTAATCTATTTGTACATATATTTATATTATTTTCTAAAGGGATAATACTTTTTCTGTATTTTCCCTGCTTTATTTAATCCATCCTTTTCACTAAATTATTAGCCAGTTTATTAATAGCTGTCAAAATCAAATACTTGAATTAATAGTTTTCTTTTACAGAACTTAAAAGACAGTTTAAATACATGCATTTTCTTTGCATTATATGTATATTTTAAATCCGTCTTCTGTGACCAGTAATTTTCTCAAAACTCTTTTTTCTTCTTGGACCTTCCTGAAATATCACTACTAACATGAAATTCTTATAGTAATTCTCATAATATAGTCCATCAAGAAGTCTACACCCGATATCCATTTTGAGCATCCATCACTTTCTGTTCTGCTTTTTACTTCATTGTTTTCTGTGGTTGGATTTGACAATGTAGTCTGAGAAAATGCACTTTATGCTAAGATGTATGGGTCTTCTCAGTCTTTAAGTTATTTGCTTTTGTTTCTCTATGTGGAGCCAGTGAGATTCAAAAGAAGAAAAGATTGGCTTTTGGCTCTAGAGATCATCACCCTAGCCTTTTCTACTATGAACTTCAATAGAGGAGGGTGTTATTATTAACTGTAGTGGTAGTTTCAGTGAATTACATTATATTAGTCAGTATGTCTCTTTTAGATCTTCCTTGCTGACATGCATATTTCTCCTCTCTCACAAAGCTACACAGACTAGCTCAATTTAATTTTTTCTTGTTAAACCCTTTAGTTCTCTGCTTAGCCTCTGCTGAAATCTATTCCTAGGCTGCATCTCTCCCTCCATATGAAATTCACACTCCTCATCTTAATTTTCTAGACTTTTTGTAGAAGCCCTAGATCCCCACTTTTGTGCACCGCACAATGTCATTTTAATCTATGGAATTTGGGCTAAGATATGAACAAATCAAAATTTGCTTAGCTTGCACTGTGCATAAATGACAATACAGAATGCTGAGTAGTGAAGGACCTAACTCTGTATTTCTGCCCTCATTTTCTGCTACCCTTTTTTACATTGTGATCTCCCTATCTCATAAGATAGATCAGCGAAGGTGAGAAGTAACCAATTGTGTGTTTGGCTATTCATCACTTGCCTAAGGAAGTCACTTAATTTTCCGTGCTTCAGAGTCCTTATTAAAATGGTCATCCCTATAGAGTCCTGCCCCTAACTTGTCTTTTTCTGTGGTAACCCCTATGTTAGGAACAGGCTTTCCTCCACTAGCCAGATAACTTTCCTCCTCTTGTCTCCTTTGCCCTCTTCTTACTGCCCTCTACCAAACCAATTGACTGTTTTTCAATATTTAAGAAAAGACAACAGTGTCTTTTTGAAATTGTCAATACAATTGAACAGTGTCAATATTTAAGAAAAGACACAAAAAAGCAGAATCTATAAGAAGCAGCCCAAACCTACACTATCCTACTGCAAACTGTTCCTTCCCTCTCTGTAAGTTGTCTAATTCTGCATGACCTCAAGATTGTAAACTGTTTGGATAAGGACCATATTCTTTCATTAATTCTTATGCACATTTATCATCCTGTAGCAGTAACAATGGGCTTCATAGTTTTACAGTGATCCTACAAATGCATCTTCAAAAAAACAGAATAACGTAAAGGAAGGATTCTGAGCCATCATCCCTAGCAGCCTTGTGAAATTAGATAGAAGAATAATTTAGGTGATTACTGCATTAGTTTTCCCAAGAGTAGTGCCCTGTCTCCTCTCTCATACACTGGGAAACTCCTTTAAAAGGAGTCTCTGCATATCTCTGGTAATACAAATGACCTGAAAAACAAAGGCACGGTCAGAAGCTAATAGGAAATAGGGCATACTAATGTGCAAACAGATGCTGAGGCAATAGTAGCATCCTAGGCCCCCAAACCTCTTTGTACCTGAGAGATCTATAAACATTTGTGAGAGTATACATTTACCAAGGTGCACAGAGGAGATGGCTTGAGCTAACAGTTTGGTTTTGTTCCGTGCTAGCATCTGTGCTGTAACTATAGGAACGGACTCTATAAATAGCCCAACCTAGTTACCTTTTTCAGAACTTCAGGGATGGCTAATCCCCAAAATAGATTAATTACATAACTCTGTTCTCTAAACATACTAGTTCACTCTGCAAATTGGGTTCTTTGCGCACCACTGTAAAATCAGTGCATCTCTCTACCTTACATTCAATACTCACCGGAGCAGTTGTTCAGTTGACATAGTTGTACAAACTCAAAGGAGCAATGCTAATTTTCATCATCTGAGGATCTGGACTTCGCTGCAGTTATTTGTTAAAGTGCCTTTAAAAGAAGAGCAGATCTGAAATATCAGACTATAATTGATTCTGAAGTTAAATTAGGTAGGTTCAAAAAGGCATATTTTTGACGCACTAGGCTGATGCACATGGCTGAGTTATATGAGGGGGAGCAAATATTCAAACTGAATCATGCACATTTGCAAGACTGTCCTTGAACTTAAGGTTAAACAGAAGCCAGAGAAGTGTTTCTTCCTCTGGAAAACAATAGTATTTAAGAAGCAGCGTATACTAAAGGGAAGATCTCCTTCCTTATGAGATCTCCATTTTCATGTCCTTAAAGGAACAACTGTACACAAATCTGGACCCAGTGGATTATAAGTGGAAATGCCATTCTTGGATCAAATGCTAACTCTCCAAAACTCAAAGGGCCTTTTACAGTGAAGTTTTACAGTGAAGTATTTGCAAAGAGAATACCACAGGAGTCCTTATGCATGCAATTTCATGTCCAATTTTACTGCCTTCTCAAGCTGAGCAATCACATACGTCACTGCTATGGTGGCCTAGCAGCCTAATAATGTAAAGAGAGGACACTGCATTGGAATGGGCAGATCTGAAGACACACACATGTTCAAATATGACCTCATCACATTAAGGATATACTTAGAGGAATAGTGTCCTTCCAGGAAAGAGTGCTCTACAGCTGTGTTATCACTGATGCCTGAACAGGTCTCTTGCTCATGGTAATCTCATGCCATCTTTGAGGGAAGAGTTACTTCGCGTGTTTTACAGATGAGCAAACAGCAATAGGAAAAACTATGTCCACAAATGTCGAAGCTGAAATCTACCTAGAATGATAGGAAGTATCACCAAAAGGCCCCTGCATCACTGCATGTAAGTGAAGATACTTTCTCATAAAAGTGGTCCACACTGTGTAACATTATGGTTGCAGAGACCAAAAGCTGAACTTCTTTGGTATGTGAAGTCCTGCATTCCAGGCAGCAGTGGAGACCACAGGACTGCGAGTCTGTTACTGCTCTATTATGTAATATTGACAGGCTCTTTGCCACAAGTGATCTAACACCTGCAAGAGGCACATATTTCCCACTCTACTAGGGTTGCAATCTCATCTTTTCTTCCCCAGATTGATCTTCACAGAGGAATTATACAAAATCTGCAGACTCTTTTTTTTAAGCTTTACTAGATTTTCACTCTATATGTGTCTCATGTTTTGTGCCCTCCAGACATACTTATTTTCTTTTTATCAGCCTTCACTATTTTATCCACCTCTGTTGTGGTTCTCTCCTGGGTTTTTATTCCTAATTTATAATCAGTCATATGGCATGCTACCTACCATATTTCTGAAGAAATACAAATACATATTGTTCTGCTTAATTATAGCTCTGCTTTTTTGAAGCATGAAGTAAAAGCTCTTTGCAAAAATATGAACACTGAATGGCATGATTGTCATTTTTTGGATTGCTGGGGAGCCTCACACTGACAACTGTTATTGCTGGTGCCAATCCCACCTCCATGTAATAAAACACTTCTCTGTATTATCTCACTGCACAAGTATGATAAATACTTTGTTCCAGGCATTTACTTACATCCTAGTCCTTCTGTGATGGTGAAACACAGGTGTTAACAAGTCACTCAGCTTCTGTGGCTGCATTGTAAATAGCATTAGACTAACCAGGTGATGATATCACATTGATATTTTGCATTTCCAAAGAAATATCTTGCATTTTTATTTTTTGAAACAATTTGAAAAAATACAAAGGGCTTTTCAAATTTCTCAATGTTCAGAAGAGACTGCTGACCATATAACATTTTTAAAAGAAGAGGCTTTCAACTATCTCCTGTTTCACAGAATCATTTAGATTCTCAGAGGTCCTGTAGTCCAACTGCCTGCTCAAAGCAGGGTCAACAATGAATTCAGACCAGGTTGCTCAGGGCTTTATCCAGATGGATCTTCAAAATCGGCAAAGACAAAAATCGCAGAAGCTTTCTGGGCAGCCTGTTTCAGTGTTTAATTACTTTTAAGGGGAAATTTTCTTTCCTTCATCAGAATCTCACATATTTCAATTTGTGGCCATTGTCTCTCATTCTCTCACAATGCATCTTGATAAAAAGCCTGGCTCCGTCTTCTTGGTAACCTCCTCTTAGGGACAGAAAGGCTGCTATTAGGTCCTCCTAAGCCTTTTCCAAGTTGTATAAGCTTTTCTCAGCTTCTCTTCATAGGGCAACTGCTTCAAGTCCCTGACCATCGTGGTGGTCCTCTGCTGGATTTGCTCAACTTACTCATCTTTTCTGTACTGGGGACCCCAAAACTGGACACAGTTTTCCAGGTGCAGCCTCGTGTGTGCTGAATAACAGGGGATAATCACTTCTGTCAGTTTGCTGGCTGTGCTGCTGTTGATAGAGCCCAGTATGCTGTTAGCCTTCATTGCTGCCAGGGCATACTGCTGAATCATGTTTAGCTCACTGTCCACAAGGACCCTGAGGTCGTTTTCAGCAGTGTTCTCTGTAGCCAGTCAGTTCCCAGCCTTTACTATTGCAAGGAATTAGTCCATCCCAGGTGCAGGACTTTTAGCAGTTGTTCCTGCTGAATTTCATGAGGTTTCTGTAAATCCTTTCCTCTGATCTAATGCTAGGTCCTTCTGAATGGCAAGCCTGCTTTTGAGCTATGAACTGCACCCCCCAGGCTGGTGTCACTGACAGGTTTGCAGAAGATACATTCTGTCTAATCCTCTGGGTCATTGATAAAGTTATGAAAAAAGATAGGTCCCAGAGTAGACCCCTGAGGAACTCCACTTGTAATTGTCTGCCAGGTGAAGTACAAACCATTAACCACTGTTCTTTGAGCTTGATGATCCAGACAGTTTTTCATCCATCTAGTAGTCCCTCTGTCTAGATTGAGTCCCATCTTGGTACAAGAATACTGTGGAAGATTGTGTCAAAAGCTTTGCTAAAGTCAAAGTAGACAATATCCACTGTTCTCTCCTCATCCCACAGTCACTTCATTATAGAAGGCAATCAGGTTGGTCAATGCCATGGTGGGTATTCCCTGTCACTTTTCTCCTTATGTGCCCAAAAATGGCTTCCAAGACTCATACTCTGATTGTACAGGAACAAAACTGAGGCTCATTGACCTGTAGTTCCCAGGATCATCCTTACTGAAACAAAGGAAAAAATATGCAAGATATGCAGACAAGTTAGATCACAGTTTCCACCATGTCTCTGCAGCAATTTTTTTTTCTTTAAAAAAAAGGATTCTAGGCTGAGGTATTTACATAGCAGTTTCATATGCAAAATAAAAAGCAAGGAAAAAAAGACAATATGTTACATTTAAAGATACATAACAAGAGGTTGATTGAAAATAATGTCATTTTAGCTGTACAAAAAGGAAGCTGAACTAGGCATTTCAAATGTCATTAATTTACGAGGAAAGTGATATAGTAACTAGAGAAAGAAACAAGTTATGCAAGGTAGTTAAAGGATCTTCAGTATTTAGCTTTGTTTACACTAAGCAAAACATTCAACAGAAATAGCCTCTGTTCCAGAGGACAGTGAACCAGTTGTATCAGTCTTTGAAAAAGGCTCTTGGGGTGATCTAGTGTGTTATACAATAGTAAGCTTTATTTAGGTACATTGGTTGCCTTAATAATTAAAATGGAATAACAAAACATTGCAAGATTAACCATAATGAAGAAAGAAGATCATGCCTCACTTATCTCTCAGAATTATTTGAATATGCTAATAAAGTAGTAGATAAAGAAGACAAAACGGACCTTGAGTATGACCTGATTTAGTAATTTCTGTATTCCTAAGAATATCATGTGTCAAGAAATGTCATCCACTGGAGCATGAGTTTTCCACAAGGATTTTGTCCCCTCACTTTCTGTTTCCATCAGAAAAAGAATCCAGATACTGAAAAAGTATTTATGTGAAAGGAAAGAGTACTTGTGCATTTAATTATTTTTAATCAATGTGTTCTACCTCATTTAGGATTTTTATCATACAATATTTTGGCTACAAGTTAGCTTTGGCATGTTTCATAGAAAATTATTGCCTCTCAAGGGGGTTCAGCAAGGACTGACAAAACATTCAAATACAAAAGCTTTCGAAAATCCGATGCATTTGCAACATCTCAACAATAAGTGCTCCATTATAATTAAAGCTATACCATTAGTCATGAATATTTGTAATCAAGGGTGGATCTGCTGAGATGGATGTATCACAAAGGTCATTCTTTGCCTAGCATGCATTTTCCTTGGTTCACATTATCGTTACATCTGTACAGCTAATTGATTTCTTAAGATATCTTTCTTAGAACCAGAAAAACAAATCAAAGGTACAAAATGTTATGTGGGAGGAGGTGTCATTTGAACTAATCATACTGTCTAAATCACACATGCAACAAGGAGAAGCAGTGCTTTATAATGGTTTTCTGTTCGCTTAGTGTATGCACACAGAGTATAATATATTTGATATTTTTGTTTTCTGACCCAAAAGAACTCTGACAACACTTTCAGGAGTTCAGTGGCAGGGGCTTCCTTCAGTGTAAATTAGATGGACCAAATTTTCTTAAGTGGCCCTTGAAACCAGACTGCCAGGATATTTCTTTTTTTTGTTGGTACAGTTTCACAAACACAGAATGTATGTTCCCTCAGAGAGCACTGCTCTTAACAAGCCTAACATTTTCACTGGGAAAACTCCCTTCACTTGTGCCTGCGATCCTAAAAGGAGAATTTGGCCTACAGATCAAATTCTCTAGCTCCCACCTTTCCGTTCTGAAAGGCAACTGGGCATTCATTAACAAAGACAGTTCTTTTACCATCGTAAAGGTAGGGATGCACAGCAGGAGGCCTAGTCCCAGAGAAGTCATTAATTTTGTATGAAATTCTGATATATGTCAGTTTATTGATGTCATCAATGGACTCACCTTTTATTGAAAAACATGCAAGTTTAAATTAAAAAAAGGTCTGTAAATTGTGCGCCTGCAGAGCTGGTGAAATTTTAGGGAGGCCATGGGTTTCTAAGAGACTCCCTCCAACTCCTAACATAGGGATAAGTTCTGGAACTTAGAGTGTAACTGATGTTTGACCTGGGGACCTTCTTTCCTATGGCAGTTTCCTTTGATGACATCCACAGTAGAAGATTCAAGTGTCCCATGTACCACCAGCAAGGACAGGAGTTTACTTGCTGGAGAAATGAGTAAAAATGGCAAAAAGCTTAGGAGGAAAATTGCTTATCATCTTTACATGAATATTCTTCAATTCCTGCATATATTACAAAGCTGAACAAGGTCACTTTGTATATCAGGGCCTAATTAGTATGCTATCAAACATGTCTTTTTCCAGATTTTAGTGCTAGAGGGGACATGGTAGGTTGTAAAATGCCTATAGAGAGAAAGCATTTTCCCCTGTATTTTAGTTTAAAGTTGTTTCTCTATTACACCCACAAAAGTTCCAGAACAAATAGTTATGTGAAATCTAAAACAGCATCCGAGCGCAGGCACAGGGCTGCGGCTGAGCATGGCGTTAGCAACGCTGCCCTCTCCTGGAGAGAAGGGAAAGGGTTTCTTTAACTGAACTGTGTGGCCATTCAATTATCAGCAAGAACACAGCAAATGGGTCTGCTTTTGCTACTGAAACTAAAAATATGGGATGCCTTATTTGTATTACTAAGGAACAAATCTCTCACGTATGTGAGAAGAAAACAGATAGCCAAAAGGCCTACTCCTAAGAAAAAATATCTGAACAATTTGCTGTGCAAATAATACAGAATATGACAGAACTTTTCCATGGTCACTCCTGTATTAACAAAGGTTGGATATTAGGAAAAATTTCTTCACCAAAAGGGTTGTCAAGCATTGGAACAGGCTGACCAGGGAAGTGGTAGAGTCACCATCCCTGGAGGTATTTAAAATACGTGTAGATATGGTGCTCAGGGACATGGTTTAGTGGTGGACTTGGCAGTGCTAGGTTAACGGTTGGACTTGATGATCTTAAAGGTCTTTTCCAACCAAAATGATCCTATGGTTCTATGATTCTGTGATTCTAAGTTAACCCTGCAGTAATTATGATGAAGTCAATGAACTGTGGTTGTGCAGAGGTTGAATTTGGACTGTGATGTAGCTAGGTTCTGTGTTCAATGTAGGTGTTGACAAATGAACCCTTACAGCTTTAGAACAATGCTTTAGGACGTTACCACCTTACCTGTTGACTCCTCCCAGCTAGATGTCACTGCCACAAATAATGAGCTGCATGAATTAGGCGTATGAGCATTTCTAATCAGCTGCAGAGCAAAGACTGTCAGATTTCTAGCTAGAATAAACCAAGAGAAACCAGGTCTATATGAACAAAATTTGTAGATATTTGAGATAAATCAGGTATAAGTAACAAGTAGATGTAGTAATAGTGATTCACACAATATCTTATTCACACAATTGCACTTACATCAGTATTCTGATGCAGTAATACAATCTTAACCTCCAAAATTATGTATCTTCAAAGATCTGTTCATTATGAAAACAGACTGTGTTAAACTGTTCCTTATTCATAACTATCACATGTTTTTCATGGAAATAGAACTTCAAATACTTTAAAAACATGTAATTAAGAAGCTTTTGAAAATATTTTTCTTTCACTTTTTTAGGACTTGGGCTATATCATGTGATCCAACAAATAAGAATTGAGAACCACTGATCTATGTTAAATTAATTTTCCTACTCTCTACCTAGTTCCTCCAGTACAAAAAAAAACACACCAAAACCCAGAACATACAGAAATCAAATACCCTGACAGTTTCTTATTTTCCAGTGAGAATAAAATTTCACTTGTATATCTTTTATGTTGATTTTCCTATGGAGATTCACCTATATCCTCAAGGATATCACACAGAATCACAGAATGGTTAAGGGTTGGAAGGGACCTCAGGAGATATAATTTGATCCTTAGAATATCCTTGGTTTCGTTTATCTTCTGATATCATTACACTTGGAATTATCCTTCAAGTAGATTTCAACTGCGATCCCAGAAAATTCTTAACTCTCCTCCAACTTTCAAAGCCAGCTTTGTCCTCTGCTAGACTTACAAGGAACGGACACAACTGCATTTTGTGACATTTTGTCAAGCGACGTTTGTTCCTAGCACTGTGCTGCTAGACTGACAGTTCAGGTGCTCACCCTAACAAAGAAGGGAATGGCATTACAAATCAATACTGTAAAAGCTGATTCCTAGTGCCTCTCCCATCTTTGAAGGTGAAATTGCAAAGAAGTCACATCTCTGTGGAAAGGGTGTTCAGATCAGTGTCTTCCATTTTGAGTGGGCTCATGTAATTTAACAGAAAGCTAAATCCCATCAAGATGCAGAGGATGCTGTGTGTGCTGTGTGTAACATACGCTACATTTTCAGCCCCCTGCAGGTCCTGTGTGCAGGCCCATGATTTCGATCGAGACATACACCTAAAAGAAAAAAAGTAATCTCTGACCTCTCAGATTTTATTCTTTTTAGCAAACACTAAGGAAGCACTAAATGTGCAAAGTGTAAGAAGTATTTTAATAATAAAATGAAGACTTTATCTACCCTAGGAAACTTCATGTGACAGGAAAGGAGATAGTGACATCCCAGAGAAAGAAAGAAAAAGGCTGAATATTTGAAAGAATTTTTTCACTAAAAGGTCATTAATTTTTTTTTAGCTCCTGTTTAACCACTGCAACCAGTGAATCAACTGGAGAAGGAAATAGTTGTTTGAGATTTGTCATCTCACTGCCCATGTGTACAGTGCATGATCAAGAAAAGGGGACACGCCTGTTTCCAGGAGGAGATTGAGCAAGACCTGACAAGGTTGGTAAAATTAAGTGAGGGGAGAGGGAGGAACGTGGGAGGAGAAAGAAACTCTTTCACTTGAAAAAAAAAAAAGGCCTTTTGTTTTTCCTTTAGCCAATGTAAAGAAATAAAAAAGAACAATTGCATTTTTTAGGAAGTCCTTTGCTGGACTTACCCCTTATTATGTATGGAGAGATATAGGAGGGAATAGAGTTAGAAGTGGAAAGTAAAAGGGCTCCAGAGTCAGGGGGCTGCATTACCCTGGTTTGGAGGAATCCTCATAACCAGTGAGTATTGCTGTGGTATCAAGTGGGACTACATCATTGAATTTATGAAGTAGAATGCAATGCTGTAATATCTCTATCATCTAGAACACATCTGCATAGCTAGGTGAAGTTGCAAAAGCAATGTGGATAGGCACATTCAGGCTACTTATAATCCAGCTTCTTAAATAGCAAGCATAATGAAGGCCTGGTGGCACAAGCTTCACCACGGTGTGGCAACCCAAAACCAAGCTCTCTGAAAATGTTATCATTGATGTTAGTGTGGCTTGAGCTAACTACAATATAGCTGATGTGGATGTACCTGTCAGGCTAAAATGACACTTCCTCTGGGCTGGATAGGCATAGGTAATTGGTTCACTGCAAATCTCATACAATAATGTGATTTTCTGAGCGTGTGTGTTAATTTGGGAATGTTTATTAAAAGCATATTGAACATGACTCTGGAAGCACCTAGAATAGAATTCTGAAAGAAAAAAATAATTACCTAAGGAATTGGTACGTAGTTATACTTAAGCAAACTATGTATTATTAACCAACAGCTATTTTCTGAGGATTTTTTCAGGTGTTTTAATGATATCTGAGCTTTATGCATTTTCTCCACACCTAAAGAACAGTAGCTTTGTGAAAATACAGGTCTAGAATGCAGAACTGAATTCAAACATGGTTTTCCATGACAGAGATGTAGTTATACTTTGTGATACTACACAGCCCATAGTAACTTAGGAATCTGGTCATCCTTCTGATGCATTCAGAAACCACATAGTTAGTATTACTGCCCATGTCTAATCGGTCTTTCCATACTGTGCATACTTTGAATTACTTCAGAATCTTATGGATTCGTCCGACAGTTGTTAAGACAGTAGGCTCATTGTCTATCACATAAAACAAAAGCATATAGACACAATTTTCCACTCATACGTATTGTAGTGTCTTGTGTTTCTTTTCACAAGGTGCAGATTACCCAAGATGTCTCACAGTGAAAAATCAAAATCCTCTAAGGGGTCATAAACATGTCCAGTCTTCCTAAACACAAAGTTCTGGACACAGGGGGTTTGCTCTATTTCTCATTCATTGCAGTTTATACCCAAGGTACTCTACAATTTCAGTGGGATTACAACTCGTTTGCCTATGCAAAAGAGCTGTCAAGCCATGTAATACCTAGCAACTCAAATAATCTTCTGTCAGATATTAACCATATAAAGCACAACTTCACAACTGATCAAATAGAAGCAAGTGGTTTTTACTGCATGTGAAAGGATGTTTAAATGCACTCAGGTGGATGCTATTGGTGGAGTACTCTACTATGGACTGTAGCTTGAAGAAATCTTTGTGTTAACACCTGTCTCAGACTGGGACACACAAATATCATATGTTTTCAGCATACAGAGCAACTGTAATCAGGCTTTCAGAAAACTGGAATAAAGACTGCATCATTTTTCAACTATGGGTGTCAATGTTTATACTTTTTTGTTGATTTCTCACATATTTTCTGGAGATTTCACACCAGTTTATTCCATTTCATAACAACAAACAGTGTAGGAGAAAAAAATAGCCCTTAATACAAAGTTTGAGATTTTCTCAAAGCATTCTCAAATTACATTCAAAAGCAATTTGTCAGTTTATTGTGATCTTGGGCACACTTAGCCTGGTACAGGACATGCTATTTGCCTCTAGATGGTGCTCTCATGTTGAGATCAAAGGCTTCCATTCTCTTTTTCATTAAAATTTTCATAATTCTCTCAAAATCAAAATAAACCATCTCAAAAGAGCAAGAAAAAACCTTGCTAGAATGCATATGAGTGGATCATACGTTGGTTTCAGATCCCCAGATTGTATAAGGGAATTGATTTGAATTCTAGGAAAATCAGCACTGAAACCACGTAATACTCTAATATAAAGGTGCAAATTTTATAAAACGTTAGTCCATGTAATGAGCATTAGTTAAATAATACCTTCATGGTTAAATCATATCAGTTCCAGACAGGTAATAGTCCTGCATTACAAACTGGAAAACAAAGACAAAGGGATTATTTGTTTTGCTCAAAGCCTTGAAAATTGTGCTCGAGAGTTTGTGTATGTAGGTGATTTAACACTTACTCTTTTGAATAGAGACCACAGCTGTTGATTTCCATGTTGCTAAAGTGTCCTTGATGTCCTTCTAGGGAGGAAGTATGAGTAGGCTCTGCTTTGGAGTGTAAGAGCACAGACAAGGGCCTTCCAGTTGAGAAGCTGTATTTTTCCTGGGGAAGTAGAAGAGCTAAATATTGTCACAGCAATACCAGCTTGTAGAGCTGTGCAACATGTTCACATTTCACTCTCTTTGTGTCTACAACTGCTCTGGTACTGGAATTGCTCTCTTGCAATTACCACCACTACTGGCTGCACAAGTGTGATCTTTGAGTGTCTCAAACTACTGCAAGACTCAGGTCATAACTTTGGAATTTTAGCAATGAAGCTCAATACTTTCTTCTAAGAATGAATTCCACTGTTGGCTGTGTGGTTTGTGTGGATCTATACTTGCATATTTCTACTCAGCATTCTCCTTCACATTGGTGCAGATATTATGGCAGAAAGTAGGTGTGATTCATGTGTCTCGGAGATTTCTGAGAATGTCCGTTGTCTTTAAGCAGAAGGCAAGTTTTTACATAACTTATAAATGCTGTGCATTCTTTTGGGTTGTTTTTGATTTTCAACACGAACTCATCTTACTCTTGCATGTTCCTTCCCAGAGAGAGCTCTAACTGAGGTGGCATTCATCAGTAAGAGGCTCTCTTGGTCCCACCATTCTCTTTGTATTTCTTCTGCTACATGCAGCTGTGATACACAGGAACATTTTGTTTAAAAATGAAACAAAAGAAGATTTTGGAGGCCAGCACTATCTTGCTGATAAGTCTGAAGTTTAGGTTTACTCTTAGGGAATGAATAGCTTTGCCTACTTTTTATTGTAACTTAATATCCATCCTAAACTTTTTTCTGCCCTCTCTCCTATGTAGTGACAACTATGCAGGGTCCATCTTGTTCCTTTCATTGTAGGCTCAAATTAGAGTAAGCCCTATTGTGACATGTCATTCTTTATCCTTTCCCTTCCTTTCCTTGAGGCTAAGTCTGTTCATACAAGCTGTTCCAGTTCTAGGTAAAGTGGAACACCCACTTCATGATGAAGATCAGGATGTCAAATTCTTTTTTGGCAGAGTCAGTGTTCCCACACATAAACAGTCTATTTATTTTCAGATAGCACAAGATCAGAGCTGTAAGTTATCTGAAACTGGCATTTAGTGTGCCCTTTACCTTCAACATAAAAATGCATTGAACAAAACCAACCAAGACTCTAGTTTGTGCTAACCCCAGTTAACAAAGAAAAGAAAGCTGAAACTTGGAGATTGCAACATGAGACATTCTATAAAATCATTGAGAGAATCTATAAAAGCATTGTTTCATGACAGGAGTGACTCAACAGCTGCTTTTCTAACCTTAAGGTGACACTGTTAGTGAATAAAGCTATACAGAGAGAATTCTCAAGTATATTTATTCACCGTGATTCTAGTATTGAATTTTTTTTTTTCCTGTAAGACCTGATATTGGGAGTAACTTAGCTTCTGTTCTCTAGGATCTGCTCCATTAGCCACTTTTAAAACAGATCACATTTGCTCTAAGTTTTTCTGCCTGTACTAACTTAAAATACTAAATTATTTAAACACAGTAAAATTGTAAAAGCATTCCCAGCAAAGTCCCAGACAAAGTTACTGGTGCATTATAAAGTGTATGCTTCTTATGAGCATGATAGACATCTCCTTAACTCAACATAAACAAATCTTTTTCATCTTTCAGGATTCAAACACATCAGGAAATCAGTGCACACAGAATTGTGAAAGTCTATGCTCCAATACTAATATTTCCTCCAGCAGTGACTTTGATGTCAGAGGAGCTATTACCCTGAATTCTTTGTTTGAAAAGAAAAATCAAATGGAAGGTACAAATCTACTGAAGTATTTCCACCTCTCATAGTTTTATCTGTAGAATTACAGATTTAATTAACCAATAAGGTTTTTTTAGAAGACTTCATTAAGAATAAGGAGTACAGATTAAATTATTTTTAACAGTAATGTCTTTAGCATGACATCAGTCTCTTGCGGTATCCTCCATAACAGTAATGATATTAATCATCTTCCAGAAATGCTTTCATAGTTTTCTCTACATGAAAAACTAAGATGGCAGATACCACTTATATGACTGAAATGCTGATGCCACTTCCTTACCTTGCTGCTTCACAGATTTGCTTCTAAATTGCTCCTCAGAGTATTATCCCAGGGTATACACTGGCATAGCTGTTCTTGCGTTCCAGGGTGGCGTTTGTCCAACATTATGGCTTCTCTAATGGTGGTTTCTGTTTTATTAACTCCACTATTTTCTCTGTCCTCATGTGCTCTCTGTCCTCTCTGTCCTAGCTGCAGCAGAGAATCACACAGATGTCATGGGGTGAAAGGGTTAAATGTCAGTCACATATTCCTAATCTAGCAAGTAGACTGTGAGCAGAGGGAGCAAGTAGGAAGAAATGGAGTAGAGGTGAGAGTGAAATGACACTAGAAGACTGACTGTACAGCTGCACTTGCATTCACCATCAGAATTGGTAGGCCAGAGCCCATCATACAGCAGCTGTAATCTATTTCCCCAGCTGGGAAAGAGCACAGGCCTGAAGGCTGATAAAGCCTAGTATAGGCTTTATATGTAAAGTATAAAGCTTATATAAGTATAAAGCTTATATAAGCCAGATGGACAGAAGCAAATTAATGACTTAAAGGTTTAAATTACAGTAAACACAGACTCCTTGCGTTTCTCTGCCTACGTATGGACATAACTCATTGATATGTAGACTTCACGCTAGAGTTGCTCGTCTAGCTTCTTGCCTTAAGGTATCACATTGTGCAAAATATATACACTTATCTAGGTAAAGGCAGCGTGGTTCATGTTGTCAGTGGCAGTTTCTTGCAGTTAACTGCTGTTAGGCTAACAAGGTGATTTAAAGTCAGTGGGAAAGAAGGTGCTGAGGCCTATAAACCATGTTAAGGGTTGTATGAACATGCTTTATGATATGCATAGCCATTTTCTGAGTCATCTTTGTGAATGGAAAGATGTTTCTTTTCTCCCTTCTAAGAATGAGGTTCATAATTTCCTTGAGAAAGATAACATTAGTACTCAGTATTTAGCATGACTCATACAGATATTCAGGTAACTATTTCATTGGATTCTATTTTCCTATGATCCATACATAGTACAGAGCATCTTTTATTGTCGTTAGTATTGAGTTTTTTCATCAGTAACAATCCACAATATACACTTTGCTCTACTTGTGACTAGCCCATTCTTGAATGTGACTTACAGTATTCCTTTATGTGGATGGCTTTATCAGGTATACAGCTTCTTATCAATGATAAATTGGACAGAGCAAAGTGAATTAAAGAAAACTGACATTCCAGGTACTTTTCCGCTCTCTGGACAAAACCTGCCCAGCACTCTCACTGTTTGCTGGGAGAAAGCAAATGTTTTCAAAAAGAATCACCTTTCATACTAGAGTATGGAGTCTCACTGAAACTACAGTCACTGCATGCAGAATTTACTTTCATGCAGAATGGATGAGTTAATAGAATACAATTTATAGCCCTGTTTACGTGTCATTCTTTTCGTAACACCAAATTCCCCAAGTTCCTTTTTTTCGTAATGCCTAGAAGAAATATTTCATCCTTGTATAAACATTCACAATGAAATTGGTTTGTTTAGATATCCACAATGAAACCAATGTTTGCAATGTGTGCATACCAACACACTCTAAAAAGGAATCTCATGCTGTTTCCCATAGGTACTATTTAATGAGTAGAGATTGCAAGTGTGATTATACATGGACACAAACACACACATATATCTGTGACTGTGGCCTTGTTTGTATTAGCAAGTGCCCTGTCTCAGCAGGAATGGATCTGTCAGGTGTAACAGTTGATTCTGTGGGCCTGATTTCACTCTGTATGTGTCTTGGGAGGGGGTTACTCCAGACTAACTCTAGTGCGGTCAACTGAATTAGTTGTTGAGGCACATTAGGAGGGCTCCCAGGGTAAATTTCTAGTTTCGGGTTGCTCCACTGCATGAATCAAAGCATGATAACTGGAGAGGATCAGGAGATTTACTTTGGAAGTGCATGCCTACTCTGAAGTAAAATGCTAATGTAGCTGCACCCTACATCATCACAACTCTTACTGCTTCTAAATGAACATCTGAAGGCTGAGCTGAACAAGATTTGTTTTGATCTACACTCCCCAGAGGAAACCTAAATGTCACATGTCATTGTCCTTTGAGTTATGACATTATGCCCCCAGCTCTTAATAAGAAAATAACTTTTCAGATATCAGAAAGGTAAGTAAGTGCTGAGTTCTAGCATACAATAAGCAAATCTTACTCAGTAGAGTTCCAAATATGCAGTTGGCTTTCTCTGTTATCTTCAGTTTGGACCCTGGAACATGGCTTTGGATATGGCATATAGGATCCTTTCTGAATGAGTTTGGATATTTATTTTTTTTCCTCCTGGCAGAAGTAGTCAGCTTACTCTTATTTTCTTACATTTTGAGCCTGTCAGGAAATACAAAAATCTGAGTCCTCCCTAACTTTGTCACTTCTTCCATCACAGAAAACTTTAAACAACTTTAGCTAAAGAGGAAACATTCTAGGAACCAAAAACCTCCTTATGCTCATGCAACAACTTGAATACTTAAGAAAATAACAAGTTTCAGCAACTTTCTAGGCTCTTTTATTGTTTGGAGCTTCCTGTATCAATTGTTCTCCCCAGGGTACTCTGTGCCAAAGTTACATGTGTATAACTTCCTTTTGGACCTGGCAACACTGAGAATTTCTCTGTGAGGGGGGAAGTTTTCTTCCTTTCACCTAGAATCAGCCTTAACTTCTTTATAGTTCGCTCAGTGTGGACTATGCCAATTCCATCACAGCCATGAGCAAGAAAATATATACTGACCCATGACATTTTTCTGACTTTCCTTAATGAAAAGCTCCATAGATTTTACCAAAAAAATCAGATCAAATGTTTTATTGAGCCATTTTTGATCCTTCTAGAGAACTCCGTTCAGCAGCGATGAATCTTTTTTCTGTTTTATGATATATTTCTATAAGCAATTACTGGTTTCACCCAAGATGATGTCTTTAATATTTACCAAAAGTGTGGCAAGGAACGGCTTTCTGAGAGATCTGTCACACTCAAAGGACAATATCCTCTGTTTCAAGGGAGAAGTGCTTTATTTAAAATGAACAGCCATCTGAAGGATTTCAACAATACTCATATATTTTCAAATCAAATTATCATTATCACAATCATTTTCAAAACACAGCATTTTCTGTTGTCATGTTCATTTCACACAAGTGAGCCATCACTGTGAAAGTTGTAAAAGCCATCAGATTAAATATGATCCAGATACGAGTTTTCTAAGCACAAGCTTTAACAAATGGGAAGTCAGTATAAATGCTTCTTTACTGTGTTTTAAAATGTCAGTGGGAACAAATTAATATTTTATTAATTGAAAGATGAACTATTCAGCATTCAACTGGGATTATATAACTTTAAATTGCATCTGAGCACGTGTCTTCCACCACTGTTTAGGCAGCAGAAATAGCCTAACTTGGGAATAAAAAAGACAGGCCCTGAATCCCAGAAGCACTGTATTGCCTGTCACAAGGAAACCACAATCAAAAAGGGTTCTGGAGCTGCAAATGAAGTGGCTTTATAAACAATGAAGTATTCTGGAGAAAGCTCCAGGATATGGTAAATATGTCTGAAGAACTAGAGGAGTATGTCTGGAATAATCAGCATGTGGCACTTATTAAAAGAAAGTATGTAAGAAACTATGAAATTCAGACAGAAAGACACAACTCCTAAATAATATAACATCGCAGAGAAACTGAAGATAGCAGCTCAGGAAAGGACAGAGGGTGCTAATGCATATGGCAAGATTCCTCCAGAAACTGGAGTAAATGAAGGTGTAAGGGTTGGTAATTTGGGTAATCTGGTAAATTTTGCAAAGTGAGGCTGACCCTCTACTAAAGGATAAGGCTGAACAAATCAAATACGGTAGCCTTGACTACACTGAGAACTGCAGTATAAAAAGCTAGCCACTAATGCAGCAGGGGCTAACAAAAAGGGTTATTGCAGCTAGGACAAGCAAAGCAGTCCTTGTAAAATGAATGCCCTGCTATAGGATAAATCCTTGCAGAACACCAAAACCAGATGCATTTGATGAAGAATTAGGATATGGCCTCAGACATAAATTATAAGCAAGATTAGCCTGCCAAAAAGGAACATAAAAACAAGCAGTAGCACCTTTGACTGGAGGGAGACAACACTCATGCTGTGATGACTGGGACAAAGAGTAACTGTGAGTTGCCCCAGAAGATTACAGATGTAGATGAAAGAGAAGGTGGGTGAAACTGTATGTTGCATCTGACATGTGAAAGCCAAACTGAAAAAAAAAATCCATTTCTCAGCCTGGAAAAGCTGAATCCTTGTAACAGAAACTCGGAGTCTTTTGTGTTAGAGTAGGGCTAAAAATAAGTTCTTTCATATTGAAAAGATGGTCCCATATGTATAAACAAGGGAAGAAGAATAAAAGCAGATTTTCCCGTTACATCTTTGGACAATTGTGGGGGCATGAAGACTGGAAATAGGCTTTCATAACTATTCTGGAAAACTGGAAATTAGTGAAAAAATCTAGAAAGGAGCTTCTCTATAGGAAGAAAAACTTTACCAGAAATGTGAGGGGAAAGCCATGGAGACTGTTTTGGAAGTCTATATTGAAGATGTGCACTGTGGTGGACCTCAGAGTCTCTGTCCCCTGACTGCACAGATACAGAAGGTAACAAGTGCTGCAGCCTCTTTCTAATGCACAGCCCCTGATTTTATTCCCATGTAAACCAAGGCATAAGAGAAAAGGACAGAAATGATGGTGTATAGTCAAGTCACATCCTGATGTGGAATCAGGATAGAGCTAGAGCTCATCTGTATTTGTGAGGCCAAAGGCATTGCCAGACCATCAATCTACACATAGAAAGACTGAGAATGAGTCAAACCTTCTGTATGTCCAGAAGGCAGCAAGTTTGATCAGTGGGGAAAACCTAGCACCGTTCCTTAGTTCCAGTATGACTAAATGGCTAACTCTGTCACCTAGTTTTTTTCTAGATCCTGTCATATTGAAGAGAATATGTGACTTTATCCAGAGCATAGGCTTTTGGGAGTACAACTCTTGATTACTTCTGCTGCAGCATTTACATTTAAAAGATGGCCAAAAGTGTTAAGCTTTTTTCAGACTTTCAGATAAAAGGTACTCCTTTGACTGAGTAAAAAATTGTGAAGGGAGATAATTAGGCCAGTGTCCCTTATAAGGTAACTATATGTGTGTCTATTCCAGACTACTGAGGTATCAGATAGCCCAGCTGGCTGTGCTAACCTCAGAACTGGAATCAGTATCACTGCATCCTCATGGCACTGCACTCAAACTAATTAGCTGGGCAATGAGAGATAGGGCTTTTTCAGCTGGCCATGTGGTTTATATTATAGCTTAAGCTAAATGTCTCCACTCTGCTTGCTTCTGGGCCATGTGTTTCTGTTAGCCTGCTGGGAGTTTGCTTAGGGGTCTTTGCACGCTGCCTCCTGCGAGGTGCAGTCAGGCCCTGAGCAGACAATCCTAGATGATTGGATAGGGCCTTAGAATGGGAAAAGGCCTCTAAGAGGGAGTGCAAGAAGAGCACAAGGTTGCCTGTGCCTTCAACTGGAGACACAGCTCCATTTATTGACATTTTTAAGGGGAAGAAGTAGTTATTGATCTGCTGGTAGCTCTCAGCACAGCTGACTACTAGTCTCCTAACTCACTGACAAGCATCTGATCCTGGTAAAAAAGCCACCAGGTCAGTGCTGTTGCTATGCTTTAGGAACTGCCTGCATCCTTATCTTCCCCCCATCAGGGATGTAACAGAAAGGCAGCAGCATTTCATGCTACTACATGAAATTTAACAGACATCACAAACCCTAAAATGTCTTTACCTGCCACTCCCATAATTTCTGCCTGGTATCACCACTGAGTGCTAGAGCTGCAATGCTCTATCCTGACATAGTTTGATTTTCTTTTCAAGGTAACCTTTGTTCTGAACTTTCTTGTTTTGTAACACTTGGATTGAGTATTAATTTCAAGATCCCTGTAGTGTATTTTGTCCTAAATTACTGCTGAGTGCACATACCTGCATTGTAATTTAGGGTTTGGAAATTACAGACCGCTACAGTGGTGTGGTTGTATGTGATCATTTGTACACAGACTCACAGCAGAACTACCACCTACATACTACAAAGAACAAAATGGAACACCCAAGCACTATGCTTATAGTGTGTCTACGTTAATTCCAAAACAACTACAGCTCCTTTATCATGAATAAGCATTTATAGAAACAATAAAGATAAGAAGAGTATAAATTAGAGTAACAGAAGGAGGGGGGTTGCAGCCAGAGCAGGCAGATTTATCTTTGAAGTTGGTCAAGCCTTGGAGTTGGCTCTGTTTTGAGTAGGGGGTCGGACCAGATGAGGTCCCTTCCAACTAAAATTTTTCTGTGATTCTGTGATTCTAAGAGATTCCAAGAGATTGTAGCACCCAGTCTAGTAAGGCGAGGAGGAGGTAAGGGAGTGAGGAAGTAAGAATGCGAAATGGAGGAAATGAAATAAAACATTAGCCTTTTTACGATAATATGGAGGCTTGATTTAGTTCAAACTCTATCTGCCAAATGGATTGCTATACTTCAGGCAAAATTAATGGAAGCAAGTGCTAAAGTTTTCATTCCCATGAAATACCAAGGAACGTGAAGGTGTTTAGCTAACAGAAACAGTTAAGCTAAATGCAGTTGATATAATATCTGGGAAACCAGGATTCGACAGAACAAACTCACAGTACAAAATAATATTTTATGCCATCATAGTTGTGGCAAAAACCTGTCCTGCATTAAGCAGGAGGAAAAAAAAGAAAAAAATACTTGAATTCCATCTGTGCCCCGAATGTCAGATCCCGAGTATGGCCAAAGACCGGAGACCCTGACCCATTGTTGAATAAGAGCAGCTCTTAAAATGTCTCACAGAAGAAAAATACTCAGTTTGACGACTTCTACTTTTGACCCTCAAAGATCACCAAATCAATCTGAATAAGGTTTGCAAAGGTGTTTGACTTTTAGGCATCTGACTGCTTCAGCTCCTGATTGGAAACCCTGGAAACCATGGTCTAAGCAATGCATTCAAGTCTAATCCCCTTCGTTGGTCCTGCCAAGAACAGAGATAAATGTAATTTACACCCCAAATGACAGAAAGCTGCTTCTCTCCTTAGGAGAGTGGGATGAGTTTTCCCCCTTAGGAAGATCCTAGTTGGGAGGAGGGGTGTATTTTCTAATCCACATCCTGTCTCTCATCCACATCTGTGTTCTGAAGAATTTATTGTATAAAGCGATACAGTGCAAGTAAGAGATTCCAGAAGACTGACACCCAGAGTGTAGGCAGCGTGCTGTCAAGGTCACTCTCATGGACCATGGGAGAAAGAATTAACACTAAAGTTGCTAATCAAGTAGAGCAAGGACTGAAATCAGTTCTGTCAACACCAGTGTAGGTGCCTTAGTCATCAGATATCTGGATCTTTAGACTTCTCTGAAATGAGATCAGCTTAGAATTACTTCTGAGTCCTTAGGTGGGAGTAAGGACTATTGCATTTAGACTGATACTCTTAGGTTGGGGCTCTTTTGCCTCTGCCTGGATAGAAGTATATATCCATCTATTTAGTGCTTACACAGTGAGCCTGACACATTCAGGCTGCAGTAGACCACCTCTACATATTCTTCATGGGCAAACAAGGCATTTTCTCTTAACTCTAACACACATGGAGTTTGCTGGATTTGTTGTGCATTTGCAAACCATTGCTACAGTACATGCACATTAGATCTGAATCTTCTGGGAAGTGCCATAACTACTGTGTGTTTGTTACAGTGTTTGGGATTTCTGAACATCCCACTGTCTGCTTAGGGCTGAACGGTGGGACAACCAGAAACCCTTGACAAATGTCCAATATCCTTAAATTCTACCCAGTCAAAATATCTGTAGAATCTGAAAAAAAAAGGCTGTATGCTTGGGAACCTGAAGACCTGATTACTCTGCTTTAAGAATCAAGACCTGTTGGAGATTGCAGCAATATTATAGCAATATTACAGCTGCAATTAAAACTTAAAGCATAGACTATAAACTAAAGTGTCTTTAAAAGAAATTACTTCATGACAACAGTGCATTTAGTGGAGTTCATGTTTACTGTGTTGCCAAGATTATAATCTAATGGCCTAATATGGCTAATGTTAAGGTGAAGATTAAGCAGTTCTCTAGTATGTGGCTCAACTGACTGTAACTTATCTGAACCAAGCATTTTTCAGTGTTACAATTCATATAGTTCATTGCTTGATGAGAAATTAATCTTAACAGAGTTGTCCCAGCATCAGTGTCATCTTGCAACCATGCATCATAAACTTAAATTACATTCCTCAATGGCTGTAAATCTGCTCAGTGAATATGAGTGAAGATAATGACTGCCAAACTGAGCCGATATTGTCTTTTCTCAATGTTACCCTAAGTATGGCCAGTAGCAGACACCTAAGGCAACAGAGTGTAAGAAACAAAGGTAGGGTGTTGCTTTCCTTGATATGCAACTTCTGTCTTCCAGTGCTACTTAAATGTCATAAATAAATTATCAGAAAACTGCATGTGGCATTGTGGTGATGGCTTTAAATCAGTGTCAAGTATTATATTAGAATCACAGTAGCATCTTAAACCATATATGGTCCCTGGTCTCTACAACTGATAACGTGAAGTAAAATTCAGACAAAAGAATATGCCACAGATGAGTTAATTGCAAACACTAGTCTTGCACTCACTGTTCATGGGCCCTCACTATCTTTTTTTGCTATTGCTGACTTGTCGCTCTATATAAATAAATTAGTTCATTACAGGAAGTTCCACAGTTTCTGAATGTGATATCTCTCCTACTGCTACCACTATTTTTCTAATTTTTAATTTCTAATCACTTTCCAGGTCATATCACTCAATGACTCACATTCTAGAGTCAGACTTAGGCAGGTGGAAATAAAGTAAAAGTCTCAGAATGGGTACTGGGACTGTGCCTAAGAGCCAGAAGATGAGCACATACCAGATTGAGCCTTTCTTCTTTGTGCTGCAGTATCATTTAGGGACAGTTTGCAGGCTCTGGCCAGAGATGCTGGCAGAGTAACCATTTGTGCTGGTTTTGGCTGGGGTAGAGTTAATTTTCTTCATAGTAGCTAGTACAGGGCTGTGTTTTGGATTTGTGCTGGAAACAGTGTTGATAATACAGAGATGTTTTCGTTATTGCTGAGCAGCGCTCACACAGAGCCAAGGCCTTTTCTGCTTCTCACGCCACCCCACCAGTGAGCAGGCTGAAGGTGCACAAGACGTTGGGAGGGGAAACAGCTGGGACAGCTGACCCCAACAGACCAAAGGGATATTCCAGACTGTATGGTGTCATGCTCAGCATATAAAGCTGGGGGAAGAAGAAGGAAGGGGAGGACATTTGGAGTGATGGCGTTTGTCTTCCCAAGTAGCTGTTACGCATGACGGAGCCCTGCTTTCCTGGAGATGGTTGGACACCTGCTGCCGGTAGGAAGTAGTGAATGAATCCCTTGGTTTGCTTTGCTTGTGTGCATGGCTTTTGCTTTACCTATTAAACTGTCTTATCTCAGCCCATGAGTTTTCTCACTTTTACTCTTCCGATTCTCTGCACTGCGGGGAAGCGAGTGAGCGGCTGTGTGGTCCTTAGTTGCTGGCTGGGGTTAAACCACGACACCATTTCACAATAACAATAGGAATCATGTCAACATAACATTTGCTTCATCACGATGCAGTCTCCTAAGGTAGGATTTGCATTTGTCCATACTTTAATGTGTGTTACAACCTGGTATCTTCAGTAGGGTTCTTGTTCTCATTCATCTGTTGAAGCTGTAATTTCCCATGAGTCTGAGTCTGTTCTTATGGGCTATTTGTGTTATGCCAGCCTGAAAACCTTGATGAAGAATAACAAAACTTTGCTTAATAGCATGCCTACATCACATGAATGCTGACAGTGCAGCTGTGAGATAAGACTTTTTTTCCTCATCTCATTCAAGAATTCACAAAGTTTCCATGATTCTTCATTTCTATGTCTGGTGGCTTTTCTGGACACCTTTCCGTACCTTCACTGTCTGAAAAGTCAATGGCACATCACAAATCCATTCAAGATTCAAGTGTCATGTCAACAACTCCATTTGCTGTTGATGGCCAGTCTTCAGCTCTTCCTCATCCATCTACACGTCTTCATGTTTGAAATCCTTTTTCCTGCCCTACTTTCTGTTGCCATTCCCCTCCTTGCTGATGCCTTTCTTTCTTTTATTACTTTTCCTTTTTTTGCTCTTTATCTACTTGCTTCTGCCATGTCAACAGCTATCTTTCCAAGTTTAGAGGCATTTCAGAGAGGTGCAACCAGGACCTTTAAGAAAATGACATTTCTTGTGAATCTGTGTCAAGAGAAAGCTACAAATTTCTTGGGTAGCAGCATTACCTCATGGCAGTATCAGAGGCACACACCCCATGTGTGCTAACCTCACAACAACTGCTGGGTTTGAGAGGACTGTTGCCTGAATAAATTTGAATGAACAAAGGCAGTGTTCTTAAAGACCAAGAATGATAACTACACTTTGGGGCCACACAACAGATGCAGCAATGACAGAGCTTGAGGGTGGTGAGACACTGGAACAGGTTGCCCAAAGAAGCTGTGGATGCCCCCTCCCTGTTCAAGGCCAGGTTGGATGGGACTTTGAGCAACCTGGTCTAGTGGAAGGTGTCCCTGCCCATTGCAGGGGGGGGTGGAACTAGATGATCTTTAAGGTCCCTTCCAACCCAAACCATTCTATGATTCTGTGATCCTCTGGTGGGAACACCCTACTGAGCTGGCAGGTCATCTGGGCTTCTGCACCCTCAGTCCCATGGTCACTGCACAGGAAAATGTGGAAGAGTGTGTACCTTCCAGCATTGCTCTGGGTATCCAGTTCCTAATCCCACAGAAAACTCTGCAAGGGACATGTCTTTAACTTTCTCCTCACCACAACCAGCATCAGCAGCTACTTTTATCAGCACACCTGATTAAAACCAAAATAATCTTAATACTTTTTTAACACGTCTCTAGGGTGGAAAGCATGGGGCTTCTGGTGGAATGACGGCAATTAGCTCAGAGCTGTGGAGAAGTAATATACGTTGCTGATCTCATCACAAGACCATAGTTCTCTGTGCTATCCCAGCAGCACAAAGTTTGCACAGGCAGTAGCATTGTATGAGCAAACTGATGGCCAGCAGTCACAATATACCTTGTCTGTACTCGAAGGCCTCACCTGGTAACTACCCCTGGGGTCAACTGAACAAGCAGGAGGTTTTTGACTCACTGTTCATTCAGTGCAGGCTACAAAAAAAACCCCAAGAGATCCCAATTCTCTGCTCTCTTTCTCCTTCTTTGCAGATGCCTTTTACCATTCTGCATTGCCCTGCTACAGGCATCCACAGGAGACTTCACAGGAGACAGTCTCTTAGGTCACCATGCTGGAAATGGCATCGAGGTAACATCACTACTAGATGGATCATCACCTTCAGAACTTGACTTCACCCATCGCTCTCATCAGATAGTCAAGGCAGAAATAGCTCCATTCCATTTCTTCCAATACTGAAACCTGTTCTTGAGAACCTGGGCGCTGTGGGGACAGAGACCATAGGCAACAGAACAGTGCCCTGTATTCGACAGGCTTGCTTTTCTCACCTCTGCATATTCCTTTGATGGAGAGAGGCCTCAGCACCAATTGCTTGAATCTTCTGTTCTGCCCGTCACGCCAAGTTGCAATGAATATAATGCAACATTATCAATCAAAGGATAAAAGATCCAATAAACACCAACAAACTGCAAACTTTTGAAACAGTGATTATGTGACTGAGGAAGATAAACTATTTCACAGCTGAAAGCATAAAATGGCTTATTTTGGACAGAGTAAATGTTCCCAGAGTAAACATGGGAAATACGTTAATTATTTTGAACCTACAAAATCAGAAACAGTAAGCTAAAAATTGGAGAAAATACCAGTAAGGCAGGATCTTCTGCTTGTATTAAAGGATATTATTAAACTGCTTAATAGAACAACAGAAAAAATGATGAAGTAATCATTGAGAGCAATAAGGCAAGAGCTTGTGTAGTTTACATAATTGCACAGATAGATAGAGAAATGAGTGTTCTTGTTTATGTGAGCTACGTGTTGATTTGTGTGTAATCAGTCCTTGAGGACGAATTATGAAGCTTATGCAAGAAAAGGGTAACTAGAACAGAAATAGAAGGGAGAACTGACCATGAATTCAAAGGTATAAAATCTCAGGGTATGTTATGTAATTACTAAGCAAAAGAAGTAAGCAGATTTCAACATTTTGATAAGGAAAACTAATAAATAAGATAAAGAGGAAAAGTGAAGCATGAAATGACCTGACACAAAGGGAAATGGCTACAAGTAATGCTGACGTGTGGATACATGCTAAATAAATCCACTGATAAAGTGAAGAAACATCATAAACACAAATAATTAATAATTACCAATTAGAATTAATATTAAAAGAGCCTAGAGCCTAGATGTATAGAAATGAGAAGATATTTCATTCATATAGAAACATGTAGTTTTGTGCTTGGGAACAAATAACAACACTATGTGCTAGAACCTCAACAGTTTGACGTGACAGAAGAGGAAACCAAAATATACTTATCAAAGTCACACTTTTTATGAATTGCTGACATGAGGTACTTATGAGAAAGACAAATATAAGCCTAAGCGGCCATCAAGAGATCTGTTTTCAGTAGAGGCATGAAAATATTTTTGCTTTGTAAGATCTCAGTGAAACTTCATCTGGAATATTGTATAAAATTATGAATTGAATCTGAAAAAGATGTGAAGATGGGCTCCTGGAATGATTAAGAGATTCTCTACACAAGAAAAAGCTTACAGAACATGGCTATTCTAGCCCAATAAAATGAAAGCTGAAATGGGATAATATTGCTCTCTACAAATGTATCATTCTGGGAATGGATTATTGGATGAAAAGGCAAGTGCTGGCAGAGAAACAAAGTTGTATATTGGTAAATGCATTTAGACTGCAAATTAAAGGACAATTAAAAGAAGGTTAGAAGAAGCAAAGTACAACTGTGTTAAAAATGGAACATAATTTTACGAAGGGACTTCTGTGACCCAGTGGCTGTCTGCTGGGCACCAGAACCATGAGCCCACTAGACTCCCTTTAATCCTATGTTTGTAACTGGGCTACCTGTTGTATAAACTTTTTTCAGCCAGTCTGCTGTTCCTAATTGCGCTACAACTTTCACACCTTTAATATCTGGTTCCTTTCAACAAGTCTATCCTGTACAACATTTGTTCTTCATTGAGCTGTTGTATTTTAGTCATATGATCCAGATAGCCACATTTCTTATGTGGTGTGATGACCTAAGCCCCACATGATCAAGTTGTAACTAAGCCTCCATCCTTCCTCTTAAAGGATCAGTTCACCCTACAGCACTCCTCACAGATGGGAGCCATTCCTAGTCACTGTTCCTACCACCCACAGGTTTATCGGTATACTCAATGTACTAAAATGCAATTAAATTTATTGATATGCCACAATGCAATTACATCAGAAAATTTCAATAACAAAGAAGAGAGAAAATATCAAACACAAATATCACTAATACTAAGCTGACAGGAGTCAGCACAGTAGCCAGTACAGTTAAGAGGTGTTTTAATCATTTTTTTCAAAATAAAGAACATGAAATTAAGTTTCATACTTTGGATCCCATGACAAGTATTTCTGCTGCTTTTAAGTGATGCAGCAACAATGCAAAAGGAGAAACTATGTTTGTGTGTAGTCATGCAGCAAAAGGTAGGAATCACCTGACAGGAACCTTATAAAGTTCAACAAAGGGAAATGCAAAGCCCTGCACCTGGGGAGGAGTAAGCCAATGCACCAGTACGGACTGGGGACCAACCAGGTGGAAAGCAGCTTTGCAGAAAAGGCCCTGGGGTTCTGGGTGGACAGCACATTGACCATGAGCCAGCAATGTGCCCTTGTGGCAAAGACCAACAGCCTCCTGGACTGCATCAGGAAGAGCATAGCCAGCAGGTCAAGGGAGTTGATCCTTCCCCTCACCACTGATGAGATTTCTGGGGTCCCAGTACAGGAGAGACCAGGACACACTGGAGTGAGTCCGGCGAAGAGTCATGAAGGTGATCAAGTCACTGGAGTATCTGTTGTGCAAGGACAGGCTGAGAGAGCTGGGACTGTTCACCCTGGAGAAGAGAAGGCTCAGGGGGATCTTGTCCATGTGTGTAAGTACCTGGTCAGGGGAGTGAAGAAGACGGAGCCAGACTCTTCTCAGTGGTGTCCAGTGACAGGCAAAGAGGCTACAAACAGAAATACTGGAAATTCCATCTAAACAAAGGAAAAAACTTTTTTTTTATTTTAATTGGGAAGGTGGTCAAACACTGGCACAGGTTGCCCAGAAAGGCTGTGGAGTCTCTGTCCTTCGACACTCAAAACCCAACTGGACACGGCCCTTATGAACCTGCTCTAAGTGGGCCTGCTTTGAGCAGGGGAGGTGGACTAGACAATCTCCGGAGGTCCCTTCCATTCTGTGTTCTGGTGATTCAGCAACCTTTGCTGAATATATATTGTAATCCTAACAGTTGCTACCAAAACCAAGAGAATTAGCGCATTAGTACAGAAAACATACAGAAGGTAGCAGAGTGCATTCAATTGCAAATAATATATTCGTTACCCATCCAGTTTGTACACTGATACCTAATATGTGTTAAATATATTGAGGATTAAATTTTAAAAACACCTGGAACACTAAATAAGCATGCTCAATCTGTTAATTCATTAGTAAAAGACAAAAGCAGCACTTGACCAAAAACTGTGTTACTTCTTTGGAGAGTACAATTGTAAGTTTCCTCTCATGAGGTGCTGCTCTGTTTTGAATCCAAAGATATCTTTATTCTGACTAGCTTTAACACACAGATGAAAATAAGTTCCTAGGCTTTTCCTAAACTGGTTTAACTAGTTTTGATCAGACCCTTATCTTTGAACCATGGTACCTCAAATTAGAAAACAAATAGTTTTAACTGTATTAGTTACTTCTCATAGAAAGCCCTGATTTTGACCTCCTCTAGAACTGTATCTTCCGTACCACATCACATACAGAAGTAAGTTTGCAAATTCCAGCCTATATTACTATGACTGGAATGCACTGTAGCTCAAGGATAAGAGCTGTTAATGCTCCTAATATCGTAAATACACCCTTTATAAACACCTTCTATAGGCATGGCTGTTAACTCCTATCAGTGTGAGCACAAATGAAACATTACAAAAGTGTAAGTTTGCTGAACAGAAACTGCCTGTGCACATACTTTTGGCAGCACACAAAATAGTTTTTTGTTGACTAATCCTTTCACTAAATGGGTTGCATTTACCAAGAAAGAGAAGTGAACATCCATACAGCCCTCACAAGTAGCTAGCTTGTGGTAAATACATGCCTTAGTTTATGCAAAAAAACCCCACTCTTCGTATGTCCACAGCCTACTGAAATAGATACATGACTATTTGCATAAAAATGGTTCTGTTCCTGAGGTATATAGTGACAAAAGTTATGCACAGTGAAAAGAAGTTTCTATATGAACACTGTGCTCCTGTAGCATGGCTGTCATTTCTAGTGGTACTTCATGCTTTTGGTCTGGCACTTGTCCTCTCTCACTTCTGACAGTGACACGTTTTTCAGTTTCCAAAGCAGGGAGACTGGGGAACCTAGTCCAGGCAGTGGATGCAAAATTAAAGATCTCTATAAGTTGGTCAACAAATGGCACAAAGTTTTTCCAACCGTTGGCCTTGCTTAAAATTGGAGAGACGCAATGAAATAATCTCTGGAAGATTCTTGTGAATGAAATAACTTGCTAGTATTGCTTAAAAACATATACTGCTTTAAAGACATGAACTGGATCTTTTTTTTTTTTTTTTGTCTTTTTTTCTGACTGTGAGTATGTTTCATACGCTCACGGATAACAAACCAAGATTTGGCCTTGCAGGCACTTGCCGTTATTTACCTATAGATTTCTATAACCTTGTGTCACACTACCTCTTTGTGTTGGGTAACAGAGTTTCAAATACTTTTTTTTTAATGTTAGCTAATGCAAGTCTATGTTGTTTTTTTTTTTTTATAATTTATTCAGTATTCCCAGACTAGAGCACGTTTGTGTTGATATCTTCTCAGCTTTTCCTCTGATGAAGAATTCACAATGCTACTTTGAATAACCTGTTTGGTAGAAGCAATTGAGAAGCAATCGTATGTTACTACATCAAAATGCAAACGCATCGTGATACTATGTCACCATGCTGTTTTCTTGCCAATAAATAATTTAGGAGGGATAAATTAGTTGTGACTTTGAAAGAGTAATCTGGTAAAAAATCAGACTATTATGCCTCACAGTATCCCCACAATTTCTGAGGCTCTTGAGATCCTGAAGAAGTTTTACAGCATTGTGAACTCACGCTGTATCATTGCGATACTCTGCTTTATCACAATATTTTGTCCTAGTGCAGTATAAGACTGATTCAGACAGATAATAATACGTTGCAACAAGTTACTATTTTGAGTTCACTGAAGAGAACTGTATACTGCACCAGTGATCAACACAAAGTGACAACAGTGTGGTCTGAATACTCTGTATTTATTTTATGTTCTGATGGCATCTGAAATAATTTTGTCATACTGTGCTCTGCTGTGTTGCAGCTTGTGGTAATGCACGTATTTGATGTATGATGACGGCACGGTGATTTTGTCATCAGAGGTATGGAGGTCATAGAACCCACAAAAATGAAGAAAATGTGACTTTCATGCTGTACTTTGCCACTCAGTTAGAGACCACACTGATTAGGTATTTTCAGCCTACAGAATACATGCTTGATAACTTTTACATGCATTTTTCTGGTTTTCCCCTATTCTTCCAAGAAATTGGGTTAAAATTCTGATACCAAAATTGCTTAATTATTATTATAAATGACAGTTTATATTGAGTGCATCAGTTAATGCACTGTCACTGCATTATAACTTATCATTAATGAGCTATGACAATCATCAGATGATACAGTATTTATTATAGAAAAAGTTTAAAGCCCCACCATTTTTTGCTGTTTTCAAAAATGAGACTGGACAAAATAATACTGCTGTGCTCACATTGAGATATTACTAGTATCTTCCCCATTACTTCCATTTGGTGTCACAAACACATTTTACAAAGTGACTTCTGAGAACTGCACCCAAATTTAACTTCTGTAGTAATCTGAGAAACTTTAAGTTGCATATACCAAATAGAGATGTTTGAAAAATAAATTTTCTGAAGAGTTCATGTGCACTGACTGCAGTTCTGCGTCTGCATCTCTCTGCTGCAATGGACTCTTCCATACTGGGGAATCTGAAATGAACGAGCTTCACACCTATACTTGGTAAGGCTGCCTACCATACCTCAGGATTTCACAAGAACAAAAAAAGGAAACATTGGTACCATAATAGCATACAACAAAGTAGCAAAATCTTTCAGCGGGAATGTGGGAGATTTGAACTCAAATCTTTGCACTGCCTGAGTTGGTTTTCCTATATGGCAGGTGATCAGATAACGCTTCAGCTTCCATGAGCAGGTATTTTCTGAGGAATAGTCTTTGAAAAACTGCCCACTAACAGTTACGATAAAGAGTTTAGAGTTATGTGATTCTATATACTCTGTCAAGAAATACTTAGGTACTAGGTTTAACTAGTATGGAGTAGATAAATCATGAGAGCACACATCTAACAAGAAGGATCAAATTGTTATTGAATCGCTGCAGATTATGTGAGCACAGCTCACATTCTCATGGCCTGGATCAGGCAGAAGCCATTCTGAAAAAGCAACGTGTAGTTGCATAAGCAAAGACTCTGTTTACAACAATTCTCATAGAATACTTTATATGCAATGTAATATGAATTAATATGGGTTGTGCAAGCTTATATAGGGTGTTTCCCATCTTTTGAATGCTTGATTTTTTTAATCCGATGCATGTCCATCTGTGCAATATTTAGTTGTGAAACAAATGGCATATGATGACAGGGCACGGCATAATACCATGTATTTTGTAGCTTAGCGGTGTTTGGTAACAAATGGTGAGATGAGTGCAATGTAGCACAGATACAATGTGTATCAATGATACCCTGATAATATTGCCATTGTGCATGCACTGGGTCCTCGGGCCTTTGGCTTGCAGGTGCAAGCTGCTACGAATTTCTCCATCGCTGCTGCTGTGGAAATGGCAGCTTAGTGGGAACGGTCCACCTCTGCCCATGGTGTTGTCCAACCCCCCTAACAACTGGGTTCACTCTTGTGGAGGCCGTGGTTGCTTTGTAAACCCTCAGTCAGTTTTGGACTCAGTTGTTTTTTGATTTCAACCAGAATTGACTTGGTATCTCAGTATTCGAAGTTTTAGAAATTTAACAGAAACGAGTGCAATCACTGTGGCAAGTGATGAGTCGTTGGGTGTCTCTCTCAGGTGTCAGCACAAAGCAGCCATAGCCACACACCCTCGCGGCAGCGCGACGGGCCCGCGTTGCGCTCGCGTGCGGCGCGAAGCGCGGCCTCGAGCAGCCAGGGCGGGCTCCTCCGGCGGTGGCCTGCGGCGGGACAGCGACCGGCCACCGCGCTGCCACGGTGCCGCGGCGCAGGCCTGGGGACCGCGGGGGAGCGGTTTCACAGCGCGGCGGGGACGGAGGCCGCCGCAGGACGGTTTGGCGCCTCCTGCGCCGCCCCCACAGCGGCCTGGCGGCGGCGGCGGCCGTCACCGGGGAGCGCCCCCGACACTCCACGCGGCGCGCAGGGGGGCGAGCGGGTCGCGCGCGTGTTTGAGGCGGCGGCAGCGCAACTCCCCGCCGCTCCCCCCGCCCTTCCCGCGCCTGGAGCCCCCGCACGCGACCAGCCGCCCCACCCGCCGGGCCGCGGCACTGGGTGGGGCTCCTGGAAGCCGCCAACCCCCGGCGTCCTCGTCCCTCCGAGCGGCGGAGCGAGGAGCCAATCGGCGGGCGGGTAGCGATTGTGCAGCGGCCAACGAGAGCGCCTCTTCTAGGACCGCTGTCCGAGCCCCTCAGAGCAGTGGGGGATAGCGCGGGCTGTGGGGTAGCGGCGTGCGGCGGGGGACGCCGCTCGGAGCAGGTAGCGGCCGCCCGAGCTGCGGTGGGAAGTCGGGGCGAGCCGGCGCGGCTGGGGGCCGCGGGCTGAGCCGCTCCATCTTCTCCTGCGGTCCGTGAGGGGGGCGCGGAGGGAGCCGGCCTCCACAGCGCGTTTCCGGGAGGGCTCTGAGGAGGGAGGGCGGGCAGGCGGGGGGGAGCGGGAGGAAGGCAGGCGGGCGCTGGGGACAGGGAGCTCTGAGGGGCGTCGTGGTGGCGGGCAGGCGGCCAGGCCGGAGGCGCGTTACAGGCGGGGAGCTCCGTTGCCGGAATCGATGCTTAGAAAAGGGAGCCCCAAACGCCTCTCCGGGCGGCCGTCTCGGCACGGCCGGGCTGCGCTCTCGCGTGGGCGAGGCCGAAAGCCCTGCAGTCCGTGGCGGCCCGCTCCACCTGCCGCTGGGCCCGCAGCCGGAGGGTACCACGCATCTCCCCGCTCCCTTCTTCGCCCGCCCGCCTCTCCATCTGCCCTGTCCTCCCGTCGCTGGATGGGCCTCTCGCGGGCAGCGGCGCGCCGGCTCTTCCTGCGAAGCAGCTCCGGCTTCCCCCAGCTCGCTCGTACTGTCACGGTAGTTCCCCTTTCTCAGAGCCCACGTAGTTGCGGCGAGTGCAAAGAATAGACTTACAGGAAAAGGCCACGAGTTTATCTCCGGCTTAGAAGAATGTACGGGGAAGGGAACCGAAATGGTCCGTTTCTTCAAATAGGAGTCCCGGTTCGACGGGTCCGTGCGTCAGGAAACAGTAGATTGAGAGCTGTGATAGCTCGTAGTTTGTGCAGCACCCCCTCACTCTGGGTAGGGGCTTGGAGTCCTTGGGGAGCAGGAGCTGTGTGGGTCTACAGAAAGACTTTATTGAGTGAAGTTTAAAATGTGGCTAATTGCAGAGATAATACTGATTGGTAGCAAACTTGTAATTGAAACCAGCTTGAGTCCCATGGAAACAGAAACCTTTAATTTTATTTAACCTATTTCACAGCTTTAGCAACTGAAAGTTTGTGATGTTAATAACTGTTTCAATAGTAATTAAATCAGGAGTGGAGCATGTAGGAGTTTTACTATCTGTGGCATCCCTCTATACTGTAGCAGGCTACAACTTCTTGATCTCCAATTTGTGTATCATGTCTGTGCTTTGTAACTGAGATACCATTATTTCAGCAATTTGGAGCTTATGTATGAGGTATATATTTCTAGGGTCTCTGTTCAGCTTTTCTACCCTATTTTTGTACCCTTCCCTTAAATATAAATGGTTTAAAAATCACACCTGACTACTAAAAATGTCCTCCTGTTAACTATAAACCAAAGGGTCCTTTCTCATCTTCCTGAGTTCTAGCTCTTGTAGGAATCACAGAATCAATCAGGTTGGAAGAGACCTCAGGGATCATCGAGTCCAACCATTGCCGTGACACCACCATGTCAACTAGACCATGGCACTAAGTGCCATGTTCAGTCTTTTCTTAAACACATCCAGAGATGGTGACTCCACCACCTCCCTGGGCAGCCCGTTCCAATGTCTAATGACCCTTTCCGAGAAGAAATGCTTCCTAATGTCCAACCTGAACCTCCCCTGGCGAAACTTGAGGCTATGTCCTCTTGTCCTATCGCTAGTTGCCTGGGAGAAGAGGCCGACTCCCACTCCACTACAACCTCCCTTCAGGTAGTTGTAGACTGCAATAAGGTCACCTCTGAGCCCCCTCTTCTCCAGGCTAAACAACCCCAGCTCCCTCAGCCGTTCCTCATAGGTCAGACCCTCCAGACCCTTCACCAGCTTGGTCGCCCTCCTCTGGACTCGCTCCAACATCTCAACATCTTTCTTGAAGTGCGGGGCCCAGAACTGGACACAGTATTCAAGGTGCAGCCTCACCAGTGCCAAGTACAGAGGGACAATCACTTTCCTAGACTGGCTTGCTACACTATTCTTAATAGAGGCCAGGATGCCATTGGCATCCTTACTTTCTACCCTCCCTTTAAAAGCAGTCCTAAACCCTGTGAAGAATAACTAATGCGTCTCAAGAACAAAGCTGCCTAGAAAAGCACCATCTCACAAAAACTCACTAGTGGTTACCCATGTTCCTATTTTTTATATGTTCACCTAGGCATTCTCTAGTTTTCAGCAGCATAAAAAAAGATTTATCCATTAAGAACAGAAGGTAAAGCATATATACATATATGAGGGAGAGTGGGGCAGAAAGTCAGGCACAGCCCTGACTTCAAAGTATCTTACTTTTCACAAGGGTGTCTTCAACTGGCAAATGGAATAGTTTGTGGGTTGGGCTGAATTCTCCTAATAAATTATTGGGTCATCATGGGTTAGTTAGTCCAAATTCACTGTCTTCCTAAATCAATTTACTAATGCTCCTTACCTTGAATGTGTGTACTGCCAGAGGTAGTATTATATCCAAGAGGAACGTAACTTGAGGAACATACAGTCCAGGAAAAACTTTCAGTATCTAGTATATTTCTGTGGTTAGGAATAGTGAGGAGAATTTTTTTTTTTTTTTAAACCAAGTCTACTTTATTTGTGGACGTAAGGCTGTATGCTTAGTTATGTAAACTTTGACCTAACTGTGTTAGTTACTATAAGTGGTATAGTGTAGCAATAGATAAATGATTTAACGTAGACAAATATCTTCATTGGTAGTAGGTTAGTCTCTTTGAACATCTTCAAGATTGAAGACTATAACTAGTTTGAAACATCAATATTGTTTTTCAGAAGTTCTCTAATATACTGAGTGTCAGCCACAAGTTTGCTGTATTCCACATACAGCTTTGGGTCTTCTGGTGGCATTTATAATGCAGTTATGATGACTTGGATATAATGTTTCAGATTGATTTAGTTTTGTTTTTCGCTTGTTTGTAGAGATCATCAATAAAGGTGCATTGGTATACATGAGAGAACTTAGTACTGCACTGACAGCACTCCAGTTACTTGTCTAGAAAGTGCAGTGAGACACTTACCATCTGGCATACTACCAGGCATAAGGCAAAGACTGGCTAGCTAATGTTGAATTAATGGACCCATTTTGACAGTTCTTCAAAACTTTGTTGATCTAATTAGCCTCCAAACCTGGCAATGTGTTTCCCAGCTCCTGGAGATGTGTTAAATTTTCTTGGCAGGTTTATTCTGCAGGGGACTGTGGCTTACAGCTAGTAAAGAAAATGACCTTGCAGAGAGTAGATAAGAATGTTGATGAAGTCTAAAACATGTATAAGCTTGTCTTTCTGCTAGCTGTGTGAAGAATCACACATTTTCTACGTGATTGTGACGTTTGGAATAGGTATGCTTTAAGGTTAACTTACACCAAAAGCAGTTTATAGCAGGAAATACTCTCTTCCGTCATTTCAGTCTCTACTCATCTTCTAAAACAGTATCTTTCATAGATAAGGTTTCTCAATGGGTATAACCTTGGACCGTGAAGACAAACAAACTGTCATCCTTTGGTGATACGCTAGATAGGTATTGTCCAAATAGGGCAGATCATTGACCCTTGTGGTTGTTGAAAATGTGGACATTCTGCTGATAGCATTCATTGATGTACTTTTGTGGAAACAAGGCACCAACTGAAATGACACATGATATCATGATATGACCCAGACTTGTCTTTCTGGCAGTAACCTTGTTTAGATGAGTTAAATATTACTTCCTTTTGTTGTCTGAATCTCTCTAGTTCTTAATTTTTTTTTTTTTTTTTGGCTTGTTATGGTCTCCTTGCAATGTGGCAGCTGAAGCTCTAAATGAGGGACTTCTGTAATGATTTTTGTCTGATGTGGATGCATGTGTGTGTGGTGGTTAAAAATATTTGGTGCATTCAGATTTGATGTCTAGATGGACTTTATCTCCTGAATATACATAAATAAAATGTTTCTTCCACCTTACTTCTAGACCTTTTTTCTCTTGTACTGCTGCTAGTACTAGGTTCAAGCTGTTGGAGGAAAAGGGGGAAATTAGTTTGTCAGGCTGTATTTTTGCAGAACTTTGTAGCTTGCTGCTGATGCTTGAGAGGTTGGGAAATACATGTTTTCTGTTTCCTGTGAGTGATAATCTCAATACAATTGAATTTGGAGGGAGCATGTTGTTGACCTAATGGTCTGTTTTCTAGTTTATCGGTGACAAACATTTAATCTCTGACAAGGATTTAACATGCACACTCTTTCCAGTTGCTGGATTTAGCATTTAAACATTCAGTGGAACTGCAGCTGACATTCCTGGCACTTGGAAAGCAGATCTTTAAGCATCTTGATCTGTGTTTGGACAAATCTGCGAACTGATCTTTTTCCTGTTAAAAACAGAATTGTCTTTTTTTTTAAAGTCATAGAGACCTCTGAAGCAATGAGTTAAATATTGCTGCAGTAGCTCTGAAGACAAACAGAGCTGCTGTTGTTTGCTCCATAATAGCACTTGCTCAGCCTTGGACACTAGAATTTTTTACAAGATGGGGAATGTTGGCGAGGATCCTGGAGTGTGGGCTTTTTTTGCTGAAGTGCTTAGAAGCTCTTGATTTATCGAAGGCCAGCACCCTTCAAATAAGCAGTATTTTCAAAGTGTCACTGTTGGTTTAGCCCTGAACCTGTAAATTTAGAAGTATCCTAGCATCAGTTTCTCTGTAGCAGCTTAACAGAAGCTGCTTCTACCAAAGGCTGTTTATCCCTACAAGTCATCTGGTAATTTTGATCATCCCTGTTCTATAGCAAGAATTCTTTACAGAACTCACATTAATCCTTTCAACAGTCATATTTCTTTTTTCTAGACTGTTATTACTTATTAGCTCAAAAAAGTAGCTGTGATACAGGGATTCAGATATTCCAAAGTGTGCATTAGACCATTTTGTGTTTGATAGGAGTTATCTGTCTGCATGTTTGAAGAGGTAGCTATTAACAAGTCATTGGACAACTGGAAAATATGTATTGCTGGTTAATAGGTACAATTCAGCTATTGCAACCATGCAAGTTGCGCTCTAAAACTATATAAAATGATTGCTGACACTTAAATATCAACCTTAAAATGCTAAATTTGGCTTTGCTATGTTGTCTTGCAAGGTAGGTATCCTTTTCTGGACCTGCTCCAGCCTGTTATGTGTTAGAGGTCAAACTGAATTTCCACTGGGAACTACATCTACTTCTTAACTTTTTTTTTTTTTTTAAACACAATTATGATGTAGTTCTTCAGTAATTTGCTGCCATAAATAACTTTAAAAGGTAACACAGGTAATACATTATACCTGTGAGGTAAGTCCCTGCTGAGCTTGAAATTAGGAGTTGTCAGCAATGCTGTGCTAATTGGCATGTGGAGGTGCATTCTCAGGGAAGGCAGGGCAAGGTAGGTGGACAATGGGAACATTCTTTCCCTGTCCTGCAGTTGATAAACCTTTCTTTCTAGTAGGGCAAAAAATAGGTTGTTTATTTCGGTCTTTCTTCATTCACATGTAGATTCCATGCGTGGTTTTCACCCGTAATTCAGATTTGGTGCTTATAGGCAGTTCCCTCACAATCCCAGTTTTTATTGCTGTAACTTTGGCAGCAATGTATACTTCTGAAAAGGTCACCAATTCTGTTTTCTAGCTGGAATCTTCTAGAGGAATGTAAGTAGAAGACAAACTTAGTGTGGAAAACTGCTATGAATAAAGTCTACCAGAGGCTAGCTGTTGGAGAGCAGGGTAAAAGGCAACTGTGTTGAGAGTTTCTCAAAGGAAACAATTCTGTCAATACGTAAGAAAAAAAAAATTAGCTTGCAAACAGAGGTGTTGCTGCCTCAGAAGTGTGAATGTGAGTCTTTAGGTATGTTTTTTTTGGGGTTTTTTTTTTTTTTAGGTGAACCCATTTTATCATTGTACTTAATCATAGCTTTGGATCTGGGTGTTTTGTAGGTCTGGTATTCTGTAAGAGTTTCAAGAGAAAAATATAATTATTTTTGATCTGATATCGACCTCGTACTCAAAGGAGTATGGTCAGAAATAACCGAGGCAGGAAACTTTCAGATCTATTCTGGGTTCTAGTTTTCTTTACATCTTATCACCCTAAATATTGTCAGATTTTTCCAGTTAGCTAAAAAGCTGGACCATAGCAACACTGACATTTCTACTGGCAGCAGAACTTTTTTTGTTGTTTCAGCTTTTAGAAACAGATGTTGGACCATAGCCCATGTGCTGGGTGTTGTAGCAAGGTTCCTATGTTTGCGTAGCCAAAGACTGTCTCTGCCCGTGTGTGCAGGTTTGCAGACTGAGGATATGGCATTATGTCAGAAGTCGTATTAAGCCTTCCTTTGAGGAAGGGCTAGTGAACTGATAGTATTACAGTACTGTCATAGAGTCTTAAGGGGTAAAAGATACGAATTATGGCTGAGCAGGTAAATTAGTAACAAGATTATGTAGGAACCATAACAAAACTGAATCTTGGTGACAGAATTGGTATGGTATGACTGCATGATTCCTCTTCCTTCTTTGAGAGAACAGCAGTCTTACCCTGTATATGGGAGCAAGCATGCAGATTTTTAGGAGGAAGTGGAGTTGAATGGTGTATGCAAAGACCAGGAAAATGAAAGCTATGGGGAGGACATACTTGAATAGCAGGAGCCACAGTGAAGACAACAGGACAGTATCTTATATCGAACAGGAAAAAATGACTCATAAGCATGCTGTGTCTTGCTCTCCATGCTTTACTGCAGGAGGTGTGCTTTGAAATTTGCACTGAAGTCTCTTAAGTATGTGGCAAAAGTGCTTTAATGTAAATAGCTTTTTCCTTCCATCCACCTCTTCCAGTCTCATCAGCCTTTAAAGAAACAATTTTGGATGATGTACTGTGGCCAATGGAAATAGTAGTGCTTCTTCTGTTCTAAGCTTGCTACTGTATCCCACCATCAGTTCTTTAGATGTTTCACTAATAAGTGCAGCAGCTAACCTTGTCAAAGAAGGGAGTCAAAATAAGATTTGGAGTGCTGGATGATAAGACATAAGACTTTGTATCCAGACTGCTGAAACTGGGGCTTGTGCAGGCGTAACTCATTTCTGGCAAGTAATTGTTTGGAGCTTGTTCAGAGGCTTTGTCGTGATACGAACACATGAAAAGCACTGCACAGTTGCTTTAACAGGACAGGTACCTGAGATGTTGATGAGTGTTCCAAAAATATGTACTTAGTTTTCAGGCACAAAGTGCAAATTAAGTCTGTAGTTGTTCACTCCTAACGTACAGGAAGTTCCTGCTCGCAGTAGCCTGGTGTTTCAAAAGAACTAAGCACGTTTAGAAGTCGCATTCCTTTATTTTTGGGTGGTAGGTGAAGAAAGGCTGTCATCCTGTTTAGGTATTCAGTGTTGTAATTCTTGCTTAAGAAACGCTGTTCACCTGTGTTTGAGGAGACTCATTTTTGTTGGGTTTTTTTAGTTCTATGGTTTTATGGAACCTGTCCCTTTTGGTAGTGTTTTGGTTGTAATGGTTTGTGTGTGGATCTGCTATAGGAGGCTACAACTAGTCTTTCACTACATCAGCTTTGTTATTTTTATAAGTCTTATTAAAAAGATTGGTACAACATAGTGGAAGTGTATCCATATGCTGCTTTCTTCTACAGTAAAAGTAAGCTGTTTAAGGGTTACAGTAAAGGTCTTGGTGTATCAGACTTAACAGAATGGCTTGAAGTTAGTCTGAGGCAGAGGTTGAGTTCTAAAGGTCACAAAGGTCATGGTCCAAAGACCACATTAGTGTAAAATTAGCAGTATATTTGTCCTTAGAAAGTCTTTCAGTTTCCGGTATGTAGAATTAGACATAATCTCCAAGTGGTTGGTGAAGGGAAGGGAAAGAAATTATAATTTTCATAGTTAACTTCCTAACTGAAGCAAAACCTTTTGAGCTTTGTGCTGGATTTGAGTAACAATCCCTTGCCCTTTGTTTCATTAGGAGGTGTATTTGTGGCTAACTCAAATCTTTAGTTTGTCTGAGAATTCTAATCACTTATTTAGGAAAAAAAATACTTAATTGATTAAAAGGTTGGAAACCTGTATCATCTGTGAAACTGTATGGGGTTTTTTTTGTGATCAATGTAAAACCAGCAGGTCTCATACCCAGAAACTAACTATATCTTCTCTCTGGCCTAGCAGCATTTGTAGGAAGGCTCAGCCTAACACTGTCAGGGGACTTTGCTGACACAGGCAAAATACCAGTGCCAGCAATTGGCAGATGCCTGGCTCCCTGTCTTCTGTCAACGTATTTGAAGTATCTACTTGTGATTATATTTTAATGATATGACCTTTAATTTACATGGAACAGCCACTTAAGAGTGGTAAAGGACCATGCACGTAGAGGTAAAAATAGACTGAAGTTGAGCTATTTTCCTAGACTGAGTGTCTAATTCCTTAAGACACTGTTAACAGGGGCAGTTTAGAGGAAGATCTGGGACGACTATAGTGACCCTCTGGGACTCTTTTGGAATGTGGTGGAAGAAAGACATCTTTAAGTACTGGTTATAGGTAAAAAAAAAAGGGCTGTTAAGCATTTCTTTCAGGTATGAGGTTGAATGTTTGCATCTGTGCCATTTATTTATATCTTCTGTACATCTGAGCTCCTAGAAGTTCTTTAATATACTTTCGTCTTTAACTTTTGTTAAGGTCATAATGGTTTCCATCCCTGAGTACTATGAAGGAAAGAACGTCCTCCTGACAGGAGCTACAGGCTTCATGGGAAAAGTGCTTCTGGAAAAGCTGCTCAGATCTTGTCCTAAAGTGAAAGCAGTGTATGTACTGGTAAGACACAAAGCAGGGCAAACACCTGAAGCACGGATAGAAGAAATTACCAGTTGTAAGGTATGTGTCATATCTTCACAAAGTACATTTTCGTCCTTCTTTATAATACTCCCATTTCATTTTCAGAACAACTTTGGTTTGTCTAAAGCAAAACAGTGTCATTAAATGTTTTTTGTTGCAACAGAAATACAAAATCCAAGACCTGGCAGTGCTTCTATGGCTGGTTTTCAAGCTGTTAGTCCCTAGCAAAGCCAGTAGTGGAAAATTATCCTGTATTTAATTCAGGAGGAGGATATTCAGCTGTAATGCAGAATTTAGAAGTAAACCACCTGAGTTAAAACTTGTTAAGAGAATGTATAATCAAGTGCAAGAGATGATGTGGACTGGGAGTTGTAAGATGGGATTGAGTCTCTTCTTTAAATCTCAAGCAAGTCAAGTCACCCTTTTTCTTGTGCCTTGTGTGTTCTTATTTTCTTTTCTGTAAGATGAGTCTTGGTACTTCCTTTTTCTTGAACGTGCTGTTGGATCTACCAGTAAGCAAGAATATGTGATCTAATGGATTGTTTCAATAGTTTGTTTGTAAACAGGACAGAAATGTTTGGCTTAATAGATTCTATTGCAGATTTCTGTTAGTCGTACGGATTACTATAAACCTGTGACGGCAAAGGAAAGGCACTGAAATTCTGTGCTGTGGAAGTATCAAAGTGGTTATCTAAAAGACTTTCTGTGCATGCTGGATGGGATACTTTCCTCCTGAAAAGACTCATTACCTTAGTATTCTGGTTAGCTAGGCTGGGCATTCTTACTATATGCAGAACCATCCATCAGTGTTGCCCATCTCTCTAATACAGAGTACCCCATTTATGATGAGAAGGACGAACAGAAAAGGGAGAGATTTCTAGCATGAACTTTACTAAAGCAGAGTGTATTTCTATGCAGGTCTTTCTCTTATTGGACATGGGAGTTGGCAGTTTAATTTTTCAGGCTTAGGAAATACGTTGAGATGCACTGTAGTCTCTATGACACGTGTGCTTAGAAAGTACTTAAAGGGAATCAATAAGAAAGTACGAATGCATTTAGGCTAGAAGGGGTAAGTTGTTTAAAGTAGAAATTCATTGCCTTATGACTGACTAGTTAAGATTACAGCAGGCATGAGGATGGCTGTGTCCCTAGTAAATTATTTTTTGTAACCATGTCAAAACTCTATCTCATTGCTCAAAAGCATCTGCTTGTAGTCCTGTGCAATGTCGCAGAATACGACAGAATGAGTTACAGAGAGGTTCTGTCTTAAAATGGAGTCACAAATTCTCTCTACATAAACCCCTCAGTTTGTCACTTCTTGAAACAAGGAAGAGATCTCCAGACTAAGCTCTGAGATGAGAAAGGAAAAGTTTCTCAATCCCCTTTTTGTATACGCTATTACCCAAATAAAAAGTGCGGAATACTCTGGCGGGGGGAGAGTAGGAGTAATGTGGGATGACTTAAACTGCAGTAAGAGTTGAGCATCAGTATAGCTTTTGGGAAATTCACATGTTGTAAAAGGCTTTTAAATTTGAATCCAAATCTTCTGCTTGTAGCCTGTTAGTAGGATTGGTAGAATCTGATGTGTTTTATGAGTCTCGGTGAGTACTTATTGCTGGAACGGGTTCACAACAGAAGTCCTGGTAAGCAGGACTACTTCTTGAGGTAGTCCTACATCTTAGTCCCTAGAGTGAGAGCATAAAGGGATGGTGTTGCACATCTATGGAGAGATGTAGATAGGGCCAGATAGTTGTTTTGTCTTCATCACATGGTGAGGCAAATTAGATTGAAACCATATTGTTTAACTGGCATTAATGTAATCAAGATTCCTCCAAAAGACTATGAAAATTTTTAATAGGATATGTTGTCTTAAGTTGTCTGTTTGTAAGGGCCCTACCAGTAATTTTTCACACTTTGGATGGACTCATTAAGTGTTCTACAGATGCTTGGACATTCTATTTCTTGAAGAGTTTAAAATCTAAATGAGTGAATGTGATAATTAAACTGAGCTGCAAATAGCCAAAAATGTTGAGGCTTCTGCTTCCTTTGGACTTCAAATGTTTGATTCCTCTATTAATTTGCCCTGCGTATTGCATGTGCTCTAGGTGTTTGCTCTTGTTCCTCTTTGTACTGGTGTCAGTGCTAGTATGAGGTATGTAAGAATAATGTATGGCTGTGGATGTGAAAAGGGGCAGAACAGATATAACGTACAAACTAAAAGTACCAAACCAGTTCATTAAGTGCTTATCCATGGGACTGCTTTTCTTATAATGCACACCACACATTAATATGATTAAAAGGTAGTTGCTTCAGTTCCCCGGAGGCAGGCACCATAGTTCTGACTAAAAAGATAGCCGGTTAATTTTCAAAATGACAAGACTTCCTGCCTTTAGGTAAGCAGTGTTTGCTGTGCTGTGTGAACTAAGAATTACAGAGCCTTTAAATGCTGTCTTGACAGCTTTGTCCTTTAGGGTAAAGCTTCATGTTTGGGAAGTCAGCTCAAGACCTCTATTGATGGAGATGTCCCATATTCTCACTATAGCGTTACCACTACTACTTTAGGTGGCCACACAGTGAGCTGCATTAGCTCACAGTTGAGCTGAAAAAATATCTACAAAAAACCTATTTTTTCAGCTGGACCAGCAAGCTAGTATGCTGACACAGCCATCGTGTTGCTTGCTATTGCCAGTGCAGGAGAAGCAACATGGAAATGAAGAACTTAAGAGAAGGACCAATCTGTTTGGTAGCAGTACAAACTTGTATTGCATTGAGAGTCACGAAGCTGCACCTTTAGGTGACTTCATTTATAGTTGAAAATGAGTTGACTTCATTCGCTTCATTCTGTAAGGAAATGTCTTTTAACTATTTGCATTCAGTATAATTGTATGCTTGGAGGGGGGGAAAAATACTGATGTGGTTTTAATACATTTTAATTGACTTGTGTTGAAGCAGTTGCTGATATTTGCCCCTGTACAACTAAGAGGAGGGGTCTGCTGTGGTGAAACTTCCAAGTGTGTTTTATTCCCACAGTACTATTTTGCTCGGGAAAACTTGCGTGTTAATGAGTATAAATAAGATGAGGCAAGAATTTTTATCTGTGTGCATTAAGCTGCATGGTTAGAACCCAGTTAATCATGAGGAGAATATATGATGGAATATGGATGAGATTTTTTTTCAGTGGGAGTAGCTGAATACCAATTTGATAATATTTGATTACGGTACACAGCCTTTAACCCTACCTTTTTCTTTTAACTAGCCAGAGAAACAATTTTTTTTTAATCTGGAAGTTCCCCAAAACTGGCATCATTCCAGGATAACAGTTCTTGAATCACTGGAAATTTTTAAAGCTTGATGAAAGCTTTCTAAACCTAAAAAACAGCACAACTTACACAAGTCTACAAGAATTTGAATAGTTGTTATTAAGCTTGGGAAGTGGACATACTTTTCCCTTTCCTTCTGGTGAAAGAAAAGAGATTTCAGTATTTAGACTGTTACTTAAAATTTCTTTGAGTCCTGGTGTATAATAGAGACTATTCTTTCTTTCTTCTGATATTGGTAGAGATTTGGTTAGGGATAGGGATGAGTATTAAAAAAAAAAATGCAATTTGAAGTCTTACTACCTTCAATACAACACATGCAATACTGCTTTCACTTTCTGGGATAAAGTGTGCACAACTTTATCGCTGAATATGTTCATGGGAAGTCAGTAACCTGTTGTAATCCTAACACACTTTTCTAACTTACTGATGATCTTGAGAGGTAAGGACGTATAACTCTGTATAGGCAGAAGATGTGAGGCTTTTCTTCATGTAAATGAAACATGTATTTCTTGTCTTCACTGGCTATTAGTGTGAATTTTTAGTCCTTTTTTTTTTTTTTTTGACAGCTCTTTGACAGATTGAGAGATGAGCAGCCAGACTTCAGAGCAAAAATAATAGTAATTACGAGTGAACTTACACAGCCTGAGCTGGACCTTAGTGAACCAATCAAGCAAAAACTTATAGGATGCATTAATATTATATTTCATTGTGCTGCTACAGTCAGATTCAATGAAACACTAAGGTAAGTCTAAAATTCTGTACACTGTGGTCTGGTAAACCAATTACTCGAAGGGAGGGGGTAAATCAGGTGTCTGCACGATTTTGCAAATATTCAGCCTGTCACGCTAGGAATGTTCTCTGACATTTGTGTGCTTGGTCAATTTCATGATGCCCCTTAAGGTAATAATCCTTTACCCCAAACTTATCTTAAGCTGTTGGGTTTTCACTTGCTCTTCTTACAAAGATGGAGGTATATTATTTAAACCTGCTTTGCCAGAGGTTAGAATTACACTATTCAACATGGAAAAGTTTGTATCTTTTTAAAGCTTTAGGCAAAGAGACAAATCCATTATTAACACTTAGAAACTAAATAAATTGGTTTTGTACTTTTGTTATAGGCCCCTCAGGTTTTGTGTGTTTTGTTTGTCTTTTTTTTTTTTTTTTTTTTAAAGTAAATCCCCTGAATATCAAAGTCTTTTTGAAGGGAAGCTGTTGAAGAGACTAGAGAACATGTTGCTATTCCAAGTCTTCCTAACACCATGTGTTGCTCTGATCTCTGGGATGGGTAGAAAGGATACAAATAAGCTGTAGCTATATGTACTGTGCTCACTAGTAATGTTAGAGCTTTTTTTCCTAGTGTGCAGAAGGGAACATAAACTATTCCTTTAGCCTTCCTTGTTAGAAGGGGAATGCACAGGATAACTTTCTGGCAAAACTGTATGTGGAGGAAGTTCTAGCACTTGGTCTTTGCCTGATGAGCAAACAGGAGATTAAATACTCCTCAGCTTTCTCCATGTCTTCAGAAAGTCCTTCATTAAGAAGAATAGAGGTTTGCATTGGAGGGGATAGGGAGAAACAGATGCATAGGGAAAAAGGTGAAAACTAAAAGTTGAAAACTTCCATGTTGTTGTACACAAAAATCTACTAAGGAAATACTAGAGAAAGGAGTACCAGAAGCAAGAAAAGATTATATTTGCCTTTTGGCAAACAATTACTTGATTTAGTGTTGAAACACTTGAATAAATATCCAATTTGGGTAAATGACTTTGAGGAATAGCTCCCTTTTTTTTGGGGGGTGCAGGGGGGTGGGGGGGTGGGTGTGTGCGAAGTAAAGCAACTTTGAGATAGAACACTTCTCAACTCAGGTTTTCTTTGAGTTGTTACAAAGTTTAGCATTCTCTAAGTATGCTATACTGTATGATGAAATGTCATAGGGTAGACCATGTTTATCACTGTTTCATGGTCTTGAAATGTTAAAGAACTGCCAACCTGACGGAAGCCCAGAGGGACTTTAAAACAATTTGAAAGACTGTTGGAATGGAGTCTTGGTACAAAAACCCTCTGGCAGTTTCTGCTTTCTTGACAGGCCCAGCATGTTGTTTAGCAAAATAGAAAATGGAAGCATTTCTTAGGTGCTCTGGCCTCAACTCTTTCTTAACAGATGTGCTGGAATGGTTGGAGAACCTTACTTAGAGCAGCCTTCATCAGATGTTTAACAGTAATAACTAATGTAAAGTTCAAAATACTTGGCTTGGGGACAGTGGTAGGAGTAAAGTCAAGAAAACAAAATACTTGGGCTTATTGTGGAACTTTTCCTAATTTGTATTTGCTGTACACTTCTATATCTTAAAATGATGCATACAGCTCTGATTATGAACTCCTTCCTTTGACTTCTGGAAAGAGGCAGTGAAGACTGAGAATAATACTTTTATCTAAAAAAAAAAAATAATTTATTGAGAAGTAACATTTTCCATTGATGTTAATTGCTTTGGGATAGTGGTCTTCCCTCTTGTCCCCCCAACACTTAAGACTGCTTTATCACACATTATTACTTAAACTTAGTGCTTATTTGGAGGGGACCAAGATTTTTTTTTGTTAATGTAACACTTCATTGTAAAGACTGATAAAACTTTATTCATCTGTATTCTTGCAACTTAATTGATTAGTACACTGTGTACAAGAAAACTAGTGCCCGTAGTAAGTTTTATAGGCTGGAGAGAATATCTGAATTGTATAAAATAATCATAGTAGTTGGTCAGTCAGCTGTGTTCTGGTGGGAATTGTAGAGATATACCTACTCTCCTACAGTGTCCTTAAGGACTCTATTTTAATAAGAAGCAGTGAAGCTGGAAGATGAAAGTGTGGTTCTTGGTGGTTTTCCTTTTTCCCCCCCCCCCCCTTCTTTCCTTTCTGTAAGCCTGTTATGCTATTGAGCCATGTGCTGTCCTACAAGAAGATGCCAGTGTCCAGCTTACTAGCTCTCTGAGCCTTCAGTCTTGAGTTGTTGACCTAACTCAACTTGAACTAGGAAGTTCGGAGATGCTGTTAACTGTCATGCATCTCATGTGGCAGCTAGATGTTGTGTTATTTCCTTCACATTTTATTAAAAATGTAGGATTGGGATTTAGCTTGAGGAGATCAAAGGTATGCTGACTTTCCCACTCTAGTAATGGAGCATGAGGATGACAATAAGAACAGAGTAAAACTTAGGAAAATGATCCTGAACATTCAGAGATGTTCTAGATTAAAACTGCAGCATATTGTCCTAAGCAGAAAGTTAGGACACTGTCAATGATGCTGTTTTGGGGAGAGTGGGGTATTTAGTATTACTTTATATACCCATCACTGAGGCATTTAGGAGTGAGTTGACTAGTTATTTCCTTTTGCTTGTTTTTGTCTTGCTTTCTGCTAATCAAATTTCTGTTTAATCAACAGAG